>NC_086444.1:1036575741-1037230741 GCF_028390025.1 Pseudophryne corroboree
TGTGTGTGTGATATAGTCGTGCATACAGGGAAGTAAAGACTGTTTTTAATGGATCTCTCGCACTTTGCATGGTGCTGGTTCAAGTGTGCAGATACTACTGATGACAGTGATGCAGCTGATGTATATCAATGGGCAGCACTGGTTTCCCTCACATCAGTTGAATGGATTCTCGCATTAGCATAAATGAGTAAACCAGGCGGGTTCAGTATGATTTGCCAATGGACGGGATGCCGGCTCTCAGTATACCGACAGCGGCATCCCGCCCTTCATAACATATCCAGGCCAGCAGTAAGACCCCTAACCCTCCTATGCCCCTACCCTAAACCTCCCTTGTGGGTGCCTAACCCAAAAAATGAAAAAAATAAATAAATAAAAAAAGTGAAGAACTCATGTCGACTTTTTCGTGTGTCGACTTGTGCCATGTTGACTAAGTGACCATGTTGACATAATGACCATGTCGACCTAATGCATGTCAACAATTAGTGGTCGACCTAATGAGTGTCGACCTAAAGGGCCCCATACACTACAGCGATATGTCTGAGGCTGAAGTCGGAGGTGATTTCCCTTGAACTCTCCCAGGAGCTTCCCAGGAGTGGTTCCATATGATTTGGTTCATTTTGCATGCGATATATCGTATGCGATCCTAACCATGCCTGCGGGAACCGACATATCACAAGTGCAGCACTAACGATCTAGGGGAGCCGATCCGACCCTCATGGGAACGCATATCGGATCAGAAACACATCCAAAATGCCTGATTTTACCAGATATATTGGTCCAAATGTCCGAAATTGGATGAAATTGGGCATTATCGTTCTAGTGTATGGGGCCCTTTAGTGTTGTCAACCTAAAGATACCATAGAATGGCATAGAATGTGTTACGTGTCTATATGGTATGCAGTCAAATGTCGACATGAATGTTGACAGCCACATTGTTGGGTGGAAAATGGAAGTTTCCTATATCTACAGTATAATAACGAGGCTGAAGTTAGCTTCTTATTCGGCCAGCTTCTTATTCACTTCTTATTCGGCTCCAGCTTCTTATTCACTTCTTATTCGGCTCCAGCTTCTTATTCAGAAATCATTTTTCTTATTCAGAAATTATTATATTAAAATAAATGAAATAAAGATAGATCACTAAGATAACATTGCATAAACTTCAAATAGTGTCCCTTACACCAATTTATGTTACATTTTGCATTAAACAAAAATGATTTAGGCATGAAAATGGTGGTAAAGCGGGCACAGACACCAGATTTCATCATTTTGAATAAGAAGCTGTAGTTGTGCAAGGGTTAAACAGCGCTGGTCAAAAGATTTGACACTTGAAACCCACACAGGGTCGTCACTTACATATCACCCACCTGCAATTTGCCTTGACCAACAAGCATTTGGGCATGAAAATGGTGGTGAAGCGGGCACAGACACCAGATTTCATCATTTTGAATAAGAAGCTGCAGTTGTGCAATGGTTAAACAGCATTGGTCAAAAGATTTGACACTTGAAACTCACACAGGGTGGTCACTTACATATCACCCACCTGCAATTTGCCTTGACCAACAAGTATTTTGGCATGAAAATGGTGGTAAAGCGGGCACAGACACCAGATTTCATCATTTTGAATAAGAAGCTGTAGTTGTGCAAGGGTTAAACAGCGTTGGTCAAAAGATTTGACACTTGAAACCCACACAGGGTGGTCACTTACATATCACCCACCTGCAATTTGCCTTGACCAACAAGCATTTGGGCATGAAAATGGTGGTAAAGCGGGCACAGACACCAGATTTCTTCATTTTGAATAAGAAGCTGCAGTTGTGCAAGGGTTAAACAGCGTTGGTCAAAAGATTGTCTTTATTATTATTTTTATTTTATTTTATTATTATTATGATTGTTGTCTAAAAATAACACAGGATATATCACAACTATCTCCTGCTTACCTTTCTGTTCCAATCTGGTCCGGCATCCCCATCTCCTATATATTAGACCAGATCTGTGACTATGTGCCTCATTTGCTAACGCTGGGTGGAGTCACATAGCTGGGTGGAGTCACATAGCTGGGCGGAGTCCAGCCATAGAGATCTGGGCTAATATATCGGAGATAGGAGATAGCCATAGGAGATCTGCCCTAATATATGTGAGCAGGATACATAACTGACCGCAGGTTATATCAGCGTGGCCGCGATTGTGCAGAATTCTAAAAACAGGTGATCTCAACTTGCGCTTACAATAAAATAGTGACAGCCAGTGATATCAAAAGAGCCTTCACCAAAAAGCCCGAAACATAACCACAGAGTGAAACAGATAATATCACACGGCGCTACTATTCATAATATACTTAATACAACCATTTGCGTAGATCGTATTTTAAAGGGCCTCCCAAATCTGAAATTCAGAGGGAGAACAAATAATGGTGCAGTACAGTAGATAGAGTAAAGCAGATGTTTACATTTTTATTGGTCCCACTCACAATCAAGCAAATGGGTTATTTGCATATCATCCAAACATGGATTTGGCGTCTTCAATCTTTGAGTCTCCTTCTTTATCACTAAAACTTTAAATGAACATATACAGTGCAATACCGTTTTCTTGGACTCATCCAGCGGCAGACCTTGCAGTATCCAGTGCTTTGAAAGACTTTCTTTCCGTGGTTTCCGGAGCTTTGGAGGGACTTTTCTTTTCACCACAAAGACATCTGGTGGCGTTCTGGACTGTGCGACGGTCTCTGGGGAGGTTTACCCTTGGTGATATGCCTATTTTCATTTTATCTATGTGAGCACCTTTTGGTATTAAAATATGTGTTTTTAAGAAAACGGTATTGCACTATATATGTTCATTTAAAGTTTTAGTGATAAAGAAGGAGACTCAAAGATTGAAGACGCCAAATCCATGTTTGGATGATATGCAAATAACCCATTTGCTTGATTGTGAGTGGGACCAATAAAAATTTAAACATCTGCTTTACTCTATCTACTGTACTGCACCATTATTTGTTCTCCCTCTGAATTTCAGATTTGGGAGGCCCTTTAAAATACGATCTAAGCAAATGGTTGTATTAAGTATATTATGAATAGTAGCGCCATGTGATATTATCTGTTTCGCGATTGTGCAGAGACAGCAGCACCAGGCCACCAGTTTAAGCCTCCGTCACGGCTCCGCCCCCCCTCCACAGAATTTAAGGCTCCGTCGCGCCCCCCCCCCCTCCACCAGCCATTGGTTGAGTCTCCGTCGAGCCTGCCCCCAGCACCCCCCCCCCTTCCACACACTCTGCCCGCCATTGGCCAGACGCCGCCAGGACGCACTGTGATTGACAGCCCGCGCAGATGGGTGATATGTAAGTGACGACTCTGTGTGGGTTTCAAGTGTCAAATCTTTTGACCAACGCTGTTTAACCCTTGCACAACTGCAGCTTCTTATTCATAATGATGAAATCTGGTGTCTGTGCCCGCTTTACCACCATTTTCATGCCCAAATGCTTGTTGGTTAAGGCAAATTGCAAGTGGGTGATATGTAAGTGACCACCCTGTGTGAGTTTCAAGTGTCAAATCTGTTGACCAACGCTGTTTAACCCTTGCACAACTGCAGCTTCTTATTCAAAATGTTGAAATCTGGTGTCTGTGCCCGCTTTACCACCATTTTCATGCCCAAATACTTGTTGGTCAAGGCAAATTGCAGGTGGGTGATATGTAAATGACGACCCTGTGTGGGTTTCAAGTGTCAAATCTTTTCACCAACGCTGTTTAACCATTGAACAACTGCAGCTTCTTATTCAAAATGATGAAATCTGGTGTCTGTGCCCGCTTTACCACCATTTTCATGCCCAAATACTTGTTGGTCAAGGCAAATTGCAAGTGGGTGATATGTAAGTGACCACCCTGTGTGAGTTTCAAGAGTCAAATCTGTTGACCAACGCTGTTTAACCCTTGCACAACTGCAGCTTCTTATTCAAAATGTTGAAATCTGGTGTCTGTGCCCGCTTTACCACCATTTTCATGCCCAAATACTTGTTGGTCAAGGCAAATTGCAGGTGGGTGATATGTAAATGACGACCCTGTGTGGGTTTCAAGTGTCAAATCTTTTGACCAACGCTGTTTAACCATTGCACAACTGCAGCTTCTTATTCAAAATGATGAAATCTGGTGTCTGTGCCCGCTTTACCACCATTTTCATGCCCAAATACTTGTTGGTCAAGGCAAATTGCAGGTGGGTGATATGTAAATGACGACCCTGTGTGGGTTTCAAGTGTCAAATCTTTTCACCAACGCTGTTTAACCATTGAACAACTGCAGCTTCTTATTCAAAATGATGAAATCTGGTGTCTGTGCCCGCTTTACCACCATTTTCATGCCCAAATACTTGTTGGTCAAGGCAAATTGCAGGTGGGTGATATGTAAATGACGACCCTGTGTGGGTTTCAAGTGTCAAATCTTTTGACCAACGCTGTTTAACCATTGCACAACTGCAGCTTCTTATTCAAAATGATAAAATCTGGTGTCTGTGCCCGCTTTACCACCATTTTCATGCCCAAATGCTTGTTGGTCAAGGCAACTTGCAAGTGGGCGAAATGTAAGTGACCACCCTGTGTGAGTTTCAAGTGTCAAATCTTTTGACCAACGCTGTTTAACCCTTGCACAACTGCAGCTTCTTATTCAAAATGTTGAAATCTGGTGTCTGTGCCCGCTTTACCACCATTTTCATGCCCAAATACTTGTTGGTCAAGGCAAATTGCAGGTGGGTGATATGTAAATGACGACCCTGTGTGGGTTTCAAGTGTCAAATCTTTTGACCAACGCTGTTTAACCATTGCACAACTACAGCTTCTTGTTCAAAATGTTGAAATCTGGTGTCTGTGCCCGCTTTACCAACATTTTCATGCCCAAATACTTGTTGGTCAAGGCAAATTGCAGGTGGGTGATATGTAAATGACGACCCTGTGTGGGTTTCAAGTGTCAAATCTTTTGACCAACGCTGTTTAACCATTGCACAACTGCAGCTTCTTATTCAAAATGATGAAATCTGGTGTCTGTGCCCGCTTTACCACCATTTTCATGCCCAAATGCTTGTTGGTCAAGGCAACTTGCAAGTGGGCGAAATGTAAGTGACCACCCTGTGTGAGTTTCAAGTGTCAAATCTTTTGACCAACGCTGTTTAACCCTTGCACAACTACAGTTTCTTATTCAAAATGTTGAAATCTGGTGTCTGTGCCCGCTTTACCACCATTTTCATGCCCAAATACTTGTTGGTCAAGGCAAATTGCAGGTGGGTGATATGTAAATGACGACCCTGTGTGGGTTTCAAGTATCAAATCTTTTCACCAACGCTGTTTAACCATTGAACAACTGCAGCTTCTTATTCAAAATGATGAAATCTGGTGTCTGTGCCCGCTTTACCACCATTTTCATGCCCAAATACTTGTTGGTCAAGGCAAATTGCAGGTGGGTGATATGTAAATGACGACCCTGTGTGGGTTTCAAGTGTCAAATCTTTTGACCAATGCTGTTTAACCATTGCACAACTGCAGCTTCTTATTCAAAATGATAAAATCTGGTGTCTGTGCCCGCTTTACCACCATTTTCATGCCCAAATGCTTGTTGGTCAAGGCAACTTGCAAGTGGGCGAAATGTAAGTGACCACCCTGTGTGAGTTTCAAGTGTCAAATCTTTTGACCAACGCTGTTTAACCCTTGCACAACTACAGCTTCTTATTCAAAATGTTGAAATCTGGTGTCTGTGCCCGCTTTACCACCATTTTCATGCCCAAATACTTGTTGGTCAAGGCAAATTGCAGATGGGTGATATGTAAATGACGACCCTGTGTGGGTTTCAAATGTCAAATCTTTTGACCAACGCTGATTAACCCTTGCACAACTACAGCTTATTATTCAAAATGATGAAACCTGGTGTCTGTGCCCGCTTTACCACCATTTTCATGCCCAAATGCTTGTTGGTCAAGGCAAATTGCAAGTGGGTGATATGTAAGTGACCACCCTGTGTGAGTTTCAAGTGTCAAATCTTTTGACCAACGCTGTTTAACCATTGCACAACTACAGCTTCTTATTCAAAATGTTGAAATCTGGTGTCTGTGCCCGCTTTACCACCATTTTCATGCCCAAATACTTGTTGGTCAAGGCAAATTGCAGGTGGGTGATATGTAAATGACGACCCTGTGTGGGTTTCAAGTGTCAAATCTTTTGACCAACGCTGTTTAACCATTGCATAACTGCAGCTTCTTATTCAAAATGATGAAATCTGGTGTCTGTGCCCGCTTTACCACCATTTTCATGCCGAAATGCTTGTTGGTCAAGGCAACTTGCAGGTGGGCGAAATGTAAGTGACCACCCTGTGTGAGTTTTAAAGTGTCAAATCTTTTGACCAACGCTGTTTAACCCTTGCAAAACTACAGCTTCTTATTCAAAATGTTGAAATCTGGTGTCTGTGCCCGCTTTACCACCATTTTCATGCCCAAATACTTGTTGGTCAAGGCAAATTGCAGGTGGGTGATATGTAAGTGACCAACCTGTGTGGGTTTCAAGTGTCAAATCTTTTGACCAACGCTGTTTAACCCTTGCACAACTACAGCTTCTTATTCAAAATGATGAAATCTGGTGTCTGTGCCCGCTTTACCACCATTTTCATGCCCAAATGCTTGTTGGTCAAGGCAAATTGCAGGTGGGTGATATGTAAGTGACCACCCTGTGTGGGTATCAAGTGTCAAATCTTTTGACCAACACTGTTTAACCCTTGCACAACTACAGCTTCTTATTCAAAATGATGAAATCTGGTGTCTGTGCCCGCTTTACCACCATTTTCATGCCTAAATCATTTTTGTTTAATGCAAAATGTAATGTAAATTGGTGTAAGGGACACTATTTGAAGTTTATGAAATGTTAACTTAGTGATCTATCTTTAATTTATTTTAATATAATAATTTCTGAATAAGGAGCTGGAGCCGAATAAGAAGTGCATTAGAAGCTGGAGCTGAATAAGAAGGGAATAAGAAGCTGGCCGAATAAGAAGCTAACTTCAGCCTCGTGTATAATAGCAGTCTCTTGACAGCAAATTCAGATACTTCCTCATTAATAAAAACAATTCGTTTTGCAAGCAGGAATATGCTCTTACACAGCAACTGCAGCCTATAGGATGAGGATGCCTGCCTCAGTCAGTGCTATGAGACTGGCCCAGTCTGTCATTCATGCACAGAAGGAGGGTGGGATTAGCTAGTTACAGTATAATGACATACTGTAGCAGCCGCTGCTGTATGCAGCATCCATGTTTAGCAGCAATCTGTGTGAGAGAGAGGGGAGGGCGGGAGAGAGGAGGGGGCTGCTTAGGTGACCTCAGGAAAATCAACTGCTCACTCACAGACGCTCCCCTCCTCCCGCACTCACACTCACAGACGCTCCCCCTTCTCCGACCCACACCCACACTCATAACTGCTCCAGTAGATAGACCAGAGTCTGGTTATTATGCACATGCATGCATCATTAACCTCTTCACTGCTGACTCCAGTTATTATTAGCTGCTCTGCGACAATGATTGCTAGTGCAGGGATACAGCATACTGCAGGGTGCTCTCAGCGGTCCTAGCGGACAATAGATGGTAGTGTCCATTGTGCCAGGGCAGTTACCTGCTGCCTGTATCCTCCATGCACACAGCTGCCCCATCTTCCTGCAGACTGACCCACACTACGCGCCGGCAACAGCAGCATCATCACAGTCCCCTGGGCACTGACACTCAGCTTGTGGTAATCGGGTGAGTGCAGCCAGACCCTTATGTGATATTATATATATCCGTACCTGTCACACACCTAACTGGGGAGGTCATTGTTTTGTTGGTGTAGATGAGGACAATAATTGTATCCATAACGGCAAATTACAATTTGTGTGATATATGCAAACCGTGTGTGTGTGTGTATGTAAGTATATATATATATATATATATATATATACATACATACACTATCATACAGTTGCATGTACAGTACATTCATTTCTGCCTGTAGCCCATTTACTATTCTGCATGAATACTATTTGGACTGGGCTTAGCACACAGTGTCTAATGCCATGCTGTAACATCTGGTCTCTCTCTCTCTCTCTCAAATTGCTTAAATTGTACTGTTCTTGAGGACAATAATAACTAGCTGTTCTACTCATTCTTCGCACGGGAGTTTCTGATTTTCACAGTTGTACATATAAATGAGTGTTAAAAATTTGCCAAATCAAATAGATGTGAATTCGAGACGTCTTAATGTAAGTAAATATTAATCCATGGTTCTTGGCGTTACCCGAGGAGCACCCGTAGCAGATACAGTAAAAAGTGACAGGACCATTTTGTAGTTTATGAAATTCTACACACTGGAGGTGCAATCTAAATTTTGATCCGATTGTACGCTTGGGTGTTATCGTTCACACAACACAAGTCAGGCATCGGTAATGACGTCATTATGTCAACCCTTTTTCATCCCCTTAGGGGAGGTTTATTAAAATTCTGATTATGTAGTTTTCCTAGTTCCCACCTGAAGAATACCTGTGTTAAATTTCATCTTGCTAACATATCAGGAAGTAAGAGAATTAGTGATCTGTCAGTAAGTCAGTCAGTGAGGGCTTTCACATTTATATATATAGATTGTTGTACAGTTTTCTTTAATGTACTTGTTATTCAGATGAAGGTGTTTCTTGGACATACCGTAGCAGCCAGTAAATATTTAATGCCAGGTTAAACTAATCTCTAGAAGGTGTGGCGCTAACAGCTGATAAAACGATTATTTCAACCTATGCGCTCATTATATGCCTTCATTAATATTACATTACAATGGAATATTGCATTTCGTCCTCAAGGTGTTCTTTAATATGACTTTGTTGTAGAAGTCAAACTTGAACATCATGGCGATTTAAGCCCTTTCAGTTGTCACCTTTGTGGTTGTGAGGTTGTTCATACTTTCTTAATGAATCACTTAATATAGCTTTTATCTATTATTAAAACATTTAGGGAGTCTGAAAGCAGCTTGAATTGTTGTCACAATATACATATTCTCTAACTGTAAGTAACTATTCATTGAGAATTAGCAATCTGTTTTCATCACCATATCACCAAACTGCTGACTAATTTTTGCATGAATAGAATGACCTGAACTGTGATTATGAGAAAGTTGAATGGGAGCATGACATGATCAGATTGGTTTATGGAATGTGTGGCTGACTGCATTAACCTACATTTTGGATGAATGGGCACATTTTCTTTTGCAAGTGATTACGTACTGTTCTGGTACAGGTTGAGTATCCCATATCCAAATATTCCGAATTACGGAATATTCCGAAATACGGACTTTTTTGAGTGAGAGTGAGATAATGAAACCTTTGTTTTCTGTGGCTCAATGTATACAAACTTTGTTTAATACACAAAGTTATTAAAATATTGTATTAAATGACCTTCAGGCTGTGTGTATAAGGTGTATGTGAAACATAAATGAATTGTGTGAATGTACACACGCTTTGTTTAATGCACACAGTTATAAAAAAATATTGGCTACAATTACCTTCAGGCTGTGTGTATAAGGTGTATATGAAACATAAATGTATCCTGTGCTTAGACTTGGGTCCCATCACCATGATATCTCATTATGGTATGCAATTATTCCAAAATACGGAAAAATCCCATATCCAAAATACCTCTGGTCCCAAGCATTTTGGATAAGGGATACTCAACCTGTATAACAATTAAGACTTTCCTGTGGGGAGGTGTAATGAAAATACTTACATTTAAAAAAATAGTTGATTTGACTTTATTTTGTTTGACTTTTATGGGGGAAGATTTATCAAAGCTTATAGAGATATACAGGACCATCTTAGCAGTGTAGGCCCCTGGGAAAAGCAATGCACTGGGGCTCCTACCCATCCTCCAGCAGTATGAGTGGGGTGTATTATTAGTGGCAGCTTTGATGTCCCGTGGATGGTAGGGAGTGTTCTATCTTCCGCTCAGCATGTAAGACCTGGAGCAGTAATTTCTGCTAATTACTCCTTTACTCCACAGATGATGGGAGATGGGGCGGGAGGGCGAACACTAAACAGTAGAAGGGGGCATTGGGCTGAATGAAGAGGCCAAGGTACATGACTTCCAGGGTGATAGGTGGTGTTTAATACGCAGGGGAAGGGTGGATAATGGAGTGGACGGGATGCGGTCATGTGACCGGCGGTCAGGAGACGGCCGGTCACAATACTGATATCGGGATCCCGAAGCCTGAATAGCCCGCCAGTCGTCATGCCGACCAACAGGCACTATACCCACTCGTGGGTGTCCACGACACCCATAAAGTGGGACTAGAACCAGTGGGAAGTGCAGCGAACCACCAAGCCCGCTGCATGGCAAGCGCAGAGAGCCAGCAAGGGGCGTTTCGTTGCGCTCACCCCCCTGCCAGCCATCTAACAGCCATGATCCCAGCATCGGTATGGTGACCGCCAGTCACCCGAACCCAACCCGAGTGGGCTTAATAGTCATCATTTTCTGGTGGGAGGGCATCTTGTTTGACTGCAGATATCTCCAGTTCCTGGAAATAGATTTCTTCGCTTTCAATGGGGTAAAAAAAACCTAGACAGCCCCACCTTTCAGGAGGTACTGGGAATTTGGGGATCACAGTTCAGGAGCCAGAGCAATCCACTGACGAAAATATAAAACTGCATATCAGGTGTGTGGAGCTGGAGCAGGGACCAGCTGCTAGGAAGGCTGATATCTCTGTCCTGGCCATAGTAGAGACAAGCTGCCAGTGTCCACCAGAAGGGGAGAGTCCCAGCTTTTGGATTATATCCTCAGAAAAACTCTTAAAAGTCAGACAGAACCCGAGATTCCTGGCTGGGAAGACCAATTAACAGGCTCGGATTGGGACCACTGCATTGAAGTCGGATATCTCCAGTTCCCCAGGGCCGATTTTCAAAAATCTGGTACCCCTGGAAAAAGGGGACCCTCAGCCAGGGCCGGTGCTAGGGTGTTCGGCGCCCCCCTGCAAACTATACATTTGCGCCCTCCCATATTCCTTTGGCGCGCGCCGGGAAAAGGGGTGTAGTCTCACTAGTAAGGGGCATGGCCACACAATAGTACCCCCATTCAAAATTACGCCACAATGTAGCACAATCTTATTCATCTTATACGTAATGCCCCACCCGTAGTAGTAGCATCCTTATATGTAATGCCCCCCCAGTAGTAGTAGCGTCCTTATATGTAATGCCCCCCCAGTAGTAGTAGCGTCCTTATACATAGTGCACCCCCAGTAGTAGTAGCATCCTTATGCATAATGCCCCCCAGTAGTAGTAGCATCCTTATGCATAATGCCCCCCCAGTAGTAGTAGCATCCTTATGCATAATGCCCCCCAGTAGTAGTAGCATCCTTATGCATAATGCCCCCCCCCCCAGTAGTAGTAGCATCCTTATGCATAATGCCCCCCAGTAGTAGTAGCATCCTTATACATAATGCCCCCCAGTAGTAGTAGCATCCTTATGCATAATGCCCCCCCAGTAGGAGTAGCATCCTTATGCATAATGCCCCCCCCCAGTAGTAGTAGCATCCTTATGCATAATGCCCCCCAGTAGTAGTAGCATCCTTATACATAATGCCCCCCAGTAGTAGTAGCATCCTTATGCATAATGCCCCCCCAGTAGGAGTAGCATCCTTATGCATAATGCCCCCCCAGTAGTAGTAGCATCCTTATGCATAATGCCCCCCCAGTAGTAGTAGCATCCTTATACATAATGCCCCCCAGTAGTAGTAGCAGCATCCTTATACATAATGCCCCCCCAGTAGTAGTAGCATCCTTATGCATAATGCCCCCCCAGTAGGAGTAGCATCCTTATGCATAATGCCCCCCCAGTAGTAGTAGCATCCTTATACATAATGCCCCCCCAGTAGTAGTAGCATCCTTATACATAATGCCCCCCAGTAGTAGTAGCATCCTTATACATAATGCCCCCCAGTAGTAGAAGCGTCCTTATACGTAATTCCCCCTAGTAGTAGTAGCGTCCTTATACGTAATGACCCCTCCAGTTGTAGTAGCGTCCTTATACGTAGTGCACCCCCAGTAGTAGAAGCGTCCATATGCATAATTCCGCCTTGGTAGTAGTAGCGTCCTTATACATAATGCCCCCCCAGTTGTAGTAGCGTCCTTATACGTAGTGCACCCCCAGTAGTAGAAGCATCCTTATACGTAATTCCCCCCTAGAAGTAGTAGCGTCCTTATACGTAATGCCCCCCCAGTAGTAGTAGCGTCCTTATACGTAGTGCACCCCCAGTAGTAGAAGCGTCCTTATACGTAATTCCCCCCTAGAAGTAGTAGCGTCCTTATACGTAATGCCCCCCCAGTAGTAGTAGCGTCCTTATACGTAGTGCACCCCCAGTAGTAGAAGCGTCCTTATACGTAATTCCCCCCTAGAAGTAGTAGCGTCCTTATACGTAATGCCCCCCAGTTGTAGTAGCGTCCTTATACGTAGTGCACCCCCAGTAGAAGCGTCCTTATACGTAATTCCCCCTAGTAGTAGTAGCGTCCTTATACGTAATGCCCCCTCCAGTTGTAGTAGCGTCCTTATAAGTAGTGCACCCCCAGTAGTAGAAGCGCCCATATGCATAATTCCGCCCTAGTAGTAGTAGCGTCTTTATACGTAATGCCCCCCCCCAGTTGTAGTAGCGTCCTTATACGTAGTGCACCCCCAGTAGTAGAAGCGTCCTTATACGTAATGCGCCCCCAGTAGTAGTACCGTCCTTATGCATAATGCCCCCCCCAGTAGTAGCATCCTTATACGTAATGCCCTCCCCCAGTAGTAGTATTGTTATACGTAATGCCCCGCCAGTAATAGTAGCGTCCTATACATAATGCCCCCAAGTAGTAGTATCGTCCTTATACGTAATGACCCCCCAGTAGTAGCGTTGTTACACGCAATGGCCCCCATTAGTAGCGTCGTTACACGTAATGCCCCCCCCCCCTGTAGTAGTAGCGTCCTTAAAGCACACAAACACACACACACACATTTCCCTCTCACACTTCACTTACCTAAGCCAGTCTCCCTACACTACAGCAGCCTGGTCCGTGTAGCTCCGCCCCCTTCTGTCCCGTTTAGCACCGCCCCTTCCGCACAGCTTAGCTCCGCCCCCTTCCGTACCGTGCACAGCGCTGTCCTGTCACACAGGGGAGGGGAGGGAGGAGGATTTTCATGCTGCAGGTGCCGCAGCCAGTGCCTGTCATACAGTGACAGGCACAGCAGCAGCAGCAGCAGGGGGCACAGGACGGCGCAGCAGGGAAGGAATGCAGAGCAGGGGGAGCGCCTCTCCGTCCCAGCACCTCCCTGCACTGCATCCCTTCGCTGAGCGGGTAGCGCCGGGCCTGCCCTCAGCTATGAGCCCAGGGCCCTTATACTCCGGGGGACCTTGTGCAACTGCCCATTGAGCCCATACAAAAAGATGACCCATACAGAGATATTGTTCAGAGAGATAAAATACACCAATTCTGTAATTTTACAGGCTGTGTTTGAAAAATGATAGTTGGAACTTGAAAAGATAAAGTACCAACCAATCAGCAGTTGTCATTTTTCAAACACAGCTTGTAACATGGCCCTTAAGAGCTAATTGGTTGTGACTTTATCTATCCCACTTTATCTCTCTACAAGCTTTAATAAATCTCCACATATTTTTTTTATCTATTTAATTTTTGTAGGTATTGACCCTCACTGAAAACTAATACATGCCAATGATATTGTTAAACTAAAAATATATAGTACTTGCCAAATTATATATAAAAAAAGGTACATTCTTTAGGGAAAAAAAGAACTTCTTATTCAGTAGTAAGCAGATCTTAACTAACTCCCACCTATGGCCCTCATTCCGAGTTGATCGGTCGCAAGGCGAATTTAGCAGAGTTACACACGCTAAGCCGCCGCCTACTGGGAGTGAATCTTAGCTTCTTAAAATTGCGACCGATGTATTCGCAATATTGCGATTACTAACTACTTAGCAGTTTCAGAGTAGCTCCAGACTTACTCTGCCTGTGCGATCAGTTCAGTGCTTGTCGTTCCTGGTTGACGTCACAAACACACCCAGCGTTCGCCCAGGCACTCCCACCGTTTCTCCGGCCACTCCTGCGTTTTTTCCGGAAACGGTAGCGTTTTCAGCCACACGCCCCTGAAACGCCGTGTTTCCGCCCAGTAACACCCATTTCCTGTCAATCACATTACGATCGCCGGAGCGAAGAAAAAGCCGTGAGTAAAAATACTTTCTTCATAGTAAAGTTACTTGGCGCAGTCGCAGTGCGAACATTGCGCATGCGTACTAAGCGGATTTTCACTGCGATGCGATGAAAAAGAACGAGCGAACAACTCGGAATGAGGGCCTATACTTCTAACACTATTGCACCCTCACATCTATCCTACCACTGTGAGCTCCACTTGCTCCTCTGGTCTCTGCTTTGCCCTCTTCCCGCAAGAATGTAAGCTGTAATATAAGCAGGGCCCTTTACACCCTTTATTTTCATTATTGCTTTCATTATATGTTCTGTGGCTACTCCACTGCGGTGCCTAACCCTAACCACGCATCCTAATGCCCCCTACACACTCGGCGATGCGCTGCCGAGCTACCCGATGGAGTATACGGCCGACGGGCGACCCGGAGGCGGGGGGAGGTGACGGGGGAGCGAAGTTTCTTCACTCACCTCGTCACCCGGCTCCATATGCGTGCATGCTAATATAGTCGAGATTGTCCATATTGGCCTGCATGCATAAGCGACCCAGCACCAACGATGAACGAGCGCGGAGCTGCGCATCGTTCATCGTTGGTGCCTACACAATGAAAGTTATGAACGAGTTCTCGTTCATTAATGAATGAGAACGTTCATATCGTTCAGTGTTATCGCCTAATGTCTAGGGCCCTTAACTCTCTCAGGCATACTTACGTTCGGGATTCTGGCTGTTAGAATTCTCAGCAGGGTCAAGATTCCGGTGCTGGTGTTCTGACCCCCAGCATTGTGAACATTAGGATGCCAACTACATTCCTGTGAATGGATATTTACATTTTTAATATAATTTACAGATGTATGCTTGATTATTGTGGCAAGCTTTATATAAAGGTTTTAGCATTAAACAATCATTGTGGCATACAGGTAATAGAAAAAAAATGGAAACCCCACAGATGGTCACTTTATAAAGTGTTTGGTCCCCACGTTTGGCCAGTATGACCTCAATGCATTCAATGTAGATGGAGGAAAATGCTGTCCTAACTATCTTTACAGAATATCCTATAAAAGCTTGATTGAGATCTGATCTGGCAATACATATTGATAAGTGTTGTATCCATCAAACCATTGGGCAAATACACATAAGTACTCTGCAGATGTGAGCACTGACACCTTGGAGGACATCCCGCCCAGTCATCAGGAAAGAAATGATGGGACATTGGTTGAAGGTGATTATGTGGTAGGAATTGGCATTGACACGGTTTTCTAAGTTAGTACTGCACCTAAACCAGGACATGAAGATATGCCTTAAACATTTTGTAACCACCAGAACTCTTCTCTGTTGGAAACAAGCAAACAGGGCTGCATATTTCTTTACATTGGCGATACATGGTTTCTCGTCCATTTGTTGAGAATGTGGTGAAATATACTGTACGTCTGACCACATTTTCTTCCTCCACTGCATATTCCACACAGCATATAGGTTATCAATGTACATGTCCTCTTCCAACATGAGTTTGTGCAAAGTAGTCCAAGGTGACTGGAGAACAGGATGAGAACTCCACAGAGCAGGACTTCATAGTTGTGGAGTTCTCATCCTGTTATTGTAGGTAAATATTTACAAGCAGTTGTTCAGCAGTTCTTTGCCTAATACTTAATTAATGTATGGTTATCATTTGGACTATGCATTTCCACCCACTGTTGCCCTCCACCAATAGTGTATAATCACAATAGGGGTTGTGGTGTCTTGGGTCTTGGTCCATGTAGGTTCTGCATATTGGGGGTCATTCCGAGTTGTTCGCTCGTTATTTTTTTCTCGCAACGGAGCGATTAGTCGCTAATGCGCATGCGCAATGTCCGCAGTGCGACTGCGCCAAGTAAATTTGCTATGCAGTTAGGAATTTTACTTGCGGCATTATGAGGTTTTTTCTTCGTTCTGGTGATCGTAATGTGATTGACAGGAAGTGGGTGTTTCTGGGCGGAAACTGGCCGTTTTATGGGTGTGTGCGAAAAAACGCTACCGTTTCTGGGAAAAACGCGGGAGTGGCTGGAGAAACGGAGGAGTGTCTGGGCGAACGCTGGGTGTGTTTGTGACGTCAAACCAGGAACGAAACTGACTGAACTGATCGCAGATGCCGATTAAGTCTGGAGCTACTCAGAAACTGCTAAGAAGTGTCTATTCGCAATTCTGCTAATCTTTCGTTCGCAATTTTGATATGCTAAGATTCACTCCCAGTAGGCGGCGGCTTAGCATGTGCAAAGCTGCTAAAAGCAGCTTGCGAGCGAACTCGGAATGACCCCCATTGTCCCTTAACAATCGCCCTTCTTTCTGAAGTGTTCTTTTGTTGCCATGCACGCTGTAATTCTAACCAGTTAGTGTATTCCAGCATTTTTTATGCCTGACACTTAAACCCCTCTCACACTGAGCCTTGTACATAGGAAAAAGCTGGGTAAACCAGGGTCATATGTCGGTGTGAAAGGGTTGACCTGGGTAATGTTTGCTGGTCATGTGAATGGGTTGTTCCTGGGTCGGAGCCAGATATGTTGTGGTGTTACTGGAACTGGGTTATATTTAAAAAGGTGCTCACCGAGCTCCTTTGAACATAACCTGGGAACGCCCTTCCAGACCGCAGGGAAATTTCCTGGTCATGACTATGGTTGTGTATTCACACGTGGTTGTGGGTCACAGAAACCGGGTCTGACATGTTACATGCTTTTATATTTTTGACCTATTGTCTCAATGTGAAAGAGGTAGCAACATGGGATGAAACAATGTTCTTTATGACAGATCAGACCCAGGATTTGGTGTGAACGGGCAGATGCATATTAAGGAGGGGGCCTGTGTGAAGTCTCCATCTGGGCCCCCTCCTCTCTATAGCCGGCAGCCTAGCTTTTGTGAGCACTAGTAGACTGTAGCGTTTTGTTAGAATCTACTGTGCATGCGCAGGTCTTTGGCAAAATGGTGCGGTGGCTATTTTCCTGGCAATTCCCCTACTTTGCATGTGTAAAACACCGGGAAAATGGCCACCACTGCACTGCACCATTATAGACACGTCATTGTGAAAGGGGTATAACCATGCTGGGAAGGCATTTGATTAATTAAAGCGTGGGAAATGCTGTGCAGTATAACTTATGTATAATGTAATTTTCAAGTGCACAGTCTAAAACCTGATCCCAGGAGGAGTGGGTGGGCCCTCAGGCAGTGGGGACCACCTGGAGTTTCCTCTGTACCCCAGTGGTCCAGTCTGACCCTGCCAGGGAAGGCCTGTTCTGATGCACAGTTTATTAACCATAAACTCTGAATAAAAACATACTAATCGTGATAGCAATAATAATAAGATTTTACTTACCGGTAAATCTATTTCTCGTAGTCCGTAGTGGATGCTGGGGACTCCGTAAGGACCATGGGGAATAGACGGGCTCCGCAGAAGACATGGGCACTTTAAGAAAGAATTTAGATTCTGGTGTGCTCTGGCTCCTCCCTCTATGTCCCTCCTCCAGACCTCAGTTAGAGAAACTGTGCCCGGAAGAGCTGACAGTACAAGGAAAGGATTTTGGAAATCCAGGGCAAGATTCATACCAGCCACACCAATCACACCGTATAACTTGTGATAAACTTACCCAGTTAACAGTATGAACAACAACAGAGCATCAGTTCAACCCTGATGCAACAATAACATAGCCCTTATTGCAGCAATAACTATATACAAGTATTGCAGAAGAAGTCCGCACTTGGGACGGGCGCCCAGCATCCACTACGGACTACGAGAAATAGATTTACCGGTGAGTAAAATCTTATTTTCTCTAACGTCCTAGTGGATGAGGGGGACTCCGTAAGGACCATGGGGATTATACCAAAGCTCCCAAACGGGCGGGAGAGTGCGGATGACTCTGCAGCACCGAATGAGCAAACACAAGGTCCTCCTCAGCCAGGGTATCAAACTTGTAGAACTTTGCAAAAGTGTTTGAACCTGACCAAGTAGCCGCTCGGCACAGCTGTAATGCCGAAACCCCTCGGGCAGCCGACCCAAGAAGAGCCCACCTTCCTAGTGGAATGGGCCTTAACTGATTTTGGCAGCGGCAATCCAGCCGCAGAATGAGCCTGCTGAATCGTGTTACAGATCCAGCGAGCAATAGTTTGCTTTGAAGCAGGCGCACCAAGCTTGTTGGAAACATACAGGATAAACAAAAAGTCTGTTTTTCTGACACTAGCCGTTCTTGCTACATAAGCCTTCAAAGCCCTGACCACATCAAGCAACTCGGAATCCTCCAAGTCAGTAGTAGCCACAGGCACCACAATAGGTTGGTTTATATGAAAAGATGAAACCACTTTTGGCAGGAATTGTGGACAGGTCCGCAACTCTGCTCTATCCGCATGGAAAACCAGATAGGGGCTTTTATGTGACAAAGCCGCTAATTCTGACACACGCCTAGCCGAAGCCAAGGCTAGTAGCATGACCACCTTCCACGTGAGATATTTCAATTCCACCGTTTTGAGTGGTTCAAACCAGTGAGATTTCAGGAAACTCAACACCACGTTAAGATCCCAAGGTGCCACCGGGGGCACAAAAGGGGGCTGAATATGCAGCACTCCCTTCAAAGAAAATGGATAGGGCCGAAATCTGGACCTTAATGGAACCCAATTTTAGGCCCAAAGTCACTCCTGACTGTAGGAAGTGAAGGAAACGGCCCAGCTGGAATTCCACCATAGGGGCATTCCTGGCTTCACACCAAGCAACATATTTTCGCCATATACGGTGATAATGTTGAGCTGTCACGTCCTTCCTAGCCTTTATCAGCGTAGGAATGACTTCATCCAGAATGCCTTTTTCCGTTTGGATCCGGCGTTCAACCGCCATGCTGTCAAACGCAGCCGCGGTAAGTCTTGGAACAGACAGGGCCCTTGTTGCAACAAGTCTTGTCTTAGAGGAAGAGGCCACGGGTCCTCTGTGAGCATTTCTTGCAGATCTGGATACCAAGTCCTTCTTGGCCAATCCGGAACAATGAGTATTGTTCTCACTCCTCTTTTTCTTATGATTCTCAACACCTTGGGTATGAGAGGAAGAGGAGGAAATACATAGACCGATTGGAACACCCACGGTGTCACCAGGGCGTCCACAGCTAACGCCTGAGGGTCTCTTGACCTGGCGCAATACCTCTGTAGTTTCTTGTTGAGGCGGGATGCCATCATGTCCACCTGTGGCAGTTCCCACCGACTTGCAACCTGTTCGAAGACTTCTTGATGAAGTCCCCTTGTCGGTTTACATGAGCCACAGCGGTGATGTTGTCTGACTGAATCAGAACTGGTTGACCGCGAAGTAGGGTCTCTGCTTGACGTAGGGCGTTGTAAATGGCCCTTAGTTCCAGGATGTTGATGTGAAGGCAAGTCTCCTGACTTGACCACAGACCTCGGAAATTTCTTCCCTGTGTGACTACTCCACACCCTCGGAGGCTTGCATCCGTGGTCACCAGGACCCAGTCCTGAATGCCGAATCTGCGGCCCTCGAGAAGGTGAGCACTCTGCAGCCACCACAGGAGAGACACCCTGGCCCTGGGGGATAGGGTGATTAACCGATGCATCTGAAGAAGTGATCCGGACCATTTGTCCAGTAAGTCCCATTGAAAGGTCCTCGCATGGAACCTGTCGAAGGGAATGGCCTCGTATGATGCCACCATCTTTCCCAGGACTCGAGTGCAGTGATGCACTGACACCTGTTTTGGTTTTAATAGGTCCCTGACCAGTGTCATGAGTTCCTGAACCTTCTCTATCAGGAGATAAACCCTTTTCTGGTCTGTGTCCAGAATCATGCCCAGGAAAGGCAGACGAGTCGTAGGAACCAACTGCGACTTTGGAATATTTAGAATCCAGCCGTGTTGCCGTAACACTTCCAGAGAACGTGCTACGCTGATCAGCAACTGCTCTCCTGACCTCGCTTTTATGAGGAGATCGTCCAAGTATGGGATAATTGTGACCCCTTGCTTCCGCAGGAGTACCATCATTTCCGCCATTACCTTGGTAAATATTCTCGGAGCCGTGGAGAGACCAAACGGCAACGTCTGAAATTGGTAATGACAATCCTGTACCACAAATCTGAGGTACGCCTGATGAGGTGGATAAATGGGGACATGAAGGTATGCATCCTTTATGTCCAGAGACACCATAAAATCCCCCCCTTCCAGGCTTGCAATGACCGCTCTCAGCGATTCCATCTTGAACCGGAACCTTTTTAGGTACATGTTCAGGGATTTTAAATTCAATATGGGTCTGACCGAACCGTCCGGTTTCGGTACCACAAACATGGTCGAATAATAACCCTTTCCTTGTTGAAGGAGGTGAACCTTGACCACCACCTGTTGAAGATACAATTTGTGAATTGCAGTTAACACTATTTCCCTCTCTAAGGGGGAAGCTGGCAGGGCCGATTTGAGGTATCGGTGAGGGGGCATCTCTTCGAATTCCAGCTTGTATCCCTGAGACACAATATCTATTGCCCAGGGATCCAACTGGGAGTGAACCCACTTGTGGCTGAAATTTCGGAGACGCGCCCCCACCGGGCCTAGCTCCGCCTGTGGAGCCCCAGCGTCATGCGGTGGATTTAGTGGAAGCCGGGGAGAACTTCTGTTCCTGGGAACTAGCTGTGTTGTGCAGCTTCTTTCCTCTGCCCCTGCCAAGAAAGGACACACCTCGGACTTTCTTGTTTTTCTGTGATCGAAAGGACTGCATTTGGTAATACGGTGCTTTCTTAGGCTGTGAGGAAACATATGGCAAAAAATTTGACTTTCCAGCCGTAGCTGTGGAGACCAGGTCCGAGAGACCCTCCCCAAACAATTCCTCACCCTTGTAAGGTAAAACCTCCATGTGCCTTTTTGAGTCGGCATCACCTGTCCATTGCCGAGTCCACAGGACCCTTCTGGCAGAAATCGACATAGCATTTATTCTAGAGCCTAGTAGGCTAATGTCTCTCTGAGCATCTCTCATATAAAGGACAGCGTCTTTAATATGCCCCAGGGTCATTAATATAGTATCCTTGTCTAAGGTATCAAGTTCCTCAGATAAGGTATCCGTCCATGCTGCTACAGCACTACACACCCAAGCCGACGCGATTGCCGGCCTCAGTAAGGTACCTGAATGTGTTTAAATGGACTTCAGGGTACCCTCCTGTTTTCTATCTGCAGCATCTTTGAGGGTAGCCGTATCCTGTGACGGCAGGGCTACCTTCTTGGATAAGCGTGTCAAAGCTTTGTCCACCTTAGGGGAGGATTCCCAGTGTAACCTGTCCGTTGGCGGGAAAGGATATGCCATAAGAATCCTTTTGGAAATCTGCAGGTTTTTTTCTGGAGATTCCCAAGCCTTTTCACATAACTCATTGAGCTCGTGTGATGGGGGGAAAAGTTACCTGCGGCTTCTTTTCCCCATACATATGAACCCTCCTGTCAGGGACTGGGGTTTCCTCTGTGATGTGCAACACATCCTTAATAGCTATAATCATATAACGCAGTGGTTTCCAAACTTTTTTGAATCACGGCGCCCTAGAATATCAGAATTTTTTTCACGGCATCCCTAGGCCAACAATTTCTTATTGAGAAATTTAGAAATAAATATTACATTAAGTAGATTGTGTTTATATGTCATCCTTAGGGTCAGTTGTGTGGTGGGGGACAAGATTTGCTTCTGTTTGGCCACATATTTTATGACTGGCAGCCACCAGCACTGGTTTTGCCTATTATATTGACCATGAATAATTTGAATTGGTCCTGGACCACCAACCCAGGGCACCCCTGCAAGTGTCCCGAGGCACCCCAGGAAGCCACGGCACACAGTTTGGGAACCTCTGATATAACGGATGGATTTAGCCAATTTTGGCTGCAACTTTGCATCATCGTAATCGACACTGGAGTCAGAATCCATGTCGGTATGTCAATAATTTTGGATAGTGGGCGCTTCTGAGACACTGTTGGCCTCTGCGGCATAGGATCAGGCATGGGTCGGGACCCTGACTGTCCTGAGGCTTCAGCTTTTTTCAACCTTTTATGTAAGGAATTAACATTATCATTTAAAACCTTCCACATATCCATCCAATCAGGTGTCGGTGCGTTGGCAGAGACACCACATTCATTTGCTCCCGCTCTGCTTCCACATAGCCTTCCTCATCAGACATGCAGACACAAGCGCATCGACACACCACACACACAGGGAATGCCCTTTTTGAAGACAGTTCCCCCACAAGGCCTTTTGGTGAGACAGAGAGAGAGTATGCCAGCACACACCCCAGCGCTATATAACCCAGGAATAACACAGTAACTTAATGTTAACCCAGTAGCTGCTGTATATTGTGTTTTTAGCGCCTAATTATGTGCCCCCCCCCTCTCCTTTTACCCTTTTCTACCGTGATCTGCAGGGGAGAGCCTGGGGAGCTTCTTCTCAGCGGAGCTGTGGAGAAAAAATGGCGCTAGTGAGTGCTGAGGGAGAAGCCCCGCCCCCTCGACGGCGGGCTTCTGTCCCGCTAAAATACATATCTTTTTGGTGGGGGCTCATACATATATACAGTGCCCAACTGTATATATGAGTACTTTTGCCAACCGAGGTCCATATGCTGCCCAGGGCGCCCCCCCTGCGCCCTGCACCCTTACAGTGACCGGAATATGTGAGGTGTGTTTGGAGCAATGGCGCACAGCTGCAGTGCTGTGCGTTACCTCATGTGAAGAACGGAGTCTTCTGCCGCCGATTTCGAAGTCTTCTTGCTTCTCATACTCACCCGGCTTCTGTCTTCCGGCTCTGCGAGGGGGACGGCGGCGCGGCTCTGGGATCGGACGACGAGGGTGAGATCCTGTGTACAATCCCTCTGGAGCTAATGGTGTCCAGTAGCCTAAGAAGCAGGACCTAGCTTCTGAGAGTAGGGCTGCTTCTCTCCCCTCTGTCCCACGATGCAGGGAGTCTGTTGCCAGCAGAGCTCCCTGAAAATAAAAAACCTAACAAAATACTTTGTTACAGCAAGCTCAGCAGAGCTCACTGAACAGCACCCAGCTCGTCCGGGCACAGTCTCAAACTGAGGTCTGGAGGAGGGACATAGAGGGAGGAGCCAGAGCACACCAGAATCTAAATTCTTTCTTAAAGTGCCCATGTCTCCTGTGGAGCCCGTCTATTCCCCATGGTCCTTACGGAGTCCCCAGCATCCACTAGGACGTTAGAGAAATATATATGACTAAGTTATAAAACACACCTTGATTGGTATAAACAAATGGGTAACATGGGAAAATGGGAGCAGCTTGTGTAAATAAACTTGCTGAAGATCTGTAATCACTCACAAAGTTGTCACTTGTGAGTGCGCTTGTACATGTAGTAATTGAAAACGGTCCCAAATGGTGCACAGAGTTCCCGTCACAGAACTGAACTGTTGTAGTGTATATATACCTCTCCTGTGGTCTGGTCCGAAACCGGGCGTCCCCGGTTCTTTATCCTGCGCTGCCCACTTGTGCTGTGCAGCAAGGAGATGGTGAAGACCGCTGAGCTGGTATAGCGGATGAGAGCCGCGTACTGATGTATGCGGCTTACGGGAACCAAAATGCCGGTGTGTAAGTCTGCTAAATCTCAGCAGAGGATTGCTGGTATAGATACCTGGATCAAGGTATATAATGAAGCGGAGTCCTCGTGCTGTGCAGCAAGGAGATGGTAAATCCCGTTGAGCTGATATGGCGGATAAAAGCCGTGTGCTGATGTGAACGGCTTGCGGGAACCAAGGTGCCGGTATATGGGTCCGATAGATCTCAGCTAAGAGCTGCTGGTATGAATACCTGGATCAAGGTGTGAAGAGGCGGGGTCCTGACGCGTTTCGTCACGTATCACGTGACTTTTTCAAAGGTGCTCCCATTTTTCCATGTTACCCATTTATTTATACCAATCAAGGTGTGTTTTATAACTTAGTCATATATATATATTATTGCTATCATGATTAGTATGTTTTTATTCAGTTTATGGTTAATAAATTGTGACAATTTTCTAAACGTCCGCTCTTATTCTTTCCCTGGCATATTGCGCAGCCGTTTTTCTGTATTTTCTATATGACACCCACCTAGTGTTGTCGGCTGCGCGTCATATCAGGGGAATTTTCTATATTGTTCAGTCTATTCTCTAGGCGCTGTTCTGTGCAGTTTTTTAGTTTTTTGTTCTGTTCTGATGTACGCAAGAAAGACATTGATGATGTGTTTCTGCATAGGGATTAAATTGCTGGACTTGCTTAAGTAAACCAACCACTGGAAAACTGTATGCTAGAATGCATCAACCTGTGTTACATGTTAGCTTAACAAAGGCTACAGGGATTTTAGACAATCATTGTGTTAGGCTTTTCAAGGACACCTTTCTCAGCAGTTAATAATTCCTCCTTGAACAGCCTGGCTAAATTGATAATCTGTTTGTTAATAATTGAACCACTGTAGTCAGCTCTGCAATTTATGTGCAAATAATTGCTGTGTTTCCCAGACCAAAGAGTAATTGCAGTTAAAGTAACAAAACAGGTATATATTTAGATATTATAAGCAGCTGCTAAGTGAAGAAAACCAAGGTAGTGTCGTAATAAGCTTCTAGGCCAAAACAAGTTGCCAGAGCAGATGCAGTGCTACAGTGCCTCTGCATTGTTTTCACAATTCTTCCATGACAATAGTAAAAGACTCTATTATACATGTGCAGTTGGGTTGATATATGGTGACTGGAACGGCCACCAAATATAGTTTACATGCTCTGTGGATAAAGACTTTGACTACCTAAAACATTCCACTCCCATCGAGGAAGTACTTGGGTCAACCCTGCCAGTAAAGGTGATGAATAGACTTCAACCTCACATGCAAATGCTCCCAGCACTGTAAATGGAGCTGCAACAATGTCCTACCAGGAGATATAAGCATACAAGCTGCGGAGTTTAGCATTCTCAAATAATTTTAGAATAGGTTAAATAATGACTTGCCTGCTTAGTAGGCAACTGTATGTGTACTTGCGCCATTCTGGCCACAAAAGTGCATCTATATTTGTAATAATTGTTTTATGCAAAGTGGTTTTACCATAGTATCTCACTCTGTGAGGGTCTTGGCAGACTATATATTGATGCTACCTACTGTTACTTTTATTTTGATATCTGATTTTTAGGTTTGGAATGTGCAGAGATTTTGGAGACTTACTAGGGTATTCAATTATCCGCAAATTCGCGGCAATTTTTCGCCCGAAAATTTTTAGCGGCAATCGGCCGAAAATTGCCGCGAAAACGCTCCATTTTTCGACCTATTCAATGACCGGGTTTCACGTGAAAATTCTTGCAGTGAAAAGTGCAGGTGAAAATGGGGAAATCAGCCTGTACCCCAAAAAATGCTAAACTAACATAGGAAAACAGAAGAGAAGTATGTTAGAGATCACATTAGAGAGTTTTTGGGGACTTAAATTGTGTGAAATGGCGGTTATATGCATTTTTTTTTAAATGCAAAAAAATGATAGAAAGCAAGTTTTTTTGAGCAAAATAAATGCTCTCATTAAATTTGGGGTACATAAAAATGGGTATAAGTATATATTTGGGTCATTTTAGGGTACTTTAAAAAAAAGTGGAAACAGACCGATTACTCCCATCTGCAAGCCTAAAAAACACCTGTCCCACTCATAAAGCACCCCAATATACCTGTCCCATACCTTGAACCCCAATTTCCATCACTTTTTACTTTTTCACCCCAAAAATGACATGTCATTATTGGGCAATTAAAAATAATTAAAAACTTCAACGTGCCTAATTAGTCATAAAGGGGGGTGTCCCAGGAGTTCTGTACCATATCCAAACATTTTTACCTTAAAATAGTGACTTTTCCCAACTTTTCACCTGCTTCAGAGAAGGTGAAGTGAAATTAGTGAAAACATGATCACCGATAAATTTTCCAGGATAATTGAATAGGCTGTAATTGGATTTCACGTGAAAAGTCCGGTTTTTCACCCGAAAACCGGACTTTTCACGTGAAAAGTCCGTTATCACTGCTAATTGAATATGGCCCTTTAATCACAAAGTTTAAAGTGGCAGTTTTCAAAAATGCTTTAAATGCAAAAAATAAATAAATCTAGTTTAAATCTTGCAGCTAGATTGGTGAACTAGATATATAGTTAATACAGATGAGTTCACATACACCTGTTCTTAAATCATGCCAAATAGTGCAGTTCCCATTTAGCCCGCACAAAAACACTAATCCTAAGTACTTAGGACGCTATTCGGGTTGGATCACAATTGGCAATCCAACTGCAAAAAATACAATGATGCGGGCGCATTAGCAGGACCTGTCCTGCGCCCGCATTTACTGTGGGTGCCCCACAGTGAATGCGAATGCCTCTGCATGTCAATCAGGCAGAGGCGTTCGCGGGGCGGGAGGGTATCCCCCAGCATGCGAGCAAAAGGATTGCAAATTCTGATAAAAAGCAGAATTTGCAATCCTTACTGAATAGGGGTCCTTAGTTCACTATAGGCCTAATTCATGTTTATAACGGAGCATTATCAACAGACTGCGCACGTGCTGCGATCACAGTGCACATGCTTCAAGCTGCCGCTGCCATCTTGCTTGCAATGAGGATTTCATGGAGAAGTGATTGACAGAAGGTAACCATTTGGAGTTGTTAACAGGGAGTGGTTGGAAAAATACAGGCGTGTCATGGCCATTTTCGGGGCGTGTATCTGCTGTCAGCTGCGAGCTCATACGTGTAAAAACATGGCGCGTGCGTAGCTACTGATGTTTCCAGTCTGCGTAGCCATAGGCTGTCCCTTAAGCTTGAGGTTCCTCATTTTTGTGTATAGGCTGCGAATGTGTGTACGCATTTGTGAAAAAAAAATTCCAAGTACCTAGTACACTATGGGGCTGTTTCTGAGTACCCTGTCTGTGAGTTTATGTAAATGGCTCTACAAGCTCCTTTACTTGGGTACATCCTTATGGGGGAATGTACCAGGTATGAGATTGGTGCATCCTTATACACAACAGTCAGTCGCACCATTGAGATTTGCACCAGCCCTATGGCAGGCGCAGTTTCTTTGTCTGACAATGGCCTCCCAAGCCCGCGTCTGTCTGTGAGAGCAGCCACTTGCATTGACATGTAGAAGAAATAAACACCAATCAAGATTTCTAAACAGGCACTGATAGGGTCTGCTTGACTAAGCAGCTACAATAAAATAGGTCTAGTCAGTCCCCTACATATAAGCAAAAAATAAGAAAGTGTCAGTGCTAATAAGAGGCTAAATGTAATAGGATGCGGTTTTTTAGGTGTCTAAAAAATTGCACCAAATCGCACGTTTGTAGTTTGCGATTTTTTACTAAAAATCGCAAATGTAACAGGGTGCGAATTTTAAGGTTAAAATGGAATTCACATGCGATTTCTGGCGATTTTTAGTAATAAAAACATGCAGATTTTAGGTCATGTGTTTATTACTGAGTCAGAAACATGCACAGATCAGTGAGATCCGTGCATGCTTCTGTATGGAACCGTAAAGAAAGTGTTAAAAAAAAAACAAAAAAAACACGCTCAGGTTCCCCCCCCCCCCCCAAAAGCATAACCAGCCCTGGGCTCTTTGAGCCGGTCCTGGTTACAAAAATGTGAGGAAAAAATTGACTGGGGTTCCCTGTATTTAAGCAACTAGCACTGGGCTCTTGGTCTGGTCCTGCTTCAAAAATACGGGGGACAAAAGAAGTAGGGCTCCCCTGTATTTTTAAAACCAGCACCAGGCTCCACTAGCCAGGGAGGTGATGCAGCAGCCGGGGGACACTTTTATACCGGTCCCTGTGGCCACAGCATCACTCCCCCCCAGCTAGTCACCCCTGGCCGGGGTTCCCTGGGGGAGTGGGGACCCCTTAAATCAAGGGGTCCCCCCTCCAGTCACCCAAGGGCCAGGGATGAAGCCCAA
The DNA here is from genome assembly GCF_028390025.1 of Pseudophryne corroboree. Classification (NCBI taxonomy): domain Eukaryota; kingdom Metazoa; phylum Chordata; class Amphibia; order Anura; family Myobatrachidae; genus Pseudophryne; species Pseudophryne corroboree. The sequence goes on from NC_086444.1 coordinate 1,036,603,846, forward strand.
GGCTGTCCCCGCCATCCCGGGGCGGTGGATGGAGGGCTGATAGCCAGAATTGTGTAAAAAAGAATATTGTCTTTTGTTGTGGAACTACAAGTCCCAGCAAGCCTCCCCCACTTGCTGGTACTTGGAGAACCACAAGTACCAGCATGTGGGGAAAGAACAGGCCCGCTGGTACCTGTAGTTCTACAACAAAAGAAATACCCCAAAAAAAACAATACACACACCGTGAAAGTACAGTATAGCTTTAATTAACATACATGCACACTTATACACTCACACATACTTACCTAGTGTCCCACAGAGCCCATCGGTCCCCTTGTCAACGTAGAATCCACGGGGTACCTGTTTAAAAAATGCCCAAAATGCTCACCTATTATCCGGTGAAGATCGGTCCTCTTCTGTCCATGTAGCATTCACAGGGTTAAATAAAATAACAAACCGAAAACCCGATCCACGCGACTAAAGGGGTTCCATGTGCCCTTTCCCCGAATGCCGGGACCCCTCGTGACTTCTGTCATGAGAGGACCTAGCAGCCAATCATGGAGCGCCACGTCATGGCGCTCTCCTGATTGGCTGTGCGCTCCTGGCCTGTCAATCAGGCAGAGCGCACCAGCTAGAATGGAGGATCGCGAACCTCCATTATTCTCTATGGTGGGAACTTTGCGGTCTGCGGCTAACCGCAAGGTTAAGTGGGGTCACCCACAAGAGTGACCCAATTAACTAAATTTCGGTTTGTTGTTTTATTTAACCCTGTGGTTGCTACATGGACAGAAGAGGACTGATCTTCACCAGATAATAGGTGAGTATTTGGGGCATTTTTTAAACAGGTACCCCATGAATTCTACGTTGACAAGGGGACCGATGGGCTCCGTGGGACACTAGGTAAGTATGTGTGAGTGTGTAAGGGTGTGTACACACTGTGAGATCCTTGCTATGCCCGATTTTCACTTGCGATTTCCTTTGAACTCCCTGGAGCCCAGATAGCAAAGATTTTGACTAACTTTTCTTGAGATATGGACTAGGGGGGTAATTCCGAGTTGATCGCAGCAGGAACTTTGTTAGCACTTGGGCAAAACCATGTGCACTGCAGGGGAGGCAGATTTAACATGTGCAGAGAGAGTTAGATTTGGGTGTGGTGTGTTCAATCTGCAGTCTAAATTGCAGTATAAAAATAAAGCAGAAACAAAATAACCCACCCAAATTAACTCTTTCTGCACATGTTATATCTGCCTCCCCTGCAGTGCACATGGTTTGCCCAACTGCTAACAAAGTTCCTGCTGCGATCAACTCAGAATTACCCCCAATGTGTGCTTACGATTTTGGCTATTGTGAGATTTTGGCTTATGTGAGATGTCACTGACATGTGAGATGAACTAGATAGTACACCGATCTAGCAAGGATTGACTTGCCTGCTCAGTCTATCTTTTCTTGCGATGCCGACCTGGCGGGACCGCGCATTGGGATCGAATCAGGATCGCAAGGTGACTTTCACCTTGCGATCTGCACTAACTTTTCTTGCGATTTTGACTATATAGTCAAAATCGAAAGAAAATATCTCACCGTGTACACACCCTAAGTGTGCATGTATGTTAATTAAAGATATACTTTCACGGTGTGTGTGTGTGTATTGTTTTTATTTGGGTATTTATTTTGTTGTAGAACTACAGGGACCAGCGGGCCCGTTATTTCCATGCATGCTGGTGGTTCTACAACAAAAGACAATACTCTCTTTTCTTACACAATTCTGGCTATCAGCCCGCCATCCACCGCCCAGGGATGGGGGGGACAGCCTCGGGCTTCACTCCTGGCCCTCGGGTGTCTGGAGGGGCCCTTGATTTAAGGGGTCCCCACTCCTCCAGGGAACCCTGGCCAGGGGTGACTAGTTGGGGGGGTAATGCCACGGCCGCAGGGACCAGTATAAAAGTGTCCCCCGGCTGTGGCATTATCTCTCTGGCTAGTGGAGCCCGGTGCTGGTTTAAAAAATACGGGGGACCCCTACGTCCCCCGTATTTTTTGAACCAGGACCGGACACAGAGCCCGGTGCTGGTTGTTTAAATATAGGGGGACCCTACGCAATTTTTCCCCTGTATTTTTACAACCAGGACCGGCTCAAAGAGCCCGAGGCTGGTTATGCTTAGGAGGGGGGATCGCACGCAATTTTTTTCTTTAATTTTTAATACTTTCACACTACTCATACTGTACACAATGAAGCCCTGCACGGATCTCACTGATCCGGCCGGGATTCATTGTGTTATGTCCGGCAGTGTTTTACTAATCACTCCCGTAAAACACTGCCCGACAATACGAATCACATCGACGTCTGAAAAAACGAAAATAGAAAACTCGGCAGCTTAGTAAATTACCGTAGATGGATTCAAAAAGTTGCAGTAAAATACGACCGATAAAATTCGAGATCAAACTCCCTAAAAATCGGCACAAACACCAATATTAGTAAACATACCCCTAAGTGTCAAAATCGCATACAATTACATTTGCGATTTTCAGTGTTTTCAATGGGAAAACATGTGGATGCGATTTTGACACTTGTGATTTTTGGATTAAGTAAATCAGGCCCATTAACCGGAAAGAAGCATGTGCTTTTCTGTCTCTGGATGTCCAGAGCCTACTTTCAAACACCCCCCATAACTTGGGTTTGTAAACTAATTCCAACAGATTAAATGTTGATGGTGATCTCATGGATAGACGCAGGGCCTTTTTTCTTGATCCCGATGATTATATACTGTACTTCATCACAACTACTATATCCTATTTCTGGACACATTGGGGTAAATGTAATAGGGTGCGAGAAGCCGGGGGTGCGGACTTCATGTGAGGACCAACCTGGTTTTGCCTTGTAAATGATTTCCAATGATTGCCCCATGTATGTGATCTAAGATAATAAATTGAAGAAGTACACAGCATTGAAATCATTACCCATCCATTGTGCCAGGTGTCTCACATCATATGGTGCAAAAAGGATGGGTCACTCTATGAGGACACATCTGCCCAAAAATGCACTTGTCTGTACAGCTTGGAATCTGTCATTCATGTATAATTCTGTATATAATCGTGTTTTTATATTTTTTAGAAAAGGATTGCGTCGTGGAAACGCTGATCCTCGCCTCTCAGAGAAAGGTGGAGACCTTCTACCGGTGCATTTTACAAGGCCTGTACAGGAAGCCATCCATAACTACACATGGTACAGTACTCTATGCAATCCTATGTTTTCTAGAGCTTAGAGCTCTGTTTGTTGACAATACAAGTATCTATGAGGAGGCATACTCCAGTTATTACAGTAAAGGAAAATGTAAAGATATAGATGTATACACTTAAACATAAATAGCTATCCTGAGACTCAGTATCAAAGCGTAACTATTTTCCTAATAAGTGTGGTACACTAGGGAGGTAGATTTATCAATTGGTGATAACCCCTTTTTCCAGGGTTTTCTCTGAAAATAGGAATCATTGGGAATTCAATTGTTTGAAAAGTCTGTTTTTTGCTGTCTATTAGATAGGAAAAAACAGACACCAAACCGACTTTTCAAACAATTGAATTCCCCCAATTATGTCTTCTCTGGTTTATGTGCAGTATCAGTAGGCATTCTATTGAGAAATCAGAGGTTTCTGCAGAGAAGCCTCAGTGATTGCCAATGATGCCGCTGCCATAGCGAGTTACGGTATCAAAAAGATTTCTCAGTTTATCAGGCGACGAAAAGCATAGCTTGTCTTTGCTTTTCAATACAGTCAGTACTGAGTGGCGTTATAGGATTATTTATCATTTGACAGAGAGTTTCTGTGGCCTTCCTTGAAGAATTACTTTATGTCCTCACTATATTAGGCACTGTGCTTATGCATTGGAGCTGCACACACGTAACGGGTGGCAACATGCCAAAGGCATCGGGGCCACTGTTAGGGTTAGGACCTGGGAGGTAGGGTTAGGCACTAGAAGGGGTTTAGCCATTGCCTCCACCTGCCCCCTCCCCCCGCCCATCAGTCTTAGTCCTAGCAGCTACCCCCACGATCTTAGCCCTAGCTGCCACCCCAGGCCGATTGGGGCTAGGTTAGGGGACAGGAGAGGGGTAAAATAATTACCCCGTCCCATGCCGCATTCTAATTGTAGGGATGCTGGTTTCAGTCATGTGACCACCGGGATTCTGTATAACACCCCATATAACTACTGCATGTAATTGCATCAGCGCTACGCTAAAGGGTTAGTGGGGTCAGAAGATCACAGGGAGCATGAGCTTGCATAACACCTCTTCGGGAACTCTTTGATGTAATGCAGTGCTTATACTTCTTGCATCGCTGCGGTTTGGCCGTAATGAGCACTCTCCACCTTGAATTCAATTGTGGGGTACTTTCCATACTTGGTAATATAGGTTACTTAATGTTGTGCAAGGAGATAGTGGGGTGTAGCTCATGTTATTTTGTGGAAATGTACCCTATTGTCTGCTTTACACATAACAATGAGTGTGCCTATATATTGTCTTGCTCCTGCCCATATAAATATCAAGTGTATACTAATGTTGCTGATGTATCTGTTGAGACAAAGGGTCCCTGCTCAGGCCTTGCCTCAGTTAACGTTTGCTACATTACTGGTTCTCGGCCATTTCCATTTATCAATATGATTTGTTGTGATGTCTACTAGTGATGAGCGCCTGAAATTTTTCGGGTTTTGTGTTTTGGTTTTGGGTTCGGTTCCGCGGCCGTGTTTTGGGTTCGACCGCGTTTTGGCAAAACCTCACCGAATTTTTTTTGTCGGATTCGGGTGTGTTTTGGATTCGGGTGTTTTTTTCAAAAAACCCTAAAAAACAGCTTAAATCATAGAATTTGGGGGTCATTTTGATCCCATATTATTATTAACCTCAAAAACCATAATTTCCACTCATTTTCAGTCTATTCTGAATACCTCACACCTCACAATATTATTTTTAGTCCTAAAATTTGCACCGAGGTCGCTGGATGACTAAGCTAAGCGACCCTAGTGGCCGACACAAACACCTGGCCCATCTAGGAGTGGCACAGCAGTGTCACGCAGGATGTCCCTTCCAAAAAACCCTCCCCAAACAGCACATGACGCAAAGAAAAAAAAAGAGGCGCAATGAGGTAGCTGTGTGAGTAAGATTAGCGACCCTAGTGGCCGACACAAACACCGGGCCCATCTAGGAGTGGCACTGCAGTGTCACGCAGGATGGCCCTTCCAAAAAACACTCCCCAAACAGCACATGACGCAAAGAAAAAAAGAGGCGCAATGAGGTAGCTGACTGTGTGAGTAAGATAAGCGACCCTAGTGGCCGACACAAACACCGGGCCCATTTAGGAGTGGCACTGCAGTGTCACGCAGGATGTCCCTTCCAAAAAACCCTCCCCAAACAGCACATGATGCAAAGAAAAAAAGAGGCGCAATGAGGTAGCTGTGTGAGTAAGATTAGCGACCGTAGTGGCCGACACAAACACCGGGCCCATTTAGGAGTGGCACTGCAGTGTCACGCAGGATGTCCCTTCCAAAAAACCCTCCCCAAACAGCACATGACGCAAAGAAAAAAAGAGGCGCAATGAGGTAGCTGTGTGAGTAAGATTAGCGACCCTAGTGGCCGACACAAACACCGGGCCCATCTAGGAGTGGCACTGCAGTGTCACGTAGGATGTCCCTTCCAAAAAACCCTCCCCAAACAGCACATGACGCAAAGAAAAAAAGAGGCGCAATGAGGTAGCTGTGTGAGTAAGATTAGCGACCGTAGTGGCCGACACAAACACCGGGCCCATTTAGGAGTGGCACTGCAGTGTCACGCAGGATGTCCCTTCCAAAAAACCCTCCCCAAACAGCACATGACGCAAAGAAAAAAAGAGGCGCAATGAGGTAGCTGTGTGAGTAAGATTAGCGACCCTAGTGGCCGACACAAACACCGGGCCCATCTAGGAGTGGCACTGCAGTGTCACGTAGGATGTCCCTTCCAAAAAACCCTCCCCAAACAGCACATGACGCAAAGAAAAAAAGAGGCGCAATGAGGTAGCTGTGTGAGTAAGATTAGCGACCGTAGTGGCCGACACAAACACCGGGCCCATTTAGGAGTGGCACTGCAGTGTCACGCAGGATGTCCCTTCCAAAAAACCCTCCCCAAACAGCACATGACGCAAAGAAAAAAAGAGGCGCAATGAGGTAGCTGTGTGAGTAAGATTAGCGACCCTAGTGGCCGACACAAACACCGGGCCCATCTAGGAGTGGCACTGCAGTGTCACGCAGGATGTCCCTTCCAAAAAACCCTCCCCAAACAGCACATGACGCAAAGAAAAAAAGAGGCGCAATGAGGTAGCTGACTGTGTGAGTAAGATAAGCGACCCTAGTGGCCGACACAAACACCGGGCCCATTTAGGAGTGGCACTGCAGTGTCACGCAGGATGTCCCTTCCAAAAAACCCTCCCCAAACAGCACATGACGCAAAGAAAAATAAAAGAAAAAAGAGGTGCAAGATGGAATTGTCCTTGGGCCCTCCCACCCACCCTTATGTTGTATAAACAAAACAGGACATGCACACTTTAACCAACCCATCATTTCAGTGACAGGGTCTGCCACACGACTGTGACTGATATGACGGGTTGGTTTGGACCCCCCCCCAAAAAAGAAGCAATTAATCTCTCCTTGCACAAACTGGCTCTACAGAGGCAAGATGTCCACCTCATCATCATCCTCCGATATATCAACGTGTACATCCCCCTCCTCACAGATTATCAATTCGTCCCCACTGGAATCCACCATCTCAGCTCCCTGTGTACTTTGTGGAGGCAATTGCTGCTGGTCAATGTCTCCGCGGAGGAATTGATTATAATTCATTTTAATGAACATCATCTTCTCCACATTTTCTGGATGTAACCTCGTACGCCGATTGCTGACAAGGTGAGCGGCGGCACTAAACACTCTTTCGGAGTACACACTTGTGGGAGGGCAACTTAGGTAGAATAAAGCCAGTTTGTGCAAGGGCCTCCAAATTGCCTCTTTTTCCTGCCAGTATAAGTATGGACTGTGTGACGTGCCTACTTGGATGCGGTCACTCATATAATCCTCCACCATTCTTTCAATGGTGAGAGAATCATATGCAGTGACAGTAGACGACATGTCCGTAATCGTTGTCAGGTCCTTCAGTCCGGACCAGATGTCAGCATCAGCAGTCGCTCCAGACTGCCCTGCATCACCGCCAGCGGGTGGGCTCGGAATTCTGAGCCTTTTCCTCGCACCCCCAGTTGCGGGAGAATGTGAAGGAGGAGATGTTGACAGGTCGCGTTCCGCTTGACTTGACAATTTTCTCACCAGCAGGTCTTTCAACCCCAGCAGACTTGTGTCTGCCGGAAAGAGAGATCCAAGGTAGGCTTTAAATCTAGGATCGAGCATGGTGGCCAAAATGTAGTGCTCTGATTTCAACAGATTGACCACCCGTGAATCCTTGTTAAGCGAATTAAGGGCTCCATCCACAAGTCCCACATGCCTAGCGGAATCGCTCCGTGTTAGCTCCTCCTTCAATGTCTCCAGCTTCTTCTGCAAAAGCCTGATGAGGGGAATGACCTGACTCAGGCTGGCAGTGTCTGAACTGACTTCACGTGTGGCAAGTTCAAAGGGCAGCAGAACCTTGCACAACGTTGAAATCATTCTCCACTGCGCTTGAGACAGGTGCATTCCACCTCCTATATCGTGCTCAATTGTATAGGCTTGAATGGCCTTTTGCTGCTCCTCCAACCTCTGAAGCATATAGAGGGTTGAATTCCACCTCGTTACCACTTCTTGCTTCAGATGATGGCAGGGCAGGTTCAGGCATTTTTGGTGGTGCTCCAGTCTTCTGTACGTGGTGCCTGTACGCCGAAAGTGTCCCGCAATTCTTCTGGCCACCGACAGCATCTCTTGCACGCCCCTGTCGTTTTTTAAATAATTCTGCACCACCAAATTCAAGGTATGTGCAAAACATGGGACGTGCTGGAATTTGCCCATATTTAATGCACACACAATATTGCTGGCGTTGTCCGATGCCACAAATCCACAGGAGAGTCCAATTGGGGTAAGCCATTCCGCGATGATCTTCCTCAGTTGCCGTAAGAGGTTTTCAGCTGTGTGCGTATTCTGGAAAGCGGTGATACAAAGCGTAGCCTGCCTAGGAAAGAGTTGGCGTTTGCGAGATGCTGCTACTGGTGCCGCCGCTGCTGTTCTTGCAGCGGGAGTCCATACATCTACCCAGTGGGCTGTCACAGTCATATAGTCCTGACCCTGCCCTGCTCCACTTGTCCACATGTCCGTGGTTAAGTGGACATTGGGTACAGCTGCATTTTTTAGGACACTGGTGACTCTTTTTCTGAGGTCTGTGTACATTTTCGGTATCGCCTGCCTAGAGAAATGGAACCTAGATGGTATTTGGTACCGGGGACACAGTACCTCCAACAAGTCTCTAGTTGGCTCTGCAGTAATGATGGATACCGGAACCACGTTTCTCACCACCCAGGATGCCAAGGCCTCAGTTATCCGCTTTGCAGTAGGATGACTGCTGTGATATTTCATCTTCCTCGCAAAGGACTGTTGGACAGTCAATTGCTTGGTGGAAGTAGTAAAAGTGGTCTTACGACTTCCCCTCTGGGATGACCATCGACTCCCAGCAGCAACAACAGCAGCGCCAGCAGCAGTAGGCGTTACACGCAAGGATGCATCGGAGGAATCCCAGGCAGGAGAGGAATCATCAGAATTGCCAGTGACATGGCCTGCAGGACTATTGGCATTCCTGGGGAAGGAGGAAATTGACACTGAGGGAGTTGGTGGGGTGGTTTGCGTGAGCTTGGTTACAAGAGGAAGGGATTTACTGGTCAGTGGACTGCTTCCGCTGTCACCCAAAGTTTTTGAACTTGTCACTGACTTATTATGAATGCGCTGCAGGTGACGTATAAGGGAGGATGTTCCGAGGTGGTTAACGTCCTTACCCCTACTTATTACAGCTTGACAAAGGGAACACACGGCTTGACACCTGTTGTCCGCATTTCTGTTGAAATACCTCCACACCGAAGAGCTGATTTTTTTGGTATTTTCACCAGGCATGTCAACGGCCATATTCCTCCCACGGACAACAGGTGTCTCCCCGGGTGCCTGACTTAAACAAACCACCTCACCATCAGAATCCTCCTGGTCAATTTCCTCCCCAGCGCCAGCAACACCCATATCCTCCTCATCCTGGTGTACTTCAACACTGACATCTTCAATCTGACTATCAGGAACTGGACTGCGGGTGCTCCTTCCAGCACTTGCAGGGGGCGTGCAAATGGTGGAAGGCGCATGCTCTTCACGTCCAGTGTTGGGAAGGTCAGGCATCGCAACCGACACAATTGGACTCTCCTTGTGGATTTGGGATTTCGTAGAACGCACAGTTCTTTGCGGTGCTACTGCTTTTGCCAGCTTGAGTCTTTTCATTTTTCTAGCGAGAGGCTGAGTGCCTCCATCCTCATGTGAAGCTGAACCACTAGCCATGAACATAGGCCAGGGCCTCAGCCGTTCCTTGCCACTCCGTGTGGTAAATGGCATATTGGCAAGTTTACGCTTCTCCTCCGACAATTTTATTTTAGGTTTTGGAGTCCTTTTTTTACTGAAATTTGGTGTTTTGGATTTGACATGCTCTGTACTATGACATTGGGCATCGGCCTTGGCAGACGACGTTGCTGGCATTTCATCGTCTCGGCCATGACTAGTGGCAGCAGCTTCAGCACGAGGTGGAAGTGGATCTTGATCTTTCCCTAATTTTGGAACCTCAACATTTTTGTTCTCCATATTTTAATAGGCACAACTAAAAGGCACCTCAGGTAAACAATGGAGATGGATGGATACTAGTATACAATTATGGACGGACTGCCGAGTGCCGACACAGAGGTAGCTACAGCCGTGGACTACCGTACTGTACGGTGTCTGCTGCTAATATAGACTGGTTGATAAAGAGATGTAGTAGTATGTATGTATAAAGAAGAAAGAAAAAAAAACCACGGGTAGGTGGTATACAATTATGGACGGACTGCCGAGTGCCGACACAGAGGTAGCTACAGCCGTGGACTACCGTACTGTACTGTGTCTGCTGCTAATATAGACTGGTTGATAAAGAGATGTAGTAGTATGTATGTATAAAGAAGAAAGAAAAAAAAACCTCGGGTAGGTGGTATACAATTATGGACGGACTGCCGAGTGCCGACACAGAGGTAGCTACAGCCGTGAACTACCGTACTGTACTGTGTCTGCTGCTAATATAGACTGGTTGATAAAGAGATGTAGTAGTATGTATGTATAAAGAAGAAAGAAAAAAAAACCACGGGTAGGTGGTATACAATTATGGACGGACTGCCGAGTGCCGACACAGAGGTAGCTACAGCCGTGGACTACCGTACTGTACTGTGTCTGCTGCTAATATAGACTGGTTGATAAAGAGATGTAGTAGTATGTATGTATAAAGAAGAAAGAAGAAAAAAACCACGGGTAGGTGGTATACAATTATGGACGGACTGCCGAGTGCCGACACAGAGGTAGCTACAGCCGTGAACTACCGTACTGTACTGTGTCTGCTGCTAATATAGACTGGTTGATAAAGAGATGTAGTAGTATGTATGTATAAAGAAGAAAGAAAAAAAAACCACGGGTAGGTGGTATACAATTATGGACGGACTGCCGAGTGCCGACACAGAGGTAGCTACAGCCGTGGACTACCGTACTGTACTGTGTCTGCTGCTAATATAGACTGGTTGATAAAGAGATGTAGTAGTATGTATGTATAAAGAAGAAAGAAAAAAAAACCACGGGTAGGTGGTATACAATTATGGACGGACTGCCGAGTGCCGACACAGAGGTAGCTACAGCCGTGAACTACCGTACTGTGTCTGCTGCTAATATAGACTGGTTGATAAAGAGATGTAGTAGTATGTATGTATAAAGAAGAAAGAAAAAAAAACCACGGGTAGGTGGTATACAATTATGGACGGACTGCCGAGTGCCGACACAGAGGTAGCTACAGCCGTGAACTACCGTACTGTACTGTGTCTGCTGCTAATATAGACTGGTTGATAAAGAGATGTAGTAGTATGTATGTATAAAGAAGAAAGAAAAAAAAACCACGGGTAGGTGGTATACAATTATGGATGGACTGCCGAGTGCCGACACAGAGGTAGCTACAGCCGTGGACTACCGTACTGTACTGTGTCTGCTGCTAATATAGACTGGTTGATAAAGAGATGTAGTAGTATGTATGTATAAAGAAGAAAGAAAAAAAAACCACGGGTAGGTGGTATACAATTATGGACGGACTGCCGAGTGCCGACACAGAGGTAGCTACAGCCGTGAACTACCGTACTGTACTGTGTCTGCTGCTAATATAGACTGGTTGATAAAGAGATGTAGTAGTATGTATGTATAAAGAAGAAAGAAAAAAAAACCACGGGTAGGTGGTATACAATTATGGACGGACTGCCGAGTGCCGACACAGAGGTAGCTACAGCCGTGGACTACCGTACTGTACTGTGTCTGCTGCTAATATAGACTGGTTGATAAAGAGATGTAGTAGTATGTATGTATAAAGAAGAAAGAAAAAAAAACCACGGGTAGGTGGTATACAATTATGGATGGACTGCCGACACAGAGGTAGCTACAGCCGTGAACTACCGTACTGTGTCTGCTGCGACTGGATGATAAATAATGATATAAAAAATATATATATATATCACTACTGCAGCCGGACAGGTATATATTATATAATGACGGACCTGCTGGACACTGTCTGTCAGCAGAATGAGTTTTTTATAGAATAATAAAAAAAAACACCACACAAGTGAAGTCACACGACGAGTGTTTAACTTTTTCAGGCAATCACAATATAGTATACTACTAACTATACTGGTGGTCAGTGTGGTCAGGTCACTGGTCAGTCACACTGGCAGTGGCACTCCTGCAGCAAAAGTGTGCACTGTTTAATTTTAATATAATATGTACTCCTGGCTCCTGCTATAACCTATAACTGGCACTGCAGTGCTCCCCAGTCTCCCCCACAATTATAAGCTGTGTGAGCTGAGCACAGTCAGATATATATACATAGATGATGCAGCACACTGGGCTGAGCAGTGCACACAGATATGGTATGTGACTGAGTCACTGTGTGTATCGTTTTTTTCAGGCAGAGAACGGATATATTAAATAAAACTGCACTGTCTGGTGGTCACTGTGGTCAGTCACTAGTAAACTCTGCACTCTCTACACTTCTACAGTACTCCTAAGCTCCAGTAAATCAGGTCAATCTCTCTCTCTCTCTCTCTCTTCTAATCTAAATGGAGAGGACGCCAGCCACGTCCTCTCCCTATCAATCTCAATGCACGTGTGAAAATGGCGGCGACGCGCGGCTCCTTATATAGAATCCGAGTCTCGCGAGAATCCGACAGCGTCATGATGACGTTCGGGCGCGCTCGGGTTAACCGAGCAAGGCGGGAGGATCCGAGTCTGCTCGGACCCGTGAAAAAAACCATGAAGTTCGGGCGGGTTCGGATTCAGAGAAACCGAACCCGCTCATCTCTAATGTCTACATGATGTACGCAGGATCTCTTCCACTTCTCCTGCTTCTATGCACACGTCTAGTCTGCTGACTATCTCCTATGAATGGAGATAAGACTGCACCTTGATGTTCACAGGGAGGACCATCTTTGGCCAACAGTGCAAAACTACAATATCTGTGCCAGATATATATATATATATATATATATATATATATATATATATATCTATCTGGCTTGTGAAGAATGCCCTGGTGCGGGAGTCTAACACGGTGCGGCACTGCAGGTCTTGTAAAGCAATAAAACTTTTTTATTGATGCGACGTTTCGGGGCTACATGCGCCCTGTCCTCAGACAAACAGCAATTGACGTACCTGTCCTTGTGGGCACAGAATATTTTTTTTGTGTATACATGGGTGTACATGTGTGCTGACATGGGGCTGTTTATTGGTCACATCGCCCACCCAGGATATATTGTAATTGTGTGTTTTATATGTTGTTTTGTTGTAGTTATTAAATGTGTCTTTTGGATAGATAGATAGATAGATAGATAGATAGATAGATAGATAGATGGTATGTTTTACCTGGATAGCCCTTAAATGCCCCTGTTCCGGTGGGCCCATGGTTTTAGAAATATAGCTCTTTGTGGCCTGTTAGGGAAGGACTATGATGTCCACTGTGAGTATTGGTATTTGAGCATTCTTTGTACTATTTGGTAAGAGGTATCAGGTATAGGATTTGGTGTGTGTGGCTGCGTTGCCTAGGTGATGGAAGTGACGTAGCCATTCTAATTTGGGTACTATGGGGAGTGTCTACTGATTAGTATTAGTACCTCATAAGCGTTAATTATTAGTCCTAATACACTCTTGATATGGTGATACGATTAGTTTGTTTAAATGTTGTATTGATGGGTACGCTATTCAGCGCTAGTTAATCTAGTTGGATTACCTTTGAACTGGAAACACTTGGTACTTCCGGGTTCGTACATTCGGCAGTGGAATGCACGCCGGGTCCGGCGCTGGCGGAACGCACGCTGGACACAATACTGAATACCATGCTGTCCACTGGAGCTGGGGGTATTTAAGAGGCATCCAGGGAACAGGTATGTGACTTCCGCTGTAATGACTCTGCTGTAGTGCTATGTTGGTGGCTTGTACTGGTGACATGCTTGACAAAGGTCCGGAGGGACCGAAACGTTGCTGCTTTTCTGTCTACATGCATCTACAATGAAGCCTTGCATTTGCAACCTTGGGAGTATGATAAATTAAAATGATGTTCAAGCACATGTTTATGGACTGGAGAGTGCCTACTTATTGGAATTCTTATGTACCAGAATCGCCCGTTTAGGGGATCATCTGTGTAATGCACCCCAAAGATGGACTTTTTGATGAGTGTGCGGGACACCCCCATTGGATGGATATACATATATATATAATATATATATATATATATATATATATATATATATTCTATGTGATGATCTGGCACTCACTGGTATGGCTGGCTGTTTGGTCCGGTGCCCTTACTGTTCCTCCGCATGCAGGGGGATGTGAATAGAAGCTGTGTAGTGCGGCACTCAGACGCTGGTGAATGAATTAAGTCCAAGCCCTGGATAGCTGTCGTCAACGTTTCAATTTAATAAAAATTTTTTTCAAGACATACAAAGTAAAAACATAAGAACACTCACCTTATAACCCCTCACCACAAGTGCTCATTGCGCTGGCCGAAGCGGGGACCGCCTCCCGCCGGAGTCCGTCGGGCGGCAATCTCCCGTCAGCTGTGGCGCAGTCTGATGACGTCATCACGCTTAACGTGATGCACGTCGGGTGTCATGGAGACCGGCTGTAAACAAATAAGAATATACAAATACCAACTGCTGATTGCATCTCTGTAATATGCCTACAGGAATACACATAAAACTAAGTGCTGAATAGATCTATGATCAACTTAAGACTAATATGCAGCATTAATAGTTGGATTATGTTGATAGTTCTGTTACGTCACGGGCCGAATAAAGAAACATAAAGAGATTAGTGTGAAAACTAACATATATAAATTATATAGACAAATCAGGAAAACCATTATAGCCATCTGTATTTGTTTACAGCCGGTCTCCATGACACCCGACGTGCATCACGTTAAGCGTGATGACGTCATCAGACTGCGCCACAGCTGACGGGAGATTGCCGCCCGACGGACTCCGGCGGGAGGCGGTCCCCGCTTCGGCCAGCGCAATGAGCACTTGTGGTGAGGGGTTATAAGGTGAGTGTTCTTATGTTTTTACTTTGTATGTCTTGAAAAAATTTTTTATTAAATTGAAACGTTGACGACAGCTATCCAGGGCTTGGACTTAATTCATTCACCAGCGTCTGAGTGCCGTACTACACAGCTTCTATATATATATATATATATTGGATAGTGGGGGTACGGCGCCACAGGTGTATGTGAACAGATATTTATAAAGTGGTAATACAGTAATTAAAGACACTCCTTTAAAAATGTAAGGTGTCAGCTAACCCCTAAAAATTCGGCAGTGATAAGTTGCCTTAAGATTAGGATGTGGAAGGGGGGGATAGGGGTACCAGCGACTTACAGTGTCTAATGAAAATGAAAATAAATATGAAGAATATAGCAGGATACGGTTTCCCAAAAAAGAATAACAAATTTATTTATACAATTTAGAATAAAATACAGGGATAAAAAATGGATATAAAAGCTGGATAGTAGGAGTAATAAAAAAAAAATATAAAAAAGATTATATATGAAAGTAAATGCAGTTGTGCTAGAACCCTAAAACACCTAAAATCAGTAAAAACAATTTTCTACTGATAAAAGTAAAAAAAAAAAAAAAAAAAAAACAATGATGCTTATCTTTGAGACTGGAGGGTCAGTGGAGGTGTACCCTAAAAATAAATGCAGTTGTGCTAGAACCCTAAAACACCTAAAATCAGTAAAAACAATTTTCTACTGATAAAAGTATGTAAAAAATAAACAATGATGCTTATCTTTGAGAATGGAAGGTCAGTGGAGGTGTACCCAACGCGTTTCGTCCTCAGACTTCATCAAGGGGTGGAGGACTAGTGTGCGAACACTTCTATTTATACCAGTGGTCATTAAGGAAGGATGTCTATGACATCACTTCCTGTTAGTGTTTAACATTAAAAATTCTGACACAAAATGTTGTTACAAATATAGGGAATGGATGCTGTTACTTATAATAAGTTAAAATGTGTTTTTAAAGTGCAAAACGAGAACTGTACATGGGGAAATGTTGATAACATTATAAAACTCGTGAAGGACGCATTCCGCGTCACTTCCGCCCCACTTCCTGTGTCCTTTCCGTCCCACTGCGCATGCGCATCGGGCGCCGCTTCCGGAAACAAAGTCCACAGAGTTACATAGTTCTTGCCCTTCATCCGGTTGGGCGTGGGAATCCTTTTGCCAATCTTCCGGCTGGGCGGGTCTGTGAGGTCTTGTCACGGCTGCTTCCATCATCTCCATGGTGATTTGTAGTTTTAAGCTGCAGTGATGCGGCGGCCATCTTTGGAGTGATTTTGTATATATTTTCAGCTCCTACTGTCGCCATCTTTGAGGGGCCTTTGGATAGCGGACACATCCTCTTATTTGGAGTGCGCAAGCAGCTCAGAATAAATAAAAATAAACACAAAACGCACATGTTAATATTTGTATATATACTTAGCTTAAAAAGACAATTCTAAAAAAAGGGGTAATCCATATGGATATGTAAATTGCGTGGTGGACAAAAAACGATTGACATGTTTTATACTCAGACTAAACTTTTAGTGCTGTTATTGTTTTCTGGATGCTAATAAACCTTAGTATTACTTATGCAGAGAGTATTATCTATTAAATATTGTTTGGACCTTTCATTTAGACACATAGTATATTTAGGAATATTTTAGGTAAAAAGTGAGTATTTATTGTAGGATATTACATGAATATATACCAAAGATTTAAAATAAATAAATAAATATAATAAATTGATGAACTGGTGCAAAGTGATTGGGAATACATGATTGTAATAAGTGAGAGGGGGAGGGGTTTGGAGTAAACTTTTTTGAACACTCCTGTGATGGTGGATACGAGGTGTCAAGGTGGTGTATAAAAAATATATATATAATAAAAATATAAAAATATATAATAATAAAAGTGAGGAGTATATGGCTTTGGTGAAACTGGTATAATAAATATTACAGTACTGTGAAGTGTGAATATACATGTGTCAATATTCCCTTATAGTATTGCCGTTACGAGTTCTCTGGTCTGCCCTTATACAGTACCCAATCTTCTCAAGTGGTTACCCACTTGGTACTGATTGGGCCCAACACTGCTTAGCTTCCAAGATCGGACGAGATTGGGCGTGTGCCAGTGCGGTGTGACTGTATTCATTGGCGAAATGACTTATTCACACAGTAACAGGTTTTTATTAGGAATATATGACACTCTATCTTATGAATTAACAAGGTGCAGGGTGCCAAGTGGAATAAAGTAAAATGTACTATACACATCCATATTGCTTGCTTGTCAATGCCTTCTTCACAAAAAGGGTGCGATTTCGTATCCTTCATTGAAGCCAAGAGGATGTGTAGTTTTTAGTTGAAAAATCCAGAACATTTCTCTCTGGGAGAGTTTCTTGGCCAAGTCTCCACCTCTATCGCCACTGGTCACGTGTTCGATGGCTTTGAAGGACATCTCTTCTGGATTTGAGTTGTGTTCAAGTAGGAAATGTCTATAAAGTAGGTGGGTTTCCAGTTTATTCTTGATACTCCTCACGTGCTCTTGTATTCTGATCTTGAGAGTTCTTTTTGTCTTTCCCACATATTTTTTGTGGCATGTGCATTCTATTAAGTATATTACCGATGTAATGTTGCAATTCATAAACTGTTTAATTTTAAACTCCTGGGTGCCGTCTGTTGTGCTAAAGGTTTTTCTGTTAGGGTTGAGATATTTGCAGATATTACAGTGTCCACATTTGTAGGATCCAGTACATTTGGGTAAGGTAAATAGGTTATTTTCAGTAGGTAATTCCCGTAACATGCTGGGTGCAAGGATGTCCTTAAGGTTTCTTGATTTTCTTAAGGAAATCCTCCCGACCCAACCAGAACTCGTGTTTCGAAAATCAAGAAACCTTAAGGACATCCTTGCACCCAGCATGTTACGGGAATTACCTACTGAAAATAACCTATTTACCTTACCCAAATGTACTGGATCCTACAAATGTGGACACTGTAATATCTGCAAATATCTCAACCCTAACAGAAAAACCTTTAGCACAACAGACGGCACCCAGGAGTTTAAAATTAAACAGTTTATGAATTGCAACATTACATCGGTAATATACTTAATAGAATGCACATGCCACAAAAAATATGTGGGAAAGACAAAAAGAACTCTCAAGATCAGAATACAAGAGCACGTGAGGAGTATCAAGAATAAACTGGAAACCCACCTACTTTATAGACATTTCCTACTTGAACACAACTCAAATCCAGAAGAGATGTCCTTCAAAGCCATCGAACACGTGACCAGTGGCGATAGAGGTGGAGACTTGGCCAAGAAACTCTCCCAGAGAGAAATGTTCTGGATTTTTCAACTAAAAACTACACATCCTCTTGGCTTCAATGAAGGATACGAAATCGCACCCTTTTTGTGAAGAAGGCATTGACAAGCAAGCAATATGGATGTGTATAGTACATTTTACTTTATTCCACTTGGCACCCTGCACCTTGTTAATTCATAAGATAGAGTGTCATATATTCCTAATAAAAACCTGTTACTGTGTGAATAAGTCATTTCGCCAATGAATACAGTCACACCGCACTGGCACACGCCCAATCTCGTCCGATCTTGGAAGCTAAGCAGTGTTGGGCCCAATCAGTACCAAGTGGGTAACCACTTGAGAAGATTGGGTACTGTATAAGGGCAGACCAGAGAACTCGTAACGGCAATACTATAAGGGAATATTGACACATGTATATTCACACTTCACAGTACTGTAATATTTATTATACCAGTTTCACCAAAGCCATATACTCCTCACTTTTATTATTATATATTTTTATATTTTTATTATATATATATTTTTTATACACCACCTTGACACCTCGTATCCACCATCACAGGAGTGTTCAAAAAAGTTTACTCCAAACCCCTCCCCCTCTCACTTATTACAATCATGTATTCCCAATCACTTTGCACCAGTTCATCAATTTATTATATTTATTTATTTATTTTAAATCTTTGGTATATATTCATGTAATATCCTACAATAAATACTCACTTTTTACCTAAAATATTCCTAAATATACTATGTGTCTAAATGAAAGGTCCAAACAATATTTAATAGATAATACTCTCTGCATAAGTAATACTAAGGTTTATTAGCATCCAGAAAACAATAACAGCACTAAAAGTTTAGTCTGAGTATAAAACATGTCAATCGTTTTTTGTCCACCACGCAATTTACATATCCATATGGATTACCCCTTTTTTTAGAATTGTCTTTTTAAGCTAAGTATATATACAAATATTAACATGTGCGTTTTGTGTTTATTTTTATTTATTCTGAGCTGCTTGCGCACTCCAAATAAGAGGATGTGTCCGCTATCCAAAGGCCCCTCAAAGATGGCGACAGTAGGAGCTGAAAATATATACAAAATCACTCCAAAGATGGCCGCCGCATCACTGCAGCTTAAAACTACAAATCACCATGGAGATGATGGAAGCAGCCGTGACAAGACCTCACAGACCCGCCCAGCCGGAAGATTGGCAAAAGGATTCCCACGCCCAACCGGATGAAGGGCAAGAACTATGTAACTCTGTGGACTTTGTTTCCGGAAGCGGCGCCCGATGCGCATGCGCAGTGGGACGGAAAGGACACAGGAAGTGGGGCGGAAGTGACGCGGAATGCGTCCTTCACGAGTTTTATAATGTTATCAACATTTCCCCATGTACAGTTCTCGTTTTGCACTTTAAAAACACATTTTAACTTATTATAAGTAACAGCATCCATTCCCTATATTTGTAACAACATTTTGTGTCAGAATTTTTAATGTTAAACACTAACAGGAAGTGATGTCATAGACATCCTTCCTTAATGACCACTGGTATAAATAGAAGTGTTCGCACACTAGTCCTCCACCCCTTGATGAAGTCTGAGGACGAAACGCGTTGAGTACACCTCCACTGACCTTCCATTCTCAAAGATAAGCATCATTGTTTATTTTTTACATACTTTTATCAGTAGAAAATTGTTTTTACTGATTTTAGGTGTTTTAGGGTTCTAGCACAACTGCATTTATTTTTAGGGTACACCTCCACTGACCCTCCAGTCTCAAAGATAAGCATCATTGTTTTTTTTTTTTTTTTACTTTTATCAGTAGAAAATTGTTTTTACTGATTTTAGGTGTTTTAGGGTTCTAGCACAACTGCATTTACTTTCATATATAATCTTTTTTATATTTTTTTTTTTATTACTCCTACTATCCAGCTTTTATATCCATTTTTTATCCCTGTATTTTATTCTAAATTGTATAAATAAATTTGTTATTCTTTTTTGGGAAACCGTATCCTGCTATATTCTTCATATTTATTTTCATTTTCATTAGACACTGTAAGTCGCTGGTACCCCTATCCCCCCCTTCCACATATATATATATATATATATATATATATATATATATATATATATATATATATATATATATATGATAATATATATAAGATAATGATTATTTTTTTTTTAAATGGCACATAGTAAATTCCAAATGTATTTCTTTCTTTTAATCCCTTCACAGTGAATCGGTTTCATCTCTGTCTTCCAGCGGACAAACCACCCCAACAGACCTAAATAACTCCTGGTCAGGGATACAAAGCTATACTACTGGACTGTCCACTGAGAGGAGCTCTGTCTATTCCTGGAGAGATGATGTATGTTCCTTCTCATTGCTATCTTATACAGGGGATACGGTGTAGGGCACACATTACATTTGTAGATAGATGATGGTATTAAGAATTTCTTCTTTCAGGAGATGTTCACAGGCCCCAGAGTAGCGGAGTCAGATCTGTTGTTGCATGTACACACAGCATTAACACCAGCCATGGCTAGTTGTACTTTCTATTCACAGGGTACATACTACAGCCGTGGTCAGCTACTCCCATACACAGAGGGATTTGGCCATTATTAGGTTACCACACAGATCATCTATCTACTGTAGTTGTAGGAAGATAACATTTATTGTTGTAAGGGTAACAGATGAAGTACTTTTGAACCAAATGTGACATCTCTAAAAGTTCTAAGAAATTTGCCACTTGTGTTCACAAGACAGAATAGGCAGCTGTCTTGGTGTACGGGAGCTTGGAGATGTAGATTTAACACTTGAGGGGTCATTCAGACCCAGCCGCAGTTGCGGCACGCAGCACAGTTTGCTGGTAGCGGCAAACTGCGCATACGCAGCGGGCACTGCGCGGATTCAGACATTACGGTCGCATCCCCGATGGATGCGACAGCAATGTGATTGACAGCGGTGGGCACTTTTCGGGTTGGTGATGCATCATTGGGGGGGGGGGGGGAAGAGGACAGGGCGAGTGAAGGCATTCACTCCAATAAAAAAAAATGGCTGCCGACCACCTCACTGCGCTGCCCGGGATCAACCTTAGATCTGATGTGTTCCCAATTAGATTGTGAACTCATCAGGAGGTGGCCTTGTCCTCTGCTGGGCGGCCCCCAGCATGTGCAGAGATGAACGCAGATCTGGCTGCGTATGCAGCCATATGCTTTCATCTCTGAATAACCCCCTTACGGCGGTATCCTGTTTGCCCCGATGCCGTTTTAGACGATCCAAATGGCCTAATACCGCAATTAATGACCAATGGTCATTATTGCGGTATCCAGTTAGAGGCCGTTTTGATCGGCCCAAAATGGGCCCGTGATCGCAAGAAAACACATGGGATCAGGAATAAGTACCTAATCCTATGTGTTATCGATGCTTCAGTGGCCCCTTATCGCAGATAATGCTTCAGGTGCCTGAGGCACCAGAAGCTTAATCCCAGATAAGTGCCGGCATCGGAGGAAAAGAATGCTGACAAGATCGGCATGTCTATGATGATTATCCGCCCGTCTTCGTGTGGAAGGAGCAACTGCCATTGTTTGTCTGCATGTGTGTGAGAGGCATTGAATGGGAGCAGTATTTGGAAGGCATGCTGTTCCTTGTAGTGCCAATGGGAGCTCCTGGGGGTGGCTCCCGGGTAAGTTAGCTCTCTATCTGGATGTGTTTTTGTAATAGCCTTTATCATGAGGCCTACTGTGACAAATTACATGGCCCTATGTGGGCACTGCTATTATGTAGTGTTAGGACTGCTGATATCGGAGAAGCCGTGAAGTGGCTCAGCAGCTAAACATGCGTTTGCAAACATGTGTGACTAATTTTCTGAATTTCTATTACCAGATAGGTTCAGGTATGGGTACAGGTAATTTTTAGTGTGCTGGGGGGAAATTTAGGGGTGGGGATTTGCATCCCCCTCCCCCTCCCTGTGTGTTGTTTGTGTGGAAGGCGTCCACTCCCGTACCTAGTATCGAGATTTACACTTCCCTTATGCTGGGTGCAAGAGATCCGTCATTAACAAGCAGAATTGGTAAACAACAGATTTTTAACAAAAAATAGAAAACTTTTTTTTTTTGTGTAAACCTTTTTTTTATTTGGTCTAAACCAATTTTCTTTTGCATTAATGTTTTAATGAAAAAAATTGAACCCTGCATATTATATTAAATTGTGAAACATTGCTATGTTTTAGAAACCTTGATCAACCATGCTTCAATGCTTTCTAACATTAACAAGTGAAAATTACTAGGCTTTGATATGATTTATTTAACATCTTTCAATAAAACCAGTTTTTAACTGCTTATTGGGGGTCATTCAGAGTTGTTCGCTCGTTGCCGATTTTCGCAACGGAGCGATTAAGGCAAAAATGCGCATGCACATGGTACGCAGTGCGCATGCGCTAAGTATTTTAGCACAAAACTTAGTAGATTTACTCACGCCCGAACGAAGAATTTTCATCGTTGAAGTGATCGTAGTGTGATTGACAGGAAGTGGGTGTTTCTGGGCGGAAACTGGCCGTTTTCTGGGAGTGTGCGGAAAAACACAGGCGTGTCAGGGAAAAATGCGGGAGTGTCTGGAGAAACGGGGGAGTGACTGGCCGAACGCTGGGCGTGTGTGTGACGTCAAACCAGTAACGAAACGGCCTGAGCTGATCGCAATCTGTGAGTAAGTCTCGAGCTACTCAGAAACTGCTAAGAAATTTCTATTCGCAATTCTGCTAACCTTTCGTTCGCAATTCTGCTAAGCTAAGATACACTCCCAGAGGGCGGCAGCTTAGCGTGTGCAATGCTGCTAAAAGCAGCTAGCGAGCGAACAACTCGGAATGACCCCCATTATTCCTATTACATCTGAATATATGTAGATAGACTAAACATAATAAATCATACAATGACTAAACATATTAAAACATACAATGTGATTTCAACATCCCTATCGATAACCCCGCAAAATCACCTGCCTCTAAACTCCTTAACCTCACTTCTTCTCTTCCAGTGGGCCTCCTCCCCCTCGCATGTGAGTGGAAGCTCACTGGATCTGGTTTTCACTCACCGCTGTGATCTTTCTGATTTCTCTAACTTCCTGTTCCCCCTCTCTAACCATCACCTGTTCACTTTTAACCTATCTCTATCTGCTTCTCCATCTTTACCATGTAAGACTACCATCACTAAGCTTAACATTGAGGCTATTGACACCACTTCCCTATCTTCCCTGTTTGACTTGACTCACTGCTCTCTCCTATTCACTCTCTTTCCTGCCCTGAACAAGCTACTTCCCTTTACAATGCATCCCTTACCTCTGCTTTTGACTCTGTCGCCCCACCAACCACTATTCACCCTCGCAGATCGACACCTCAACCCTGGCACACCAAATGCACCAGATATCTGCAAAAATGCTCAAGTACCGCTGAGCAACAGTGGAGGAAATCACGCAATAAGGCCGACTTCCTCCACTACAAGTTTATGCTCTCATCCTACTTTGCTGCCCTTACCCTCTCTAAACAATCTTACTTCAAATACCTCATCACCTCCCACAGTTTCATTATCCATTGATGGCACAACTATCTCCTCTAGCACCCAAGTGCGATGTCTTGGAGTAATCCTGGACTCCTCCCTCTCCTTCAAACCACACATTCAGTACCTCTCAAAAACCTGCCATTTCCATCTCAAAAACATCTCCATCTTTCTCACCCAGGATGCTACTAAGACCCTCATACACTCACTGGTCATCTCCAGATTGGACTACTGCAACCTCCTCCTATCTGGCCTCCCTCAAAAATGCCTCTCTCCACTTCAATCTATCCTCAATGCTGCTGCCCGTCTCATCTTCCTTACCAAACGTACTACATCCACATCTCCTCTCTTGCAGGACCTTCATTGGCTACCCTTCCCATTCAGAATCCAATTCAAGCTTCTCACACTCACCTACAAAGCCATCACCCACTCTTCTCCCTCTGACATCTCTGACCTAATATCTCTTTACATTCCCACCCGACCTCTTCGCTCTGCTAATGCACGCCATCTCTCCTGACAACTGAATTCAGGTCCATTTGTATGTATCCAAACCACAATTGAAGATTTCCTTTATCTGACTACTTAGCTTGTCCTTTCAATAGATGTAAAGGTGCAGTGCCCAGCTCCTCCACCAACGCGTTTCACTGTCTGCCACTGTCTGTCTGCTTGAAAAATTATTTTGCCCACCGCTAGTTTAAACCAAGGTGGCCACCCTGGTAACAGCCAACCCTGGTAACAAGTGTACCGTCTCCGTCCTCATGCTCCAAATGAGCCAGCCTATATACACTCATGACTCTCGCACAAAATGGATCTGTTGTGTGTTTGCATGGTAACTGCCTTATTGCCACCCAGAAACGCCTATTTCACACAAAGAGATTGATCAATCCATCCTTCCATCAAAGGACTGATCAATCCATCCACATTAACAATATCTGTCCATGTGGGCTGTTTCTAATTTCTTTCTGTGGCACAGTTTACAGATATCGGCAAGATCTGTCCACATTTGGAGTTGTGTCCGATTAATAATAAGGGCCAAAACTGTTTAGTGTAAAAAGTGTGTTACCTAGTAGTTGCAGTTCTATTTAACAGCAGATCTAATAATAGTTATATTAATAAGCAACACTTCTACTCCCCAAGAAAATCCTAAAACTTGGGTGTAAGAGAGCAAGGATCCAAATTTATGTTATTTTTATGGCATACATTGGGGTAGATTAAATTGCCCCTGTACGCAATAGCAAAGGAACACTGACAAGGGCAGCTGAATTCGTGCTCCTTGCGGCCCATTTCGCCCTGGACTCTCTGAATTTTGTACGCAGCCTTACTGGCCTGTAAACAATAAATCAGTGAGTCCGGTGCAACTGGAAGTACATCATATAGCCGCATTTACTCGTGGGCGCGAGATGATTACGACTAATTGAATCGACCCAATTGTAAAACATAATCAAAATAAACAAATTGTCAACAATATAAAAACAAACTGAATTGTCTTACAGTGGTTGATATGTATGTGCATGTACAGTGATTAGTGAAATTGTGTGGAAAACAAAAATGATTCCTACAGAAAAAAACACTAATCAAATATCTATATGTCATTGCTGGAAAATTTTTCATTCTGTCCTTCCCTTGCCAGGAGTTTGATAAAGCCAACACGCAGAGAGTTCATCAACTATTCTGGGACGTTGATGAGATGCTGTTTGAAGACAGCGTGACTTCTCAGAATAAGAACCTGCAAGCAGAGTGTAAGGACTGGACCAAGAGATCTCTTCACCTTAGGTAATACATCCTGTATTGAATTATTTGAAAATGTGTTGACATTTTTTTTTTCATGATTGTATGTTCTTTCCACAATTATTTTTTAAGCATAATTAAGTGCTTATTAGAATGGTCGTCATATAAAAATGTTGGCTTTATTTGCTATGGAAATACTAACCTTTTTCTTTCATCCAGCTGGGGGACACTGCGAGCAGGGGGTAAAGAGGGCAGTCTATTAGGAACTTCATTGAATTCATCACAAAAAGCCCCTACCATCTATACTCACTTTTAGCTAGGTGACTAGGAATATTAGCACTTCTGCACAGCTTCTTTTATATTTTATTTGTTTTTATTTATTTTACTTGGTCTAGTTGTTATGGTGTGTACACACGGTGAGATCCTTGCTATGCCCGATTTTGACTATGCGATTTCCCTTGAACTCCCCCAGAGCCCAGAAGTACCGATTTTGACTATCTGTACTTTCGAGTTTGTCTATGTACGATTTTGACTAAGTGCCAATTTTGACTATACTTTGTACTAGATCGTACACTAGATAGTCAAGATTGACTTGCCTGCATAGTCTATCTAGCCTTACGATACTGACCCCGCGGGAGTGCGCATCGGTATCAAATCGGTATCGCAAGCTGCCTAACACCTTGAGATGTGCACTAACTTTCCTTAATATTTATAGTATACTATAGTATATAGTCAAAATCTTACAAATTTAGTTCACGGTGTGTACACACCTTTAGACTAAGGGTCTATTTACTAAGCCTTGGATGGAGATAAAGTCGATGGAGATAAAGTCCCAGCCAATCAGCTCCTAACTGCCATGTTACAGGCTGGGTTTGAAAAATGACAGCTAGGAGATGTTTGGCTGGTACTTTATCTCCATCCATTTTATCTCCATCCAAGGCTTAGTAAATAGACCCCTAAATTGGTTACTGGATGAATTGAGCCTGCCTGTGCATCTTGTAATGCTGGGGACCGTTGGCAATACAAAGGATGGAAAGATGAAACAAATGGTTGAGTCAGTTTGTGCAAATTCCCTGGCCTTATCCATCACAGAGATTACATAGTTAGCTGCATGTTTGCCAGTCAGCTCCTAACTGCCATGTCACAGGCTGTGTTTGAAAAATGACGGTAAGGAGCTGGTTGGCTAATAGTTTATCTCCATCCACTTTTAGCTCTGTCTAAAGGTGGGTACACACTGATAGATATATCTGCAGATCAATTGATCTGCAGATATATCTATGGACGGATCGGGCAGTGTGTTGAGCATACACACTGCCCGATCCGTCGGGGACTGACGTCATGAACTGCCCAGTTCAGCTGTCAATCACCGCCACCCGCCGCAGCATGTGTACGGGCGGTCGGCCGACCGCCCCGTACACACACAGCGACGCGCCAATATATCGGTAGATATATTGGCCGTCGGCTGTGCTGCGTGGCCGGCGCGATACGTCTGTGAACGACGGAGTTCACAGACGTATCAGACGTACACTCTGGCTGACGGTCCCGCGATATATCGGCTGTTCAAGAGTGTGTACGGGCCTTAAGTGTGGGTACACACTGGAAGATATATCTGCCGATCAATTGATCGGCAGATATATCTATGGACGGATCGGGCAGTGTGTTGAGCATACACACTGCCCGATCCATCGAGGACTGACGTCATGAACTGGGCGGGCGTGTACACATGCCCGCCCAGTTCAGCTGTCAATCACCGCCGGCCGCCGCAGCATATATACGGGCGGTACACAGCGACGCGCCAGTATATCGGTAGATATATAGGTCGTCGGCTGTGCTTCGGGACCGACGCGATACGTCTGTGAACGACGGAGTTCACAGACGTATCGGCCGTACACACTGGCCGACGGACCTGTGATATATCGCCCGTTCAAGAGAACGGACGATATATCGGTCAGTGTTTACGGGCCTTAAGGCTTAGTAAATATCTGTACAGGATCTAACATGTGGTCTCTTACTCATTAGAAAAGAATTACTACAGCTTCTAAAAATGAAAAGTGGTGGTGTTTCCCATAGCAATTAATCAAATTCTAGCTATCATTTCCTAGAAAATGATAGACAGAATCTGATTGGTTGCTGTGGGCAACACCCAGAGCTGGATTTAGACCTCATGGGGCCCTAGACAAGATATCAGTTTGGGGACCCCCTCCATCATACCTAACCCCTAACCCAAACCGCTAGACCAACCCTAATACACTAACTCTAATACCCTATCCCTAATGACCTAACCCAAACCACTAGACTAACTCTAATATCCTAACCCAAACTGAATAGCCTCAGCCAAACCCCTAAACTAACCCTAATACCCTAAGACTAAGTTAGATGGTATGACTAAGTGACCTAAGTTATGACTCCTTAGAAGGAACCATACAGTTGTTTACAACGGCAGACGGGAACCCCCCCTCGCTATTTTTTTTGCTTTTATTAAGTATACTATAGGATTTTTTTTTTTTTTTATGGTAGGGGGGGGAATGTGGACAGGACTGCCTTATATTACAATTACCAGGGTGGGCACAATAACAAACAAATGGTAAATTAATCATCATGATAGTAATTTATAGTTTGTTTACCTGCTGCCTGCAGTGCTGCTGCCTGCCTTGTAACCTCTTCTCCTCTGATCCTCAGTCTCTGACAGTGAGCCTCTCTCTGCCCATCCCTCAGCTGCTCTCACTTCACTTACCAGCACGCAGCTGCTGTTCTGGGGCTGGGGCGTGCTAGGGCTGGCTGGCGCTTGCTGTGGCTGTGCGGTGGCCCTCACCAATTCAGTGGGACTAGGAGTGTGGAGCGGGTTCACGTGAAGTTACGCGGTGGTTGCGCAGTGCTTTTCTGGGAACGTTTTGCGCACAGTAACATAGACCAGTGCTAGTGATATTACTACTGGTTTGAGCCCCATTACTGAGCCTCCGTAAAATATTTACTCGTACAGCTAGAAGCCAGCATTTGTGATGGGCAGGCCATCTTAGAATGGTGCTATGGTTACTTACATGCCAAGCCGCTGCCGGGCTTCCTTGCCCATGTGATATTGTATTGAGAAATCACTGTTTTCCTAGACCTCACAATCATTATTTGGCTTATGTATATATACAGCACATACATAAGATATAGATGGGAAAGAGATTGTCGGAGGGGTGTATTACTGTAACACCTCTCCTGCACTAAGACATCTATGTGATTAGCGGTGAAGCAGGATATCTCAGCACAGAGATGTAGTTACATGATACTACATCTTGCCCATAGAGACAGACGAGGAGATGTGTGCTGAGCAATCTAGTACATACCGCTCAGCACACATCTCTCACCCTGCTCAACACACAGCGCGAATGCCAAATTTAGAGTAAGCGATAGCGACGCGCGGGGCTGCGCATCAGTATCGCCGTGGACATACTGTACACACGGAGAGATTAAGACTTTATAGATATGTTTTTAAAGTGCTCAAACTCCTCCGCACTCCTCAATACTCCATGGCTCCTGTAGTCCCCAAACTACTTCAAGACAAGGATTTTGACATAAGTGTACAAAAATCAGAAAGCATTCATTATGTGGACAGTGATAGCACGTTTCACGTTATACTGCCGACTCTGTTAAAATGCTAAGTAGCTTAGAAGGCAAAATTGCGTTTTTGTGGCCATGCCCCCCTCTACACAATGCCGAGATCACCTAGTACGGAGGGGTGGGGGGGTTATGTGCTGGGGGTGGCGGCAGTCTGGAAAACTTTCCCACTTTTTTGTGGGGTCGGGTGTGCCACCTGATTTTTGGGAGCCTCCTAGCCAATCTGGGAGAGTGGGCAAGTATGGTGCATCCCTGCACAGAAGCTACCATACTCCATTTGCCAAGCAAAGCAGGTGCAGTGAGAACAAAGAGGAATGCTGGCTGTTTGTGTTACTTTGCACACACTTGTAAATAGTGTTTTATAGTGAGCCTCAAGCAGATTTCAGATGTGTCTTACTAAATCTAAAGGTTTCTGCTCGTGTCTTTTAGAATATTGGGAAACCAACTTATTTTTCCAAAGGATGAAGGCTTCCAGCATTTTCAGAGCAAGACTTCAAATTACTCATCTACAAGTCCCAAAAGTATTGTTGAGAGCTCTAATTCCTTGAAACAGTAAGGAGATTTGTTTTATTATCTGTAATTGGATATGGCTAAGTGATCTGCACATTAGTATAATGAGAACCAAGAACTAAGGCCACTAAGGAAATCTCTACCTAGGTGATATTTTAGGGAGAACGTTGAATCTAAATCTGTAATGTCACACATATGGAGCCTCATTTACCTTCATTTGCAAAATTGCACATCGGGTGATCATCGTCAGACTGCGCATGCTCTGAGAACGCATTGTGTGTGTGCGATGGTCGAAATGCGATTACAGCCTAAGGGAATGCAATCACAATTTAATTGACAGAAAATGACCGTTTGTGGGTGTTAACATGGCATTTCTGGGGTGTGGTTTGAAAAACGCAGACGGGTCACGGCCGTTTTCAGGGCATGTATCTGACGTCAGCTGCAATTGCTTGCGATTAAAGACGTGGCGCCGGTGCAATGCACTCTAATTATTCTGAGTAGCCCTGGGTCATCCACAACGGTCGATGATACTCGGATTTTGCATTTGCATTGCAGTTCTGCTGATACATACGCAGATTTGCGATCACATCGGTGGCCGTCTTTTACCATTCAGGGCGGCTCCTCACATGTGATTCTCAGCAGTAGCAGTTTTGAGACGATTGTAATTTCTGTCTCCCTAGTGATCCAGACTGAATTAGGCCCTTGGTGTACCAGCAGAAGTAGCATAATGCATTGTGAGATAGGCATTTGCATTGCTGGAGAAAAGGGGTGGGGGATGTTCTTTGGCATTAAACAAAATGTGTATTCACAAAACTAATATGCAGCCACCCGATGGAATATTGCAAATTGAACAAGAAATCTAAGAAGAAAGGGGATGCAATGGAGCAGCCTGTAATTATATTAGCTGTCAAAAACTCCGGCATTGATAGGAAAGTTTCTTTGACGGTGCTCTGTTCCTCCACCTGAGACAAAGTTCTTACGTAGTTGAAGTTGCTTTGAATTTGATTATGTTTGCGTGTGCTGGGCAGAGTGTTGCAGAGTAACACTGGCAAATTTATCCCTGGTATTAATATTTTATGCATTCTTACCTGTTTGAATAATTTAGGATTTACAGATGCATCCTCATACATCTAGCCTCAATACGCCATGCAGCGCACAATGCCTGCTACGGATGAGCCGCCAGGTCCTGCGCAACTCTACTAGCGTCAGGTGTTGTTTTTTTGACAAAAATGCATCTTAGTTGCAGCGTAATGTGGCGAGGTTGCACCAGGAGATTGTGCTGATTATTTTGATATGTGACACTGGTATATCTGTGTGTGAGTCTGTATATGGAGAGAGATAGTACTAAGTACTAACCAATCAGCTCCTAAATGTCATTTTACAGTCTGTGTTTGATAACTGAAAGTTGGAAGCTGTTTGGGTGGTACTTTATCTCTTTCCACTATAAAGGGGGGTACTCACGGAGAGATCCATGCTTAAAATCTAAGCAATCTGACTAGATTGTTTAGATTTTAAGCACAGATCACTCGTGTGTAGCCCCCTCAGCGATAGCGATGCGCGGGCCCGCACATCGCTATCGCCGCTGCTAGATTGAGCCTGTATGCAGGCCCCCGTCCTCCCCCCGCATCGCTCAGCACACATCGCGCTGTGCTGAGCGGAGGGAGAGATGTGTGCTGAGCGGTTCGCTCAGCACACATCTCTCCCGTGTATACCCCCCTTAACTCTCTCCAAGCTTTGATAAATCTCCCCCTTAGATCTGCAGCACACAGGTTTTAAAACGCAACAGAAAATCTCAGCAATCATATTAAACTGAGTAATCATCATGCACCCATGAAATGGTGCTTGTGCTTCCCCATTTAATGCAGTATCATATGTACCATGGAGGC
Source organism: Pseudophryne corroboree (assembly GCF_028390025.1). Taxonomy (NCBI): domain Eukaryota; kingdom Metazoa; phylum Chordata; class Amphibia; order Anura; family Myobatrachidae; genus Pseudophryne; species Pseudophryne corroboree. The sequence continues at coordinate 1,036,635,237 of NC_086444.1, forward strand.
TGCTATTTTGTGTCCGGAAAATGTTGGCTTATAAATAGCCCATGTGCTACAGTCCTCATCCAAAAAGCTGCAAGGTTCAGAAGCATGCTGTACCTCCCAGCATGAAAGGGGTGGAGCTCTGCTATGGAGGGATGGGGCCTTGCTGTGAAGGGTCATGGCCTTGTGGCAGACCCCCATATACGTCAATGTGGGGCGTGCCCAGCACTCTCCGAGATGCTGGACAGCCCCCAGGTACTCGTGCTCTAGTGTTCACTCTAGAATCCAGGCCGGGCAGGGCGCCGGTTCTAGAGGGGCACTAGCGTGCCGCGCGCGCGCCGAAAAGGGGGCACGGCCATGCAAAATAGGGGGCGGGGTCATCACGAGTAATAAAAGGGGCGTGTGCAGCCGGCGGAGGTGCTGGGCTTCCCCCAAGCGCTCTCTCAGCGTGAATGGATGCCGCGCGCATGCGAGCGGCATCTTTACATGCTGTGAGGGCAGGAAGCGGGCGGCAGTTTTAGCAGGGCGCCGCAGAAAGGGCAGGGCGGGTTTTGCCCTTAAAAAATCGGGCAGGGTGCGGCACCCTGCTAAAACTGCCTAGCGTGAACACTAGTGCTCTATGAGTAGATGCCATGCGCATCGCACGGCCTCTATTCCATTGATGCATTGCTCTGCTGTGCTGTACAGAGCAGCAGTGACAGTGCTCCCACCCAACTTTCCCCCATGGCGGCACACCGTGGCCAGCAGGTGGGAAAGTCCCCTAAAAATGGGGATGACCCGCTGAAAATTGGGAGGTATGCAGAAGTACGTTACCCACTGACACTTGCCATGATGTTGATTCCATGTTTTAAAAGCTGAACTTGAAAATGTCCTCTTTAAAAATGTCCTGTTTGTAATGTATTGCAGGCTCTGTGTCTCTGGGTCACGGCTAGTTCCTGCAGCATCGCCATTGCAAAGAACTGACGAGTCCACATCCAGCACAAGTTCTCTGGGTTCTGAGTTTTCAGTGTATTCATTCCTGGAGGAAGAGATCTATGATGCAGATGGCAGTATTGAGGAATATCTCGCCTATGACAGCAGAGAGCAGTAAATAACCATTTTTCTATGTTACCGTTGGCTTATACATGTCTTTAGTGTGTATTTATTGTGTGCCTATTTATTGATAATGAGTCTAGGAGGGTTAATAGCAGTAGAGCTGACCTGAGTCTGCAGCAGGCCCTCTCAGACTTTCTTTCTCTAGTAAAGGCTGCATGGTGAAATACCTTTAAGCATAATAAAATGAAATCTTCTCTAACTACTAGTGATGATGAGGGATTGGACCCGAGCAAAGCTCAGCTTCGCCAAAAGAAGTCATGGCGTGGTATACCCCCCGTCTCTCCCAATGACTGCATCATAGACGCAGTGGCTGCAGAAGCCTTTGATGACACCTGGAGAAGTGTTGCAGAGTCCATGCAAGAACTAATCATTAAATCGTGGGAGGATGCTACAGGTACAGTATATAATGTTTCACCTCTGATACACAGGTTTAATAAGATAGCTTTATGCTAGCCATTATCCTAGCACAGAGCAACAAACATATTAATACAGGATCCGGTGAGCGCACTTAGGGGCATATTCAATTAGGTGGAAGATTTTGTCCCCCAAAAAATGTGTGGACCTCACGCTCAGTTTGAAATTAGCGCAGGTATGCACGCTCCTGATACCAGCGGTATCCAATTAAAATTAAATGGTGAAGTGAGCGACCTGACTAGATTGTGCCTGCATGCAGGGCAATCTAGAGTCAGCGATAGTGACGCGCTAGGGCGCACATCGCTCACGCTATGGGGCATATACACGGAGCGATGTATGATTATTTTCTAAGCAATCTAGTCAGATTGCTCGAAATGGAGAAAAAATCACTACATGTGTACCCCCCTTTAGGGGCATTGTGCGTCTCTCTCCAGGTTATAAAACACTTTTTACAGTACATTCTTTTATAAATACAATCCAAAAGCAGCTAAAAGCAATTTTAGAAAAGGGTCAAAATTGTTATTTTCATTTACAGGTTTTTTTTTATCAACTATTGTTTTCTAGACTTGTTTTTCTTTTTTTGTTGCATTTCTAATGTGACGTTATTTTCTTTTCAACTGATTTTTAATACTTTTAGCTAGTAAAACTGTCGGGGAACTATAAAGCAGTATTTTTAGTAGGCCTATGTAAATTTGCCAAAAGTATGAAATGAATATAAAATCTTAATCTTTATGCTATGACAAATATTTTTTTTACTTTCAACTATAATGGGTGGGGAAGGGGGTACAGACTCACAATTTAAGGGTCAATTTAAATTACCTGTAGTGAAACAGGTACTGTATGCCCACACAAAATTTTCTTCGGTCTCCATCTACTGTTCAAAGAGTAGCACAGCCCTGTCCATGCAGGTCGTGTGTAGTTACAAAGCAGAACTATAAAGCTTACACGTTAGCCCAGTGGTTTTCAAACTTTTTTGAATCACAGCGCCCTAGAATATCAGAATTATTTTCACGGCACCCCAGGCCAAAAATTTCTTATTGAGAAATTTAGAAATAAATATTACATTAAGTAGATCGCGTTTATATGTCATCCTTAGGGATGGTGAGGGACAAGATTTGCTTCTGTTTGGCCACATATTTTATGACTGGCAGCCACCAGCACTGGTTTTGCCTATTATATTGACCATGAATTATTTGAATTGGTCCTGGACCACCAACCAAGGGCACCCCTGCAAGTGTCCCGAGGCACCCCAGGGAGCCACGGCACGCATTTTGGGAACCTCTGCGTTAGCCAATTTACCAAACTGCACTCTGAGATCAAAGTAATAGAATGCACTTTCTTTCTTCCTATGTTTCTTCTTCCTATATTTCACCCTCATTCCAGCAGAGAAGAGACAGTCTCTTAAACAGATATACAGTATATCTACATGTGTGTATGAATGTATATGTGCTGTATACTATTCTGTATACAAAGTCACAGGGCTTCCAGAAATCACATTATTAAGATTATTACTTTTTTTTCACCTACTATCTTCACTACATTCCAGAATATCAATTCAAGCAGTCAGCATAAGCAACCAGTGACAGCATTGGGCAGTCTTTCCCAAACATCTTGCCACAAAGCCTCTATTAGGGGATCTGTAGGCTGAGATATAAACGGAGCATTTTGCTCACTTATTACTCATTTTTTCTGCAAGGCAGCTCAAATCTTTACGGAAACGTGTTGTTTTTTTTTTGGCTTGATGGAGTGTTGGCCACGTATTAATTATTATTATTAATTATTAATATTAATTATTGTTACTCTTCAGGCGTTTATCCTTCATTGCACTATTTATACTGTCAGTCCATTGTAGGGATGGGGGTTAGAGGAAAGGGGATGCGGTCCGGATTCTGACGGTTGGGATCCCGGCAGTCAGAATACTGACACAGCTGGGAATGCCGGCACTGATGTCCCAACATTAATTGAAATGCTGGATCCCGACCGCCAGAATCCCCAGAACGAGGACTGTCAGGACAATGCACTAGTAAGCCGCAGGGGGGGGCGTTGTGTTTAGGCTGCGGGGGTAGGGTTAGACTTAGGTTGCTGGTGGGAAAGGTTAGGATTATGCTGTGGGGAGGTGGGTTAGGGTTAGGCAGCACCGGGGAAGGTTAGGGTTAGGCTGTGGGGGGGGGGTTAGGAGTAGGCTGCGGGAAGGGGAAGGTTAGGGTTCAGCACCACCGGGGAGGGTTAGGGTTAGGCTGCGGAGGTGAAGGGGGTTAGGGTCAGCCTGGGGGTAAGAAGGGTTAGGAAGGTTAGGGGTAGTAGGTGTCGGGATCCTGAGCGTCGTGAATAAGACGCAAACATTAGCGCCCTTGAACTCACGCCGGGAATCTCATGGTGCTTGGCATGTTGAGACTAGATGTATGAGGACACATCTGCATTTATGTTTTGTACTTTACACTTTTGTGAGTTGGATTTATTACTGTGCACTTTACTGGCTTTCATGTTACCTATTATCTTGTTTGTATTGTGCTGCAAATAAAAGATAATAAAACATACAGTGTACCGGCGTTCTAATGGTACACCATCTTCATTTTCAGAGAACATAAAAAAAGCAGGAATGAGTCATATATCTGCAAACAAGTATCTTCAGCTACCAGTTCCACGGATTATGTCAGGGACAACAGGAATTCCTCCATCACGGGGCTCTGAGGCTCGGAGCATGTCATTTGGCTCCTATGTGTTTACTTCTCAGGTACAAATTATGAAAACTTATATCGGCGTTTGGCTTTGCTTAATGGAACTATAGACAAGTTACCTAAGGAAGATTGAGCCACATTGCCGTCATAGACCAACCGCTACACTTGGGACTAGATTTTGAGTTGAATGTCATTTTGAATGCTGACGGGTTGAGTGATTTTCAGCAAACTGCGCATCTGTCGTAGCCGGGTGCATACAGATGTAGCCTAAATACGCCGTGCACCGTGAGATACCTGGCGTGAATGAGCCGGCATCTCTAGCAGTGATGTAGGAAGACACATCTATATGTATCTTAAAGTAATTACGAGAGAATCGCGCACATCTCAGTAGCTTTGATTACTGCATGCAGGGCCGAGCATGTGGGGGGTACTAATTACCCGGGCTTGTTTGTTGGACGGCATGGTAGGGACCCGGGTCTGCCACCGCTCTCCGTCTCCTTCTTACACGTCAGCAGCAGCCTCTCTCCACAGCCTAGCATGCACTGGTATGTATGTGCTGGGCTGCAGTGGGGCTCGGAGGGCTCCTCTGTCTGAACACCCCCCAGTGCTCCCCTCTGTCCAGCATGCCACTTTGCAGTGCTGTGAACACTTTTTTCCCCCTATATTTACCCTCCCACTTCCCCCAATAGTCCCCACACCCGGCCCAGCCCTCTACGGCCCTGACTGCATGGCAACACCTGATTTCAGTTATATCTCCTGTACAACGACTACGACAGGTGCAGCTGCAGATGGTAACAGTGATGGTTGCTCTTGCAAGCGGAGAACTAGGGGTTTTACAGTTGCATAGATACGTTTGACTCCAGATACCGGTGGATATTTTCAAAGAACTTCCAATTGCATCAAGCGGACAGAATTGTGTCATCATTATGTGGGACTCCAAATCAATGCTGTTTCCTTCACGAATTCTCAGTCTGCCCCACTGTGGCCATCTGCCTATAGCTATCTCCTGTGTAACTGATGAGACTAAATATCATGTCACTCTATATATGACAAGAGTAAAATTAATTAATGTATGTTGGTTGTCTTGTTGCAGGTGCATCGTAATTTCAGCAGTGACTTAAATGGAGTAATGACAATACAAGCTAAACCTCTACAACATCGTCATGCTGGACTGGTGGAGAAGACACGGTATGTATTGTGCAGCTAAGCAGTTACATGAATAGAAATACTGACATGTTAGCAGCAATGAATACTGCAGCAGAGGGTTATTTGTCTCCTCCTGTTTGCATGCATAGAATCAGAGCCAAGAGGTCTATTTATATAGGCAAAAGTAGCAAAAATTGTCACGGAAGTCTGAGGAGGAGTATAGGCAGTGGAGAAATTAGGGTGGGGAAACAACTGATGTGCATACAAGCCTACATGCTATATATTTATTAATCCAACTGATATGTAACTGACCTGACTTTACCTGACTCAGAGTGAGACATGGGGCCTAATTCAGACTGGATCGCAGTCTGAAGCCTTTTGTGGGGTGCTCACGCGCGGCGGGTGCGCACTCCAGGAGCCCAGTGAGATGCTATCAGCATCTCAGGGGTGCGATCGCCTCTGCCTGATTGAAAGGCATAGGTGGTCGCGGGGCAGGAGGGGGCATGCCAACGGTGTTAGAACGCCGTTGGCGTGGCCGCGGTCCGAACATCGCAGGCGTGTCCAGACCGTTGGGGGGTGGGTCATGGTGGCTGCACATGACGTCACATGCAGCCGCTGCAAACCGGGACGTGGCGAGTAGTGGCCTGCCAGCGTGCAGGAGCTGCGCTGGCAGGGAACTACTTGCCAGGTGCAAAAGTATCGCCGCCGTGCAATGCTTTAGCACCTGTGCGGGGAAGCAGGGCCTGACATGCGGGGCAGAATAGCCCTGTGCTGGACTTTCCCCTGCATGTCAGAGAAACTAATTTAGCACATCTACGATCAGATCTGAATTATTCCCCATGGGCATTTTGCAGCGTTATTCTTGTTCCAAGGTGGTTCCATCCTACAGGATGTCAGAGCTTTCCTGCTTGTGTGATGGAAGTCGTCCAGGACTCTTCTGCAGTTACATACATTTCTTGCTGTTTTCTGTGCTATAGATGTGTCCACATACACCACATACATCCTCATAAAGCAACAAGCAAACTGTTCTACGGGCCACAGACTATGTGACTTAGCTGCACCAAGCATCCCACCAGAGACTTTTTTCCCCCCGAAATATGCATCTTATTCACATCACTAAGATGACAAAGTACAATGCACGGGTACACTAACTACTGACACTGGCATTTCATGTACTTTTGTGTGCAACACAGTAGCTAATCTGGGTAAATAGACAATAGAAAGAGCTTTGATATGAGTCATCTGAGCAGTGCCTCACACCACGTATCATTAGGCTTAATCTGTGGCTTTATATTAATTCCTTTGTGCCCGGCAGCACTCCCCACCCAGCAGCTGCAGACATTAGCAGCCACTGGGCAAATGTAAAAAATCAGCCATTACCTTCCCTGTGAAGCAGCCGAAGGCTGCAGAGAGGATCAGGTGCCGGGAAACTGAAGTCACGATGGTCACAATATTCTGATTATTTATGGTTGTACTGATGCTTATAAAAAAAAACATTATTATTATTATTTATTTATTTTAAATGTCTTTTTAAAAATAAAATTGTATTGGATATATTTTAAATAACTGTTCTTAACCTAAATCATTCATAAAAAAAACAATTCTGAACGGTTTTTGGAAAAAATATTAGTTAAGTGGTTAAAAGTAACTGCAGTGTGTAATCTTGCAGTCTACATATTTACATAATATGCTTTCTCTGACGTCCTAGTGGATGCTGGGAACTCCGTAAGGACCATGGGGAATAGCGGGCTCCGAAGGAGACTGGGCACATCTCAGAAAGAATTAGGACTACCTGGTGTGCACTGGCTCCTCCCTCTATGCCCCTCCTCCAGACCTCAGTTAGAATTCTGTGCCCGGCCGAGCTGGTTGCACACTAGGGGCTCTCCTGAGCTCCTAGAAAAGAAAGTATATATTTAGGTTTTTTATTTTCAGTGAGATCTGCTGGCAACAGACTCACTGCTACGAGGGACTTAGGGGAGAGAAGCGAACCTACCTGCTTGCAGCTAGCTTGGGCTTCTAGGCTACTGGACACCATTAGCTCCAGAGGGATCGAACACAGGCCCAGGTCGTCCGGTCCCGGAGCCGCGCCGCCGTCCCCCTTGCAGAGCCAGAAGCAAGAAGAACGTCCAGGAAATCGGCGGCTGAAGACTCCGGTCTTCATTAAGGCAGCGCACAGCACTGCAGCTGTGCGCCATTGCTCCCCATGCACACCACACACTCCGGTCACTGATGGGTGCAGGGCGCTGGGGGGGGGGGCGCCCTGGGCTGCAATAAGAGTACCTTATATTGGCATAAAACACATAATATAGTCAGTAAGACTATATATGTGTAAAATCCCCTGCCAAAAATATCCTTAAAAAAGCGGGAGAAGTCCGCCGAGAAGGGGGCGGGGCTCTCTCCCTCAGCACACTGGCGCCATTTCCTCTCACAGCTCCGCTGGAGGGACGCTCCCCAGGCTCTCCCCTGCAGTTTCCAGGCTCAATAGGGTGAAAAAGAGAGGGGGGGCACTAAATATAGGCGCAAACTGTATATTTATAGCAGCTATAGGGGAAAAATCACTGTGTGTAGTGTGAATCCCTGCATTATATAGCGCTCGTGTGTGCTGGCATACTCTCTCTCTGTCTCCCCAAAGGACTTTTGTGGGGTCCTGGCCTCAGTCAGAGCATTCCGTGTGTGTGTGTGTGTGTGTGTGTGTGTGTGTGTATGTGTGTCTGTACGGCTGTGTCGACATGATTGATGAGGAAGATTATATGGAGGCGGAGCAGTTGCCGATAAGTGTGATGTCACCCCCTGCGGGGTCGACACCAGAGTGGGTGGATATGTGGAAAGTATTAACCGACAGTGTCAACTCCTTTACATAAAAGGCTAGATGACGTACAGCAGTGGGACAGCCGGCTTCTCAGCTCGTGCCTGCCCAGGCGTCTCAAAAGCCATCAGGGGCTTAAAAACGCCGCTACCTCAGATGGCAGACACAGATGTCGACACGGAGTCTGACTCCAGTGTAGACGACGATGAGACAAATGTAAAATCCACAAGGGCCATCCGTTGTATGATTACGGCAATGAAAAAGGTGTTGCACATTTCTGACATTAACCCAGTTACCACAAAAAAGGGTATTATAGTTGGGGAGAAAAAGCATCCAGTGGTTCTTCCCCCATCAGATGAATTAAATAAAGTGTGTGAAGTGGGGTTCCCCCGATAAGAAAATAGTAATTTCTAAAACGTTACTGATGGCGTACCCTGTCCCGCCAAAGGACAGGTTACGTTGGGAGACGTCCCCTAGGGTGGAGAAGCGCTCACACGCTTGGCAAAAAAGGTGGCACTGCCGTCTCAGGATACGGCCGCCTTAAAGGAGCCTGCTGATAAAAAACAGGAAGCTATCCTGAAGTCTGTATATACACACTCAGGTATTATACTGAGACCTGCAATTGCTTCAGTGTGTAGTGCTGCAGCAGCTTGGTCCGATACCCTGTCAGATAATATACTAGACAGGGATACTATTTTGCTAACCATAGAACATATAAAAGACGTCGTCTTATATATGAGAGATGCACAGAGGGATATTTGCCGGCTGGCATCTAAAATTAATGCAATGTCCATTTCTGCCAGAAGAGTATTATGGACTCGGCAGTGGACAGGTGATGCTGATTCTAAAAGGCACATGGAGGTTTTGCCTTATAAGAGTGAGGAATTGTTTGGGGAGGGTCTCTCGGACCTAGTATCCACAGCAACAGCTGGGAAGTCGACATTTTTACCTCAGGTTTCCTCACAGCCGAAGAAAGCACCGTATTATCAGGTACAGTCCTTTCGGCCACAAAAAGGCAAGCGGGTCAGAGGCGCTTCCTTTCTGCCCAGAGGCAGGGGAAGAGGGAAAAAGCTGCACCAGACAGCCAGTTCCCTGGAACCAAAATCCTCCCCCGCTTCCTCTAAAGTCCACCGCATGATGCTGGGGCTCCACAGGCGGAGCCAGGTGCGGTGGGGGCGCGTCTCTGGAACTTCAGCGACCAGTGGGTTCGCTCACAGGTAGATCCCTGGGTTCTACAAGTGGTATCTCAGGGATACAAGCTGGAGTTAGAGGCCACTCCCCCTCGCCGTTACCTCAAATCTGCCTTGCCGGCTGCTCCCAAAGAAAGGGAGGTAGTACTGGACGCTATTCACAAGCTGTACTTCCAGCAGGTGATAATCAAGGTACCCCCCCCCCCTTCAACAGGGGCGGGGTTACTATTCCACAATGTTGTGGTACCGAAACCAGATGGTTCGGTGAGACCCATCCTAAAATGTAAAATTCTTGAACACTTATATAAGGAAGTTCAAGTTCAAGATGGAATCGCTCAGGGCGGTTATACAAGCCTGGAAGAGGGTGTCCCCATGTACCCACCTCACCAGGAGTACCTCAGGTTTGTGGTACAGGACTGTCATTACCAATGCCAGACGTTGCCGTTTGGTCTGTCCACAGCACCGAGGGTATTTACCAAGGTAATGGCCAAAATTATGATACTCCTTAGAAAGAAGGGAGTTATAATTATCCCGTACTTGGACGATCTCCTGAAAAGGCGAGGTCCAAGGAGCAGTTGCTAGTCAGCGTAGCACTATCTCAGGAAGTGCTGCATCAGCACGGCTGGATCCTGAATATCCCAAAGTCGCAGCTGATTCCCGCGACGCGTCTGCTGTTCCTGGGTATGATTCTGGACACAGAACAGAAGAAGGTTTTTCTCCCGGAGGAGAAGGCCCAGGAATTATCATCTCTGGTCAGGGACCTCCTGCAACCAAAACAGGTGTCGGTGCATCACTGCACGCGAATCCTGGGAAAGATGGTAGCTCTTACGAAGCGTTTCCCTTTGGCAGGTTCCATACGAGGATCTTCCAGTGGGATCTCTTGGACAAGTGGTCTGAATCGCATCTTCAGATGCATCGGTGGATCACCCTGTCACCAAGGGCCAGGGTGTCTCTGCTGTGGTGGCTGCAGAATGCTCATCTTCGTGAAGGCCGCAGATTCGGCATACAGGACTGGGTCCTGGTGACCACGAATGCAAGCCTCCGAGGGTGGGGGGCAGTCACTCAGGGAAGAAAACGTCCAAGGACAAAAACTTCCTTGCATATAAATATTCTGGAACTACGGGTCATTTACAATGCCCTGAGTAAAACAGAATCCCTGCTTCAAAAACAACCAGTGCTGATTCAGTCAGACAACATCACGGCTGTCGCCCATGTAAATCGACAGGGAGGCACAAGAAGCAGGATAGCAATGGCAGAAGCCACAAGGATTCTTCGATGGGCGGAGACTCACGTGATAGCACTGTCAGCAGTGTTCATTCCGGGAGTGGAAAACTGGGAAGCAGACTTCCTCAGCAGACACAACCTCCACCCGGGAGAGTGGGGACTTCATCCAGAAGTCTTCAAGCTGATTGTACACCGGTGGGAACGACCACAGGTGGACATGATGGCGTCCCGCCTCAATAAAAAGCTAAAAAGATATTGCGCCAGGTCAAGGGACCCTCAGGCGATAGCTGTGGACGCTCTAGTGACACCGTGGGTGTACCAGTCGGTTTATGTGTTCCCTCCTCTTCCTCTCATACCCAAGGTACTGAGGAGAATAAGAAGGAGAAGAGTAATAACTATAATCTTTGTTCCGGACTGGCCAAGAAGAGCTTGGTACCCAGAACTTCAAGAAATGATCTCAGAGGACCCATGGCCTCTGCCGCTCAGACAGGACCTGCTGCAGCAGGGGCCCTGTCTGTTCCAAGACTTACCGCGACTACGTTTGACGGCATGGCGGTTGAACACCGGATCCTGAAGGGAAAGGGCATTCCGGAGGAAGTCATCCCTACGCTGATTAAAGCTAGGAAGGATGTGACCGCAATACATTATCACCGCATATGGCGAAAATATGTTGCGTGGTGTGAGGCCAGGAAGGCCCCAACGGAGGAATTTCAGCTGGGGCGTTTTCTGCACTTCCTACAGTCAGGGGTGACTATGGGCCTCAAATTGGGTTCCATTAAGGTCCAGATTTCGGCACTGTCGATTTTCTTCCAAAAAGAACTGGCTTCACGGCCTGAAGTTCAGACTTTTGTTAAGGGAGTGCTGCATATTCAGCCCCCTTTTGTGCCTCCAGTGGCACCTTGGGATCTCAACGTGGTGTTGGATTTCCTAAAGTCGCATTGGTTTGAGCCACTTAAAACCGTGGAGCTAAAATATCTCACGTGGAAAGTGGTCATGCTGTTGGCCTTGGCTTCGGCCAGGCGTGTGTCAGAATTGGCGGCTTTGTCTTGTAAAAGCCCTTATCTGATTTTCCATATGGATAGGGCGGAATTGAGGACTCGTCCCCAATTTCTTCCTAAGGTGGTATCAGCGTTTCATTTGAACCACTCTATTGTGGTGCCTGCGGCTACTCGGGACTTGGAGGATTCCAAGTTGCTAGATGTAGTCAGGGCCCTGAAAATCTATGTTTCCAGAACGGCTAGAGTCAGGAAGACTGACTCGCTATTTATCCTGTATGCACCCAACAAGCTCGGTGCTCCTGCTTCAAAGCAGACTATTGCTCGCTGGATCTGTAGCACGATTCAACTTGCACATTCTGCGGCTGGACTGCCGCATCCTAAATCTGTAAAAGCCCATTCCACGAGGAAAGTGGGCTCTTCTTGGGCGGCTGCCCGAGGGGTCTCGGCTTTACAACTTTGCCGAGCTGCTACTTGGTCGGGTTCAAACACATTTGCAAAATTCTACAAATTTGATACCCTGGCTGAGGAGGACCTTGAGTTTGCTCATTCGGTGCTGCAGAGTCATCCGCACTCTCCCGCCCGTTTGGGAGCTTTGGTATAATCCCCATGGTCCTTACGGAGTTCCCAGCATCCACTAGGACGTCAGAGAAAATAAGAATTTACTCACCGGTAATTCTATTTCTCGTAGTCCGTAGTGGATGCTGGGCGCCCATCCCAAGTGCGGATTGTCTGCAATACTTGTATATAGTTATTGCTTAACTAAAGGGTTCTTGTTTGGAGCCATCTGTTGAGAGGCTCAGTTGTTATTCATACTGTTAACTGGGTATAGTATCACGAGTTGTACGGTGTGATTGGTGTGGCTGGTATGAGTCTTACCCGGGATTCCAAATCCTTTCCTTATTGTGTCAGCTCTTCCGGGCACAGTTTCCTAACTGAGGTCTGGAGGAGGGGCATAGAGGGAGGAGCCAGTGCACACCAGGTAGTCCTAATTCTTTCTTAGATGTGCCCAGTCTCCTTCGGAGCCCGCTATTCCCCATGGTTCTTACGGAGTTCCCAGCATCCACTACGGACTACGAGAAATAGAATTACCGGTGAGTAAATTCTTATTTTTCTCTTAGTGAACAAGAAGATAAATCTTTGAGTATTATGCCAAGAGTAATAAACTCCGCAAGAAATCGACTGGGAAGGTCAATTGACAACAGTATTATTTCATCCTCTCGGATTCTGCATACCCCTTCTAGGAAGACACCCACGCAAAGAAGACTGCCTGCTCTCACTTTAGATCCCATGCGATCTAAAACACCCAATGTTTACAGTGATGAAGTTCTCAGGGGTACAAAGCTGTGAGTATATTACAGGAAAACATTCATGTGTTGATTAGAATCATTATTTCACAATTTGCTATTACTTTATATGTGGTATCTTAGAAACAAGAGATGTGTTCCTGAGCCCTACTACATCCAGTAATTCCGGATCACTCAGAAGATCTTTCTGCAGTGATATTTGCATATAATGCCACTGGCATCACAGAAACTTTCAAAAATCAATTAGTAGTAGCCAGATAATATGAAGTCAATAATTAAAGAAGAATGTTTATAGCATAATGTTATATAATACGCATATACAGTATTTTTATGTAGAAAATGAAACTATTATTTGATTATATTGTATGGCTGACTCTTGGCTGTGGGCCTGCGACGCTGTTTGGACCTGCGCCTCAAGTTTGGCAGCTACTCAGTGGTCCTGGCTTCAGCCGCGAGTAAGGTTTGCCGAGGGTTCCCCTCTTACCTTCCCCCTGGACCAGCAGCCTCAGTAGCTGTTCCCGATCAGTGGCTCCTGGAGACCCTTATGCGCTGATGACTGCCACGATCAAGGTGCTTCCTGATGGCTCTGGCGTGCTTACTCTGGGGGCCTCTGTGGCTGCCGGCAGCTCTCCGATCCTGGCAGCTTTCTTGCCTGCACACCTGACTCTCCTCCAGGCTAACTTTGGAGTATCCTGCGGCAGCTCTCCGGTCCTGCGTTCCCGAGTCTGTGCACCTGACTTTTGACTCCGATTTAGTCTGAATGCTCCTGCGGCTGCTGGCAGCTCTCTGGAACATGGTGCATTTACCTACTCACTGCTTCCCAGTGATGGCTCCCTACCTCCAGACTGCAGCATATTCAACCTACAGGATTCTGATGCTCCTTAGGAAGCTTCCTCCTTGGATCTGCTGCAAAATAAGGGTGAACACGGTCTAGGCAGAGCCAACTTGCCAGATTATGTCTGGTGGCTGACTCCAGAACAAAGTGGGACTCTCAGGCTCTCCCCTCTACCAATCCTCTATTATATTATAGTTAGGAACAGCTTTTACCACTAAGTGGACTGTAAAGTTATTGGTCACCCTGATGTTGTCTCCTCGTTCATAAGGACATAACAGTGATTGCTTCATAACTAAGTTTTGCTATGTCCATTGTCACAGATTTGACCCTAAATGTTATCCTACTGCAGGAACTGTGTTTTCTATTCTTTGTTTTTGTATGAAGATCACCTGGCTGCAGTTGTATATGTTTCTACTATATAGTGCCTTACTGTGGATTTGGAGCGCCACCTAGTGGTTGCATGAACATAATCTTTTTCACCAGCTGCCTGTAAATTGTACCAAGTCTGTGTTTCAGTTGGTTGTCCTGACAGCATTAATGATGCTCTGAGCCTGGTCACCAGCCTTTTATTGTGTCATCCATACCTAATCCATTTTTTTTTTTTCTTTTTCCCCCCTTCTCACTGTGCATTGGTTCGATTGCTCTTTAATCTTTTTAAATGCCAAGAATGTCTCAGAAAACAAAGAAATCACAGGCTACCTTGGCTAAATCTAAATGCTCACTTGGTCCGGCATCCCACCCTCACCTCACAACTCGGAAATGGGCATTTATCCTCAGATCCAAGCTGTTATGAATAGTCTACTGGATTGCGTACAATCATTCTTTCAAGCAGTCGTGGACTTTAAAACAGATCTCACCTCCCTGGGATCTAGAACGGATGGTTTGGAAACCAAAACGGATGATCTCTGCCAATCTCAAAATTGCTTTGAATCCACTCTACTTCATAACAAAATAGAGAGGGTTATTCAGAGTTGTTAGCAAACCATGTGTACTGCAGGCGGGGCAGATGTAACATAAGCAGCGACAGTTAGATTTGGGTGGGGTGTGTTCAAACTGAAATCTAAATTGCAGTGTAAAAATAAAGCAGCCAGTATTTACCATGCACAGAAACAATATATCCCACCCAAATCTAAATTTCTCTGCACGTTACATCTGCGCTATCTGCAGTGCACATGGTTTTGCCCAATTGCTAACTTTTTTGATTTGCTAACAAACCTCCAGAGTCTCTTAAAGATAAGCAAGAATGCCAAGAAAATAGTTCTTAACGCAACAACCTTCAGACTCGCAATGACCCGAATTAGGGGGACATGTACTAAACAGTGATAAAAGTGGAGAAGTGAGCCAGTTGAGAAGTTGCCCATAGCAATCAATCAGCCGCTCTGTATACGTTTATAGTATGCAACTTATAAATGTTACGTCAATGCTGATTGGTTGCCATGGGCAACTTCTCCACTGGCTCACTTCTCCCCTTTTATCACTGCTTAGTACATCTCCCCCTCAGTCTTCAGCTCAACGCTCCCTTCCTTCCTAAGAGATCTTTTCCAACATGTTGTTCCGGATCTCTCTGCTGATGATTGTTTTCTAGACAGAGCTCATCAAGCCCTCAAGGACAAACTTGCATCATCTCAACTCCCTTGGGACATTATAGTCCGCTTGCATTATTATACATCGAAGGAAAAAATTCTCATGGCTACCTGAGAAAATTCTCTTACCTCTTTCCAAGATATGTAGCAACAAATCCTACAACATTTAGCTTCCTCAATAATTCAGAACCGCAGAGCTCTACAGCTAATAAGAAAGATCCTTCTACACCTCCATATTCACTGCAGATGGGGATTCCCCTTCCTACTGCAAGTCTTCACCAAGAATACGACCCATCAAGTGAAAACTGACTTAAGGGCAGGATCTACTCTCCATACTAGATCTCCTTCCAGATCCCTCTTCAGCTACTTCCCATGGCAGCACGCCGAAACCTCAGCGTACCACACCTCCTGCACTGGAGTGGTAACGGGTGACCGCCCGATCCAACAAACACTCTGATCCCCCGTTATACCTCCCTGTTATAAAAGTCCAGGCTTGTCTAAATTTGAGCATATATGTCCTGCAAACTATTTGTCCATCAGTAGTTAAGGATACATTCCTATATTTCAGTGGTTTACTCCATTGTATCCTTTAGAAGTTCTGATGTTGAATGCTTACTGTTGGTATGATTTTTTGTAGTTTCTGAATGTCATAGTTTCATACTTTCTTTATATCATGCAATATTCCCTTTTTTGTTTCCCCCATATCCTTCTTTGTGCTGTGTCCCTTTCCACTTCAGTCCCTATTCCTCTCCCTTCCCCAATCCGCCCCTCTCTCCCTTCCCTTCCTTCTTCCCATTCCTCCTCTCCTGATCCCCTTGGATGAAACACATTATTGCATTTTTTACCATGGCTTGGTCCATGCTCCTGAAAGCCAGTTTAATTGGTCCTTACAGTTACCACCACCATGTACCTTTACATTTTCTTACAATCTACATGTTTCGTTTCATTTGTAGTGTTCCTTTTTAAGGGGCCTTCTCTGCAGGATTTTTGCCCTATTTGGCTCTCCTCCCCTACCCTCTCTTTCTTTTTTCCCTCTTCATGTGGCTTCTCTCTTTTTACTCCTCCCCTTTTTTTCTCCGAACATAAAATTGCTCTGTATGCTGACAATGTTCTCATTTCGTTAGCTAACTCAATCTAGTCCTTGCAGTCCTTTTTTTGCTGAGATAGATCTATAGTCTCGATACTATTCCTGTAAAACTAATATTTCTAATTCAGTTAAACCTTCTCTGGAAGATACATACCCACTTCTCTTGAACACAAAGAAGTTCAAATACATAGGTATTTTTATCATTTTTATCACTTGTCGTCATCATCAACTTTTTCAAGGTAATTATCCCCGCATTCTCTCTCAAATCAAATCCAATCTAGACTTTTGGCAGACCCACTTTATTTCCTGGATTGGAAGGGTGAATTTGTTGAAGATAAATGTTCTCCCTCGGCTCCTTTACCTTTTTAAAACCCTCACAATTTCTGTCCCTTCTTATGTCTTTAAATCTCTGCACTCTTAATCCTCGCATTTTATTTGGGCAGGTAGGCACTCTCGTGTTTGTTTAAAGCTCTTTTGATACCCAATGTACAGTGGTGGACTTAGTATCCCAAATGTCAAGAAATATTATTTGGCCGCGCAACTTGCTCAGTGTGTTTTAGGGTGCAATCTGGTAGCACAGAAGGGAAAAATGGGAAAAAGCTACATCCAGCTCGATTTGTGTAAAGATTAAAGAAACATTTACATGTTACTACACAGGTGGTATTATCTTCCAACCTGTCTTAGTAAAATGTTTCCAGATACTATACATCACACAGATTATGCCTAGGTTGCACCTCTGCAGGTACTTTCCCCCATATTTGGTGGGCATGCCCAAAAATCTAAAATTTTTGGAGGGAAGTTATTAATCTCTTATTACAGATTTTCCAAATTCCCATCCGTGTGAAGTTTTTTCTTCTTCCTTTGAGTATCCCAACAGGTACCAAGCACCAAAACAAATTAATATGCCACATATTTTCTGCTACCACTTGTCAGCCGCTGATTGGAAGAACTGGCTCCTCCTCCATTATCTTCAATTATGTATCGAATTTGGTATACGCAACGTATGGAATACATGACCAGTATTCTGAAGAATTCCTCCAAATTCTTTGCTAAAGTTTGGAGCCCCTGCCTTGCATAACAAAACGCTCCCCCCCGTTTGAGTTAGGATGAGATTCCTCATCCTTTTGATTGGTTTCCACCCATCAAGATCTCTCTTCTGTCTTCTCTTATATCTTTGGGCCTAATTCAGCATGGATTGTAGATGTGCGAAAAATCACACATCTATGACCCTTTACACTGACATGCGGGGGGGGGGGGGGGGACGCCCAGCACAGGGCAAGTCCGCCC
Source organism: Pseudophryne corroboree (assembly GCF_028390025.1). NCBI lineage: Eukaryota > Metazoa > Chordata > Amphibia > Anura > Myobatrachidae > Pseudophryne > Pseudophryne corroboree. The sequence goes on from NC_086444.1 coordinate 1,036,652,860, forward strand.
CCGCATGCCGGGTCCTGCCCCCTCCGTCCGCAAACATGCAAAAGCAACGCACGTTGGTGATGCTTTTGCATGTTTAGGGTAGCCCTCTACCTACGCAGCCTAGCGAAGGCAGGCGGCTAACCGCCATGTTTCGGATCACAGCCATTTGATGTCACGCAGCCGCCATGGCCCGCCCCACAAATGGTCCAGACACGCTTTCGCATCTCACAGTGTGTGCACGCACTTCACAGTGCTTCAGAATGTGAATGCTGCCGTAGAAGCATTCCATGCTGAATTAGGCCCTTTGTCTGTCTTCCTTTCCTTTTCCTACTCTTCTTATGGTCTGCCATGCCGTTCCTTTTTTGAGTTTCTTCGTCCCCTCTTTTAAAATTGGTCACTATGCTGTAATCTATAGTTTGATGACTTCAGACTGTGTCACATACATACTAATTCTATATTCTTTGATGTGTCACTGTATTTGTGCTTGGTGACCTTCTAATAAACTTTATATATAAAAAAGTGTCTTTATCACATCTATATATATATCTTTTTTCTCATTCTAGATACACTGGAATAGACCGATTATCATCCCCATCAATCCAAGCCAATAGGAATAAATTACCGCCAATTATCTCTGAAACAGCTGACCAGCATCTGTCCGTTCCCGTATCTCGGCATTCAGCTGTAAGTTAATTTTGTTCTTAATTCAAAAGAAACCGCATGGTGTTATAATGATCATAGTAATAAAGGAAACTGCATGGTGCAATAATGATCATAGCAAGAAAGGATCCGCATGGCGTAATAATGATCATAGTGATAAAGAAAACCGCATGGTGTACCAATGATCATAGTAATAAGGATTATTACATTATGTAATAATGATCATAGCAATATTGGATCTGCATGGTGTAATAATGATCATAGTAATATAGGAAACCACTTGATGTTATATTGATCATAGTAATAAAGGAAACCGCATGGTGTAATAATTATCACAGTTTTAAAAGAAACCACATGGTATAATAATGAATATAGTAATAAAGGAAACCGCATGTGTAATAATGATCATAGTATTAAAGGAAACCGCATTTGTAATAATGATCATAGTATTAAAGAAAACCGCATGTGTAATAATGATCATAGTATTAAAGGAAACCGCATGTGTAATAATGATCATAGTATTAAAGAAAACCGCATGTGTAATAATGATCATAGTAATAAAGGAAACCGCATGTATAATAATGATCATAGTATTAAAGGAAACCGCATGTGCAATAATGATCATAGTAATAAAGGAAACCGCATGTGTAATAATGATCATAGTAATATAGGAAACCGCATGTGTAATAATGGGTATCCGTTCACATGGTCGACCATGTTATGGTCGACAGTCATTAGGTCGACCACTAATGGTCGACATTGACATGGTCGACATGGACACATGGTCGACACATGAAAATGGTCGACACATGAAAGGTCGACACATGAAAAGGTCGACATGAGTTTTTTAACTTTTTTTTCTATTGGGGAACTTTTCCATACTTTACGATCCACATGGACTACGATTGGAATGGTAAAGTGTGCCGAGCGAAGCGGTAGCAGAGCGAAGGCACCATGCCCGAAGCATGGCGAGCGAAGCGAGCCATGCGAGGGGACGCGGTGCACTAATTGGGGTTCCCAGTCACTTTACGCAAAAAACGACACCAAAAAAAGTTAAAAAAACTCATGTCGACCTTTTCATATGTCGACCTTTCATGTGTCGTCCATGTGTCCATGTCGACCATGTCAATGTCGACCAATAGTGGTCGACCTAATGACTGTCGACCATAACATGGTCGACCATTCATACCGGAACCGTAATAATGATCATAGTAATATAGGAAACAGCATGTGTAATAATGATCATAGTAATATAGGAAACAGCATGTTTAATAATGATCATAGTAATAAAGGAAAATAATGATCATAGTAATAAAGAAAATCACTGACCCAAAGAAGATCAAATTAGTTTTTACAAGAAATGCCAAAATACTACTAATTTGTGTTTTTGTTTAGTTTTTATAAGTGAGGAACTAACTTGAAAAATTAATTGTGTTCCAGTGTTCCAATAACTTTTTTGTTATTCTGTCCAGCAAAACAGAGGTAAGCATTCACACAGTCGGGTATCTAGCGCGGTGCCTGACACCACAGGACGTCGCCCCCTGCGTGACCGAACAATAGTTGTGGAACAACTTACAAGGCCCAATACAACTCACACTTTCAGGGTATGTTTAATTTTACTTAAAGTGCAGAAGAATGTACATGTCTTAGGGCCTAATTCAGACCTGATCACTCCTCTGCGATTTTGCAGAGGGCTGCGATCAGATAGCCACCGCCCATAGAGAGTGAAAACCCGTCCCGTGCAAGTGTGCGAATGCATGCGTACGCCATGACCAGTGGCAAATGCAGGATTTCTAGAGGGGGTTTCCAAATGCAATCCACAATCTACCACTCTGCGGAACATGGAATACAGTTAATATTTAACACTATAGATGGTCTATAGTATAGGCTGTATCAAACATATTTAATGTAAATAAGATAATGTAAGTGGTCAGGAAAAGGTTAAACATACCCCAATAAATAAATAAATAAATAAATAAATAAATACACACACATTATAGAACCAGTACTGCACTTTCTAAGCACACATTCTAAAGAAAAGACAGTATAGAGACTTCAATAGGCGTTAGGTGAGGTTACATAAACACAAAGGAAACAAAAAGTCACTTCAACCAAAGTGGATATTATCTTCCCTCGAATGGATCTTTAGACAGCAATATAACAGTCCCAAAGATTCTTGATTCTTTTCCTCCTTCCAGATAGATTCCTTTTAGTAGTTATTCGGAATGTACCCAAAAAGAAAGAAGACAATAATAGTGTAATCCTGTAGGATTTAGCAACACAAAGATGGTTTAAGGTTGCACTTACATTTTAGACAATGAGTAAAGGCATGTATCTCACTCAATTGTGAGTAATTTCCAGGATTTGGATGATCCTTTCCCTCCTTAAATGGGCCTCTAGTGGACAATCCTCCAATGCAGGACCACCAAACAAAAAGAACAAATAATGGTGCAAATAACGTCTTTTACTTTAAAAACAACGATATCTTTAATTAATAGCACTCACATTTATAAAAACAAACACAAGCATATCTACCCAACATCTTGGTCCAGGAGTTAAAAATCAAGCAGCAGGTTATCCTCACAGATGAAAAAGTGCACGTGCAGTAATGGACAAACCAGTCTCCTCAACACAACCCCGGGTCCACAGTAGATGGTGATCAACAGCAGCTTAACGCGTTTCGAACCTCAAAGGGTTCTTCCTCAGAAGCATGCTGCTAGTCCTTCCTAAACCTCCTAATATACTAAATCTAATTGATACTCCTCCCCTTCCTTCTCATGCAGTTTCCCGCACTTTTTTCATATTCAATTGGCCGGAAATGACATATCCGCCGGAAGTGATGTAAATCCAATAACTTCCTTCAATAATAAAGCCACATTCTCGGACATAAAGCAACTCCACATACATACATTAATCCTATTTACACCATCCAGTGGCCCAGCCCCCCTGTACAGTGCCACACCATCAGTGACTCAATCAGGGAGCGCGACAGATCCCGGCCGCGATACAACCGGAAACCGGAAGTCATCGCGACTCCATCTGTGCGCTCCACATGTGGTTCACACCACTTCCGGGAACAGGAGTTAAAAAGCAGGGAGCCCCACAGATCCGAGCCGCGACACAACCGGAAACCGGAAGTCGTCGCGATTCTATCTGTGCGCTCCACATGCGGTTCACGATACCTCCGGAAGTAAAGCACTTATCCATCTGATAGTACTAGGAACAATTTTAGTGCGTTCCACATGCGGTTCACACTATTTATATAGACATAATGTTACATATTAGATGTTTGTAGAATTGCATAAAACACCCTCTTGTTACAACAAACTGAAGACAATATAAAAGGAGAAATATCTGAAAAAATTAATCCTTTAAAAAACACTTGAGCTCAAACTCTCCATTAAGTCCTTTTGGGGCCAAAGTTTTTAGGGTATGTATCCATTTCATCTCACTCTTTGAGAGTCTTACTTCAACATCCCTAGTTCTCCATCTAGGGAGAATTTGCTGAATAGCCCAAAATGCCTTTAAACCAGATTCTTTACAATTATGAGTAGATTTAAAATGAGAGGATACTGTATGAGAGTCTAAGCCCTTCCTTATATTGTATATATGTTCAGCTAAACAGACTTATAGGTTTCTCACAGTTTTTCCTATATATACATAATCACATTTACATTGGAGGGCATAGATAAAAAAATTTGAATCACATGTAATGAATTCCCTAATCTTATATGTTTTTCCATTTACTATAAATTCTTTTAATTTCCTCTCTCCTTTTACCAAACGGCACATCAAGCACATGCCACACAGATGAAAACCCTGATTACGTAAACTTGTTCGCTTATTTTCTTCCAAAGAGCTCTTAACCAGACTATTCTTCAAGGAGGGGGCCTTCCTATAAATAAACGTAGGGTTCTCTGGAAGTATGGCTCCTATTGTTGGATCTTTTTTTAAAATGTGTCAATTCTTTCGAAAAATCTGTTCAATTTCCTTATGTTGAACATTAAATCTACTCAAAAAGGCCCATTCATGGCATGTATTGGCCTTTGCTCCCTTCTCTTTTTCTAGTAACAAATAAATTTCTTTCTACTTTGACTATTTTCTCTTTTGCTTCTTGCAAGGTCTCATTTGTATAACCCTTATTTCTAAAGCGTTTTGTCATTTCATTAATCTGGGTATCACATACAGCTATCTCAGAACAATTCCTTTATGCTCTCATGAATTGGCCATAGGGGATGCCCTCAAGCTAGTTCCTGTGATGCAAACTGTTCCTCTCAATATAAGAGTTTGAGTCCGTAGATTTTCTAAAAATCTTTGTATGTATCTGAGTATCCTTAATATAAATTAAATAATCCAAAAATGAGATCTCTACCTTACTACTGGTAAAAGTTAAATGAATTTTAAAAAGGTTCTCATTGAGTCCTATACAGAAATTTTCAAGTGACTCATGCGATCCACACCATATAAAGAAGACGTCGTCTATGAATCTTAGCCAGGACACCAGAGACGCCCCGAGAACACCACCACTCCAGACCTCCAACTCCTCCCAATAGGCCATGAAGAGGTTGGCGTAACTCGGAGCGAATCTGGTGCCCATGGCCGTGCCAACCAATTGAATGTAGAAGGTTCCATTAAAATAAAAATAATTATTCTTTAAAATAAATGTAATACTATTCAAAATAAATTCCTTTAGATCCTTTGAATATTCTGTCATTTCTAAAAAATAAGATACTGCTTGTATCCCCTTATTGGCCTCAATGATCGTATAGAGAGTGCTTACATCCGCACTGACTAGATAACAATTCTCATGCCACTCTATATTAACTAATTTTCTCAAAACATCCCCTGTATCTTTAAGATAAGCCCTTGTGGTTTTTACCATAGGTTGTAGATAAAAATCTACAAGGGATGAAAGATTGGAGGTTAAACTATTGACTCCAGAAATTATGGGTCGACCCGGAGGCTGCAAGGGATCCTTATGTACTTTGGGCAGTACATAGATGGTGGGGACAGATGGATGAGATATATTAATAAAATCAAATTCTGATTTATTTATAACGCTTTTTGCTAGCGCATCCTTAGTGAGTTCAAGTAGATTCTTTGCAATGGTGGCAGTAGGGTCACTTTTTAATTTCTTATAAGTGACTCCGTCATCCAGTTGTCTATTAATTTCAGATATATAATCATCTTTATTTAACAAGACAACACCCCCCCCTTATCAGCCGGTTTTATAATTAAATCGGCATGCCGATTTAATTATAAAACCGGCGGATAAGGGGGGGGGGGGGTGTTGTCTTGTTAAATGGGCACCAGATTCGCTCCGAGTTACGCCAACCTCTTCATGGCCTATTGGGAGGAGTTGGAGGTCTGGAGGGGTGGTGTTCTCGGGGCGTCTCTGGTGTCCTGGCTAAGATTTATAGACAACGTCTTCTTTATGTGGTGTGGATCGCATGAGTCACTTGAAAATTTCTGTATAGGACTCAATGAGAACCTTTTTAAAATTCATTTAACTTTTACCAGTAGTAAGGTAGAGATCTCATTTTTGGATTTATTAATTTATATTAAGGATACTCAGATACATACAAAGATTTTTAGAAAATTTACGGACTCAAACTCTTATATTGAGAGGAACAGTTTGCATCACAGGAACTGGCTTGAGGGCATCCCCTATGGCTAATTCGTGAGAGCATAAAGGAATTGTTCTGAGATAGCTGTATGTGATACCCAGATTAATGAGATGACAAAATGCTTTAGAAATAAGGGTTATACAAATGAGACCTTGCAAAAAGCGAAAGAGAAAATAGTCAAAGTAGAAAGAAATTCTTTGTTACTAGAAAAAGAGAAGGGAGCAAAGGCCAATACATGCCATGAATGGGCCTTTTTGAGTAGATTTAATGTTCAACATAAGGAAATTGAACAGATTTTTAGAAAGAATTGGCACATTTTAAAAAAAGATCCAACAATAGGAGCCATACTTCCAGAGAACCCTACGTTTATTTATAGGAAGGCCCCTTCCTTGAAGAATAGTCTGGTTAAGAGCTCTTTGGAAGAAAATAAGCGAACAAGTTTGCGTAATCAGGGTTTTCATCGGTGTGGCATGTGCTTGATGTGCCGTTCGGTAAAAGGAGAGAGAAGATTAAAAGAATTTATAGTTAATGGAAAAACATATAAGATTAGGGAATTCATTACATGTGATTCAAAACATGTTATCTATGCCCTCCAATGTAAATGTGATTATGTATATATAGGAAAAACTGTGAAAAACCTAAAAGTCCGTTTAGCTGAACATATATACAATATAAGGAAGGGCTTAGACACTCATACAGTATCCTCTCATTTTAAATCTACTCATAATTGTAAAGAATCTGGTTTAAAGGCATTTTGGGCTATTCAGCAAATTCTCCCTAGATGGAGAACTAGGGATGTTAAAGTAAGACTCTCAAAGAGTGAGATGAAATGGATACATACCCTAAAAACTTTGGCCCCCAAAAGGACTTAATGGAGAGTTTGAGCTCAAGTGTTTTTTAAAGGATTAATTTTTTCAGATATTTCTCCTTTTATATTGTCTTCAGTTTGTTGTAACAAGAGGGTGTTTTATGCAATTCTACAAACATCTAATATATAACATTACGTCTATATAAATAGTGTGAACCGCATGTGGAACACACTAAAATTGTTCCTAGTACTTTCAGATGGATAAGTGCTTTACTTCCGGAGGTATCGTGAACCGCATGTGGAGCGCACAGATAGAATCGTGACGACTTCCGGTTTCCAGTTGTGTCGCGGCTCGGATCTGTGGGGCTCTCTGCTTTTTAAGTCCTCTTCCCGGAAGTGGTGTGAACCGCATGTGGAGCGCACAGATGGAGTCGCGATGACTTCCGTTTTCCGGTTGTATCGCGGCCGGGATCTGTCGCGCTCCCTGATTGAGTCACTGATGGTGTGGCACTGTACAGGGGGGCTGGGCCGCTGGATGGTGTAAATAGGATTAATGTATGTATGTGGAGTTGCTTTATGTCCGAGAATGTGGCTTTATTATTGAAGGAAGTTATTGGATTTACATCACTTCCGGCGGATATGTCATTTCCGGCCAAATTGAATATGAAAAAAGTGCGGGAAACCGCATGAGAAGGAAGGGGAGCAGTATCAATTAGATTTAGTATATTAGGAGGTTTAGGAAGGACTAACAGCATGCTTCTGAGGAAGAACCCTTTGAGGTTCGAAACGCGTTAAGCTGCTGTTGATCACCATCTACTGTGGACCCGGGGTTGTGTTGAGGAGACTGGTTTGTCCATTACTGCACGTGCACTTTTTCATTTGTGAGGATAACCTGCTGCTTGATTTTTAACTCCTGGACCCAGATGTTGGGTAGATATGCTTGTGTTTGTTTTTATAAATGTGAGTGCTATTAATTAAAGATATCGTTGTTTTTAAAGTAAAAGACGTTATTTGCACCATTATTTGTTCTTTTTGTTTGGTGGTCCTGCACTGGAGGATTGTCCACTAGAGGCCTATTTGAGGAGGGAAAGGATCATCCAAATCCTGGAAATTACTCACAATTGAGTGAGATACATGCCTTTACTCATTGTCTAAAATGTAAGTGCAACCTTAAACCATCTTTGTGTTGCTAAATCCTACAGGATTACACTATTATTGTCTTCTTTCTTTTTGGGTAAATTCCGAATAACTACTAAAAGGAATCTATCTGGAAGGAGGAAAAGAATCAAGAATCTTTGGGGCTGTTATATTGCTGTCTAAAGATCCATTCGTGGGAAGATAATATCCACTTTGGTGGAAGTGACTTTTTGTTTTCTTTGTGTTTATGTAACCTCACCTAACGCCAATTGAAGTCTCTATACTGTCTTTTCTTTACATTTGTTTGAGAAGTTGGGTGTTACTTCTGAGAGGCTTTTTGGCTGTCTGTGTGGGGTGTGGTGCGCCTATTCATATATCACCAGCCACTTTCGATTAAGCACACATTCTCCCACCTCATGGTGAGGCTCTTGTCTCTTCTTCCTGGTAGCTACTCTCTGGTCCAGTGCACTGATTGAGGCCTCAGAAGCAGAAGAAGCTTCTACCACAGGACATGTGCAGCAGCTTAAACTGCATGATGTGGCGGCAGCTCTAGTAATTGTATTATATACCATTGCAATTGTCGTAATTTAACCCACTTGCCAAGAGGAGGGGGGTTTCCAGGCAACCGGAACCCCCCCTGCGTTTGCCTATGGTCCCTTGCAAGTTAGACATGAAAGCTGATGTGTAACATTCGCCATACGTCACTGCATCAGTAAATACGCCCCACTGTAAGGAAATGTAAGGTCTATGGGAATACGGTGGCTTACTCCTCAGTGAATGGCGCACAGCTGCAGCAGCCACTGTGTCTAGCGGGCACTGGACAGGCGCTGTCTCACCATACATCTCCAGGGGCAAACGCAGGATTTATTCAGGGGGGTTTCCGTGGGTGTGTAGATGTGTATCTGTGAATGGGTATATATATGTGTATATATATATATATATATATATATATATATATATATATAAATTTTTATATATATATATATATATATATATATATATATACGGTGAAATACAGACGAATGGAATCCCAATATCCGCAGGTATTCCCACTCGGTTAGTTGCTCCACGCCACCAACCGAGTGGGAATCTAACCTGTGGCGAGCGAAGCGAGCAACTGTGCCCGCAGCGAGCCCACGAGGGTTCTCGCCACCTCGCTACCGACAGACGGGATGCCACTGAGAACTGGCACCCCGTGTGCTGGTAAAACATACTGTTATTTTTTTCATATATATATATATATATATATATATATATATATACAGGTTGAGTATCCCATATCCAAATATTCCGAAATACGGACTTTTTTGAGTGAGAGTGAGAGAGTGAAACCTTTGTTTTCTGATGGCTCAATGTACACAAATTTTGTTTAATACACAAAGTTATTAAAAATATTGTATTAAATGACCTTCAGGCTGTGTGTATAAGGTGTATATGAAACATAAATGAATTGTGTGAATGTAAACACACTTTGTTTAATGCACAAAGTTATAAAAAATATTGGCTAAAATTGGCTAAAATGACCTTCAAGCTGTGTGTATAAGGTGTATATGTAACATAAATGCATTCTGTGCTTAGATTTAGGTCCCATCACCTTGATATCTCATTATGGTATGCAATTATTCCAAAATACGGAAAAATCCATTATCCAAAATACCTCTAGTCCCAAGCATTTTGGATAAGGGATACTCAACCTGTATATATAATATACATGGACGTATGTGTGTATATATATATATATATATATACAAAAAAGAAATATCCGGCACTCTGATAAGTAGAATAACGCCTGGGTGCCCTCCAAAAGATAATGCAGACAAACAGTCCCTTCCCACCTGTGGCTCAGGTGTTGTGTAGAGAAGGAAAAGGCGGCACTCCAAGGACTTGTATAACAAACTTGTATTCAAAACATAGTGAAAAAAACAAAGCAAAACAAAAGTACAGGTGTCTTACTACAAAGACACCTGTACTTTTGTTTTGCTTTGTTTTTTTCACTATGTTTTGAATACAAGTTTGTTATACAAGTCCTTGGAGTGCCGCCTTTTCCTTCTCTACACAACACCTGAGCCACAGGTGGGAAGGGACTGTTTGTCTATATATATATATATATATATATATATACACACACACAGACATATATATATATATATATATACATACACACACATGCCACACACATTCATACATACACCAACACACATGCATACATACACAAATACATACACATCCCTGTAAATACACACTCACACACGCACTTCATATACAGCACTGGTGGTATACATACCACCAGGGGCTCGGAGCAGTGGGAGGCACGAGCAGCCTATTCTGTGAGGTGGGAGAGAGCTGCTGCTGCTGAGCATGCGCAGCCAGCAGCTCTCCCTGGACTTTCTCTGCAGAGAGCTATGTAGCTCTCTGCTCCTGCAGTAGCTCCGTGGTCGCGTTTGCGATCGCGGCTTTTGCTGAGACGGAGACACTGCTGTCTCCGTCTCACAAATAAACATTTGGCTCATCAGGGGGGTTTCCAGGTACTCGGAAACCCCCCCTGCGTGCGCTACTGATGACAGGGGACATCTGCAAATACATTCGCATCTCATTCACCATCTAATGGTTTTTCCGTTCTGTGCGCAGCCCAGGACTTACTCCTACAGTGCGATAGAATCAGGCTAATCATGGCCGGAGCTGACGTCACACGCAGGTGATCTCAGAAAACGCTTGGCATCGCCAGCGTTTTTTCTGACACTCCCAGACAGTCACCACCCCCAAACATCTGCTTCTTGTCAATCGACTCGTGTACGCCTAGCGATCTAAATTTTTGCACGATTCCGTCGCTGTTTGGCCTTGCACGTGCGCATTGTAATCCATACACATGCACAGTCGAACGATAATCGCCCATCATGCAAAATCGCACAACAGCGATCAGGTCTGAATTAGGCCCTTAGTACTAACATAGATCTACAATCAGAAACAAGTGGATAATTGATTTTTTTTAAATCCAGTCAGAGACATCGCACAGAAGATCTTTTACCCCTATGGATTTTGCTAACAATACATGGACGGGACAAGCATTCCTGACAAGTAAGAAAACATCTTGGCTAACAGTGAATAAAACTGATTCTTTTTTATGTTGTGCATTTTATCTTTATAGCAACCCCTATGACTGGTTCTACAATATCATCTAATATTACCTATAGCTGTTGAGTTCCATAATCTTATATTTGCAAAACTATTGCCAGTAACCATCTAATAGACTAATTAGTAATCACATTTAAATGCCTGCTTAATCAGAAAGTGCTGTTACAAAGGGGAAACAATCCCCAGCCAAGCAATATTAGTAAAAAACTGCACTGGCATAATGTCTGTGTATTACATCACGTACAGTATAAAGGAAATCCGTTACATGAAGAGAGGAGCGCAGGGAACAGGTATACATGAGCTGCAGGTTCTCTTCCTGACAGCACCTTCTGAGTATACATAAATAAGCCTATATCTGTGAGATGGTCAGAGCATAATTTATTTGGTCTGACTAAAGGTGCGTACGCACTGGCCGATATATCGGCCATTCTCTTGAACAGCCGATATATCGCGGGTCCGTCGGCCAGTGCGTACGGGCAATATGTCTGTGAACTTCGTCATTCACATACATATCGCGTCGGCCTTGCGGCACAGCCGATGGCAAATATATCGTACACAAGCTGTAGCAGCCGGAGGTGACTGACAGCTGAACTGGGCGGGCGTGTGTAAATGCCCAGTTCATGACGTCAGTCCCCGATGGATCGGGCAGTGTGTATGCACAACACACTGCCCGATCCGGCTTTAGATATATCTGCAGATCAATTGATCTGCAGATATATCTGTAGGTGTGTACCCAGCATTAAAGGTAGCACTCACTTGTATTTGTTTCCTAATATAAATCTTTGCAGTAATGTATTTAATGCTACTACTTTGTACACCCTTAAAATTACATTCCATTGGTCTGCATGATACTGCCCTCTCTTGGCTGTCTTCCTACCTCTCTGACCAGTCATTCTCTGTCTCCTCTCATGACACCACCTCCCCCTCACTTCCACTAACTGTAGGTGTACCCCAATGTTCTGTCCTTGGTCCTCTTCTTTTCTCTCTCTATATGTCCTCACTAGGTAAGCTCATTAGTTCTTTTGGTTTCCAATATCATCTCTATGCTGATGACACTCAAATCTATCTTTCCCCTCCAGACCTCTCCCCTGCTCTCCTCACTCATATATCCAACTGTCTCTCTACAATCTCTGTGTGGATGTCCCAGCACTTTCTTAAACTTAACATGTCTAAAACCGAGCTGATCATCTTCCCTCCCTCCCGCATAACCTCACCTCCTACAATCTCATTATCTATTGATGGTACTACTATCTCCCCTATCCCCCAAGTGCGCTGTCTTGGAGTAATCCTTGACTCCTCCCTCTCCTTCAAACCACACATTCAGCACCTCTCACAAACCTGCCATTTTCATCTAAAAAATATTTCCAGGATCAGACCCTTTCTGACCCAGGATGCTACTAAGACTCTTATCCACTCACTGGTCATCTCCAGACTGGACTACTGTAATCTCCTCCTGACTGGCATTCCTGACAAATACCTCTCTCCACTCCAATCTATCCTCAATGCTGCTGGCCGGTTCATTTTCCTCACCAAACGTACTATGTCCACCTCTCCTCTCTTACAAGACCTTCACCTTAAAGCTTCTCACACTCGCTTACAAAGCCCTCACCCACGCCTCTCCCATCTACATCTCTGACCTTATCTCCCTTTACACTCCCACCCGTCCTCTTCGCTCTGCTAATGCACGCCAACTCTCCTGCCTACTGATTACTTCCTCCCACTCCTACCTCCAAGATTTTTCACATGCTGCTCCATTTCTCTGGAATTCCCTCTTTCTCCACCTCAGACTCTCCACCCCTCTACAAAACTTCAAACGGGCTCTCAAGACACACTTCTTAACCAAACCCAGCCAAATCTCATCCTAACCCTCTGTTCCATGCTCTCTATGTACCCCGTCTGTGTCACCCATGTCTGTCTACCCCTCCCCTTTAGAATGTAAGCTCTCACGAGTAGGGCCCTCTTCCCTCATGTGCTTATTTTTTTTCTTACTTTAATAATCTTCAACTGCACCAAATCAGGCATTCTTCTGCCACCTGATACTTATTCCAGTGTCAGCTGCTGATGTAGCTATGTTTATTTACCCTGTACTTGTCCTATATATATTGTCGTCAACTGTAAGTTGCTGTTTTCCTGTTTTTGATTATTCGTTTATGTACTCTGTAATTGGGCGCTGCGGAACACTTGTGGCGCCATATAAATGAAGGATAATAATAATAACAATAATACACTGACTTCTTTTAACACTAAGGGGGTATCCTATTAGCATGAGTACTTTACCGCTGCTAATAGGATTATCAGGGGCTATCCTATTAGCCCCAATGCGACGCACTTCTCCTACCGATGCCGACACTTATCTGTGATTATGCTCAGACACCCGAAGCATAATCTGCAATAAGCGGGCTGTCGGAGCCGCGATAACACAAAATTCTAATTATATTTCTATTTTCATTACAAAATGATGCTTTTTTACTTTTTCATTTTTAAGGGAACATTGCGGCTGATAGTGCAGAGGGTGTACACATCCACATGGCACATCTACACAGCACTGGCCACACCCACAATGACACTGGCCACACCCACACAGCATTGGTCACAGCTCCTCTGCTTCTCAATAGGCCCATGATAATTTTCAGTCCCAGACCTATGAGGCGCTTATCCGTTCCTGTCTGTAGTTCTTATTCCCTGATCACAGTGCAGAGTGAGACTCTGCTTGTTACTAAGTTCTAACATCTGCAACTTATGTACTTTCTCTTGAAATCATTGCTATTTATCAGCATGGACTTTAAACAGTGGCCTTGCTTATTATACAAAACTGATAAGGATCATGTGTTATTGATCATTTCTATGAACTGTCACCCTTTGTAAAGTATAGAGTACAAGCACAGGTGCACTTAGGAAGAACATTATTTATATGGTACATTTTAATGGCAGCAGAATTCATCAGATTATTATTTATTGCCAGTTATTTATATAGCGCACACATACAGCAAGATGAAATACATTACTTTAAAAAGAGTGCTAAACACAAGCATACACATGATGTAATCAATTTAAATAAAGTGTTAGTATTTATACTGAAAAACAAAACAACAAACAATAGTGTATTGGAGTGTTTACTTCCTTCTTTAGCACAAATATCAAATTACATAGCATGCAACCAATATTGCTGCTGTGCTATGTACACTGAGGTGTAGTTGTTGCTGCTGTGCTGTGTACACTGAGATGTAATTGTTGCTGTGTTGTATGTACTGAGATGCAGTTGTTGCTGCTGTGCTGTGTACACTGAGTTGTAGTTGCTGCTGTGCTGTGTACACCGAGATGTAGTTGTTGCTGCTGTGCTGTGTACACCGAGATGTAGTTGTTGCTGATGCATTGTGTACACTGAGATGCAGTTGTTGCTGCTGTGTTGTGTACACTGAAATGTAGTTGCTGCTTGTGCTGTGTACACTGAGAAGTAGTGGTTGCTGCTGTGCTGTGTACACTGAGATGTAGTTTTTGCTGCTGCGCTGTGTACACTGAGATGTAGTTGTTGTTGCTGTGCTGTGTACACTGAGTTGTAGTTGCTGCTGTGCTGTGTACACCGAGATGTAGTAGTTGCTGCTGTGCTGTGTACACCGAGATGTAGTTGTTGCTGCTGTGCTGTGTACACCGAGATGTAGTTGTTGCTGATGCATTGTGTACACTGAGATGCAGTTGTTGCTGCTGTGTTGTGTACACTGAAATGTAGTTGCTGCTTGTGCTGTGTACACTGAGAAGTAGTGGTTGCTGCTGTGCTGTGTACACTGAGATGTAGTTTTTGCTGCTGCGCTGTGTACACTGAGATGTAGTTGTTGCTGCTGTGCTGTGTACACTGAGATGTAGTTGCTGCTAGTGCTGTGAACACTGAGATGTAGTTGTTGCTGCTGTGCTGTGTACACTGAGATGTAGTTGCTGCTAGTGCTGTGAACACTGAGATGTAGTTGTTGCTGCTGTGCTGTGTACACTGAGATGTAGTTGCTGCTAGTGCTGTGTACACTGAGATGTAGTTGCTGCTGTGCTGTGTACACTGAGATGTAGTTGCTGCTAGTGCTGTGTACACTGAGATGTAATGGTTGCTGTTGTGCTGTGTACACTGGGATGTAGTGGTTGCTGCTGCGCTGTGTACACTGAGATGTAGTGGTTTCTGCTGTGCTGTGTACACTGAGATGTAGTTGCTGCTAGTGTTGTGTACACTGAGATGTAGTGGTTGCTGTTGTGCTGTGTACACTGAGATGTAGTGGTTTCTGCTGTGCTGTGTACACTGAGATGTAGTGGTTTCTGCTGTGCTGTGTACACTGAGATGTAGTTGCTGCTAGTGTTGTGTACACTGAGATGTAGTGGTTGCTGTTGTGCTGTGTACACTGGGATGTAGTGGTTGCTGCTGCGCTGTGTACACTGAGATGTAGTTGTTGCTGCTGTGTACACTGAGATGTAGTTGTTGCTGCTGTGCTGTGTACACTGAGATGATGATGTAGTTGTTGCTGCTGTGCTGTGTACACTGAGATGTAGTTGTTGCTACTGTAGTGTGTACACTGAGATGTGGTTGTTGCTGCTGTGCTGTGTACACTGAGATGTTGTTGTCGCTGCTGCGCTGTGTACACTGAGATGTAGTTGTTGTTGCTGCTGTGCTGTGTACACTGAGATGTATTTGTTGCTGCTGTGCTGTGTACACTGAAATGTAGTTGTTGCTGCTGTGCTGTGTACACTGAGATGTCATTGTTGCCGCTGTGCTGTGTACACTGAGATGTAGTATTTGCTGCTGTGCTGTGTACACTGAGATGTTGTTGTCGCTGCTGCGCTGTGTACACTGAGATGTAGTTGTTGTTGCTGCTGTGCTGTGTACACTGAGATGTATTTGTTGCTGCTGTGCTGTGTACACTGAAATGTAGTTGTTGCTGCTGTGCTGTGTACACTGAGATGTCATTGTTGCCGCTGTGCTGTGTACACTGAGATGTAGTATTTGCTGCTGTGCTGTGTACACTGAGATGTAGTGACATAATCTGCTGTACAAAAACATTCATGTAAATGCCATCATTAGTTTATTTTAGTTATCCTGATGATGTCACCAGTTTCTGGCTTTATCCAATATATAAATGTATCTAATGCAAATATGAGCACTACATGTCTAATCTTAATGCATTATGGAGTTAAAAAATATATAAATAATGGCCCAAATTCATCAAGCCTTGGAGAGTGAATAATTGCACGGTGGAAAAGTACAAACCAATCAGCTCCTAACTGCCATGTTACAGGCTGTGTTTGAAAAATGACAGTTAGGAGCTGATTGGTTGGTAGTTCATCACCGTGCAATTTATCACTCTCCAATGCTTGATAAATCTGGGCCCATATGTGATCGGTATTATAATGAAATGTACTGGGTTTTTTTTTCCCTGTGAACATACCATAATATAGAAATACCTGAACTTATTTTTATTTTTTATCAAGGTTCACAGTATCAACCAAAATCCTTACAGAGGAATCCAAGTTCAAGAAGAAAAATTCAATTGCCATCTTAATGAGGAGTAAAAAGAGAGATGGACAATGACGTTTTCTATCTTCTGCTGGTCCCCCAGAAACAATGTTGTTAATATGTTTTTATCTGTTAAAAACTGAACACCGGCAAGTCTGAGTTATGAACTCAGCATTTGTAATGGGTCACCTGACTTCAGGAGAATCAACTTTATTATACAAATAGCTGCAGCGAATGTTAAAACTTGCATTTGTAGAATGTCATAATAATATTTTTATAAATGTAATATATTATTTGTTAGTCAATCAAGCACTTTTGAGCTCTAAAAGATTATGGGGAGATTTATAAAATCTACTAAAGAAGACCAGTGGAGCATTTGCACTTAGCAACCAATTATATACTTGCTATCTTTTATCTAGTACACAGAACTAGATTACATGGGGATCACAGTGGCACGGTGCCCAGGACCCCCTTTCTCAAAGCCCTTCCCCCCACTGTGCGCTGCCTCTGTTACTGCATAGCAGCCACTGGGTACTAGGACCCAGCGGCTCTCCACAGAGGCATGACCTCTGACATGCGTGGCACCCCACCATCTCTTCCTCGCCCTTTAGTCCTGCGTAAGTATATGTATATGTGGTGGGCCCCCCTGTCTTAAGTGCCCGGGACTCTGGAAGGCTTCATCCGGCCCTGCTAGTGCATTTCATGAAATCTTAGTTACTGTATGGGCAACACCTTCACACATTAGAGGTTTTGCTAAATCTCCCTCTTAATACAGTATAGCTGGATATATTTGCTAAAACTTCCTTGCCCATAGCAATCAACCTATAATTTATCCTGTACATTCTAGAAAGTGGTAGCTAGAATCTGGTTGGATGCCACAAGTAACACATCCATTTTTGCCTTTTTTTAGAAGCCACCTACCTTCATGATTCAGTTACTGCATAAAAGATGGATATTGTGCTTCACAACTTTTGCTTACTTACTGTGCCAGGAGTATGGTATGCCCAAAGGATTTACTCTATTACAGTGGGCCTGTCACTCATAGTGAGTCAAGGCAGCTATTTTGTGGGATTGTCCGCCAGGAAGGTCACTTCAACCGTGGCTTAGAGCTGCAGGTAGAGTATGCTACAGTGTACGATACACAACTTCTTTTATACTTGGCAGAGTATCCTAAACAGATATTTTAAATCTCTCTGCCTTGTATTCTATTCAATAATAGCAGTAAATGAAATGATTGATTATCATGAAGATACAGTATTTCATTTATATAAGTACATGTACGTATACTTGGCTTGTATTGGTGGAACAGTTAATCTATCACTAGTAAAGCATGCGTACAAGATTTATTGTACAGGTTTTCAGAACACGGACTTCAAATATAAACTTAAGATTGGCAATGTTATAATGACACATTGGGCCTTATTCCGAGTCACACGCTATGCCAGTGGTTCCCAAATTTCTTGAATCACGGTGCCCTAGAGTATCAGCATTTTTTTCACAGCACCCCTAGGATAAAAGTTTTTTATTGATAAATTTGGGGAAAAAATATTAAATGAAGTAAATGGTGCCTACCTGTCATCCTTAGGGTCAGTTATGTGGTGGTGTACAGTGGTGTTTCTGATTGTCCACGTTTTATTATTGGCAGCCACTAGCACTGGTTTTGCCTATCCCTTTGGCCATAATAATTTGATTTGGTCCTGGACCACCAACCTGAGACACCCCTGCAAGAGCCTCGGACACTCTGTAATGCTGTTCTTTATACTTTATTTGTAATAATTAGTATATACACAATTTAAGCCAATCTAATTGAAACAGTGTGAAGCTTAAGGGGGGTACTCACGGAGCGATATTTTAAGCAATCTGACTAGATTGCTTAGAATTTAAGCAAGATTGCTCCGTGTCTACCCCATACAGCGATAGCGATGCGCAGCCCCGCGCATCGGTATCACTGCTGCTAGATTGGCCTGCCGTGCAGGCCAATCTAGCGGGTCGATCACTTTACCCGCTGGGTGAAATGAGCGGCCCCCCCGTCTCCCCCCACACGCTCAGCACAGATCGCGCTGTGCTGAGCGGCGGGAGAGATGTGTGCTGAGCGAATCGCTCAGCACACATCTCTCCCCGAATCGGCCCGTGGGTACTGATTGCCTCAGTAGGTCGTTGAGCATCATGATGCTCAGAGAGAGTTGAACATGAATCTTAAGACACCCAAGGAATCATGCATCACTAAGGCTGTTTGGTCCGGCTTGTACAGCCTGAACATGGAAACAGAAGTTTTTTGTTGCCATAGTGATGAGTGGTCCCTTGGGCAGTTTAACATTGGCTGCTGCTTCCTTCCTTCCATATATGGCTTGTTCAGACAGAAGAATGAAAGAAAAGCGCTCATACAGTACAAACATCCTTCATACACTAAATTCTATGATCAATGTTCTGAAACTTTAAAAACTTATACTAAATACAAACCAAACCTACTGTATGTAGCAGATCCTTTTATTTTTCAGAAGTATTTTTTTTTATAGCTGCCACTGTCTATTCACGAAGATACAGTGGCCCCGTCAGTCCTGGTGTTTCATGTCTTATATTGGACAGTGTCACGTTCAAAGAAATGGCTGCGATCGCAGCTCTGTTTGCAGCTAAGTGATCACTGGCTGTAAACAGAAGCCAGCCCATTTCTGTTCCCTGGTTACCCGACTCTGCTTTGAATATACCCCTATGTATGGTGGCATCATGATCTGTGTAAGGGCTTTCAGATAAAAACATCCACCTGGTGTGTTCAATGATAGACCTCACTGTCACCACTTTCCCAGTACTGTACACATTGGCACATCAGAGTTCTAGAGAACGGTTGATGGAAACAGCTCTTTTATCATAAAGCAGTTAAAATTGGAGATATGTAACAACCCTAAATAAGTAATCATGTTTAGTTTTCACCTGACCACATACTGTAAGACCAAATTGGTGCTATGCGTTATAGCACATCTATGCTTGCATCACGTTACATAACTAGCCTTCAGAATAACTAAGCTGTCGCAGGCCATAGAAGAGAACAAACCCTAGGAGCAGAATGCTGCTGCACCAGATGCAGCTCTCCAGGCACTGAGTCAGGGCAGTAATACTGTCTCCTTCTCAGCCTTGTGCCCTACTCCACATCATTGGTTGCACAACCCCCATTTTGGTCCTGTATAGTAGTATACTATGTGTACAAATGCGCTGTTACCCATAACCACCAATTAGATACTTAGGGGTCTATTTACTAAGCCTTGAACGGAGATAAAGTACCAGCCAATCAGTTAATGGGTGGGGAACCCATAGTGTGATGCTGGTAACAGTCCCTATCTTTAGAAGATTACAAACAGATTTGAAATGCTTCACAGTATTCATGTTGTTCTGCCACTGACAGCAGTTTCATTCATCTGTAAACTTACCTTTGTAATGATGCTCTAATAAGCCTGAATGTTACTACCTATACAGTGCATATCTACACAATATATATGCTTATATTTACTTGCCAAATTATATTTTTTATAACCATGTACATTATGTACCTTTTTATATTGTGCTAATTTTTGTCAATGATGTTTCCTTTGAGATTTTGTGAAAAATACTTTGTTTCCCTATATGCACTGGAATAAACAGATTGTTGTGTTTTTTATTAAATATATGTATTTATTACTAAGATTAAAGTTGTTTGGTGGATTTTCCCAAAATGAAAAGAAGAAAGAAATCTGCAACATTTGTGACTTTTTCAGTGGCCTGATAGGTGGCAAACAGCGACAATGCTGGTAAATGAATGTGAGATATAGTATTACGGATATGTTGCTATTTGACCGTGTTACACATGGAGCGTATAAACGGTGATTTGACTGTAGGCCAATCCGTGTGGTAATCTGTTTGTGACTGCCTCCGTAAACGTTATCAAAAGCAATGATACCAGGGCTGTTTCGAGCCAGTTTGATCTCCCAGTGCAAACACAAAAAAATGCACCCCTCCCCCCCCATAGACATGGAGAAAAAAAGGGGCAAATCACCCCTCCCTCCAGGAAAAGGGGCGTGGCCTGGCAGCAAATGGGTGTGCCCTTGCTGAAATGGCCATGGTCTTGTAGGAAAATACTACCTTACACCATATTATGCCCCACACAATAATGCCCCTAGCACCAAATTATGCCCCACACAGTAATGCACCTTATTGTGCCCCACACAGTAATGGCCCAGCACCATATTATGCCCCACAGAGTAATGCTCCTTGCACCATATTAAGACCCACACAGTAATGCCCATTGCACCTTTATATGTCCCACATAGTAATGCCTGTAGCACCATGCCTCACTGCTTTGCCATTGTCTGCATCCTCCCTTCAGGCTCTGTCTATTAAAGGTCCCTCTCAAAATGGCTGCCGTCTCGTCTAGCATTTTTCAAAACTGTCCTCTGGGGAGGGATGTTTTCACAGTATTCTATGCGGACGCCCAGGCCGCATAGAATACTGCAGCAATGTGCACACAATGGGCGCAGGCCGGCGCCCCGTCACTGGCCCAGCCCTAGAAACGGCACTGAATGAAACCACGTAACACCTTCAAATTATATGTCACAATACTTAACTTTGGGTGTGAGATCAGCATACACAAATAGTAGCTAGTCATTCCAAAAGCAAATATGCCTTCATCTTAGTACAGAATGAATGAGAATGATGTAACACTGTAGGTTCCGAGTTTAGGGAACCATCTTGTTTACAGCGATTTCTTAGCTAGATTTAAAGTGGTAATTAGTTTTAAGGCTGATTTTGCCTTATACTGTAACTGAATGCTGCTTTAAATTGATCAAGTTTGCCAAGCTGATTCCTTACACTTGGAACCTATTACATAACATCCAAGATGTCTACCAGGGCCATAACTAGGTGTGTGCGGAGGGGGCACCGCACATAGCGCTGCAAGGTAGGGGGCGCTGTTGGCGGCACTTGTCAATTACCTGTTTTAATTACTTTCACTTGCAGCTTCCCCCCTTTTTGAAGCCCAGTATCTCCTGACTGCCCCAGTCTCCTACCCTCACCCCTTCTGTCGCTAATAACTATACAGCAGGGGTGTTAAACTTGCGGACCACGGCCAGGGGTCCTTATGTGGTCTGTTGGCAGGAAATTGAGCCAGAACGCTGACCAGGTTAGAGGTGTCGCTCCGGCCCCTGCTCCGGGATGTAACCCACCTCGTCCGAGCTCCGAAGGATGACCAGGGGCCGGCTCAGTAGCCGCCACCACCCCAGCGGCAGCAGCACCACGGGTAGGAATGGGCTCCGGACATCAGCAGAGAGCGAGTATGGGAGTGGGCTGGAGCAGGGGCAGCAGACTGAGGCTCAGGAGGAGGTTCCTGGCATAGGCCAGCAGCACGGCCCCAGGCACACATGAAGTCAGAGGGAGAGGGGGCATGCCAGCGGCTCACAGAGCGCTGGGCATGCCCCCTCAGTGACGAAAATGGGGCGTGGCTCGCGATCGCGGGTCCTCCCGCGAAGCCACGCCCCCATTTTCTTAGGTCACACCCCTTTTTCGGGAGCGCGCGCGGCTTCGCCGCGCATGTGTCCCGATTTACAAAGAATAAATGTTGGGAGGTATGCGGACTTCAGGACTCCATTTCACCTGGTTTTTATCAGCCACTGAGCCTGTGTAATTAATATGTGTCCAGAGTTAAAGGTAAGAGGTGGCAACCCTAAGGGCTCACGGATGGCAAAAAGCCGGACAAACTTTGTCCGGCTTTTTGCCATCCGGGAGGGTCTTTCACACACAACGGCTTTGAGCCATGTGTAATGCTGTGCGCAGCATTAGACACGGCTTGAAAAAAAACCGTTGTGTGTGAAAGCTCCCCTTCACACACACGGTCCACTGTTGCAAAGATGGCACGGCCCCTGGCCTGGCAGCCGTACCTTCCAGTGGATATTTCCGGCTGCATCCCGGCAGCCAGGCCGGGGCCGTGCAGTGTGAAAGGACCCTACCCCTCACACTGTTAATTACAATACCGGCACGGGAAAAAGCCATCCGGCTTTTTTCCAGCCGGCAAATGCCCTAACTGCGGGTGGACGGTACACGGCGGAGGACGGATGGAGCACGGCAGTGGATGGACAGGTGGCGGTGGGCAGACAGTGGCATGAGCTACTCGGGCCCTCCCCTTTCTGTCAGAGAGGCTGGGCCCAGGACTGCTGTGCGCCCAGTATCCCCGATGGCAGCCCTGGTGGCAGGTTAATGGGTGAGGGTGGTAGGGGGTAAGTGATTGGGTGAGGTTGGCAGGTGCACTATACTGGGGGCATTACTTGTATCTGGCATATTATAGGGGCAACATTTTTTTAAATATTCAGAAATACGGAATAATCCATTATCCAAAATGCTTCTGATCCCAAGCATTTTGGATAAGGGATACTCGACCTGATATATATTGGTCCCAATCCTCCTCAGTAGTTTCCATTATAGTGCTGTTAATTCTTTATTTCTCATATGTCCTAGAGGATGCTGGGGTAACCATAAGAACCATGGGGTATAGACGGGATCCGCTGGAGACATGGGCACTTTAAGACTTTGAATGGGTGTGAACTGGCTCCTCCCTCTATGCCCCTCCTCCAGACTCCAGTTATAGGAACTGTGCCCAGGGAGACGGACATTTCGAGGAAAGGAATTATTGTTAAACTAAGGTGAGATACCTACCAGCTCACACCTCAAACACGCCGTACAACATGGCATTCAACAGAACTCCAGCCAACAGCCTGAACAATGTCAGCAACAGGCTGACTATAATGTAACACAACCAGTGTATAACCAGAACTAATAACTGCAGATACAGTACGCACTGGGACGGGTGCCCAGCATCCTCTACGGACTAAGAGAAAAGGATTTACCGGTAGGTATTAAAATCCTATTTTCTCATACGTCCTAGAGGATGCTGGGGTAACCATAAGAACCATGGGGTTTATACCAAAGCTCTAGAACGGGTGGGAGAGTGCGGATGACTCTGCAGCACCGATAGACCAGGCAGACTGGATGCACACTGAGGAGCTCTACAGAGTTTCTTAGGAAAAGACTTTTGTTAGGTTTTTTATTTTCAGGGAGACTGCTGGCACCAGTCTCCCTGCTTCGTGGGACTAAGGGGAAAGTTCCAGTGAGTTCAAAGGCTCTGCTTCTGGCTTCAGGACACCATTAGCTCCTGAGGGTTTGATCGCTAGGTACGCCTAGATGCTCGCTCCCAGAGCCTGCCATCACCCCCCTTACATAGCCAGAAGTCAGAAGACAGGTGAGTAGAAGATCAGAAGACTTCAGTGACGGCTTTCTGAGGTACCGCACAGCGATCGCACGCTGCGCGTCATGCTCCCACACACAGCAGCACTACAGGGTGCAGGGTGCGCGGGGGGGCGCCCTGCACCCTGGGCAGCGCCATGTTCCTCTCCACAAGGCTGCAGAGACGCTGGTCCTTCCTCCCACTTCTGACTAAGTATCGGTGCAAAACGGGGGGGGGGGGGGGGCACAGGGAAATTGGTGCAATATATATTTGTTGTAAAAGCGCTGCAGGTCTGGGGCATTCTTTAGTGTTTCAGAACCGGTGATTAGGCGCTGGGTTGTGGGCTGGCAAAACTCCCTCTGTGTCTCTCTGACAGGCTTTCCTGTGGGTCTGTCCCTATATGCCCGTGTGTCTGTGGGTGTTTGGGATACGTGTGTCGGCATGTCTGAGGCTGAATGCTCTTCCTAGGAGGAGGCTGTATTAGGGACACAAACGGCTGTGGGAGTGACCCTGTCGGCACCGCCGACTCCTGATTGGGTAAATGTGTTGAATGCCTTGAATGCTAATGTGGCTCGTATTAAGAGATTAGATAAATCTGATTCTCAGAACCAGGCATGGAAGAAATCTGTGGAGGATGTATTATTACAGGTACAGACCCCTTCGGGGTCACAAAAACGTCCGTTTGCCTAGTTGGCAGACACTGATACCGACACAGACACTGACTCCAGTGTCGACTTTAGTGATTCCAGATTGGATGGATCCTAAATTAGCAAAGAGTATTCAGTACATGATTGTGGCGGTAAAAGACGTTTTACATATTTCTGAGAACCCTGCTGTTCCTGAAACAAGGGTTTGTATGTATAAAGAAAAGAAACCTGTGGTAATGTTTCCTCCCTCTCATGAGCTGAACACTCTTTTTGAAAAGGTTTGTGAAAGCCCTGACAAAAAGTTTCAGATTCCCAAGAGTATTCAAGTGGCGTATCCGTTTCCCTCTGGGGATAGGGAAAAGTGGGAGTCACCCCCCATTGTGGACAAGGCCCTATCCCGCTTGTCTAAAAGGGTGGCTCTCCCGTCTCCTGATATGGCAGCCCTTAAGGACCCTGCGGATCGCAAGCAGGAAAATACATTAAAATCCATTTATGCCACCACGGGTACGCTGCTCAGGCCAGCCATAGCGTCTGCGTGGGTGAGTAGTGCTATCGAAAAGTGGGCAGATAACTTGTCATCTGAGATAGATACCCTAGATAGGGATAGCGTCCTTTTGACACTGGGTCATATCAGGGACGCAGCGGCCTACCTAAAGGAACGGCGAGAGATATTGGCCTTTTGGGATCAAAAGCCAATGCCATGGCAGTCTCAGCTAGGCGAGCATTGTGGATCCACCAATGGAATGCTGATGCTGACTCCAGGAAAAATATGGAATCTCTGCCATATAAAGGTGGTGTCTTGTTTGGTGAAGGTCTCGCAGATTTAATATCTACAGCTATCGCGGGTAAGTCATAATTTTTGCCTTACGTTCCTTCACAACAAAATAAAACACACCACTATCAGATGCAGTCCTTTCGGCCCAATAAATACAGGAAGGGCCGAGGTTCTTCCTTCCTTGCTACTAGAGGAAGGGGAAGGGGTAAAAGATCTCCGGCCTCGGCAGGTTCCCAGGAGCAGAAGTCCTCCCCGGCTTCTGCCAAATCCACCGCATGACACTGGGGCTCCTCTGCGGGAGTCCGCACCGGTGGGGGCACGTCTCAAACTCTTCAGTCAGTTCTGGGTTCGTTCGGACCTGGACCCATGGGTTTTAGAAATAGTGTCCCAAGGGTACAAACTGGAGTTTCAAGACGTTCCCCCTCGCTGATTTTTCAAATCAGCCTTACCAGCTTCTCTTCCAGACAGGGAGGTAGTATGCGGCGCAATACAAAAGTTGTGTCAAAATCAGGTCATTATCAAGGTTCCCCCGTCACAACAAGGAGAAGGCTTTTATTCGAGCCTGTTCGTGGTCCCGAAGCCAGACGGCTCGGTTAGACCAATCCTGAACCTAAAATCCCTCACTTTCTACCTAAGAAGATACAAATTCAAGATGGAGTCTCTCCGAGCAGTGATCTCCAGTCTGGAGGAGGGGGATTTTATGGTGTCGATGGAAATAAAAGATACCTACTTACATGTTCCCATTTATCCTCCGCATCAGGCTTACCTGAGGTTTGCAATTCAGGATTGTCATTACCAATTTCAGACGTTGCCGTTTGGTCTGTCCACGGCTCCAAGGATTTTCACCAAAGTGATGGCGGAAATAATGGTTCTCCTTCGCAAACAAGGAGTTACGATTATCCCATACTTGGATGATCTCCTGATAAAGGCGAGATCCAGGGACCAAGTGGTGCAGAACATTACACTCGCCATGGCAGTTCTGCAACAACACGGTTGGCTCCTAAACTTGCCAAAATCACAGTTGATTCCGACGACGTGACTGTCGTTTTTGGGAATGATTCTGGACACAGAATTACAGAGAGTGTTTCTTCCAGTGGCAAAGGCTCTGGAAATTCAGAACCTGGTCAGACAAATTCTGAAACCAGCAAGAGTGTCAGTCCATCAATGCACTCGTTTACTGGGGAAGATGGTGGCGGCCTACGAGGCCATTCAGTTTGGCAGGTTCCATGCCAGGGTGTTACAGTGGGACCTGTTGGACAAGTGGTCCGGATCACACCTGCACATGCACCGGAAAATAATTCTATCTTCTAAGACCAGAATCTCACTCCTGTGGTGGCTGCACAGCTCTCACCTCCTAGAGGGGCGCAGGTTCAGGATCCAGGACTGAATCCTAATAACCATGGATGCGAGTCTCCGGGGCTGGGGGGCAGTCACACAGGGGGAAAACTTCCAGGGAAGATGGTCAAGCCTGGAAACTTCTCTACACATAAACGTTCTGGAGTTAAGAGACATTTACAATGGCCTTCTTCAAGCGGAACATCTGCTTCTCAATCTGCCCGTACTGATCCAGTCGGACAATATAATAGCAGTAGCGTACATAAACCGCCAAGGCGTAACAAAAAGCAGAGCGGCAATGGCAGAGACCACAAGGGTTCTCCGCTGGGCGGAAAGACATACAAGCGCTCTGTCCAGCGGTCTTCATTCCAGGAGTGGACAACTGGGAAGCAGACTTCCTCAGCAGACACGATCTCCATCCAGGAGAGTGGGGTCTTCATCAAGAGGTCTTCACAGTCGGGAAGATGGTCAAGCCTGGAAACTTGTCTACACATAAACGTTCTGGAGTTAAGAGACATTTACAACGGCCTTCTTCAAGCGGAACATCTGCTTCTCAATCTGCCCGTACTGATCCAGTCGGACAATATAATAGCAGTAGCGCACATAAACCGCCAAGGCGTAACAAAAAGCAGAGCGGCAATGGCAGAGGCCACAAGGGTTCTCCGCTGGGCGGAAAGACATACAAGCGCTCTGTCCAGCGGACTTCATTCCAGGAGTGGACAACTGGGAAGCAGACTTCCTCAGCAGACACGATCTCCATCCAGGAGAGTGGGGTCTTCATCAAGAGGTCTTCACAGAAGTGACAGGTCTTTGGGGAATTCCTCAAGTAGACATGATGGCGTCTCATCTCAACAAGAAGCTTCAGAGATATTGTTCCAGGTCGAGGGATCCTCAAGCAATAGCTGTGGATGCCCTGGTGACACCATGGGTGTTTCAGTCGGTGTATGTATTCCCTCCACTTCTGCTCATTCCAAAAGTGCTAAGGATCTTAAGAAGAACAAATGTTCGGGCGAACCTCATTGTTCCAGACTGGCCAAGGAGGGCTTGGTATCCGGATCTTCAGGAATTACTCATAGAAGATCCCTGGCCTCTTCCTCTACGAGAGGATCTGTTACAACAAGGGCCGTGCATGTATCAAGACTTACCGCGGCTACGTTTGACGGCTTGGCGGTTGAACGCCGGATCCTATCCCGGAAGGGTATTCCGAAGGTATTCCCACATTTCTGCAGGCTAGAAAGGGAGTAACGTCCAAACATTACCACCGTATTTGGAGAAAATATGTGTCTTGGTGTGAATCCAAGGAGGTTCCTACTGAAGAATTTCAGTTGGGACGTTTTCTCCATTTTCTACAGGCAGGTGTGGATGCGGGCTTGAAATTGGGCTCAATTAAAGTACAAATTTCGGCCTTACCGGTTTTCTTTCAAAAACAATTGGCCTCCCTTCCAGAGGTTCAGACTTTCGTAAAAGGCGTGTTGCACATCCAACCTCCATTTGTGCCTCCAGTGGGACCATGGGATCTTAATGTGGTGTTGCAGTTCCTTCAATCACATTGGTTTGAGCCTTTACAAAAGGTGGAATTGAAATTCGTCACTTGGAAAGTGGTCATGCTGTTGGCCTTGGAATCTGCAAGGCGGGTATCGGAGTTAGCGGCTTTGTCTCACAAGAGCCCTTATTTGATCTTCCATGAAGATAGAGCAGAGTTGAGGACTCGTCAGCAGTTTCTGCCGAAGGTAGTTTCGTCGTTCCACATGAACCAACCAATTGTGGTGCCAGTGGCTACTGACGCCTTAGTGGAGTCGAAGTCTCTCGATGTGGTCAGAGCTTTAAAAATTTATGTCGCCAGGACTGCACGGATTAGGAAAACGGAGGCTCTGTTTGTCCTGTATTTTCCAACAATATTGGGTGTCCTGCTTCCAAGCAGACTATTGCACGCTGAATCTGTTATACGATTCAGCAGGTTCATTCTACGGCTGGATTGCCGTTACCGAAATCGGTGAAGGCCCATTCTACCAGGAAGGTGGGCGCGTCCTGGGCGGCTGCCCAGGGGGTCTCAGCCTTACAACTATGCCGAGCAGCTACTTGGTCGGGTTCAAACACTTTTGCAAAGTTTTACAAGTTCGATACCCTAACCGAGGAGGACCTCATGTTTGGTCTATCGGTGCTGCAGAATCATCCGCACTCTCCCACCCGTTCTAGAGCTTTGGTATAAACCCCATGGTTCTTATGGTTACCCCAGCATCCTCTAGGACGTATGAGAAAATAGGATTTTAATACCTACCGGTAAATCCTTTTCTTTTAGTCCGTAGAGGATGCTGGGCACCCGTCCCAGTGCGTACGGTATCTGCAGTTATTAGTTCTGGTTATACACTGGTTGTGTTACATTATAGTCAGCCTGTTGCTGACATTGTTCAGGCTGTTGGCTGGAGTTCTGTTGAATGCCATGTTGTACGGCGTGTTTGAGGTGTGAGCTGGTAGGTATCTCACCTTAGTTTAACAATAATTCCTTTCCTCGAAATGTCCGTCTCCCTGGGCACAGTTCCTATAACTGGAGTCTGGAGGAGGGGTATGGAGGGAGGAGCCAGTTCACACCCATTCAAAGTCTTAAAGTGCCCATGTCTCCTGCGGATTCCGTCTATACCCCATGGTTCTTATGGTTACCCCAGCATCCTCTACGGACTAAGAGAAAAGGATTTACCGTTAGGTATTAAAATCCTATTTTAGCTTTTGTGCTAATGAGACTCATGTGCATGATTTGGTATTAAACTGTAGTTGCCACATTCTTGACCAGTCTACCTAGATTCTCCTACAAACCCCTCCTGGTGTGTCTACCCTGTTGCATACCTTTGAGTCATCTGCAAAAAGGCATACTTTCGCTTGAGAAATGAAATGTAAAATGTGAGTAATTCCTTAGTTGGCGCTAGTGATGTGCACCGGAAATTTTTCGGGTTTTGTGTTTTGGGTTCGGTTCCGCGGCCGTGTTTTGGATTCGGGCGCGTTTTGGCAAAACCTTACTGAAATTTTTTTGTCGGATTCGGGTGTGTTTTGGATTCGGGTGTTTTTTTCAAAAAACCCTCAAAAACAGCTTAAATCATAGAATTTGGGGGTCATTTTGATCCCATAGTATTATTAACCTCAATAACCATAATTTCCACTCATTTTCAGTCTATTCTGAACACCTCACACCTCACAATATTATTTTTAGTCCTAAAATTTGCACCGAGGTCGCTGGATGGCTAAGCTAAGCGACCCAAGTGGCCGACACAAACACCTGGCCCATCTAGGAGTGGCACTGCAGTGTCAGGCAGGATGGCACTTCCAAAAAATTGTCCCCAAACAGCACATGATGCAAAGAAAAAAAAGAGGCGCACCAAGGTCGCTGTGTGACTAAGCTAAGCGACCCAAGTGGCCGACACAAACACCTGGCCCATCTAGGAGTGGCACTGCAGTGTCAGACAGGATGGCACTTCAAAAAAATAGTCCCCAAACAGCACATGATGCAAAGAAAAAAAAGAGGCGCACCAAGGTCGCTGTGTGACTAAGCTAAGCGACCCAAGTGGCCGACACAAACACCTGGCCCATCTAGGAGTGGCACTGCAGTGTCAGACAGGATGGCACTTCAAAAAAATAGTCCCCAAACAGCACATGATGCAAAGAAAAAAAGAGGCGCAATGAGGTAGCTGTGTGACTAAGCTAAGCGACCCAAGTGGCCGACACAAACACCTGGCCCATCTAGGAGTGGCACTGCAGTGTCAGACAGGATGGCACTTCAAAAAAATAGTCTCCAAACAGCACATGATGCAGAGAAAAAAAGAGGCGCACCAAGGTGGCTGTGTGACTAAGCTAAGCGACACAAGTGGCCGACACAAACACCTGGCCCATCTAGGAGTGGCATTGCAGTGTCAGGCAGGACGGCCCTTCCAAAAAATACTCCCCAAACAGCACATGATGCAAAGAAAAAAAGAGGCGCACCAAGGTCGCTGTGTGACTAAGCTAAGCGACACAAGTGGCCGACACAAACACCTGGCCCATCTAGGAGTGGCACTGCAGTGTCAATCAAGACAGGATGGCCCTTCAAAAAAATACTCCCCAAACAGCACATGATGCAAAGAAAAAAAGAGGCGCACCAAGGTGGCTGTGTGACTAAGCTAAGCGACACAAGTGGCCGACACAAACCCCTGGCCCATCTAGGAGTGGCAGTGCAGTGTCAATCAAGACAGGATGGCCCTTCCAAAAAATACTCCCGAAACAGCACATGATGCAAAGAAAAAAAGAGGCGCACCAAGGTCGCTGTGTGACTAAGCTAAGCGACACAAGTGGCCGACACAAACACCTGGCCCATCTAGGAGTGGCACGGCAGTGTCAATCAAGACAGGATGGCCCTTCAAAAAAATACTCCCCAAACAGCACATGATGCAAAGAAAAAAGAGGCGCACCAAGGTGGCTGTTTGACTAAGCTAAGCGACACAAGTGGCCGACACAAACACCTGGCCCATCTAGGAGTGGCACTGCAGTGTCAATCAAGACAGGATGGCCCTTCCAAAAAATACTCCTCAAACAGAACATGATGCAAAGAAAAAAAGAGGCACACCAAGGTGGCTGTGTGACTCAGCTAAGCGACACAAGTGGCCGACACAAACACCTGGCCCATCTAGGAGTGGCACTGCAGTGTCAATCAAGACAGGATGGCCCTTCCAAAAAATTGTCCCCAAACAGCACATGATGCAAAGAAAAAAAGAGGCGCACCAAGGTCGCTGTGTGACTAAGCTAAGCGACACAAGTGGCCGACACAAACACCTGGCCCATCTAGGAGTGGCACTGCAGTGTCAGGCAGGATGGCCCTTCAAAAAAATTGTCCCCAAACAGCACATGATACAAAGAAAAATGAAAGAAAAAAGAGGCGCAAGATAGAATTGTCCCTGGGCCCTCACACCCATCCTTATGTTGTATAAACAGGTCATGCACACTTTAACGAACCCATCATTTCAGCGACAGGGTCTGCCACACGACTGTGACTGAAATGACTGGTTGGTTTGGGCCCCCACCAAAAAAGAAGCAATCAATCTCTCCTTGCACAAACTGGCTCTACAGAGGCAAGATGTCCACCTCATCATCATCCTCCGATTCCTCACCCCTTTCACTGTGTACATCCCCCTCCTCACAGATTATTAATTCGTCCCCACTGGAATCCACCATCTCAGGTCCCCGTGTACTTTCTGGAGGCAATTGCTGCTGGTGAATGTCTCCACGGAGGAATTGATTATAATTCATTTTAATGAACATCATCTTCTCCACATTTTCTGGAAGTAACCTTGTACGCCGATTGCTGACAAGGTGAGCGGCTGCACTAAACACTCTTTCGGAGTACACACTGGAGGGAGGGCAACTTAGGTAGAATAAAGCCAGTTTCTGCAAGGGCCTCCAAATTGCCTCTTTTTCCTGCCAGTATACGTACGGACTGTCTGACGTGCCTACTTGGATGCGGTCACTCATATAATCCTCCACCATTCTTTCAATGGTGAGAGAATCATATGCAGTGACAGTAGACGACATGTCAGTAATCGTTGCCAGCTCCTTAAGTCCGGACCAGATGTCAGCACTCGGTCCAGACTGCCCTGCATCACCGCCAGCGGGTGGGCTCGGAATTCTTAGCCTTTTCCTCGCACCCCCAGTTGCGGGAGAATGTGAAGGAGGAGATGGTGACGGGTCACGTTCCGCTTGACTTGACAATTTTCTCACCAGCAGGTCTTTGAACCTCTGCAGACTTGTGTCTGCCGGAAAGAGAGATACAACGTAGGTTTTAATCTAGGATCGAGCACGGTGGCCAAAATGTAGTGCTCTGATTTCGATTGATTGAACACCCGTGAATCCTGGTTAAGCGAATTAAGGGCTCCATCCACAAGTCTCACATGCCTAGCGGAATGGCTCTGTTTTAGCTCCTCCTTCAATGTCTCCAGCTTCTTCTGCAAAAGCCTGATGAGGGGAATGACCTGACTCAGGCTGGCAGTGTCTGAACTGACTTCACGTGTGGCAAGTTCAAAGGGTTGCAGAACCTTGCACAACGTTGAAATCATTCTCCACTGCGCTTGAGTCAGGTGCATTCCGCCTCCTTTGCCTATATCGTGGCCAGATGTATAGGCTTGAATGGCCTTTTGCTGCTCCTCCATCCTCTGAAGCATATAGAGGGTTGAATTCCACCTCGTTACCACCTCTTGCTTCAGATGATGGCAGGGCAGGTTCAGGAATGTTTGCTGGTGCTCCAGTCTTCGGTACGCGGTGCCTGAACGCCGAAAGTGACCCGCAATTCTTCGGGCCACCGACAGCATCTCTTGCACGCCCCTGTCTTTTTTTAAATAATTCTGCACCACCAAATTCAAGGTATATGCAAAACATGGGACGTGCTGGAATTTGCCCAGATGTAATGCACGCACAATATTGCTGGCGTTGTCCGATGTCACAAATCCCCAGGAGAGTCCAATTGGGGTAAGCCATTCTGCGATGATCTTCCTCAGTTGCCGTAAGAGGTTTTCAGCTGTGTGGCTATTCTGGAAAGCAGTGATACAAAGCGTAGCCTGCCTAGGAACGAGTTGGCTTTTGCGAGATGCTGCTACTGGTGCCGCCGCTGCTGTTCTTGCTGCGGGAGGCAATACATCTACCCAGTGGGCTGTCACAGTCATATAGTCCTGAGTCTGCCCTGCTCCACTTGTCCACATGTCCGTGGTTAAGTGGACATTGGGTACAACTGCATTTTTTAGGACACTGGTGAGTCTTTTTCTGAGGTCTGTGTACATTTTCGGTATCGCCTGCCTAGAGAAATGGAACCTAGATGGTATTTGGTACCAGGGACACAGTACCTCAATCAAGTCTCTAGTTGGCTCTGAATTAACGATGGATACCGGAACCACGTTTCTTACCGCCCAGGCTGCCAAGGCCTCAGTTATCCGCTTTGCAGCAGGATGACTGCTGTGATATTTCATCTTCCTCGCAAAGGACTGTTGGACAGTCAATTGCTTACTGGAGTTAGTACAAGTGGTCTTCCGACTTCCCCTCTGGGATGACGATAGACTCCCAGCAGCAACAACAGCAGCACCAGCAACCAGCAGTAGGCGTTACACTCAAGGATGCATCGGAGGAATCCCAGGCAGGAGAGGACTCGTCAGACTTGCCAGTGACATGGCCTGCAGGACTATTGGCTTTCCTGGGTAAGGAGGAAATTGACACTGAGGGAGTTGGTGGTGTGGTTTGCAGGAGCTTGGTTACAAGAGGAAGGGATTTAGTGGTCAGTGGACTGCTTCCGCTGTCACCCAAAGTTTTTGAACTTGTCACTGACTTATGATGAATGCGCTGCAGGTGACGTATAAGGGAGGATGTTCCGAGGTGGTTAACGTCCTTACCCCTACTTATTACAGCTTGACAAAGGCAACACACGGCTTGACACCTGTTGTCCGCATTTGTGTTGAAATAATTCCACACCGAAGAGCTTATTTTTTTAGTATTTTGACCAGGCATGTCAATGGCCATATTCCTCCCATGGACAACAGGTGTCTCCCCGGGTGCCTGACTTAAACAAACCACCTCACCATCAGAATCCTCCTTGTCAATTTCCTCCCCAGCGCCAGCAACACCCATATCCTTATCCTGGTGTACTTCAACAGTGACATCTTCAATTTGACTATCAGGAACTGGACTGCGGGTGCTCCTTCCAGCACTTGCAGGGGGCGTGCAAATGGTGGAAGGCGCAAGCTCTTCCCGTCCAGTGTTGGGAAGGTCAGGCATCGCAACCAACACAATTGGACTCTCCTTGGGGATTTGTGATTTTGAAGAACGCACAGTTCTTTGCTGTGCTTTTGCCAGCTTAAGTCTTTTCTTTTTTCTAGCGAGAGGCTGAGTGCTTCCATCCTCATTTGAAGCTGAACCACTAGCCATGAACATAGGCCAGGGCCTCAGCCGTTCCTTGCCACTCGGTGTCGTAAATGGCATATTGGCAAGTTTACGCTTCTCCTCAGATGCTTTTAATTTTGATTTTTGGGTCATTTTACTGAACTTTTGTGTTTTGGATTTTACATGCTCTCTACTATGACATTGGGCATCGGCCTTGGCAGACGACGTTGATGGCATTTCATCGTCTCTGCCAAGACTAGTGGCAGCAGCTTCAGCACGAGGTGGAAGTGGATCTTGATCTTTCCCTTTAACCTCCACATTTTTGTTCTCCATTTTTTAATGTGTGGAATTATATGCCAGTATCAATAGCAATGGCCTACTACTATATTTACTGCGCACAACTAAAATGCACCACAGGTATAGAATGTAGATGGATAGTATACTTAATGGATGACGAGTGACGACACAGAGGTAGGTACACAGCAGTGGCCTACCGTACTGCTATATATAGTATACTGGTGGACACTGTCAGCAAACTGCTAAACTAGTCTAAAATGCACCACAGGTATAGATTGTAGATGGATAGTATACTTAATGGATGACGAGTGACGACACAGAGGTAGGTACACAGCAGTGGCCTACCGTACTGCTATAAACAGTATACTGGACCTGGTGGACACTGTCAGCAAACTGCTAAACTAGTCTAAAAAAAAAGGCACCACAGGTATACAATGTAGATGGATGGATAGTATACTTAATGGATGACGAGTGACGACACAGAGGTAGGTACAGCAGTGGCCTACCGTACTGCTATATACAGTATACTGGACCTGGTGGACACTGTCAGCAAACTGCTAAACTAGTCTAAAAAAAAGGCACCACTGGTATACAATGTAGATGGATGGATAGTATACTTAATGGATGACGAGTGACGACACAGAGGTAGGTACAGCAGTGGCCTACCGGTCTGCTATATACAGTATACTGGACCTGGTGGACACTGTCAGCAAACTGCTAAACTAGTCTAAAAAAAAGGCACCACAGGTATACAATGTAGATGGATGGATAGTATACTTAATGGATGACGAGTGACGACACAGAGGTAGGTACAGCAGTGGCCTACCGTACTGCTATATACAGTATACTGTACCTGGTGGACACTGTCAGCAAACTGCTAAACTAGTCTAAAAAAAAGGCACCACAGGTATACAATGTAGATGGATGGATAGTATACTTAATGGATGACGAGTGACGACACAGAGGTAGGTACAGCAGTGGCCTACCGTACTGCTATATACAGTATACTGGACCTGGTGGACACTGTCAGCAAACTGCTAAACTAGTCTAAAAAAAAGGCACCACAGGTATACAATGTAGATGGATGGATAGTATACTTAATGGATGACGAGTGACGACACAAAGGTAGGTACAGCAGTGGCCTACCGGTCTGCTATATACAGTATACTGGACCTGGTGGCAGGGCCGTCTTTTCGTATGGGCTCAATGGGCTCTTGCCCAAGGGCCCCAGGAGTATAAGGACCCTAGGCTGATAGCTAAGGGTCCCCTCTTTCCAGGGGTACCAGATTTTTGAAAATCGGCCCTGGGGAACTGGAGATATCCAACGTGAAAGCAGTGGTCCCCATCTGAGCCTGTTAATTGCTCTTCCCAGCCAGATATCTCAGGCTTTGTCTGATTTAGAATTTTTCTGAGGGTATAATCCAAAAGCTGGGACTCTCCCCTTTCGCTGGACACTGGCAGCTTGTCTCTACTATGCCCAGAACCAGAGATATCAGCCTTCCAGCAGCTGGTCCCTGTTGGATATTTGCCCAAAGCAAATGATGCTTCTAACTACAGGTATAATTTCATGTACTGCGCTGGGTAAATGACAGAAGATGATTTGGTGCTTTGGACATCTCCACTTTATCTCTCTCCAAGGCTTGATACATCTCCCCAAGAGTGCTGTATATAAAATATATGTCTAGCTGCTATACAGCAGGTCAGGAGCACCAGCAGGACAGTAGAGTAATAATTTGCGGACTCTATGAAATTAGCATGCAGTAAAGAATAGAGACTCAGGGGTACATTTACTAACATTCGTAATTTCCGAAAATAGGTCAAAGTTCAATCACGAATGACATCGACAGTGTAAAACTGCAACTTTTTGAATTTATTACGATGGATTTACTAAGCTGTCGTATTCGGGTTTTTCTTTTCTTCCGATGTCGATGTCATTCGTTTTTTTTTACCTAATTTTACGGCAGTGATTAGCAAAACACTGCCGTTTTTTTTTACAATCAATCTCGGCCGGATCTGTGTGATCCGTGCTGGGGTTCTTTTTTTTTTTTATTTTTAATTAAACAATGTAAAATCCCCCAAAAAAATGCGTGGGGTCCCCCCTCCTAAGCATAACCAGCCTCGGGCTCTTTGAGCCGATCCTGGTTGCAGAAATATGGGAAAAAAAATGACAGGGGTTCCCCCATATTTAAGCAACCAGCATCGGGCTCTGCGCCTGGTCCTGGTCCCAAAAATACGGGGGACAAAAAGAGTAGGGGTCCCCCGTATTTTTAAAACCAGCACCGGGCTCCACTAGCTGGACAGATAATGCCACAGCCGGGGGTCACTTTTATATAGTGCCCTGCGGCCGTGGCATCAAAAATCCAACTAGTCACCCCTGGCCGGGGTACCCTGGGGGAGTGGGAACCCCTTCAATCAAGGGGTCCCCCCCCCCAGCCACCCAAGGGCCAGGGGTGAAGCCCGAGGCTGTCCCCCCCCCATCCAATGGGCTGCGGATGGGAGGGCTGATAGCCTTTGTTGTAAAATAAAAGATATTGTTTTTAGTAGCAGTACTACAAGTCCCAGCAAGCCTCCCCCGCATGCTGGTACTTGGAGAACCACAAGTACCAGCATGCGGCGGAAAAACGGGCCCGCTGGTACCTGTAGTACTACCACTAAAAAAATACCCAAAAAAACACAAGACACACACACCGTGAAAGTATAATTTTATTACATACATCCACACATACATACATACTTACCTTATGTTCTCACGCAGGTCGGTCCTCTTCTCCAGTAGAATCCAAGGGGTACCTGTTGAATAAATTCTACTCACCAGATCCAGTGGTCCAGGCTCCTCGGCAAATCCAGGGATAATCCACGTACTTGAATAAAACAAAAAAACGGTTGCCCGACCACGAACTGAAAGGTGACCCATGTTTGCACATGGGTCACCTTCCCACGAATGCCAGAAACCCACTTTGCCTTCTGGCTAAGTGGGTTTCTTCAGCCAATCAGGGAGTGCCACGTTGTAGCACCCTCCTGATCAGCTGTGTGCTGCTGTCCTCACTGACAGGCGGCACACGGCAGTGTTACAATGTAGCGCCTATGCGCTACATTGTAACCAATGATGGGAACTTTCTGCTCAGCGGTGACGTCACTTTAGGTCAACCGCAGGGCAGAAAGTTCCCATCATTGGTTACAATGTAGCGCATAGGCGCTACATTGTAACACTGCCGTGTGCCGCCTGTCAGTGAGGACAGGAGCACACAGCTGATCAGGAGAGTGCTACAACGTGGCACTCCCTGATTGGCTGAAGAAACCCACTTAGCCAGAAGGCAAAGTGGGTTTCTGGCATTCGTGGGAAGGTGACCCATGTGCAAACATGGGTCACCTTTCAGTTCGTGGTCGGGCAACCGTTTTTTTGTTTTATTCAAGTACGTGGATTATCCCTGGATTTGCCGAGGAGCCTGGACCACTGGATCTGGTGAGTAGAATTTATTCAACAGGTACCCCTTGGATTCTACTGGAGAAGAGGACCGACCTGCGTGGGAACATAAGGTAAGTATGTATGTATGTATGTGTGTATGTATGTAATAAAATTATACTTTCACGGTGTGTGTGTCTTGTGTTTTTTTGGGTATTTTTTTAGTGGTAGTACTACAGGTACCAGCGGGCCCGTTTTTCCGCCGCATGCTGGTACTTGTGGTTCTCCAAGTACCAGCATGCGGGTGAGGCTTGCTGGGACTTGTAGTACTGCTACTAAAAACAATATCTTTTATTTTACAACAAAGGCTATCAGCCCTCCCATCCGCAGCCCATTGGATGGGGGGGGACAGCCTCGGGCTTCACCCCTGGCCCTTGGGTGGCTGGGGGGGGGGGACCCCTTGATTGAAGGGGTTCCCACTCCCCCAGGGTACCCCGGCCAGGGGTGACTAGTTGGATTTTTGATGCCACGGCCGCAGGGCACTATATAAAAGTGACCCCCGGCTGTGGCATTATCTGTCCAGCTAGTGGAGCCCGGTGCTGGTTTTAAAAATACGGGGGACCCCTACTCTTTTTGTCCCCCGTATTTTTGGGACCAGGACCAGGCGCAGAGCCCGATGCTGGTTGCTTAAATATGGGGGAACCCCTGTCATTTTTTTCACCATATTTCTGCAACCAGGATCGGCTCAAAGAGCCCGAGGCTGGTTATGCTTAGGAGGGGGGACCCCACGCAATTTTTTTTAAAAAAATAAGCACTTTCCCACCCCTTCCCACTGATATACATGCACGGATCTCATGGATCCGTGCATGCCTATCCAAACACGAATAAAAAAAAAAGTTCTGTTTTTTTTTAGCACTTTTTTACGAGTTGTAATTTTTCACGGCAGTGTTTGTTCTTTTTTTGCTTTGCACTTCTTAGTAAATGACCGAGATTCATACTTAAACAGCCGCGTTTTGACCGATGGTGTATTCATTCGTAATTTTTTACCTGAACTAGCAAAAAATTACGAATGCCCTCATCACTGCCGTGATTAGTGTTTAGTAAATGACCGAGATTAACCGAGATGACACTTTGAAGAAAAAACGGCATCTCGGTCAAAATCGGGAGCTTAGTAAATATACCCCTCAGGGGTATATTTACTAAGCTCCCGATTTTGACCGAGATGCCGTTTTTTCTTCAAAGTGTCATCTCGGTTAATCTCGGTCATTTACTAAACACTAATCACGGCAGTGATGAGGGCATTCGTAATTTTTTGCTAGTTCAGGTAAAAAATTACGAATGAATACACCATCGGTCAAAACGCGGCTGTTTAAGTATGAATCTCGGTCATTTACTAAGAAGTGCAAAGCAAAAAAAGAACAAACACTGCCGTGAAAAATTACAACTCGTAAAAAAGTGCTAAAAAAAAACAGAACTTTTTTTTTTATTCGTGTTTGGATAGGCATGCACGGATCCATGAGATCCGTGCATCTATATCAGTGGGAAGGGGTGGGAAAGTGCTTATTTTTACAAAAAAAATTGCGTAGGGTCCCCCCTCCTAAGCATAACCAGCCTCGGGCTCTTTGAGCCGATCCTGGTTGCAGAAATATGGTGAAAAAAATGACAGGGGTTCCCCCATATTTAAGCAACCAGCATCGGGCTCTGCGCCTGGTCCTGGTCCCAAAAATACGGGGGACAAAAAGAGTAGGGGTCCCCCGTATTTTTAAAACCAGCACCGGGCTCCACTAGCTGGACAGATAATGCCACAGCCGGGGGTCACTTTTATATAGTGCCCTGCGGCCGTGGCATCAAAAATCCAACTAGTCACCCCTGGCCGGGGTACCCTGGGGGAGTGGGAACCCCTTCAATCAAGGGGTCCCCCCCCCCCAGCCACCCAAGGGCCAGGGGTGAAGCCCGAGGCTGTCCCCCCCCATCCAATGGGCTGCGGATGGGAGGGCTGATAGCCTTTGTTGTAAAAGAAAAGATATTGTTTTTAGTAGCAGTACTACAAGTCCCAGCAAGCCTCCCCCGCATGCTGGTACTTGGAGAACCACAAGTACCAGCATGCGGCGGAAAAACGGGCCCGCTGGTACCTGTAGTACTACCACTAAAAAAATACCCAAAAAAACACAAGACACACACACCGTGAAAGTATAATTTTATTACATACATACACACATACATACATACTTACCTTATGTTCCCACGCAGGTCGGTCCTCTTCTCCAGTAGAATCCAAGGGGTACCTGTTGAATAAATTCTACTCACGAGATCCAGGGGTCCAGGCTCCTCGGCAAATCCAGGGATAATCCACGTACTTGAATAAAACAAAAAAACGGTTGCCCGACCACGAACTGAAAGGTGACCCATGTTTGCACATGGGTCACCTTCCCACGAATGCCAGAAACCCACTTTGCCTTCTGGCTAAGTGGGTTTCTTCAGCCAATCAGGGAGTGCCACGTTGTAGCACTCTCCTGATCAGCTGTGTGCTGCTGTCCTCACTGACAGGCGGCACACGGCAGTGTTACAATGTAGCGCCTATGCGCTACATTGTAACCAATGATGGGAACTTTCTGCCCTGCGGTTGACCTAAAGTGACGTCACCGCTGAGCAGAAAGTTCCCATCATTGGTTACAATGTAGCGCATAGGCGCTACATTGTAACACTGCCGCGTGCTGCCTGTCAGTGAGGACAGGAGCACACAGCTGATCAGGAGAGTGCTACAACGTGGCACTCCCTGATTGGCTGAAGAAACCCACTTAGCCAGAAGGCAAAGTGGGTTTCTGGCATTCGTGGGAAGGTGACCCATGTGCAAACATGGGTCACCTTTCAGTTCGTGGTCGGGCAACCGTTTTTTTGTTTTATTCAAGTACGTGGATTATCCCTGGATTTGCCGAGGAGCCTGGACCCCTGGATCTCGTGAGTAGAATTTATTCAACAGGTACCCCTTGGATTCTACTGGAGAAGAGGACCGACCTGCGTGGGAACATAAGGTAAGTATGTATGTATGTGTGTATGTATGTAATAAAATTATACTTTCACGGTGTGTGTGTCTTGTGTTTTTTTGGGTATTTTTTTAGTGGTAGTACTACAGGTACCAGCGGGCCCGTTTTTCCGCCGCATGCTGGTACTTGTGGTTCTCCAAGTACCAGCATGCGGGGGAGGCTTGCTGGGACTTGTAGTACTGCTACTAAAAACAATATCTTTTATTTTACAACAAAGGCTATCAGCCCTCCCATCCGCAGCCCATTGGATGGGGGGGGACAGCCTCGGGCTTCACCCCTGGCCCTTGGGTGGCTGGGGGGGGGGACCCCTTGATTGAAGGGGTTCCCACTCCCCCAGGGTACCCCGGCCAGGGGTGACTAGTTGGATTTTTGATGCCACGGCCGCAGGGCGCTGTATAAAAGTGACCCCCGGCTGTGGCATTATCTGTCCAGCTAGTGGAGCCCGGTGCTGGTTTTAAAAATACGGGGGACCCCTACTCTTTTTGTCCCCCGTATTTTTGGGACCAGGACCAGGCGCAGAGCCCGATGCTGGTTGCTTAAATATGGGGGAACCCCTGTCATTTTTTTCACCATATTTCTGCAACCAGGATCGGCTCAAAGAGCCCGAGGCTGGTTATGCTTAGGAGGGGGGACCCCACGCAATTTTTTTTAAAAAAATAAGCACTTTCCCACCCCTTCCCACTGATATACATGCACGGATCTCATGGATCCGTGCATGCCTATCCAATCACGAATTAAAAAAAAAGTTCTGTTTTTTTTTAGCACTTTTTTACGAGTTGAAATTTTTCACGGCAGTGTTTGTTCTTTTTTGGCTTTGCACTTCTTAGTAAATGACCGAGATTCATACTTAAACAGCCGCGTTTTGACCGATGGTGTATTCATTCGTAATTTTTTACCTGAACTTGCAAAAAATTACGAATGCCCTCATCACTGCCGTGATTAGTGTTTAGTAAATGACCGAGATTAACCGAGATGACACTTTGAAGAAAAAACGGCATCTCGGTCAAAATCGGGAGCTTAGTAAATATACCCCTCAGTCAATGAATACATAAAACATTTTTTAGTTTATGTTAAAATATAAAAAATAAGATTTGAAACCTACCGGTAAATCTTTTTCTCCTAGTCCGTACAGGATGTTGGGGACTCCGTAAGGACCATGGGGAATAGATGGGCTCCGCAGGAGACATGGGCACTAAAAAGAACTTTAGATATGGGTGTGCACTGGTTCCTCCCTCTATGCCCCTGCTCCAGACCTCAGTTAGAGAAACTGTGCCCAGAGGAGACGGACAGTACGAGGAAAGGATTTTTGTTAATCTAAGGGCAAGATTCATACCAGCCCACACCATCCACACCGTATAACATGGAATATACGAACCAGTTAACAGTATGAAACAAAACAGCATCAGCCCGAGACTGATCAAAACTGTAACATAACCCTTATGTAAGCAAAAACTATATACAAGTCTTGCAGAATTTAGTCCGCACTGGGACGGGCGCCCAGCATCTTCTACGGACTAGGAGAAAAAGATTTACCGGTAGGTTTAAAATCTAATTTTCTCTTACGTCCTAGAGGATGCTGGGGACTCCGTAAGGACCATGGGGATTATACCAAAGCTCCAAAACGGGCGGGAGATTGCGGATAACTCTGCAGCAGCGATTGAGCAAACATGAGGTCCTCATCAGCCAGGGTATCAAACTTGTAGAACTTTGCAAAGGTGTTTGAACCCGACCAAGTCGCCGCTCGGCAAAGCTGTAATGCCGAGACACCTCGGGCAGCCGCCCAAGAAGAGCCCACCTTCCTAGTGGAATGGGCCTTTACTGAATTTGGTAACGGCAATCCAGCAGT
This sequence comes from Pseudophryne corroboree, assembly GCF_028390025.1. NCBI lineage: Eukaryota > Metazoa > Chordata > Amphibia > Anura > Myobatrachidae > Pseudophryne > Pseudophryne corroboree. Next base: position 1,036,696,156 of record NC_086444.1, read on the forward strand.
AGAATAAGCCTGCTGAATCGTGTTACAGATCCAGCGAGCAATAGTCTGCTTAGAAGCAGGAGCGCCAACCTTGTTGGCTGCATACATGACAAACAGTGCCTCTGTTTTCCTAACCCGAGCCGTTCTGGCCACATAAATTTTCAATGCCCTGACCACATCAAGGGACTCGGAATCCTCCAAGTCCCGCGTAGCCACAGACACCACAATAGGTTGGTTCATATGAAAAGATGAAACCACCTTAGGCAAAAATTGAGGACGAGTCCGCAACTCTGCTCTATCCACATGGAAAATCAGATAGGGGCTTTTGTGAGATAAAGCCGCCAACTCAGACACTCGTCTTGCCGATGTCAAGGCCAACAACATGACCACTTTCCAAGTGAGATACTTTAAATCCACCATTTGAAGAGGCTCAAACCAGTGAGACTTAAGGAACCTTAACACCACGTTAAGGTCCCATGGTGCCACTGGAGGCACAAAAGGAGGCTGGATATGCAGCACTCCCTTCACAAAAGTCTGGACTTCTGGGAGAGAAGCCAATTCCTTCTGGAAGAAAATAGATAGGGCCGAAATCTGAACCTTAATGGAGCCTAATTTTAGGCCCAAATTCACTCCAGTCTGTAGGAAGTGAAGGAAACGGCCCAGATGGAATTCTTCCGGAGGAGCATTCCTGGACTCACACCAAGACACATACTTCCTCCATATACCGTGATAATGTTTTGCTGTCACGTCCTTCCTAGCCTTTGTCAGAGTAGGAATGACCTCATCCGGAATGCCCTTTTCCGCTAGGATCCGGCGTTCAACCACCATGCCGTCAAACGCAGCCGCGGTAAGTCCTGGAACAGACAGGGCCCCTGTTGCAACAGGTCCTCTCTGAGAGGAAGAGGCCACGGATCTTCTGTGAGCATTTCCTGCAGATCCGGATACCAGGCCCTTCGAGGCCAATCTGGAACAATGAGAATTGTCTGTACTCCTCTTCGTCTTATGATTCTCAATATCTTGGAGATGAGAGGAAGAGGAGGAAACACATAAACCGACTGGAACACCCACGGTGTCACCAGGGCGTCCACTGCTACCGCCTGAGGGTCCCTTGACCTGGCGCAATACTTCGGAAGTTTCTTGTTGAGGCGTGATGCCATCATGTCTATTTGAGGCAGTCCCCACTGACTTGCAATCTCTGCGAAGACTTCCTGATGAAGTCCCCACTCTCCTGGATGTAGATCATGTCTGCTGAGGAAGTCCGCTTCCCAGTTGTCCACTCCCGGAATGAAGATTGCTGTCAGAGCACTTACATGATTTTCCGCCCAGCGAAGAATCCTGGTGGCTTCCGCCATTGCCACTCTGCTCTTTGTTCCGCCTTGACGGTTTACATGAGCCACTGCGGTGATGTTGTCTGACTGAATCAGAACCGGTAGGTCGCGAAGCAAATTCTCCGCTTCACGAAGGCCGTTGTATATGGCCCTTAATTCCAGTACGTTGATGTGTAGACAAGCCTCCTGGCTTGACCATAGACCTTGGAAGTTTCTTCCCTGTGTGACTGCTCCCCATCCTCGGAGGCTCGCGTCCGTGGTTACCAGAACCCAGTCCTGAATGCCGAACCTGCGACCCTCTAGAAGGTGAGCACTCTGCAGCCACCACAGGAGAGATACCCTGGCCCTGGGGGACAGGCTGATCATCTGATGAATCTGTAGATGTGACCCGGACCACTTGTCCAGAAGGTCCCACTGAAAAGTCCTCGCATGGAACCTGCCGAATGGAATGGCCTTGCAAGACGCCACCATCTTTCCCAGAACTCGAGTGCAGTGATGCACCGACACCCTTTTTGGCTTCAAGAGGTTCCTGACCAAGTTCAGGAGTTCTTGGGCCTTTTCCATCGGAAGAAAAACCCTTTTCTGGTCTTTATCCAGAATCATGCCTAAGAAAGGTAAACGGGTCGTTGGAACCAACTGTGACTTCGGGAGATTGAGAATCCAGCCGTGCTGCTGCAACACCCTCAGGGAGAGTGACACGCTGTTCAGCAACTGCTCTCTTGATCTCGCTTTTATTAGGAGATTGTCCAAGTACAGGATAATTGTGACTCCCTGCTTGCGCAGGAGCACCATCATTTCCGCCATTACCTTGGTGAAAATCCTCGGGCCGTGTAAAGCCCAAACGGCAACGTCTGAAATTGGTAATGACAATCCTGTACAGCAAATCTCAGGAACGCCTGATGAGGAGGATATATGGGGACATGAAGGTATGCATCCTTTATGTCCAGGGACACCATAAAACCCCCCCCCCTCCAGGCTGGCGATGACCGCTCTGAGCGATTCCATCTTGAACTTGAACCTTTTTAAGTATAGGTTTAAGGATTTTAAATTCAGAATGGGTCTGATCGAACCGTCCGGTTTCGGAACCACAAACAGGGTTGAGTAGTACCCCATCCCCTGCTGAAGCAGGGGAACTTTGACCACCACTTGTTGAAGACACAGCTTTTGAATTGCATTTAAAACTACCTCCCTCTCTGGGGAAGAAGCCGGTAGGGCCGATTTGAAAAATCAGCGAGGAGGCACCTCTTCGAATTCCAGCTTGTAACCCTGGGAAACAATTTCTATTGCCCAGGGATCCACCTGTGATTGAACCCAGACATGGCTGAAAAGCCGAAGACGTGCCCCCACTGGGGCGGACTCCCTCAGCGGAGCCCCAGCGTCATGCGGTGGATTTTGTAGAAGCCGGGGAGGACTTCTGCTCCTGGGAACTAGCTGTAGTTGGCAGCTTTTTCCCTCTGCCCTTACCTCTGGCAAGAAAGGAAGATCCCCGTACTCTCTTGGATATATGCGACCGAAAGGACTGCATCTGATAATGTGGCGTTTTCTTAGGCTGTGAGGAAACATAAGGCAAAAAAGTTGATTTACCTGCCGTAGCTGTGGAAACCAGCTCCGTGAGACCTTCCCCAAACAATTCCTCACCCTTGTAAGGCAAAACCTCCATATGCCTCTTCTAGTCGGCATCACCTGTCCATTGTCAGGTCCATAGGGCTCGCCTAGCAAAAATCGCCATAGCGCTGGCTCTGGAACCCAGTAGGCCAACGTCTCTCTGAGCACCTCTCAGATATAGGACAGCATCCTTAATATGACCCAGGGTCAATAAATGGTTTCCTTATCCAGCGTATCAATATCAGCAGATAAGGTATCTGTCCACGATGCTACAGCGCTACAAACCCAAGCCAACGCTATCGCCGGTCTGAGTAATGTACCAGTATGTGTGTAAATTGACTTCAAGGTAGTCTCCTGCCTGTGATCAGCAGGATCCCTGAGGGTTGCTGTATCTTGAGATGGCAGCGCTACCTTTTTGGATAAGCGTGGATTCCCACCGTATCCTGTCCTTAACCGGGAAAGGATACGCCATAAGAATCCTTTTGGGAATCTGCAGTTTCTTGTCTGGAGTTTCCCAAGCCCTTTCAAACAACTTATTTAGTTCATGTGAAGGGAGAAAAGTAACCTCGGGCTTCTTTTCTTTAAACATGTGGACCCTCGTGTCAGGTACAGAGGGGTCATCTGTGATATGCAACACATCTTTTATTGCAATAATCATATAATGAATACTTTTAGCCAATTTTGGCTGCAACTTTGCATCATCATAGTCGACACTGGAGTCAGAATCCGTGTCGGTATCAGTGTCTACGACTTGTGATAATGGGTGCTTTTGAGATCCAGAAGGTCCCTGTGACATAGTGAAAGGCAGTGCTTGACTCCCTGTACATTCCCTGGACTCTGCTTTGTCCAACCTTTTGTGCAATAAATTCACATTTGCATTTAAAATGTTCCACATATCCAACCAGTCAGGTGTCGGCATTGCTGACGGAGACACCACACTCATTTGCTCCACCTCCTCCCTAGAATAGCCTTCCGCTTCAGACATGCCGACACACGCGTACCGACACCCCACACACTCAGGGAAATCTCTAATCTGGAGACAGTTCCCCCACAGGGCCCTTTGGAGAGACAGAGAGAGAGTATGCCAGCACACACCCAGCGCCAAAGACCCTGGAAAAAATTCCCAGATAGATATAGCGCTATATATATATATATATATATATATATATATATATATATATCTACTGTGCCAATTATGTGCCCCCCCTTCTTTAAAACCCTCTGTCACCATGTTCAGCAGGGGAGAGTCCGGGGAGCCAGCTTCTCAGCGGTGTGCTGTGGAGAAAATGGCGCTGGTTAGTGCTGAGGGATCAAGCTCCGCCCCCTCAGCGGCGGGCTTCGGTCCCGCTCGATTTCTTCAAAAACTGGCGGGGGTTACCTATATACAGCCCTCAGCCTATATATATATTCTTGCCAGTCCTAGAGGTGTAAAATTGCTGCCCAGGGCGCCCCCCCTGCGCCCTGCACCCATCAGTGCCTGCCGTGTGTGTTTTGTGTGGGAGCAATGGCGCGCAGCGTTACCACTGCGCGATACCTCAGTGAAGATCTGAAGTCTTCTGCCGCCTCTGAAGTCTTCTATCTTCTTATACTCACCCGGCTGCTATCTTCTGGCTCTGTGAGGAGGACCGAGGCGCGGCTCCGGGTCGAACTGCGAGGGGAGACCTGCGTTCCGACTCCCTCTGGAGCTAATGGTGTCCAGTAGCCTAAGAAGCAGAGCCTAGCATTTAAGTAGGTCTGCTTCTCTCTCCTCAGTCCCACGATGCAGGGAGCCAGTTGCCAGCAGGGCTCCCTGAAAATAAAAACCCTAACAAAATTCTTTCTTTCAGGGAAACTCAGGAGAGCTCCCTGTAGTACACCCAGTCTCCTCTGGGCACAGTATCAAACTGAGATCTGGAGGAGGGGCATAGAGGGAGGAGCCAGTGCACACCCATATCTAAAGTTCTTTTTAGTGCCCATGTCTCCTGCGGAGCCCGTCTATTCCCCATGGTCCTTACGGAGTCCCCAGCATCCTCTAAGACGTAAGAGAAAGTTTATTATGAAGAATATTTAACAAATAATATTTGCGAATCATCTCATAAACAGTCAGTTTTGGACACTGCCCACAAATATTAAATAGGCCCTGAATGTATGTATTGAGGACTGCAATGGATATTGGAGATATCAATTGCATTCCTCCTATTGTGATCACAAAGGCAGCCACCAAAAGTTTCTACGGCAGTTGGTAAACTGCAAAACTCACCAAGCTCCAGAATGCAAAGTATTTCTGAGCTTGGCCCGGCAGCTAATGCCATTTCTAAATGGCGTTTGTAGCCCGTGGGCTACATTATGCAATTCTTTCCTGGAGAGGGATCCTTGGGATCCCTCTGCATTACTGTCTGCTCCCATATATGCAGTCTGACGAATGCACATGTGAAGTAGCGCAGCCGGGGTCTAAACTCAGAAGTAAAGTGATCGCATTAGCGATTATTTTACTTCTTATACATTGCAGGGACGGGCATGAGATTGATTATGGCATAAAAGCTACACCTCTGGACTCACGAAGAGTCATCCTTCAGCACTCAGGAGAGGAAAACCCCCTTGGGGGGAAACCTCTGGGGAACCATGGCCTCAGGATCGCCCTTCCCTCTGGGCAATAAGAGGTGTACTAATAGGGGGATCGGTATGATATCCCGGCGCATGGGAACCCGGTGATCGTAATACTGATGCCGGGAACTCAGTGCAAAATAGACCGACAGAGGTGAACAGGGGCATCAGAACATTTATGGGCTGGGGGGCAAGATAGATCCTCATTTGGCGCTCCCTGGGGGTGGAGCCACCGGAGAGGAGGAGGCCATTCTACGGGGACAAAATGGAGGCAGCACCATGGTGGGAACAAAGAGGGAGATTGTCAGGGAAAGAAAGAGGGAGGGAGAGAGACTAAGGGCCTAATTCAGACCTGATCGTAGCCATGACAGCGGCGATGCTTTTATACTTGACTAGTAGCTCCCTATCTGCGCAGCTCCTGCACACTGGCAGGGAGATACTTGTCGCTGTCCGGGTCGCAGCGGCTGTGTGTGACATCACGGCACGCCCCCCGCACGGTTCGGGTACACCTGCATTGCTCTGACCGTGCCCCTAAAATGGTGGCCAAACACCACCACCCAGCGACCGCCTCTGCCTGTCAATCAGGCAGAGGTGATCGCGGGGCTGTGACGGCCGTCGGCACATGCGCAGTTCAGACCGCACAGCAGCGAAAAAGCACAGCAGCGATCAGGTCTGAATTAGGCCCTAAGTGTCAGGGAGAGTGAGGGATAGAAAGGGACAGTGTCAGGTAAAGAAACAGTGTCAAGGAGCGAGAGGAGCAAGAGGAGAGGAGAGAGTTAGGGAGAGAGAGGAGCGACAGTGTTAGGGAGAGAGGAGAGAGTGTTAGGGAGAGAGAAAGGAGAGAGTGTTAGGGATAGAGAGAGGAGAGAGAGTGTTAGGGAGAGAGAGAGAGAAGAGAGTGTTAGGGAGAGAGAGAGGAGAGAGTGTTAGGGAGAGAGAAGAGAGAGTGTTAGGGAGAGAGAAGAGAGAGTGTTAGGGAGAGAGAAGATAGAGAGGAGCGAGAGTATTAGGGAGAGAGAGAGGAAAGAGTGTTAGAGAGGGGAGAGAGTGTTAGGAAGAGAGAGAGAGGAGAGAGAGTGTTAGGGTGAACGATGGAGTGAGAGAGACACTATTGTACCTGCCCTGATTACACAGCAGCACAGGAGGCAGGCACTCCTCGGCATTAGGCCATGCCCCCAAAACTACCGCAACTCGCGGCAGATTGGCACTGCTCTACTGAGAGTAAAGGTGGGTACACACTATTAGATATATCTGCAGATCAATTGATCTGCAGATATATCTATGTACGGATCGGGCAGTGTGCTGTGTATACACACTGTCCGATCCGTCGGGGGACTGACGTCATGAACTGGGCGCCCGCCCAGTTCACCTGTCAATCACCGCCGGCCGCCGCAGCATGTGTACGGGCGGTCGGCCGACCGCCCCGTACACACACAGCGACGCGCCAATATATCGTTAGATATATTGGCTGTCGGCTGTGCTGCGCGGCCGACGCGATACGTCTGTGAACGACGGAGTTCACAGACGTATCGCCCGTACACACTGGTCGACGGTCCCGCGATGTATCGGCCGTTCGAGAGAACGGCCGATACATCGACCAGTGTGTACGGGCCTTTAGGGGTGGGGGAGCGCCATTGCCTAGTCCCTGCGCTGTACGGAGGTTGTGATGTGCGGTTTTTAAACTGACCACACATCGCTCCTCCTGTGTACATTGACCGGCACCTCTCATGTTTGGGGGGGCGAGCTGCCCCCTTGCCCCACCCATTCCTGACGCCTCTGGGGGTGAGTAAAGTGGTGTTTTCCCCTCTTCCCACCCCCTTAACCATCCCTGTCCACAGCCTAACACTAACCTCCCCCCTTTGTGCCAGACTTTAACCACAGAGGTGCCTAATCCTAACCTCTGTTCCTGCTGTCTAAAATGAACGCTCCCTCCCCTGCAGCCTAACCACTCCCAGGGGTGCCTAACCTCAACCCACGCTAACCATGGCCTAACCCTAGCCTCTCCCCACCCACAGTCTAAATCTAACTTCCCTCCCAGGAGCTATAGGTAATGGGAGAGGTACTATACTTACCTATACCTGCCTATACTTGCCAAAGGTCAACTGTTTTGTAGACTAAGAGGAAAAGATGAAAAAACATTGTTACTGGATGAACAAGCAGAGAGCCAAACTGCAAACAGTGGTGTGGTTGTGTAGAGAGAAAAATCTCTCTAAGTAAATATGTTACTGTAACACGTGGACATGGAAAATGCCTAAAATAAGGACAGATAACCCAAAGGGCCTATTGTTTTTATACAATACACACATTGGAGGGGGGGGGGGGGGGGGGGACAAGTTCTTTCTTATAGTAAGAAAAGAAATTTGACCAGTAAATAATAAAAGCTATAAATAGCTAACATGTAGGGGTCAATCCAATTAGGTATGCGTTGCCATTGCTGCGACGTTTCAACACTGGCTACTATGGCACCCAAACTATTGGGCTATTGGAAAGTGCGGCTGTTGTAAGACAAACTCGCACCTAATTCAATTTACCACTTAGTAGTTAAATGCGATAAAATAGTAAAATATAATGGTGTATTTATGATCTCCACCTCCTGTGACAGGATTCTCCTGCAGGTGCTGTGACTGCCTACCATGCTGCATTGGCCTTGCTTACTACCATTGTGGCTAATGCTAACAATTTGCTAACCCCCAGTTTGTGTTGGGCCCCGCTTATAGCTGACTTACTCCAACCTACATGACGCCACTTTTCATATATTTCCAGGACCACGACGAAGTTCTCAATCTGCCCCTGACTGGCATGGAAGAAATGTGAATGATAAATGAAAGTAAATGTACCAGGAGGGTATTGACAAGCCATTAGAAAGTTATCGGAAGATGGAAACCCTTTTTAACATTATCTTATACTGGGAATTTCTTACCCTGTTTCCAAGACAGAGACATTGTCAATTATTAATTTAACTTGTTAATTAAGTGAAAAGGAGACATGATATTTTCCGGGAGATGAATCAAGCTGCGGAGAGAGATAAAGTTGGATATTTGCCCAAAGCAAATGATGCTTCTAATTACAGGTATAATTTCATGTACTGCGCTGGGTAAATGACAGAAGATAATTTGGTGCTTTGGACATCTCCACTTTATCTCTCTCCAAGGCTTGATACATCTCCCCAAGAGTGCTGTATATAAAATATATGTCTAGCTGCTATACAGCAGGTCAGGAGCACCAACAGTAGAGTAATAATTTGCGGACTCTATGAAATTAGCATGCAATTAAGAATGGAGACTCAGTCAATGAATACATAAAACATTTTTTAGTTTATGTTAAAATATAAAAAAGTTTATTATGAAGAATATTTAACAAATAATATTTCCGAGACATCTCATAAACAGTCAGTTTTGGACACTGCCCACAAATATTAAATAGGCCCTGAATGTATGTATTGAGGACTGCAATGGATATTGGAGATATCAATTGCATTCCTCCTATTGTGATCACAAAGGCAGCCACCAAAAGTTTCTACAGCAGTTGGTAAACTGCAAAACTCACCAAGCTCCAGAATGCAAAGTATTTCTGAGCTTGGCCCGGCAGCTAATGCCATTTCTAAATGGCGTTTGTAGCCCGTGGGCTACATTATGCAATTCTTCCCTGGAGAGGGATCCTTGGGATCCCTCTGCATTACTGTCTGCTCCCACATATGCAGTCTGACGAATGCACATGTGAAGTAGCGCAGCCGGGGTCTAAACCCAGAAGTAAAGTGATCGCATTAGCGATTATTTTACTTCTTATACATTGCAGGGACGGGCATGAGATTGATTATGGCATAAAAGCTACACCTCTGGACTCACGAAGAGTCATCCTTCAGCACTCAGGAGAGGAAAACCCCCTTGGGGGGAAACCTCTGGGGAACCATGGCCTCAGGATCGCCCTTCCCTCTGGGCAATAAGAGGTGTACTAATAGGGGGATCGGTATGATATCCCGGCGCATGGGAACCCGGTGATCGTAATACTGATGCCGGGAACTCGGTGCAAAAAAGACCGACAGAGGTGAACAGGGGCATCAGAACATTTATGGGCTGGGGGGCAAGATAGATCCTCATTTGGTGCCCCCTGGGGGCGGAGCCACCGGAGAGGAGGAGGCCATACTACGGCGACAAAATGGAGGCAGCACCATGGTGGGAACAAAGAGGGAGACTGTCAGGGAAAGAAAGAGGGAGGGAGAGAGACTAAGGGCCTAATTCAGACCTGATCGTAGGCCATGACAGCGGCGATGCTTTTGTACTTGACTAGTAGCTCCCTTTCTGCGCAGCTCCTGCGCACTGGCAGGGAGATACTTGTCGCTGTCCGGGTCACAGCAGCTGTGTGTGACATCACGACACGCCCCCGCACGGTTCGGGTACACCTGCATTGCTCGGACCGTGCCCCTAAAATGGTGGCCAAATACCGCCACCCAGCGACCGCCTCTGCCTGTCAATCAGGCAGAGGTGATCGCAGGGCTGTGATGGCCGTCGGCGCATGCGCAGTTCAGACCGCACAGCAGCGAAAAACCACAGCAGCGATCAGGTCTGAATTAGGCCCTAAGTGTCAGGGAGAGTGAGGGATAGAAAGGGACAGTGTCAGGTAAAGAAACAGTGTCAAGGAGCGAGAGGAGCAAGAGGAGAGGAGAGAGTTAGGAAGAGAGAGGAGCGACAGTGTTAGGGAGAGAGGAGAGAGTGTTAGGGAGAGAGAGAGAGTGTTAGGGAGAGAGAGAGGAGAGAGTGTTAGGGAGAGAGAGAGGAGAGAGAGTGTTAGGGAGAGAGAGAGAAGAGAGAGTGTTAGGGAGAGAGAGAGAGGAGAGAGTGTTAGGGAGAGAGAAGAGAGAGTGTTAGGGAGAGAGAAGAGAGAGAAGAGAGAGAGGAGTGAGAGTATTAGGGAGAGAGAGAGAGAGAGAGAGAGGAAAGAGTGTTAGAGAGGGGAGAGAGTGTTAGGAAGAGAGAGAGAGAGGAGAGAGAGTGTTAGGGTGAACGATGGAGTGAGAGAGACACTATTGTACCTGCCCTGATTACACAGCAGCACAGGAGGCAGGCACTCTTCGGCATTAGGCCATGCCCCCAAAACACCCGCAACTCGCGGCAGATTGGCACTGCTCTACTGGGAGTTAGGGGTGGGGGAGCGCCACTGCCTAGTCCCTGCGCTACACGGAGGTTGTGATGTGCGGTTTTTAAACTGACCACACATCGCTCCTCCTGTGTACATTAACCGGCACCTCTCATGTTTGGGGGGGCGAGCTGCCCCCTTGCCTCACCCATTCCTGATGCCTCTGGGGGTGAGTAAAGTGGTGTTTTCCCCTCTTCCCACCCCCTTAACCATCCCTGTCCACAGCCTAACACTAACCTCCCCCCTTTGTGCCAGACTTTAACCACAGAGGTGCCTAATCCTAACCTCTGTTCCTGCTGTCTAAAATGAACGCTCCCTCCCTGTTAGGGTCTCCTGCCCTGTGCTGCCACGTCGTCATGGCAACCGGGAGACAAGTGCTAGCGGAGTAACCTGAGCGCAGCTGATACTCCGGTTCGGGTCTTTTGCTGTGCAGTGGTTACAGGCAGGGGATCCGGTGCTGGTTTTTGTGCTCACAGTCTGTGAGGTCTGAGGGGGGCGTGGACAGCACCTGCTTTATAAGGCCTCTTCTCAGGTTAAGCAGATGCTGCTGAATCTTTGTTGGTTAGTCAGTTCCTGAAAGTTAGCCAGTACTGTGTAGCTTTGTATTTGTTGTTGCTTACTGCAAATAGGCCTGGGGATTTGGTACTACACTCTGCCAATCCAGACCTAGCAGTAAGACTGGAGTCAGTCGTTTAGCCTGCTGAGGTTCTTTTGCTATTCTGTGAACCCAGCAGGTTTGTGGCTGTACTTTCAGACCTGCCTGCTTAATCCTCTCTCACTGTGCAGGGCGTCCATGTGTCAGTTTAGTGGCAGTAAGCTGAACCTGGGCCCTGCAAGTGAGAATTAGGATTGTGGAGACTCTCCTTGTGTCTATTATTCCATCTCTGACCAAGGAGTTTACTGCCACACCCGTTGGTAACCCTTTAGGGTTTTGCTGTTGCCCTTAGCAACAGCATTTCGGGTTCTCTACGTATTAAAACACAACATCTTGCTTTTTCCATCTGAGCATTTCTAATACTAGGGAGACACCCAGTTTCTTAGCCTCTGGGCTTCTCTGTTCACTCTGTGTTGGTTTTGTTACCCTATCACCTTCTGTGTACGTTATGTCATATTTCCCAGTCTGTCTGTGAGTTCATTTGTTTTGCATCCCTCTCTGTTCAGACACCAGTACATTCCTGCAGGCACTGGTGTGCATAACAGTTCAAACACCAGTACATTCCTGCAGGCACTGGTGTGCATAACATATTCAGCAGCCCAATACTCCTGTTGAAATTTTGTGGGAATATGGAGCATACCCCTCAAAATACGTTGCAACAGGTGGTCGATCAGGTGCAGGTCCTGACTCGTCAATTTAATGATTTGTCCATTAAAATGCACACCTCCCAGGCCGCTGGCGGAGCTCCCGCAGCAGCAGCACCTTCAGGGGTTAAGGAGCCGAAAGTAAATCTTCCGGATCGTTTTTCTGGAGATCGCTCGCAGTTCTTTTGTTTCAAGGAGAGCTGCAAGTTATATTTCCAGCTTAGGCCTCAGTCTTCTGGGTCAGAGATTCAGCGGGTGGGCATAGTGATTTCCTTGCTACAAGGAGACCCACAGGTCTGGGCATATGGGTTGCAGCCTGACTGTCCGTCGCTAAAAAGTGTTGATGCTTTTTTTACGGCACTGGGCATGTTGTATGATGACCCTGACAAGACGGCCTCAGCCGAGGCTCAGATTTCGATCCTTAAGCAAGGGCGAAGGCCAGTTGAGGTTTACTGTACGGAGTTTCGGAGGTTGGCCCATGATACCCAGTGGAATGACCCAGCCCTGAGACACCAGTACCGAAGAGGTCTTTCTAACCAGATAAAAGACCAACTGGTACAATATCCCTTGCCTGATAGCTTGGATCAGCTCATGCAGTTATCCATCCGGGTGGATAGACGGCTGAGAGAGCGTAGGCTTGAAAGGGAGACCGAGGTTTCCTTCTTTCCCAAGGGAACCTCAGACTCTGAGGAATTTTCCGAGGAGCCTATGCAGATTGGGGCTACCCGCCTCTCCTCGCGTGAGAAGACGCGGAAGAGACAGCAGGGGTTGTGTTTGTACTGTGGGAATAAGGGTCATGTGGTAGTATCATGCCCAGAAAAGCCGGAAAACTTCAGGGCCTGAGGGTGATGGGAAATATCCTGTCAGGCCAGAAGTCAGAATTTCCCAAGAAGACTTTTATCATTCCGGTGACCTTGAAGATCCTCGGTCAAACTGTCAAGACTGAGGCCTTTGTGGACAGTGGGGCCGACGGGGTTTTTATGGACCGCCAATTCGCCCTGAAACACTCTGTTTCCTTAGTACCCTTGGCGTCGGAAATTGAGATTTGTGGGTTAAACGGGGAACCATTATCCCAGGGTAAAATTACCTCTTGCACTAGCCAGATTTCTTTGTTTATTGGAGCCACACACTCTGAAAAATTGTCCTTTTATGTGACTGTCTGTACTTTTGCCCCATTGGTGTTGGGGTTACCCTGGTTAAGGGCCCACAATCCTCAATTTGACTGGGTCTCTGGGGAGATTCTTAGTTGGGGTACTGATTGTTTCAGGAGTTGCTTGAGCCTTCCAGTCAGGCTCTCGCAGCTAAGTTTGCCAGGATTGCCAGGGTGTTATGCAGATTTTGCGGACGTGTTCTCCAAAAAAGTTGCAGAGGTACTACCTCCCCATCGCCCCTATGACTGTGCCATTGATTTGTTGCCGAATGCTAAGCTTCCCAAGAGCAGGTTGTACTCCCTGTCACGTCCTGAGACTCAGGCTATGGCAGAGTACATTCAGGAGAACTTGGCTAAAGGATTTATCAGACCTTCACAGACTCCAGTTGGGTCGGGGTTCTTCTTCGTGGGTAAAAAGGACGGTTCATTGCGACCTTGCATCGACTTCAGGGAATTGAACCGTATCACGATTAAAAACTCATACCCACTGCCTCTCATTTCGGTCTTGTTTGACCAGCTTCGTACTGCCACCATTTTTTCTAAGATTGACCTACGCGGTGCGTACAATCTAATCCGAATAAGAGAGGGGGATGAATGGAAGACTGCCTTTAATACCCACTCAGGGCATTATGAATATTTGGTGATGCCTTTTGGGCTCTGTAATGCCCCGGCAGTCTTCCAGGATTTCATGAACGATGTGCTCAGGGAATATTTGGATAGATTCTTAGTTGTATAATTAGATGACATCCTAATCTTCTCCCATTCCCTGGAGGAACATCGGAAGCATGTACGCTTAGTCCTCCAGAAACTCAGAGACCACCGGCTTGGGGCGAAGCTGGAGAAGTGCGAATTTGAAGTTCAGCAAATCGCATTTCTAGGATATATTATCTCCCCAGAAGGTTTCCAAATGGAGGGTTCCAAGGTACAGGCAGTCCTGGATTGGGTGCAGCCCACTAGTTTGAAGGCGCTTCAGCGTTTCCTGGGCTTTGCAAATTTTTATAGACGATTTATCGCTGGATTTTCGTCTATAGTGGCGCCCTTGGTGGCACTCACTAAGAAAGGGGCGGATGTTGCTCACTGGTCTCGTGAGGCCAAAGCGGCTTTTGCCCGTCTCAAAAGGGCATTTGTCTCGGCCAAGGTGCTGCGACACCCAGATCCAGAGCGTCCTTTTGTGGTGGAGGTGGATGCCTCTGAGATGGGTATTGGGGCAGTGCTCTCTCAGATGGGAGTGTCTGATAATCGCCTTCATCCCTGTGCTTACTTTTCCCGTAAATTTTCGCCTGCCGAGATGAATTATGACGTGGGTAACCGGGAATTGTTGGCTATTAAGGATGCACTCGAGGAGTGGAGACACTGGCTTGAGGGGGCTAAGTTTGTGGTCTCAATTCTCACCGACCATAAGAATTTGGCATATTTAGAGTCAGCGAAGCGTCTCAATGCCAGGCAGGCACGATGGGCTTTGTTTTTTGCTCGCTTTAATTTTTTGATAACATATCGCCCTGGGTCAAAAAACATCAAGGCTGATGCGCTCTCGCGGAGTTTTGCTCCAATCCAGGAGACCACCGAGGAGCCGTTGCCCATTGTGTCCCCATCATGTATTAAAGTGGGCATTACCCAGGACCTCTTGTCATTAGTCCTTAGAGCACAGGAGCAGGCTCCTCCAGACCTTCCGGTAGGTTTTTTGTTTGTGCCTCCTAGGTTAAGACAGCGAGTGTTCCTGGAATTCCATGCCAAGAAGTCGGCAGGTCACCCGTGTATTGCCAGAACTCGGGAGTTGCTGTCTAGGGCGGTGTGGTGGCCCTCGGTGGCTAAGGATGTGGATCAGTGGGTTCGGGCATGTGACATCTGTGCCTGAAATAAGACTCCTAGAGGGGTTCCTGTTGGCCCATTACATCCACTCTCTATTCCATCTAAGCCACGGACCCACATTTCAATGGATTTTGTTGTGGACTTGCCCAAATCCTCGGGGATGACAGCCATCTGGGTTGTCGTTGACAGGTTTTCGAAGATGGCGCACTTCGTTCCACTGGTTGGGCTGCCATCGGCCAGACGCCTGTCTGAATTATTTATGCTGCATGTTGTGCGTCTCCACGGGTTGCCACTTGATGTGGTCTCTGACCGCGGATCCCAGTTTGTGGCCAAATTCTGGAGGGCATTTTGTTCCGATCTCCAGATTTCTGTCAGCTTGTCGTCAGGCTACCATCCGCAGTCTAATGGGCAGACTGAAAGGGTGAACCAGTCCTTGGAGCAGTTCCTCAGGTGTTATGTCTCCAAGTGTCAGACTGACTGGGTTGCTCATCTGTCAATGGCGGAGTTTGCCTATAACAACGCGGCTCACTCTGCTACAGGGATCTCTCCCTTCCTTTGTGTGTATGGGCATCATCCTAAGGCCAATTCTTTTGACCCCCTGGACTCCACGCCTGGTGGTTCCTCTGTCATTTCGGTCCTTAGAGGTATTTGGAGGAAAGTGAAGAAAGCCCTTGTGTCTGTGTCATTAGTGACCAAAAGGGCTTTTGATAAGCGGAAAAGACCCTGCAGCTTCAAATTAGGAGACTTCGTCTGGTTGTCTACCAAGAATTTGAAGTTGAGACAGCCATCTCATAAGTTAGGCCCCCGGTTAATTGGCCCTTATAAGATCACCAGGGTTATCAATCCGGTGGCATTTCAGTTAGATCTGCCCCGTTCTTTGGGTATCAATAAAACATTTCATTGTTCCCTTTTAAAACGGGCGATTAGTAATCCTTCTTCCAGAGGAAGACCTTCCCCTCTTCTGATACGTGGCCAGAGGGAGTTTGTGGTTGAAAGGGTTCTTGACTCCAAGATGGTTTGGGGTCGGCTGTCATTTTTGGTGCACTGGAAGGGGTATGGCCCGGAGGAGCGGTCGTGGGTGCGCAGTTGTGATCTTCATGCCCCCAGACTGATACGCTCTTTCTTCTCGCAGTTCCCCGATAAACCCGGTGGTAGGGGTTCTTTGACCCCTCGTCAGAGGGGGGGTACTGTTAGGGTCTCCTGCCCTGTGCTGCCACGTCGTCATGGCAACCGGGAGACAAGTGCTAGCGGAGTAACCTGAGCGCAGCTGATACTCCGGTTCGGGTCTTTTGCTGTGCAGTGGTTACAGGCAGGGGATCCGGTGCTGGTTTTTGTGCTCACAGTCTGTGAGGTCTGAGGGGGGCGTGGACAGCACCTGCTTTATAAGGCCTCTTCTCAGGTTAAGCAGATGCTGCTGAATCTTTGTTGGTTAGTCAGTTCCTGAAAGTTAGCCAGTACTGTGTAGCTTTGTATTTGTTGTTGCTTACTGCAAATAGGCCTGGGGATTTGGTACTACACTCTGCCAATCCAGACCTAGCAGTAAGACTGGAGTCAGTCGTTTAGCCTGCTGAGGTTCTTTTGCTATTCTGTGAACCCAGCAGGTTTGTGGCTGTACTTTCAGACCTGCCTGCTTAATCCTCTCTCACTGTGCAGGGCGTCCATGTGTCAGTTTAGTGGCAGTAAGCTGAACCTGGGCCCTGCAAGTGAGAATTAGGATTGTGGAGACTCTCCTTGTGTCTATTATTCCATCTCTGACCAAGGAGTTTACTGCCACACCCGTTGGTAACCCTTTAGGGTTTTGCTGTTGCCCTTAGCAACAGCATTTCGGGTTCTCTACGTATTAAAACACAACATCTTGCTTTTTCCATCTGAGCATTTCTAATACTAGGGAGACACCCAGTTTCTTAGCCTCTGGGCTTCTCTGTTCACTCTGTGTTGGTTTTGTTACCCTATCACCTTCTGTGTACGTTATGTCATATTTCCCAGTCTGTCTGTGAGTTCATTTGTTTTGCATCCCTCTCTGTTCAGACACCAGTACATTCCTGCAGGCACTGGTGTGCATAACAGTTCAAACACCAGTACATTCCTGCAGGCACTGGTGTGCATAACACTCCCCTGCAGCCTAACCACTCCCAGGGGTGCCTAACCTCAACCCACGCTAACCATGGCCTAACCCTAGCCTCTCCCCACCCACAGTCTAAATCTAACTTCCCTCCCAGGAGCTATAGGTAACGGGAGAGGTACTATACTTACCTATACCTGCCTATACTTGCCAAAGGTCAACTGTTTTGTAGACTAAGAGGAAAAGATGAAAAAACATTGTTACTGGATGAACAAGCAGAGAGCCAAACTGCAAACAGTGGTGTGGTTGTGTAGAGAGAAAAATCTCTCTAAGTAAATATGTTACTGTAACACGTGGACATGGAAAATGCCTAAAATAAGGACAGATAACCCAAAGGGCCTATTGTTTTTATACAATACACACATTGGAAGGGGGGGGGGGGGGGGATAAGTTCTTTCTTATAGTAAGAAAATAAAATAAATTTGACCAGTAAATAATAAAAGCTATAAATAGCTAACATGTAGGGGTCAATCCAATTAGGTATGCGTTGCCATTGCTGCGACGTTTCAACACTGGCTACTATGGCACCCAAACTATTGGGCTATTGGAAAGTGCGGCTGTTGTAAGACAAACTCGCACCTAATTCAATTTACCACTTAGTTGTTAAATGTGATAAAATAATAAAATATAATGGTGTAATTGTGGGCCTAATTCAGTTGTGGTTGTTATTTTTGCCATTCGCAATTGCATTGCAGTCCACCCTGAGTGAGTCTGAGCAGTTGTAGGCTGAGCAAGTCTCCTAGACACAGCGCTCTCCAGCAGATACACAGGTCGCAATGGGTCATTTATACACGTGCACGGAAAGGTGATTGAACAGAACTGACACGCCTGTGTACAATTAGCCACCCCCTTTACCACCCCAAATGCTGACTTCCTGTCAGTCACTTTGCAATGGGATCCTCTATGTGAGCTTGATCGCATCTTGGGGGTAATTCAGAGTTGATCGCAGCAGCAAATTTGTTAGCAGTTGGGCAAAACCACGGGGCTTATTCAGACCTGATCGGTGCTGTGCGTTCTCGCACAGCAGCGATCAGGTCTGAAGTGCGCATGTGCCGGCGCCACAGTGCACTGGCGCATGGCAGCTAGCCGATGGCTGTTGTAGCCCTGCGATCACCTCTGCCTGATTGACAGGCAGAGGTGGTCGCTGGGCGGGAGGGGGCGGTCCGGTGGCGTTTAGCCGCCGTTTAGGGGGCGCGGTCCAGGCAACGCAGGTGTGCCTGGACCATTGGGGGATGCAGGCCGTGGCGGCTGTGTGACATCATACGCAGCCGTTGCGACCCAAGCAGCGACGAGTAGCTCCCTGCCAGCTACTCCTGAAGTACAAAAGCATTGCCGCTGTGCAATGCTTTTGTACTTGTGCAACGGAACAGGGACTGACATGCAGCAGGCGGGCTAGCCCTGTGCTGGGCGCATGTCAGTGTGACTGATCGCAGATGTGCTAAATTTAGCACATCTACGATCAGGTCTTAATTAACCCCCATGTGCACTGCAGGTGTGGCCGATATAACATTTGCAGAGAGAGTTAGATTTGGGTGGGTTATTTTGTTTCTGTGCAGGGTAAATACTGGCTGCTTTATTTTTACACTGCAATTTAGATTTCAGTTTGAACACACCCCACCAAACTCTATCTCTCTCTGCACATGTTATATCTGTCCCCCTGCAGTGCACATGGGGGCTAATTCAGACCTGATCGTAGATGTGCTATATTTACCACATCTATGATCAGCTTCCCTGACATTTGAGGGGACGCCCAGCACAGGGCTAGTCCGCCCCGCATGTTAGTCCCTGGCCTGTTGCACAAGTACAAAAGCATCGCACATCGGCGATACTTTTGTACTAGAAGAGTAGCTCCCTGCCAGCGCAGCTCCTGACGTCACGCAGCCGCCGTGGCCTGCCGTCCCAACGGTCTCGCCACGCCTGCATTGCCCGGACCGCGCCCCCTAAATGTCGGCCAAATGCCACTGGCCCGCCCCCTCTTGTCCAGCGACTGACTCTGCCTGTCAATTAGGCAGAGGCGATCGCAGGGCTGAGACAGCCGTCGGCTGTTTGGCATGCGCCGGCGCACTGCGGCACCAGCACATGCGTAGTTCAGACCTGATCACTGCTGTGCGAAAACGCACACCAGCGATCAGGTCTGAATTTGCCCCATGGTTTTGCCCAACTGCTAACAAATTTGCTGCTGCGATCAACTTTGAATTAGGCCCCTTGTGCACAGTGCAGTTTACACACAATCGCAGTGAAAAAGCATTGAGCCGCTTGCATGCAACAGCCGCATTGCATCCGCATCTGGATCAGGCCCCATGTGCGATAAGGAAAAGGACTCTAGGAAAAAGGGCTATGTCACCTTTATTATATACAAAGATAGGGAAATAGTCACTTGTTACAGCTCTATTTTACATAATTTATACCATATTGTTCCATTTCATCATTTAGTTATTCTATGTGGGAAATGTATTAAGCCCTGCAGAGTGATACAGTGGAGAGAGATAAAGTACCAGCCAATCAGCTCCTAACTGCCATGTTACAGGCTGTGTTTGAAAAATGCCAAATAGTAACTGATTGATTGTTAGTTATTCTTTCTCCACTTTATCACTCTTCCAGGATTAGTATATCTGCCCCCAGTTCATTGATAAAAATGTCAGCCATTCCACTATCTCCAGAGGAGCAGCTTATCCAGTTTTGACATTAGGGGAAACGAACAGAGAAAAATAGGCTCCCCACTACTACTGTGGGCATTATGTGTATAAGTGGCACTAATACTGTGCACATCAGGGCCCTCATTCCGAGTTGTTCGCTCGGTATTTTTCATCGCATCGCAATGAAAATCCGCTTAGTACGCATGCGCAATGTTCGCACTGCGACTGCGCCAAGTAACTTTGCTATGTAGAAAGTAATTTTACTCACGGCTTTTTCATCGCTCCGGCGATCGTAATGTGATTGACAGGAAATGGGTGTTACTGGGCGGAAACACGGCGTTTTAGGGGCGTGTGGCTGAAAACGCTACCGTTTCCGGAAAAAACGCAGGAGTGGCCGGAGAAACGGTGGGAGTGCCTGGGCGAACGCTGGGTGTGTTTGTGACGTCAAACAGGAACGACAAGCACTGAACTGATCGCACAGGCAGAGTAAGTCTGAAGCTACTCTGAAACTGCTAAGTAGTTAGTAATCGCAATATTGCGAATACATCGGTCGCAATTTTAAGAAGCTAAGATTCACTCCCAGTAGGCGGCGGCTTAGCGTGTGTAACTCTGCTAAATTCGCCTTGCGACCGATCAACTCGGAATGAGGGCCCATGTGTATAAGGGGCATTACTACTGTTGACATTATGCATATAAGGGGCACTACTGTGGGCATAATAGTATAAGCAGCACTACTGTTAAGGGCATTATTTGTAAGGGGCATTGCTACCGTGGGCACTATGTGTATAATGGGCACTACTGTGTAGCATAACATAACTAGGGAGTGCTACTGTGTGATGTAATGTGAAAAAGGGACACTACTATGTGGCGTACTATGAATCAGGGGCACTACGTATGGTGTAATGTGAATAAGATTGTGCTATTGTGTGGCATAATTTGAATTGGGAGTACTATTGTGTGGCCATGCCCCTTCTTTGTGAGACCATACCCCCTTTTCAGGCAGCTCTATGACACTTTAGAAAGTATGGGAGGGCTTAAATTTATAGTTTGCAGGGGGGCGCCATACACGCTAGCACTGCCCCTGCCCCCACACCATCTGTGTGTCCTATACTGAGCTGCCCCCTTCTGCATGTTTTGTATTGTCCACTCTCCTCACCATAGTCTCTGTTATGTACTGTGCTCTCAATTCCCCCCACCACACACACAGTTACACAAGTATGGTAACTTACCTCCTGCATGTTATCCTCCAGTCCTTATGGCCTCTGCGACCCCTCCCATCATCTTCAACTGACACTTTGCAGATCTCTTTGCCGGTCACCCAACACTCTGCAAATCTCTTTGCCAAAACTTTGCCAGATGATGATCTAAACAACCAGAATTTCTTGGTCAGACATGCTATGTGTATAATTGTACTACTACATTTTGTTGTGTACTTTCGATTTTATCCATTTGCAATTTATCTATTTTATTGACTTTTTTAATCTAAAACCAAGATCCTGTCTCATAGAGACCCAAGTCATCTGCTCCAGATTTTATCTTCCCTAGTGTTAGGACCATGTTAGTATCATACAATACACAGTATGCAGGTTACAGTCATAATGATAGAGTTACTGTAACTATCCATTATATTACAAATGAAATTATGTGTATAATGGATACTACTACTGTGGTCATTATGTGTAAGGTACACTACTACTGTGGGCATTATGTGTATAAGGGGCACTACTGTGGACATTATGTATACTGGGCACTACTGTGGGCATTGTGTATAAAGCATTATGTATAAAGGGCACTACTGTGTGGCATTAGGTGTACAAGGGCCACTACTAATGTGGATATTATTTGTATATGGGTCAGCACTACTGTATGCATTATGTATATATGGGGCACCACTACTATGGGCATTATGTACATAAGGGGCACTACTACTGTGGGCATTATGTGTATAGGGGGCACTACTAATGTGGGCATTATGTGTATAAGCGGCACTACTACTGTGGGCATTATGTGTATCAGTGGCTGTGACAGGACGGTACCGTACGGAAGCACTCGCCGCTTGCCGCGTCCCGTCGACTGCGCACAGAATGGAAGGTCAAGCCGCACGAGGCCTGACCACATAGGGGATTCCCGCTTACCGTCAGTAACCGCCTGTTACTGACTCCACCCACTACGCTGTGGGCGGGTTCTCGCTGCCACCACCAAACTCCTAACCTGCCGTGGCGTTTGGAACCACGGTTCTGCTCTGTATGTGCCGACGCACTGCCTTACCACAGCTGTGTGGTGCTGACGAATCCCCACTAGCCACTTGCTAGGCCTCTACCGGTAGCTGGCGGAAGGCGGAGCTTGGAGACGTTAGGTGCTTCCCTGGACAGCCGGAGGACGGGGCTAGGTTTGGCCTAACCCTGTTGGTCACAAGATGAAGCAATCTTCTTGAGGCAATGATGTTTATTTGCTCAAATATAGTTCTAAAGAGAACTCTTCCCTATTGCTAGGGGCAACAGCATACAGCAAGATGTTCCAGCAGAATAAGATGGTATAACTACACTCTGGAGGCACGCAGGTCTCCTTTTTATGTCAGTTTTCCACACAGTACCACAGGGGGGTAAGCCCTCCCTGTCTTCTCCAACCAATCAGGTTATTTTACAAAATACCAATAAATTACATTTTACAAGGATATAAGTGCAATAAAACAATATCCTCCTTCCTGTCACCCAGACAACGTTTGGTATCAGATTAACATTCACTATTGATAAATTTATCACATATCTTCAAAATACAAATGTGTCTGGTCATTCCCATCTGCAGGCAATCCCAGTGTTTAAGATTACAACAGGAATGGCTACAATACAAACAAACAGTCTTCCTTCCTTTATCGGCCATTCACGGATCGTAAATCAATTACATCCCCTACATGAAACAGATTCCAAGCCCATAGACCCAGTGATTAGTATCTCTCTCTAAGGAACTTACACATCAAAAGGTTTTGTCCTTCACACCTCTCTGCTAGCACAGAGCCATTTTTCCTTTAAATACATTTCATTTAAACACGTGTTTCCCTTTAAATATACACCAAGCTTGTCTTGAGTATAAAATAAATACATTTAAACATGTCTTCCTGCAATGGTGCACAGAGCACTACATATGACATGTTAAAACACATCATTCAACAAACTTTTAAACAGTCCGCAACATGGCGCTGGGAACGAGGGTTAACCCCTTCAGTGCCGCAGACACCATTACACGTGTGGCTGGCTTGTCTCTCCGGCCACATTCCTTCCCCCCCATTCATGCGGGTCAACCAGGGACCCATGTCCCAACGATTTGGGTCCTGGTCCCGCAGTCCCTTGTGTTGAAGGGGATGCTACCTAGGGTGTGTAGGCTCCGGCCTAGACAGTTCATCCATAGTGCAGTGGGCCTCTCTTCGTGGGTGCACAATGTTCAAATAGTCCACCTGAAGTCCAAGTGCAAGGCTCCACCACAAAAGTCTGTCCAATTTCCCCAAGGTAGGTTGCAGCCACCTAACAGGTAGGTGGTAAGTCACCACGGTGGGGGGCCGGTTACAAACAAGTGCCACCCAAGGTGTCCCAATCGTGGCATACCCCACCTCCCACAATAGCAGTATACTGCTCAACCAGGCCACAGGGTGCTCCTGCCCAGATGGCTCTTTCTGGCTTGGTACAGCTCCCAGTCCGTGCAGTGGCGCAATAGTTCGTAACACACAGTCCTGGTCAAGAATGTGCGCCATCAGCACTGGAGCGGGTACCCGAGCCTCCTTCAATGACTGGAATGCCAACTCGCAAGCGGGTGCAAAGTCCACTGACTTGGGAATGCCCTTCCTAGCCATCTCTGTCAAGGGGTTCACTACAGGACTAAAGTCAATGACAACATGTCCGTAGGGCCTTACAGGTTCTAAGGTCAGTACCGGTCTGGGTGATGTGGGTCGGGGACAGCCTCTGGTTGCCTCCACCCCCTCTGGGTTGGGCCTACCCCTGTCTCCTCCCACATGGTGCCCCAGGCACTGCACCTCCGTCATACCTATCTGGCAACTGTCTGCCCTAACTGTCAGACCTGCCCTCCAATCCTCTTCTGTCGACCTATGACTCGGGAAACCTACCCTGTCACCTAGGCCTACTCTTCCCTCCTCGTCCGCTACCTGTGCCACAGTGATGGCGGCCAGACCACCAGCCTCTGGATCCTGTGTGGCATCCACTACAGGGAGGCTGCGTGTCTTCCCCGATCTACTGTGCACAGGCAAGGGACCTGCTATGTCCACAGCAACTTGCTGCAAGGGTTCTCCTATGGGCAGAGGCCCAGAGACAACACAACCGCTGGAGTGCCCCGGCTGCCAACGCATGGCACCAGCCTTACATGTGGTCTGGGCGTCATCCGACATTCCAGACCAGGGTAAGCTCTGTATCAGGCACTTCAGGGTACGGTCTGTCTCCGGGTTACTGTCCAAAGGGGTTTCGCTGGCAACCGACACCGGTTGCGCAGGAACGTTCCCTGAGGGGACCAGTTGGACACATTCCCTATCTGGTCTATCCCCTCACACTTTCCTGTCTACCCTGTACCTTAACCCTTCCCGCCAGGTCAAACTTCCCGCCCCAACCCTGTCAAGGCCGCTGCCAGAGTGGCGCCTCATGCCTTTCGGGGATGGGTCGGAGAGTTGAACCTCCCTAAACTCCTGCCTGTGGCCCTCAATCTCTCCTAAATTGGGACACTCTACAGGGGGATCTAGGTGGGGACTACTAGGGTCAGTCTGGTAGGGGTCAGTCATGGAAAAATCAGTGTGGTTTCTCATACTCACCGCCGGAGTTGGCAAACCACTTGGGTCAGGAGCATCATTGGGCACCCCCACAGGATCACACGAGCTGGAACCGACATCCTCTGCGTTGCTAGGGGACGTAGGCATACCAGAGGCAAAAGGCATGCGGGGTCGATGTACTGATCTAGCCGCTGTAATCTTTTCCTCTGGGCTGGTTGATGCTGTGGTTGGCTGTGCTGGCAGTTGTCTAGCAGCTGTAGTCTTTTCCTCTGGGCTGGGAGGTGCTGGAGTAGCTGATGTCAACGGTGGGTTTGGAACTTGACTCCGGGGAATGGCGCCAACAAACATAGTGACGATCCCACCACCCAGATCATTTCCTAGGACCACATCAGTTGGGAGACCATCCATGACGGCAACTTCTCGCAACTCTGGTCCAGCTCCCCAGTCCAGGTAGACTCTTGCCATGGGAACCGCTTTTTCTGTTCCTTCTGCCAGGGTGACCGTGGCAGTGCGACCCTGCAATACTGCAGCAGGATCTATAAGGTGGGGGCTCACCACAGTGATTGAGGCCCCAGAGTCTCTTAGGCCTTCTCCCTGCAGGGGTCCCACGTGGACTGGCTGCAGGTGCCTCCACATGTTGTGTAGGGGCTGTTTGGCCATGCAGGTGACTCTCTCCGCAGAGTGCACCTGTCTCTCGCCACACTCCATCGGACTGACTGGAGGGGGAACAGTCTCTGTAGGCTCATCTCCTCTCGTCAAACAAGCGATCCGGGCTCCAGCACTCGGATTTGGGGCACGAGTCTGGGGTGCTTGGGATGCAGGACAGTTCATCCTCAGATGTCCGATTTTCCCACAGCCGTAGCACTTCTTCTCCAGTCGTGGCACCGATGATCTCTGATCAGTTGCAGGGACGCTGCGGTGCGGTTGCTGGCCAAGAGCACCCGGGTTGGAAGATGCTTGTCTTTGGGGTTGATGAGCTGAAGAGGGTGGTCCCCTTGGTGGTACAGTCTGTTGGAGCTGGCTGCTGGCAGGGCGCTTCTGCCCCCGTGGCCGAATTGCCACATATTTGTCGGCTAATTGGGCAGCCATTTTTAAGCTGGGTGGCTCCCGATCTAGCACCCACTCCTTCACTTCTTGGGCGCACCTGCGGTAGAACTGCTCCCTGCAGATCAGGTCGATCAGTGCGTCCCATGTAGTGGCTTCCGAATCCTTCACCCACTTCACCACGTACTGCCGCAGCTGGGTGGCGAACTGCTCATGGGTGCTGCTAGGATTCTTGGGCAAGTCTCTGAACTTCTTCCTGTAAGACTCTGGAGTGATGAAGAATCGCTGGAGGAGGGCCTTCGCGACTTCGTCGTAGTTCCCACAGTCCTCCGTCGCCACTCCTCGATAGGCCTCCAAGGCCTCTCCATGCAGAGTGGGCACAAGGTATCTCACCCACTCCGACTTGGGTAGATCGTGTAGTTTGCAAGTCCTTTCAAAAACTTGTAAATGTCCATCAATGTCCCCATCACTGTCTGCAAACTTGGCAAACTGAATGCGTCCCGATCTGTGTACAACAGCTGACAACGGCTCCCGGGGTACCACGGCCTGTGGTGCCCGCTCCGCATGCCACATCCGGATGACAAGCATGCGTTCTTGCTCCGTTGCCCTTTCCCCCAATTCCGCTAGCCGATCTGCTAGGGTATCCGGGCCGCCCCCCCTGGGACGTTGGGATTCTGGCCCTGCTAGGGATTGCTGGGAAACATGGCTGTTGTGAGAGAGGGCGGGGCTTGTGGATCTCACCGGTCCTGTGCGAAGGTCCACTGTTGGGTCGTCCTCTGCGATGCTGACGCCGTCAGTGTTTTCCACCTCTACCTGATGAGACTCCTCCCAGCTCCTGAGCGCCGCCTGCATGACGCTCCTGGACGCGTTGAAAGGGATATCCACACCCTTCTCCTGGCATACGATCTCCAGATCATCCTCGGACATTCCGCTGAATTCCGCCATCTTGTGCGTCCTCCTGCGCTGCAGTTACTCCTCTCCTGAGTAACTCGGCTTCTCCAATCAGGTGATGAAAAGCCGCCTGGGACTATCCCACCAATTTCTGTGACAGGACGGTACCGTACGGAAGCACTCGCCGCTTGCCGCGTCCCGTCGACTGCGCACAGAATGGAAGGTCAAGCCGCACGAGGCCTGACCACATAGGGGATTCCCGCTTACCGTCAGTAACCGCCTGTTACTGACTCCACCCACTACGCTGTGGGCGGGTTCTCGCTGCCACCACCAAACTCCTAACCTGCCGTGGCGTTTGGAACCACGGTTCTGCTCTGTATGTGCCGACGCACTGCCTTACCACAGCTGTGTGGTGCTGACGAATCCCCACTAGCCACTTGCTAGGCCTCTACCGGTAGCTGGCGGAAGGCGGAGCTTGGAGACGTTAGGTGCTTCCCTGGACAGCCGGAGGACGGGGCTAGGTTTGGCCTAACCCTGTTGGTCACAAGATGAAGCAATCTTCTTGAGGCAATGATGTTTATTTGCTCAAATATAGTTCTAAAGAGAACTCTTCCCTATTGCTAGGGGCAACAGCATACAGCAAGATGTTCCAGCAGAATAAGATGGTATAACTACACTCTGGAGGCACGCAGGTCTCCTTTTTATGTCAGTTTTCCACACAGTACCACAGGGGGGTAAGCCCTCCCTGTCTTCTCTAACCAATCAGGTTATTTTACAAAATACCAATAAATTACATTTTACAAGGATATAAGTGCAATAAAACAATATCCTCCTTCCTGTCACCCAGACAACGTTTGGTATCAGATTAACATTCACTATTGATAAATTTATCACATATCTTCAAAATACAAATGTGTCTGGTCATTCCCATCTGCAGGCAATCCCATCGTAAATCAATTACATCCCCTACATGAAACAGATTCCAAGCCCATAGACCCAGTGATTAGTATCTCTCTCTAAGGAACTTACACATCAAAAGGTTTTGTCCTTCACACCTCTCTGCTAGCACAGAGCCATTTTTCCTTTAAATACATTTCATTTAAACACGTGTTGCCCTTTAAATATACACCAAGCTTGTCTTGAATATAAAATAAATACATTTAAACATGTCTTCCTGCAATGGTGCACAGAGCACTACATATGACATGTTAAAACACATCATTCAACAAACTTTTAAACAGTCCGCAACATGGCGCTGGGAACGAGGGTTAACCCCTTCAGTGCCGCAGACACCATTACACGTGTGGCTGGCTTGTCTCTCCGGCCACAGTGGCACTACTACTGTGAGCATTATTTATATGGGGCATTACTACTGTGGGCATTATGTGTGTAATGGGCACTTCTGTGTAGCATAATTTGACTAGGGGGGGCGCTACTGTGTGACGTAATATGAATAAGGGACACTATGTGGTGTACTGTGAATCAGGGGCTCCACATGCAGTGTAATGCGGTGTAATGTGACTAAGATTGTGCTTTTGTGTCGTAATTTAAATTGGGAGTACTATTGTGTGGCCATGCCCCCTCTTTGTGAGACCACACCTCTTCTTCACAAAGCTTGCTGTCACTTTACAAAGTATGGGAGTGCTCAAATTTATAGTTTGCAAGGGGGCGCCGATCACCCTAGCACTGCCCCTGCCCGTCTGCATATTTTGTATTGTTCCCCCACCATACTATAGTCTCTGTTTTGTACTGTGCTCTCAATACCCCCCACCACACACACACAATTACACAAGTATGGTAACTTACCTCCTGCATGTTGTCCTCCAGTTCTTGCTGCCTCTGCGACCACTCCCATCGTCTTCAACTGACACTTTGCAGATCCCTTTGCCAGTCACCTGACACTCTGCAAATCTCTTTGCCAGAACTTTGCCAGATGATGAAAAAACACAAAAGATTATCCTTAAGCAAAGTACTAGTTTAAGTACAATAGAAATAGAAGTACAATAAAATGTCCATTAGTCAACCACTTTTTCAATTTTCCTTAAATCAAACATACTTTAAAATGTATCAATCTGCCATTTATCTATTTTATTTACTTTTTCATACCAAAAGCATGATCCTGCCTCATAGAGACTTATTTGCATCCCCTGTATCTGTGCGTATCCTCCATACTGCCCTCTTTATTTCTGTAACGCTACATTTTTATTCCTAAATATGTCATTCCTTCCTGAGCTTCTCCTAATATGTGCTTGTACCTATATTCCCTGTTCTGTCTATCTTGTCTTGCCTCTCAGCGGACTATACTGCACTCTGTCTTCCTTACCCCCGTCCATCATACCCTGCTATGTAGGACTCACCTCTTCCTACCTGTCTTCCTGTATGATAACTGGAAACTTCAGCAGCTGTAGATAGAATGTTACAGGATGAACCACTGTGATGTCACAAGCTAGTGATGTCACAGGCTAGGTGTGTCATTTCACAGTAACCAGCAGCAAAGCTACCAAGTTACAGCTATCTTACATACACATTTTATACATCAATTATAACTGGATTTACATGAATTTCTAGTTTAAATAAAATGAGACTAGTGTAGAAAATGAAGTATAAGGCAATGTTGTACAGAGTGAATCAATATATACGTAAAGGGAAAATAAAAGTGAAAGGGATTTCTAGACAAAATCACCACTTATATTTTATAGGGAAATAAAGCTCTTTATCTAACAGGCTAAATTAATCATTTTCCATTATATATATATATATATATATATATATATATATACATACACTGCTCAAAAAAAATAAAGGGAACACTAAAATAACACATCCTAGATCTGAATGAATGAAATATTCTTATGAAATACTTTGTTCTTTACATAGTTGAATGTGCTGACAACAAAATCACACAAAAATTATCAATGGAAATCAAATTTATTAACCCATGGAGGTCTGGATTTGGAGTCGCACTCAAAATTAAAGTGGAAAAACACACTACAGGCTGATCCAACTTTGATGTAATGTCCTTAAAACAAGTCAAAATGAGGCTCAGTAGTGTGTGTGGCCTCCAAGTGCCTGTATGACCTCCCTACAACACCTGGGCATGCTCCTGATGAGGTGGTGGATGGTCTCCTGAGGGATCTCCTCCCAGACCTGGACTAAAGCATCCGCCAACTCCTGGACAGTCTGTGGTGCAACGTTAGTGGATGGAGCGAGACATGATGTCCCAGATGTGCTCAATTGGATTCAGGTCTGGGAAACGGGCGGGCCAGTCCATAGCATCAATGCCTTTGTCTTGCAGGAACTGCTGACACACTCCAGCCACATGAGGTCTAGCATTGTCTTGCATTAGGAGGAACCCAGGGCCAACCGCACCAGCATATGGTCTCACAAGGGGTCTGAGAATCTCATCTCGGTACCTAATGGCAGTCAGGCTACCTCTGGCGAACACATGGAGGGCTGTGCGGACCCCAAAGAAATCCTACCCCACACCATTACTGACCCACTGCCAAACCGGTCATGCTGGAGGATGTTGCAGGCAGCATAATGTTCTCCTTGGCGTCTCCAGACTCTGTCACGTCTGTCACATGTGCTCAGGGAGAACCTGCTTTCATCTGTGAAGAGCACAGGGCGCCAGTGGCGAATTTGCCAATCTTGGTGTTCTCTGGCAAATGCCAAACGTCCTGCACGGTGTTGGGCTGTAAGCACAACCCCCACCTGTGGACGTCAGGCCCTCATACTACCCTCATGGAGTCTGTTTCTGATCATTTGAGTAGACACATGCACATTTGTGGCTTGCTGGAGGTCATTTTGCAGGGCTCTGGCAGTGCTCCTCCTGTTCCTCCTTGCACAAAGGCGGAGGTAGCGGTCTTGCTGCTGGGTTGTTGCCCTCCTACGGCCTCCTCCACGTCTCCTGATGTACTGGCCTGTCTCCTGGTAGCGCCTCCATGCTCTGGACACTACGCTGACAGACACAGCAAACCTTCTTGCCACAGCTCACATTGATGTGCCATCCTGGACGAGCTGCACTACCTGAGCCACTTGTGTGGGTTGTAGACTCCATCTCATGCTACCACTAGAGTGAAAGCATCGCCAGCTTTCAAAAGTGACCAAAACATCAGCCAGAAAGCATAGGAGCTGAGAAGTGGTCTGTGGTCACCACCTGCAGAACAACTCCTTTATTGGGGGTGTCTTGTTTAATTGCCAATAATTTCCAAATGTTGTCTATTCCATTTGCACAACAGCATGTGAAATTGATTGTCAATCAGTGTTGCTTCCTAAGTGGACAGTTTGATTTCACAGAAGTGTGATTGACTTGGAGTTACATTGTGTTGTTTAAGTGTTCCCTTTATTTTTTTGAGCAGTATATATATATATATATATATATATATATATGTGTGTGTGTGTGCATATATATATATATATATATATATATACAACTGTCCCGATTTTTGTGGGGCAGCTCCGTTTTTTGGGACTGTTCTGGTGTCCCACCCACGGACCGCAGTGTCCAGCTTGGGGAGGGGCAGTTGGGAAGCTCCTGTCAATTGCTCGTCTGCTGTAGTGCTGTGTGCTCACCCCACAGCACATAGGCCCTATTTTAGGTAATGGGGGGGGGGGGGGGGGGGGGACCAATTATGTTTCTGGTACAGGGCACCAAAATGTTTAGTTACGACTCTGATGTCTACAGCTAAGTTCCCACAATGAAGGTGTTTTATTACTAATCATTAATAGTGCAGTTAGATAATCAGAACTTAGCTAATAATAACAACATCAACAGTAATTATTCCTAACATGCCTCACATGAACAATATTATCACTGTGTCTAATGTGAAATGGCATTAGGCTGCTTATCTCAGCATAAAATAAATGTGGGCAGTTTGCCGCAAAATTAAAATGAATGAATATGTATCACAGGCAAGGATAAACAGTTATATATATAAATATATACATACTAAACAGCTATATAAAAATCTATCAAAATATGTTAACTATAAAAAATAAAACGGCTTCAGCGACATATTACATAAACCAAAGTTATTATAAATGTATGAACAGTCTTTTCTTTAGAGCATGTTACAAAATACATATTGCATAAAGCCCTTTGAGCATTGGGATCTTGGAAGGCTGCCACCCGCCACGTTTCATGAGGGAGTATACAGTACATGTTTTTGCTGTGACGTTTCCTACTGCTATACAATTTTATCTGTGGTTCTGTTTTCAGCAAATACATTTAGTTTAACCTCATAGCGTTTTCTATTAATATAAAGTTTTATCCAAACCAAATGATATATACTTTAAAATCTCCTTAGCAGCAGCACTAAACAAGAAAGCCCTGTTAAGAGAGTCTAAGTATTATCTATACTGACACAAACAGCCTTACAATTCTCACTGGTAGTAGCAATGGGGGTCATTCCGAGTTGTTTGCTCGGTAAAAATCTTCGCATCGCAGCGATTTTCCGCTTAATGCGCATGCGCAATGTCCGCACTGCGACTGCGCCAAGTAAATTTGCTATGCACTTAGGAATTTTACTCACGGCATTTTCATCGTTCTGGCGATCGTAATGTGATTGACAGGAAATGGGTGTTACTGGGCGGAAACAGGCCGTTTTATGGGCGTGTGGGAAAAAACGCTACCGTTTCCGGAAAAAACGCAGGAGTGGCCGGAGAAACGGGGGAGTGTCTGGGCGAACGCTGGGTGTGTTTGTGACGTCAAACCAGGAACGACAAGCAGTGAAATGATCGCAGATGCCGAGTAAGTCTGGAGCTACTCAGAAACTGCTACGAGGTGTGTAATCGCAATATTGCGAATACATCGTTCGCAATTTTAAGATGCTAAGATTCACTCCCAGTAGGCTGCGGCTTAGCATAAGCAAATCTGCTAAAATCCGCTTGCGAGCGAACAACTCGGAATGACCCCCAATGACAATAAAGAGCTAATGATATTTCCAGAAAAGCACCAGTTCCAATCGTATCCAGCAGGTCTTGTTTAATGTTAGTTATTGTAGCAGTATGGATCCTGTTCTTATAGGCTCTTAAATGCACCTTTAAGTAATAAAACCAACACCAGTCTCTTAACAGATGATTGTTAGTAAAAGCCATATTCCAGCAGCAAAGGTTAATAAAGCAGCACTACTTTGTGCAAGGTATCCGAATAATAGGTCGACAAACAATAGGTCGACACCAAATGGTCACTATGCATATGGTCGACATGGTCAAAAAGGTTGTCAGGTTCAAAAGGGTTAATATGACAATCGTCAACACAGCATATGGCCGACATGGTTTTTTTTTTTTTTTTTTTTCATTTTTAGGACTTTTTCATACTTTATCATCACACGTGGACTACAATTCAGAATGGTAAACCATGCGAGGAGACGCAGTAGACTAATTGGGGGTCCAAGTGCTGGAAGGGAAATTTTGACACCAAAAAAGCCACCAAAAACTCATGTCGACCTTTTCATGTATTGACCATTTCCGTGTCACCCTTTCGACCATTTAGTGTTGACCTTCTGAATGTCGACCCTTTGATCCATAACATTTGTGAAAATTAAGATATGGTTTCAGCCTCTTTCCAGCAACCAAAGGTAAAACACCGGCACTACTTTATACATAATCAGTTCATTTAAAAACAGTCCATCATAGCCACGATAAAATGCAAAAATATACCAATATTACCATTAGCAGTCACAGTAATTAAAACACATTTCCCCACCTCCAAGAGCTATCAGTGGCCTCCTCAGTTTTAGTGTATTCTTAGAAAGCCGCTGATAGCTCCTGGAGACATGGAAACGTGTTCTAAGTATTGTGACTGCTAATGGTAATGCTGGCTGGCTATTTCTACATGTTTCTGGAAGTTCATGCAAGGATATCTAACCCTCCAGATATGGCTGCATAATATTATCTGCATAAAGTAGTGCTGCTTTAATGATATCTGTTCCTGGAAAAAGGCTACTGTACAGAACTGCTGTATCCTGCCCCAAGCTTATTGAGTCTCAGCATTACTCTCCTTGTGCATGCGAAAGTTGCTGAGACAAAACATGAGTGTCCTCCCACTGTCAGAACTCCAGATTTTTGTGAATTCAAGTCTGGATTTGTTTGTGGTTCTATGGCAGGGATGGGGAACCTTCGGCCCTCCAGCTGTTGTTGAACTACACATACCAGCATGCCTTACTACATTTTTGCTATTTGGTCATGCTAAAACTGTTGCAGGGCATGCTGGGATGTGTAGTTCAACAGCAGCTGGAGAGCCGAAGGTTCCCCATCCCTGTTCTATGGAGTGTGCTTGGTGCAGAAACCTTGGTGGGCATAGGTCAGTCATGTGCATGAGGTACACCGGTGTGAAAAGAATTATATGAGTGCTCTTTATTGAAAAGTTGTAACCCTCCAGATATGGCTGCATATTATCTGCATAAAGTAGTGCTGCTTTAATGATATCTGTTCCTGGAAAAAGGCTACTGTACAGAACTGCTGTAACCTGCCCCAAGCTTATTGGGACTCAGCATTACTCTCCTTGTGCATGCGTAAGTTGCTGAGACAAAACATGAGTGTCCTCCCACTGTCAGAACTCCAGATTTTTGTGAATTCATGTCTGGATTTGTTTGTGGTTCTATGGAGTGTGCTTGGTGCAGAAACCTTGGTGGGCATAGGTCAGTCATGTGCATCACCGGTGTGAAAAGAATTATATGAGTGCTCTTTATTGAAAAGTATGTAAAGAAACTGAAATCAGATTCTGATTTGACTTCCCTAACTGGAACTAGTGAGAACTGGAGCCGGATCATGATACGACTTGCTTGAACTGCACTGGAACCGGAGTGAACTGGAACTGGAGTCAGGTTGAATAACAGAAAGCTTGGACCAGACTGGAACAGTTGAGAACTGGACCTGGAGTTAGTTTAATCACCTTTAAGACCGGCAGCTATGAACACGAGTTACTGGCACATTAGCACGCATAACCCGTGTTCATGTGCGGTCTGAAAGATGCCAGGGGAAAATACCGGGTCGAGCAACTGGTATTTCATTCCTGGTAGCGAGCAGCTCATGTTCAACCCAGCTTGCTGTGAGGTGTGAACAGGAGTCATGTCGATGCGACCTGTTTCCCGTTCACTGTGTGTGTATGGGCGGCGCCTGGAGATCATGTGAGGGGCGCCTGTGGCAAGTCGTACCCTGGAAGCTCCCGTGTGCGACCCGCCTCAGGCGATGTGAAAGGGGTATAATTGATAGCTTGGGCCAGACTGAAGTCGGTGAGAACTGGACAGCAGTACACAGTATTGCACACTGGGTATCTTGCACTTGAACTGAGGTGGTCTGGAAACAAGTGTAGCAGCACATTCAAGGTAACACTGGAAGTTTGTAGTTCCTGGAATCACAGTAGAGGTTCTATTATTGTGATCTGGAATAACAGTGCTGCTACGAGAGGGAATCACAGTGCTGAGGAAACTGCTGTAGCAGAAGAATCACTGGAAACAAACAGCTTATGGAACAGGAACTGAATACAGGAGTCTGAGCCTAGATGCAGCTAAGATAGCGACATTGTTCTGGGTGATTTGCCAGCACTCCGATTAGCCCTTTCATCCCCTTTGGCAGTGATTGGTCAGTGGGATAAGGTGACTGAATGGTGCAGTTTCCGTCAGCTGACCGGTGGCAATAGGGCAGCACCCAGTCTCTGTAGATGGTGGGAAAGATAGTGGGGGGCTTGAACAGCATTCTGGGGTGCCAGAGCTAGCACAACAGGAGACGGAATGAGACACCTGTGGGACCACGGAGCCTGACTAGACTGCACACTGGTATGATGTGTGACGTAAACTTCCGATTTCAAAAACCCACATTCTGTCCGAATGTTGGAAAAAGTGAGATGACCCATCTCGTCACTTTACACCTAGGACATTTTTTTAATAGACAATATGTGATTAAACAGCGCTCATAGAACAGAGTGCAGCCTTCAAGAAAAAAAGAGAAAATTACTGTCCTCTATTAAAGCTTTGGGCTATCCATTCTATACCATATTTCCCATAAAGGAGTGTTTCACCTGGGGTGGATATGCACATTTTTGTTAAACATTCTCCACTATGAAATATTTTTGTTTCTCTCGAGGAATATATGAATATCAAGGGAGAGCCACATATTAAAGAATTTATTGTTTGGGACATTATTTTGTTGGTAGCTGATTTTGGAAATGCCGGTCCAATTCAACTTTGTTTGTATGGTGAACAGATTTTCATTGTATTTTTAATAACTGGAATTATATTTAAAGGATATATGAGTGCATTAAAATACCTTAAGCGCTACAGTGATATGGTGAACTATGAGCGCCACCTGTCTTTTATTTCTAGATTAAATATATAAGCCCTCAAACAGTTTTTACCCATGACGGGCATACCAGCTGTGAATGTAGTGGAAGGATGCCAGTTTGCTTCTTTTCCAGAATAAGTGGTTCAGTTCCACTACAGATGCTTGAGTGAAGGGCATGTGTATCAACAATATTATTATTATTATTATTACATTTTATTTATAGGGCGCCACAAGTGTTACGCAGCGCCGTACAAAGGACAGTACAGGGAGACAAAACTTAGCATAACAGTAATTAAATAACAAAATGGAGTACAGGTAACAAAGAGCACCACAGTTCTCAAAACATAATACAGCTTAGATGTAAGTAGCAAGGGAGTAATCATTGTACTACTTGGGGCTGGCGGTCATATATAGAGAGGAGCCCTTACCAGTAGGAGAAAAAGCAGGTAAAGATGGTCGCTGACTGAAATGTGTCGAGAAGAGGGCTTAGACAACAATAGGAAAGAGGGCCCTGCTCTGAAGAGCTAACAATCTAGTGGGGAGGGGTGACAGACAGATAACATGAGGTTCAAGCAAGCAGGAGGAAGCCTGATGGCAGTATGCAAGCAAAGCAGAGATGTTCGAGGCGTGGGGCAGGGGGATGGAGGAGCAGCCTAAGGACTAGGTTATGCATTGGAGGGGTACGCTTTGATAAATAGGTGGGTTTTCAGTGCCAGTTTGAAGCTTTGCAAGGTCGGGGAGAGTCTAATAGAGTGGGGGAGCGCCTTCCACTGAAGGGGTGCAGCACGGGCAAAATCCTGAACTCGTGCATGGGAATCAATGACCAAGGCAGAGGAGAGGCGACGGTCATCAGCCGACCGTAGTGGGCGGGAGGGGGTATGAAGGGAGAGGAGGTTGGAGATGTAGGGAGCAGTGGAATTAGAGATGGCCTTGTATGTGAGGGTGAGGAGTTTGAAGAGGATTCTGTAGGGGAATGGGAGCCAGTGTAGATTTTGTCGAAGGGGAGTGGCAGAAGTGGAGCGGCGGGAGAGGAAGATGAGCCTAGCTGCGGAGTTGAGGACAGATTGGGGGTGTGCGAGGTGGGAGCAAGTGAGGCCAGTGAGGAGAACATT
Organism: Pseudophryne corroboree; assembly: GCF_028390025.1. Taxonomy (NCBI): domain Eukaryota; kingdom Metazoa; phylum Chordata; class Amphibia; order Anura; family Myobatrachidae; genus Pseudophryne; species Pseudophryne corroboree. Next base: position 1,036,732,894 of record NC_086444.1, read on the forward strand.
GCAGTAGTCGAGTCGTGAGATGACCAGTGAGTGGATGATAAGTTTAGTTGCACTCTGGGAGAGAAATGGCCTGATGCGAGCAATGTTGCGTAGCTGGAACCGACAAGATTGCGCCAGAGCTTGGATGTAGGGTGCAAAGGAGAGGGAGGAGTCAAGAGTGACGCCCAGGTAGCGGAGTTGGGGAACGGGGGAGATGATAGTGTTGTCAACAGTGATAGAGATATTTGTAGGGGGTGTTGCTCTGGCTGGGGGAAAGATAATGAGCTCAGTTTTGTCCATGTTGAGCTTCAGAGAGTGCTCAGACATCCAGGAGGAGATAGCAGAGAGGCAGCTGGAGACCTGAGAGAGGACAGGTAGAGTTGTGTGTCATCAGCATAGAGGTGGTATTGAAGGCCAAAGGAGTTAATGAGCGCACCCAGGGAAGAGGTGTACAGGGAGAACAGAAGGGGGCCTAGGACAGAACCCTGAGGGACACCAACAGGAAGGATGGAAGGGTGTGAGGTGGTTCCGGAGGCAGACACAGAGAAGGAGCGTTTAGTGAGGTATGAGGTAAACCAGTCAAGGACGGTGCTAGAGAGGCCAACATTTTGGAGTGTGCAGAGGAGGAGAGGGTGAGCCACGGTGTCAAAGGCGGTGTCAAAGGCAATATATCATATACAGTAACTCCTAATAACAGTACAGCATGTCTCTTCCATTTGTAATCTTCTAGTGGACTGGGTAAACACCAGTGAATGGCTCTCCAGAGATTACTCACTGGGTAATAACTTTTCCGGCAGATCAGTGCTGATTCGATAATCAATTTGAATCTCAAAAAAACCCTCAACTCCTTCATTCCAGTGAACAAGTTCGAGATGGAATTGTTATAATTTGTTCTGAAGAGAATGGAATAGCAGATACTTCCAAACATTATGGATGACAAACAGTTGTGTCCTCATACATCTAGATACAATACACCTGCTGTGTGAGATGCATGGTGCGAGTGAGCCGCAAGACCACGTGCAACTCTGCTAGCGTCGCGCATCTTTTTGTAAAAAATGCATCTTGGTCATAATGAAATGCAACTAGGAGGACACACCAGCAGACCGTGCTGATTATTGATATGCGACACTTGTATATCTCTATGTGAGTTAGGGACTTGCAGTCAGGGGAGGCAGGGGAGGCAGTGCCTCCCCTGTGATTAATTATTAAAATAATATAAAGAAGATACTTATGACACATATTGTGTGTCATAAGTATCTTCTTTATTTAATTCTAATAATTTTCTGTGCTTAAATGCGTTTGGGAGGCACTGATAGCAGTGCCTACCATACATAATGGAAACGGAGACAGAGCGGGGGGCGGGGCCAAGCACTGGGCTGTAAAAACCCATTCAAAAAGATGATGAAAGCAGCACTGAAAAAAGTGCCTCGCTGACAGGGACACCACCCCCATGTCAGCGAGGCACCTGTGATTGGACAGCGGATCCAGTGCTGGATCCGCTGTCCAATCACCCACACGCGGCGCTGGAGGTGGCGGGTCCCGGTGGTGAGTGGCGTTGGAGGTAGCCGGGATGGCCCTGCAGTGTGTGTGGCTTTCCCCCCGTCCTCCTCCTCTGGCTCCGTCCTCCCACTGACAGGAGCAGCGGTGTGCGGCTCTCCCCTGTGCGGCTCTCCCCTGACCTCCTCCGCCGGCTCCGTCCGCCCGCTGACAGGAGCAGCAGTGTGCGGCTCTCCCCCGACCTCCTCCGCTGGCTCCGTCCTCCCGCTCACAGCAGCAGGTTAGTCTCTCTCTCCCCCCCTCCTGTGGCTTGAAGTTTGTAAGTATAATGTTCATTTTTACAGGTACCTCTATTGGATTCTACTGGAGAAGTGTACGTGATCGGTGTGAGATGTAGGTAAGTAATCTCCCTCATTTTTACAGGTACCCCTATTGGATTCTACTGGACAAGTGGACGTGATTGGCGTGGGATGTAGGTAAGTATGTGTGAGTGTGTAAGTGTGTTTTAATAAATTTTAACTTTCACGGTGTGTGAGTTGTGTTTTTATTTGGGTATTTTTTGTTGTTGTAGAACTACAGGTACCAGCGGGCCCGTTATTTCCCCGCATGCTGATACTTGAGGTTCTCCAAGTACCAGCAAGCGGGGGAGGCTTGCTGGGACTTGTAGTTCCACAACAAAAAAAAATAATCTTTTTTTTACACACATGGCTATCAGCCCACCACCCACCGCCCAGGGCTGCTGGGGACAGCCTCGGGCTTCACCCCTGGCCCTTGGGTGCCTGGAGGGGGGGACCCCTTGATTTAAGGGGACCCCACTCCTCCAGGGAACCCCGGCCAGGGGTGACTAGTTGGGGGGGGGTAATGCCAAGGCCACAGGGACCTACATAAATGTGTCCCCCGGCTGTGGCATTATGTCCCTGGCTAGTGGAGCCCGGTGCTGGTTTTAAAAATACGGGGGACCCCTACATCTTTTGTCCCCCGTATTTTTGGAACCAGGACCGGACTAAGAGCCAGGGAAAATACGGGGAACCCGGGGAACCCCTGTCCAATTTTTTCCCCAGTATTTAAACAACCAGGACCGGCTCAAAGAGCCCGAGGCTGTTTATACTTAGGAGGGAGGACCTCACACATTTTTTGTTACTTTTTTAACCCATTCAGACCCTTCTCCATTAAGTTAATGGAAGCCCTGGACAACAAAATTGCATTCATGTCCTCCTCCCACTCCCTTCCCAGACCCAAACATAAATTTTTATATTTTTTTCTATAAAAAATAAGATTTTACTTACCGGTAAATCTATTTCTCGTAGTCCGTAGTGGATGCTGGGGACTCCGTAAGGACCATGGGGAATAGACGGGCTCCGCAGGAGACATGGGCACTTTAAGAAAGAATTTAGATACTGGTGTGCTCTGGCTCCTCCCTCTATGTCCCTCCTCCAGACCTCAGTTAGAGAAACTGTGCCCGGAAGAGCTGACAGTACAAGGAAAGGATTTTGGGAATCCAGGGTAAGACTCATACCAGCCACACCAATCACACCGTATAACTTGTGATAACTTTACCCAGTTAACAGTATGAACAACAACAGAGCATCAGAGCAACCCTGATGCAACTATAACATAACCCTTATTTAAGCAATAACTATATACAAGCATTGCAGAAGAAGTCCACACTTGGGACGGGCGCCCAGCATCCACTACGGAATACGAGAAATAGATTTACTGGTAAGTAAAATCTTATTTTCTCTAACGTCCTAGTGGATGCTGGGGACTCCGTAAGGACCATGGGGATTATACCAAAGCTCCCAAACGGGCGGGAGAGTGCGGATGACTCTGCAGCACCGATTGAGCAAACACAAGGTCTTCCTCAGCCAGGGTATCAAACTTGTCCGGGTCCGCAATTCTGCTCTATCCGCATGGAAAACCAGATAAGGGCTTTTATGTGACAAAGCCGCCAATTCTGTCACACGCCTAGCCGAAGCCAAGGCTAATAGCATGACCACCTTCCACGTGAGATATTTCAATTCCACCGTTTTGAGTGGTTCAAACCAGTGTGATTTCAGGAAACTCAACACCACGTTAAAATCCCAAGGTGCCACTGGAGGCACAAAAGGGGGCTGAATATGCAGCACTCCCTTTACAAACGTCTGGACTTCAGGCAGAGAAGCCAGTTCTTTTTGAAAGAAAATGGATAAGGCCGAAATCTGAACCTTAATGGAACCCAATTTAAGGCCCAAAGTCACTCCCGCCTGTAAGAAGTGAAGGAAACGGCCCAGCTGGAATTCCTCTGTAGGAGCATTCCTGGCCTCACACCAAGAAACATATTTTCGCCATATACGGTGATAATGTTTAGCTGTCAGTCCTTCCTAGCCTTTATCAGCGTAGGAATGACCTCGTCCGGAATGCCCTTTTCTGCTAGGATCCGGCGTTCAACCGCCATGCCGTCAAGCGCAGCCGCGGTAAGACTTGGAACAGACAGGGCCCCTGTTGCAACAGGTCCTGTCTTAGAGGAAGAGGCCACGGGTCCTCTGTGAGCATTTCTTGCAGATCTGGATACCAGGTCCTTCGTGGCCAATCTGGAACAATGAGGATTGTTCTCACTCCTCCTTTCCTTATTATCCTCAGCACCTTGGGAATGAGAGGAAGAGGAGGAAATACATAGACCGACTGGAACACCCACGGTGTCACCAGGGCGTCTACCGCTATTGCCTGAGGGTCTCTTGACCTGGCGCAATATGTCGTTTTTTGTTGAGGCGGGATGCCATCATGTCCCCCTGTGGCAGTTCCCACTGATATGTGATCTGTGTGAAGACTTCCTGATGAAGTCCCCACTCTCCCGGGTGGAGGTCGTGTCTGCTGAGGAAGTCTGCTTCCCAGTTGTCCACTCCCGGGATGAACACTGCTGACAGAGCGCTTACGTAATTCTCCGCCCAGCGAAGAATTCTGGTGGCATCTGCCATCGCCACTCTGCTCCTTGTGCCGCCTTAGCGGTTCACCTGAGCCACTGCGGTGATGTTGTCTGACTGAATCAGAACCAGTTGGTCGCGAAGCAAGTGCTCCGCTTGACGTAGGACGTTGTATACGGCCCTTAGTTCCAGGATGTTGATGTGAAGGCAAGTCTCTTGACTTGACCACAGACCTTGGAAATTTCTTCCCTGTGTGACTGCTCCCCACCCTCGGAGGCTAGCGTCCGTGGTCACCAGGACCCAGTCCTGAATTCCGAATCTGCGTCCCTCTAGAAGGTGAGAACTCTGCAGCCACCACAGGAGTGACACCCTGGCCCTGGGGGACAGGGTGATTAACCGATGCATCTGAAGATGTGATCCGGACCACTTGTCCAGTAAGTCCCATTGGAAGGTCCTCGCATGGAACCTGCCGAAGGGAATGGCCTTGTATGATGCCACCATCCTTCCCAGCACTCGAGTGCAGTGAAGCACTGACACCTGTTTTGGTTTTAATAGATTCCTGACCAGTGTCATGAGCTCCTGAGCTCTCTCTATCGGGAAATAAACCCTTTTCTGGTCTGTGTCCAGAATCATGCCTAGGAAAGGCAGATAAGCCGTAGGAACCAACTGCGATTTTGGAATATATAGAATCCAGCCGCGTTGCCGTTACACTTCCAGAGAAAGTGATACGCTGTTCAGCAACTGCTCTCTTGATCTCGCTTTTATGAGGAGATCGTCCAATTATGGGATAATTGTGACACCTTGCTTCCGCAGGAGCACCATCATTTCCGCCATTACCTTGGTGAAGATTCTCGGGGCCGTGGAGAGACCAAACGGCAACGTCTGAAATTGGTAATGACAATCCTGTACCGCAAATCTGAGGTACGCCTGATGAGGTGGATAAATGGGGACATGAAGTTATGCATCCTTTATGTCCAGAGACACCATAAATCTCCCCCTTTCAGGCTTGCGATGACCGCTTTAGCGATTCCATCTTGAACTTGAACCTTTTCAGGTATATGTTCAGGGATTTTAAATTCAATATGGGTCTGACCGAACCGTCCGGTTACGGGACTACAACATGGTCGAATAATAACCCCCTCCTTGTTGAAGGAGGGGAACCTTGACCACCACCTGTTGAAGATACAATTTGTGAATTGCAGTTAACACTATTTCCCTCTCGTGGGGGGAAGCCGGCAGGGCCGTCGGTGACGGGGCATCTCCTCAAAGTCCAGCTTGTATCCCTGAGACACAATATCTATTGCCCAGGGATCCAGCAGGGAGTGAACCCACTTGTGGCTGAACTTACGAAGACGTGCCCCCACCGTGCCTAGCACCGCCTGTGGAGCCCCAGCGACATGCAGTGGATTTTGTAGAGGCCGGGGAGGACTTCTGTTCCTGGGAACTAGCTGTGTTGTGCAGCTTCTTTCCTCTGCCCCTGCCTCTGGCAAGAAAGGATGCACCTCGGACTTTCTTGTTTCTTTGTGTTCGAAAGGCTGCATTTGATAATGTCGTGCTTTCCTAGGCTGTGCAGGAATATAAGGCAAAATATCAGAATTACCAGCTATAGCTGTGGAGACCAGGTCCGAGATCCCATCTCCACACAATCCTCAGCCTTCCATATGCCTCTTAAGTCGGCATCACCTGTCCATTGCATATTCTACAGGACACGTCAAGCAGAAATCGACATAGCGTTGACTTTAGAACCCAGTAGACTAATGTCTCTTTGGGCATGTTTTATATATATATCTCTTAAGACAGCATCTTTAATATATATCTCCTATATAATAGCCCAGATCTGTGACTTTGTGACTCATTTGCTAACGCTGGGCGGAGTCACAACATTGGGCGGAGTTATTCAAATGAGTCACAGATCTGGCCAAATCTATAGGAGACTAGGAGCAGAAGCAGATAGTATGGGCATGGCACAGGCAGGGGTACATACCTCCCAGCTTTCTTCAGAAGCTTTCTTCAGGCAGAAGGAGGGACACACACTCGTCATTTTCGTCAGTGAGGGGGCATGCCCAGCACTCTGTGAGCTGCTGGCATGCCCCCAGGGGCTGATTATGAGTCCAGGGGGCCCAGGGCACTTGAGACAGGGGAGCCCTATCTCATTGCTGAGCCTGCTGTGGGGTTGGGGGCGTGGCCTAATCGCGGGATGCGAGGTCACACCCCCTTATGCAAATTCATGTTGTTGTTTTTTAAATGGAATTTTGGCCCCTCAGCTAGGGCTAAATACAGAGGAGGTGGTCGCTCCCCCCTACACACCCGCACAGGCAGAAGAAAGCAGGGAGACTGCTGCCTCCCTGCAACACCACAGACCTGCCAATACGCAGCAGCATGTGCTGACTGTGGGACAATGCTGCTGCTGTTGCTGGCAGGACGGGGGAGCTTCTGAGCTGGGACAGAGCTACTCGAGCCGGGGGCCCCCTAAAACTGTGGGTCCAACGGTACGTACCCCCTGCCCCCCCCTTAATTCGGCTCTGCTGCTGGAACCCCCCTTAATCCGTACCCCCTGATGCCCCCTCTCCCTCTGTCTCCACTATTCACTGCTGCTCTGCTAAGCAGAACAGCGAGTACAGGAGCTTTCCAACTGCCCCCCCCCCCCACCGCGGGACACTGCGACCCGCGGGTGGGACAGCGGGACAGACCCCAAAAAATGGGACTGTCCCGCGAAAATCGGGACAGTTGGGAGGTATGGGAGTGTGTGAGGGGGTATGCCGTACAGACAGACGGGCACCGGCTCACTGTGTGCTTGACCCCCCACATCAGCATACTCAGCAGGGTCTCTCTGGCGCTGAGGAGCGTCACTTTCTGGCACACTCCACGCTTCTTAGCTGCAGTTTTGTGGGGCACCTGCCGCTGTGCAGGTTCCGTACTGCCTCTGTTATCTCCAGCCCTGGCAACCCCACCGCTAGCTGCAGCGCTGCCACCCGCAGTGAGGTGCGCCCAGCTCCTTCACACTTTAGCCGGCGGGTAGCGCATGATAAAGCTAAATATTTATCTTATTTAAAACCCTTTAAGAGGCCTAAGAACACTGTACGCTATTGACGTATGGAGTACCGTAAGGGTAACAATCGCTCACGGCCAAGAGATCACAGGCAGGCACGCTATTGGCTGCTGACTAACGTAATGGTTCGCTATAGCGTAGCGGACGCTCGGGACCACGAGGAGATCACCAGCGGCGCAGACGCTCACAATGTTAAACCTTTATATCTAAACCATAAACAATGTAATATGCTGTAAAACCTTAGTGTAGAGATAGGGTGTAGATGCAACACAGTGTAACCTTATTAACTTAAAAGCTGTTCGAGCGTCACCGACGCTCTGAGAATACTTAACACTATAATGAACACACAACTACCGGGCTTAGGGTCTAACGCCTTATGAATATGTTATACTTGCAAAAAGAATAATACAATACAAGTCATACACTACAATATAACATAGACTAACTAACCAGGTAACTACACAGGAAATACAATACAATACTATTACGTTTTAAGAGAATACGAGAGAAAGAGGAGAAGAGAGAGAGAGAGATATGGCCCACAACAACAAGAAAGACAATATGATTGCGGAGAAAACTTACGCACAAAGGGGAACGATCGCATGCGCCTCTGGACATCCAGCTCCCGATTATCAGCAATGAGAACCGTTGAAGAGTGAGAGCTGGATGTGATCGGCTTGTCTATTTATGCCCCACACACAATACAATTCAATGGTCCCTACAATCTCATTGTTCATTGGACACAGGAATTCCTCCTCGCATTATAACAAAAGGTCATAGGTTGATTCATACAGGTGGGCTGTGACAATTTCCAACTGCTCAGGTGGGTGGGAAACTAGGTTTCCCGCCGCATGGATAAGTAAGTGCAAATAATAGTAAATGGACATAAACTTCTTATGTCCATAACTATTCGCACGGGCGATTAATCTGTTTCAAACCAACACCGGAATATTGCTAATTAAATACTCTTCCGATGGATACTAAACACCACTGTATTACTCCTGTCTGACCCTTCGTATCAAACAAAGAGGGATTTCTCCGTCCATGAACATTCTACATTAACCAAACTTTCAGATTCTATCAAAGGGACCATAATCTACAAAATACATTATATGGTGAAAATATGTAACGAAAGAGTCGCCCGCTAGACGCATACAATCTCTACCGTAAATGCGCACACCGTGCGCCTGCGGGTGCCCGCAACAGCGAGTATGCGCACGCACGGGAGAGCGCATGCATGCGCAGCAGGGACACATATGAGGTGCAAATATGGCAGTGTGCATCGTGATATTTTTCTGACTTTGACAGTCCACCCTTTGGCAGTCAACAATAACTGCCACTTCCTAAAACATTTCAAAAAGAGAAAAATATATGTCAAATGTAAATACATTTCCATGGTTGGGTAGGGGAGGAGAGGAGAAGGTAGGAAAAAGGGTATGACCTAGTGAGATAGCAGAAGCATGTGTGTATGAATCCGTGTTTGGGGGTCATGTATCATCGTGCCGTACGTGTTTTAAATCAAGCTTCGAGGTATTGCGAAGTATACATTTGAATTCCTTCTTATCCCGTGGTACGGGTCTGTGGATGGGCTGTCAAACTTTACCGAGCTCTTTTCGGCTGTGGTTGTAACAAAATGGGGAGCACATTTTAGTTGATGATACATGAATGGGGGAATATGTGATTGCTGATATCTGTGCTGGTATTCTCTATCGACTATGTGTGTAATTACCTGAAGGTTGTAGAGATGAAGAAAAGACATAATTACGGTAAATGCAGTGGTATTCTATGTCAGGTTAATGAACATTTGTCGGTTGAAGTCTTGTTCGGTGTCTGTTGAATGCAGTCTTCTTTGTGCTTTTGCCAAAAGGCGTGTGGGCAAAAAGCTTTGTCAATGTCCATAGACTTACAAAAGTGTTGGGCTAGCGTAATTTTAAAATTTCTAGGGAAACTGGGGGTCTATGGCATAGTTCATCAAATATCTGTGTATAAGGTTGTCAAAACTTCTTCTTTAATCCATCAGTTGTCTGTATACAGGATCATCAAATTCCTCGTCAAAAGTGGGTCTTTTTACCTTGGAAAAACCAGAAAAACAGGTGAAAGAAACGGACCGTAGAAATCGCATTTTCATCACATCATTGTTTCTACAGTTGGGTCATAAATCAAATCCATTGGAATTACAGTTTCCTCACTCCTTAAACTCATCACCCTAGTACTTCGTTTGCACTTCATTAAAGCCTGACCGCATCTAAATATCAAGCCAATCGTTATGATAACACCTAAGATACATAGGAGAAACTTCCCTACATCCATTATGACTCCCTGAGCCCATTCTCCTAAACCAGAGAACCAATTTCGCGGGTTCAACCATGACACCCAACTAGTCAGCTCATTACTCACAGCAGCAAGGGTGAGATTGTGTCTCCTGCGAAATTCCCACTTCAATTGGAGAATATCGTCCATCTTTTGGTCTATGACCTCGACCGGGTCCTCGGTACTATTCGTTATATATGTGCAGCATTTCACGCCGTACTGCGTTGCCAGTGTGACACAATATCCACCTGTTACTGCTGTGAGATAATTGAGAACCATTCTATGCTGAACCAGTTCTGTTTTATAAGCTTGAAGTTCTCTTCCAGTATACCTAAACGTGTCATCATACATTTCTGTGATATTGTCTAACAAATTTGCGAGCGCAGATATGTATTTATAATTCAACACTCCTCTGGCGGTGCGAGTGATGTCTAACGCGATTAGAAACTGAATCCCGGTGGATTCATGGATCATGTCAGAGGCCGGATGCTCTGTTCTTTCTATCAGGTGCCGTTTAACTACGTGCTCGTAGTGGGTATGAGTATAAGGAGCTTGGGCAACACGGTGTATATCTTTCATTTTGGCATGTGATACAGTCATTACTTCAGGCAGTACTTTTCCAATATAACACAATCCTTCAGAGTTTGGGGCAAGCCACTTATACGCCTTCCTCCCGCATATGAAATATGCATCATCGGGGAGAACATATGGGACGGAGTAGGACATAACCATATTACACATCTTCCATGTGAAATCTCCTAACCCTAATTCTCCCATCTGTCTGGTACACGTATCAGTTTGTACGATATGTGCACAGTATCCTGGTGATACCTCTCCAACTCTCGTAATCCTACTTCCTAGGGTATACCTATATCGGAAAGATTTTCCTCTACTGGCTATGTGGCGTATAAGCTCTGTATCTGTCGGCATTCTATCTGCTCTATATGAAAAGGTCATGGTTTGGTTACTCCATGACACTTCCCAATTTCCCGGCTTTCGGGGATTGGAAATGTTAAAACATATTAGGGATCTATCCACATGATATTGGTGGAGCTTCAAACTAGGAGGACTGGAGATATTAAACCTCCTGTCCACCGGCCTCCCACCACTTAGCTCAAGTACCTCACCTATCGTTAAAGGAAATGGTACTAGTCCTGATTTGCTATGACCTTGAGGTACTTGAGAGCATACCCAACAATCTGTTTGATTTAACACACTACCCACTAAGGAGTGATAGTCACTCAAGGGGTGCCGGTCCATGTGGATATTAAAACTGGATTGGCATTTCTTGATGCACCCATCCTCAACTACATTGTCACAGAGCCTACAGATACAGTTTTCTTCAGCTAACAATCCTTCACAATTCCTTCTATTGTCAATGCTATCGGATCGTTTTCTGATACTCGCCTTTACTTGTTGGTTAAGTTGTTCTTGGAAAACTACGCCTCCATCTTTGTCATCAGAACCCATTCCAGAACCTTTCTCGACCTCCATGGTACTCTCGCTGGAACAGACTGCTCTGGTCAACATCATGGTCAACAGGAAAATCCGGATCACAGTCTCTTGAGGCAAGTCCATCTTAGGAGGAAACGAAGAAGAATGAGAAGGGGGAAAAAATGATTTGAGGGAGAGGGGATGGGAAGTGGAGAAAAACAATAAAAGGGAACAGGGAATCGACAACTGCTTTTGATCTTGTGATTTTCAATGCTCAGGTGCCGCCTCAGTCCTCCTGGAACAGACACTCCAGTGATACAACTTCCTCTACCGTCTGTTCCTTATCACGGGACCTCTCTGGATCAGCAACCTTCTTACAATGGGACGAATGAACCCAAGTCTCTCTCTCGGCAACTTTCAATGCTGTAGTGCTAGTCAATAAGACTTGGTATGGTCCTTCCCATCTGTCAATAAGGCAACCTGAGCGTAGAAAATTCCGTATCATTACATAATCCCCAGGTTCAATGTCATGACAATTACTATCTGGCAAATCAGGAATCACTAATTTCAAATTATCATTTTGATTCCTTAACTGTTTACTCATATTAATCAAGTATTTTACAGTCACTTCATTGTTACACTTCAAATCATCCTGAGGGTTAATCATAACATGCGGTTGTCGACCAAACAAGATTTCAAAGGGAGACAGATTAAGAGGGGACCTGGGAGTGGTTCTGATGCTGTACAGTACAATGGGTAAAGCTTCTGGCCATGTCAATCCTGTCTCTGCCATAACTTTGCTCAGTTTATTTTTAATAGTGCTGTTCACTCTTTCCACCTTCGCACTCGCCTGTGGACGGTATGGAGTGTGCAGCTTGCTATCAATTCCCATCAACTTACACATTCCTTGGAAGACATCACCTGTAAAATGGGTACCCCTATCACTTTCAATTATTCTAGGGATAAAATTCCTGCACTATTTTCTTAGCAGTAAACATAGCGGTATTTGTGGCCGCAGGAAATGCTTCGACCCAATTTGAAAAAACATCTATACAAACAAGTACATATTTCAAATTTCGACAAGGGGGTAACTGAATAAAGTCAATCTGTATTACCTGAAAAGGACCGCCTGTAGGTGGGATATGAGATGGTTCTGTTGGTATTGCCTTTCCGATATTCTTTCTCAAGCATGTAAGGCATGACATTGCTCTCTTACTTGCATGAGATGAAAATCCTGGGGCGCACCAATATGCTCTTACCAACTTGCACATTCCTTCCTTGCCCAGATGAGTCAGCCCGTGAGCTGCCTCAGCTAAACATGGAAGATATGCTCTGGGGGCCACTGGTTTACCTTGTCCATCCGTCCAGAGTCCTGAGGACTCCTGGCCATATCCCTTTGCCTTCCAGACTGCCTTTTCCTGTGTGGAACACAAATTTTGCATTTCACACAACTTCTGTGTGTTGATGGTATTAAATACCATCAATTGTGTGGTGTCTGTCTGTCTGGGGGTACCAGCTGCTAACTTAGCTGCTTCGTCTGCTCGGCTGTTACCAAGTGATACTGGGTCTTGGCTATATGTGTGTGCTTTACACTTGATAACAGCCACTCTGTCGGGTTCCTGTATCGCTGTTAGAAGCCTTTTGATGTGAGCTGCATGCGCTACCGGTGTACCAGCTGCCGTCATGAAATTTCTGAGGCGCCATAGGGCTCCGAAATCATGGACTACCCCGAATGCGTATCTAGAGTCGGTGTAGATATTGGCTGATTTGCCCTTAGCCAATTCACATGCTCTGGTTAGGGCGACCAGTTCAGCAACCTGGGCTGAGTGAGGTGGGCCTAGCGGTTCTGCTTCTATGGTGCCTTGGTCATCTACGGCTGCGTATCCAGTACACAAGTCTCCCGAGTCTGACTGTCTGTGACAACTACCGTCCGTGTAGAAAGTTAGATCTACATCTTCCAGTGGGTTGTCACTGATGTCAGGCCTTGCGGTAAAATTTTGGGTCAAATATTCCATACAATCATGTGTGTCCTCCTTTGTATTAAATTCTCCTTCCCCACCACTCTCATCCTCCACCCTTTGTGCCTGTCCAGGCACACCTGGGAGATATGTTGCAGGATTTAATGCACTGCATCTCCTTATGGTGATGTTTACGGGGGCCATTAGTGCCAATTCCCATCTTGTAAACCGCGCTGATGAGACGTGCATGGTTTGGGCAGAATTTAGCAAGGCTGACACTGCATGTGGCGTATGAATTGTGAGGTTGTGACCTAGCACTACATCTTCGCTTTTCGTTACTAGCAATGCTATCGCTGCAACGCTTCGCAAGCATGTGGGGAGGGATCGCGCTACCGTATCTAGCTGAGCGCTATATTATGCTACTGGCCTGCTGGCATCACCGTGCTTTTGGGTTAAGACGCCTGCCGCGCAACCAGCACTTTCTGTTCCGTACAGCTCAAAGGGTTTCCCATAGTCTGGCATACCTAATGCTGGTGCCTGCGTTAGGCACTGTTTAAGTCTCTCAAATGCCATCTCGGACTCGTCTGTATGCGAAATCCGATCAGGTTTGTTTGAGGAGACCATCTCCTGCAAAGGTAACGCTAGAATGGAAAACCCTGGGATCCAGTTACGGTAATATCCACACATTCCTAAAAATGTTCTGATCTGTTGCTGGGTTTGTGGCAGAATCATGTCTCTAATTGCTTGAATTCTATCAGCGGTCAGGTGTCTCAGTCCTTGTGTTAGACAGTGTCCCAAATATTTTACCTTAGTTTGGCATAATTGTAACTTGTCTTTGGAAACCTTGTGTCCTGTGTCTGAAAGATGAAACAGGAGCTGTTTCGTATCCTTCAGGGATGCTTCCACTGAATCAGAACACAGTAGTAGATCATCCACGTACTGTATTAATACTGATCCACTCTCTGGTTGGAAAGACTGTAAACAATCATGCAAAGCCTGGGAAAATATACTTGGACTGTCTATAAAACCTTGTGGTAATCGAGTCCATGTGTATTGGACTCCTCTGTATGTGAATGCAAACAAGTATTGGCTGTCAGGGTGCAGAGGTACCGAAAAGAAAGCGGAGCAGAGGTCAATAACAGTGAAAAATTTCGCAGTGGGAGGGATTTGCATAAGGATGACAGCTGGATTTGGCACTACGGGGAACTGACTCTCAACTATTTTGTTAATCCCCCTTAGATCCTGCACTAGCCGGTAACCCCTCCCCCCACTCTTTTTCACAGGGAAGATGGGACTATTGGCAGTGCTGGACGTTCTTACCAGAATGCCCTGTTGTAGCAAGCGCTCTATTACGGGATACACTCCTAACTCCACCTCTGGCTTCAGAGGGTATTGTGGGATTTTTGGAGCTATCCTACCATCTTTTACTTGTACAACTACCGGAGCTACGTTTGCCATTAATCCAGTGTCCTGTCCATCTTTAGTCCAAAGTGACTCTGGTATCTGGGATGTCATTTCTTCTACTTGGGATGGAGTCCTATTTGTCATAATGGTATGTGACATTAATTTTGATGGGGAGTCTAACATGTCTCGCACTTCCTGAGCGTGATTCTCAGGTATGTCCAAGAATACACCTTCAGGAGTACAATAAATGACGCACCCCATTTTACACAATAAATCTCTTCCCAGGAGATTAGTCGGTGCCGATGCAGCCAGCAAAAAGGAATGCTTGGTATGTAAAGGCCCTATTGTAATCTCGGCTGGTTTGCTAACAGGGTAATGCTGGACTACTCCCGTTACCCCTATGGCTGGGATTGTCTTACCAGTGGTTCTCATGCCCACTGTCGAATTTATCACTGATTTGGCCGCCCCCGTATCTACAAGAAAGTTTAATGATTTACCAGCTACATTTATTGCAATTTCGGGTTCACTTCCAAGATTTGCAATCAATTTTACTGGCTGCAGATTACAGGTATGGCCACACCCCTATTGGGTATGGTGACCTCCCTGAATCCCGCTGGCAGCAACTACTTGTGAAGGGGTTAAATGGGAACTGCCAGAAGTTTACCAGTCTCCTTTTGGGGGATATCTTTTTGTTTCCCCTGTATGTGGCTCATAACTCCGTCTCTGTGGACCCTGATCCCAATCTCGTGTGTCATGTCGTTGTCTAGGGGGTTGGTATGATCTTTGTGAATTTTTCGCTCTACAGTCTCGTGCTATGTGTCCCTGTTTATGACAAAAATAACATGTTACCACATTTGACTTACCCACAGGGTTTGGTGATCTATACAAAGGCTGCTTTGTGGTCAGGGCCTGTATACTTACGGCCATTAACTTATCACCTTGTGACTCCCTGTGTCTGGTGATATTCCGGTCGTGATCAATAGCAGCCTCTCTCAAAGTAGCCACCGACAGACCTCGCCAACATGGTTGCGTGGTCTGTACCCTTGTCTTTAATGCTTCTTTTAAACCATCCATTAGCACAGATACTGCTACTTCTTGATGATTTGCATTGGTCCTAATGTCCTCTATGCCAGTGTATTTTGCCATTTCTAATAATGCCCGGTGAAAATAATCAGCAGCTGTTTCTGACTCTTTTTGTTTAATGGAAAAAATTCTATTCCATTTGGCTACAGCTGGGAAATACTCCTTTAACTGTAAATTTATTCTTTTTACATTGTCTTTGTTGTACACATCTGTAAGAGGTACATCCTGATCCAATCCACAGTCAGCTAAAAATTGAGCTGCGTCGACATTGGAGGGTAAACAAGCCCTCAGCAATACCTGCCAGTCTTTGTTATTGGGCTCTAAAGTGTTCCCTAGGTCCCTGATGTATTTCTGGCTAGCAACTAAGTCTTTTCTAGGATCAGGGAATTCAGACACTATGGTTCTTAATTCCATTCGGGAAAACGGGCTGTACATGGCAATGTTCCTGATAGGAGTGACTCCTGTAGTGTCCGTTTTCCCATTTGGAACTGCTATTACCCTCACGGGAGCAAGTTTAACAACATCATTCTGTGTAGATTCTACAGTCTGTGGTGAAATGGTTTCAGCATAGTGTATGGTGCCGTACTTACCCGTTGATACGACCTCACCTGTCCCTCCGCTAGGGGGCTTTGTTACTAATCTTATGGGTTGGGCCGTGCCTACTGTTGTTTCTGATATAGTGGCTGCTAGAGAGAGCGCCGATATTGTTGCCGATTCGTCCTCTTGATCACACTCCTGGGGAAAGTTCAAAACAGGGTACAACTTGCACGGGTTAATACTTGCATTGGTTAACTTATTAACATTATCCTTAACATTTATACAGTTGCTAAGTGCCTGTTTGTTACCCCCTGATGCGTCATTCTCCGCAACCAATTTCTCTCCTGATATGTATGGTGGCGGCGGGGCCGTGGCTACCAGTTTCCTGATAGGATTAGATCCCGCCGCCAGAGCCAATCCTCTCTGTATTTCACCCTCCTGTTGCCATAGCTGCAAATAATCATAATGTTGGATTCGTCTCTTTGTTGATTTAATGAGACATATCCTTCTCCTTAGATTTTGTAACACTTCTGGGCTAAAGCTGCCTACTCTTGGGAATTTCTCCCCGTCATGTACCGTCATTCTCTCCCATTCGTCACATAAAACTTCTGTGTGTGAGCCGTATTTTTCACACATTACGTACCTTGCCGACCCGATTGGTCGGTTCACTAAATCAACCCGAACCGAGGTTGATCGCCCCCTTCCTGAACAACTGGCCCCCATAATTTGCAGGTGTTGCTTGCTCTACCTCTGACCTTTATATCAGGGTCTTCAGCGAACCCTTACAAAAAACCAAAATATTCAAAGATAGGTTGACGGTGGTGGTTTACCGAGTACCCCACTTACTCGCCCACGCCGACCAATATGCCCACACACTGCTTTAGCGCTGGCGTACTCGACCTAGGGCCCCTATGAACCTTTGTTTACTGGAACATGTGGGTGTGATCCGCAGAGCATTAACCCTTTCCAGTAACTGTGGGGTTGTTGGATAATTCCTGAGTGACCAGCGAACTTCCCTTTTAAAAATAAAAAATTACACAAATCACGTCAGAATGTACAAATAGTGTTTATGACCGGGTTCGTACACAAATGGTACTGGTCAGACTAACTAATGCACACAATTACGTGCGGTACAATCGTTCAGTACATAAGCAACTAATCTTATGTACGGAGCGACCAGTGGAATCGACATTCAGCAGCTGCGAATTCCTTCAGCCTGAGCTTTATGGCCTATATGGGTTCCGCTCCAACCCTTCTTGGTGTTGGGCTACTTGACTCTTTAGCGGACTTCCTTGTCTGCTGTACCTGGACCTCCTGGTCTGTTATGCGACCTCCTGGTCTGTTACAGTATGACCTCCTGGTCTGCTACACTCTAATGCTCTTTATATGTTTAACAAGGGATGCCTCCCTAGCCACCATGTATGTCACTTACACGTATGTACTTCACGAGAACTCGATGATTTCTGTGGTTCAATCCCCAAAATTGTAAAAACTTATATAATTGCAAACACTCACTCACCACATGTACACTTTTGTTTCTATTTCTATTTCTGCGCAGAAATTTTCTTTAAACCAGATGTGTTGTAAATTTGGAGAAGGATCTGTTAGTCTAAATTTCGGACACTAAAATAAACTTGCGCTATTTATCGCCTGTTGCGCTATTTATCGCCTGTTGCGCTATTTATCGCCTGTTGCAAATCAACACTATCGTGTGACTTGAGTTACGTGGGCGTACCCAGACGCTCCGTTGCATAATTTACGCTGCGTGCGTCGGCCTTTGCGTACACGAGTCTCAGCCCTTTGTTAGAGACACGTGTACACAAAACCAATGTCCACCGTAACACAATGTACACGTTTATCAATGTAGATGATCCTCGATCATCTACTGAACCCCACACCAATCTCTCCTTGTACCTTTAGGTAGAGCTGCGTGTGTGCTTTACACTTTATCCCTTAATATATTACTTTTACACTTTAACTATGAAATAGCGACAAATCTCTCTTAGCACGTTTATCAATTATAAAATGGCAAACAGGAGAGTGATATATGAAAATACACGAATGAAAAAGAAATGCAGATATGTGCGTGCGTACGCAAGACAGAAATAAACAGTTTTAAAAGACACTAGCGTGTTGTTCTTACCTCCGGTTCCGGATTCCCTCAGCACCCTTTACTAAGCGAAGCAGACGCTTATCCCGTCAGCACTGCGAAGAATATGATCTCCCGCCCTTTGCTGATGGATAATGTCTGCTGAAATTACCTAGCAGAGATATGTGAAGGACAGGACGAGCCGCCAATTGATAAAGCTAAATATTTATCTTATTTAAAACCCTTTAAGAGGCCTAAGAACACTGTACGCTATTGACGTATGGAGTACCGTAAGGGTACGCACGTTGCGTAACAATCGCTTAGCCGTGGTCGAGACGCTCAAGCGTCACGTTCGCTCACGGCCAAGAGATCACAGGCAGGCACGCTATTGGCTGCTGACTAACGTAATGGTTCGCTATAGCGTAGCGGACGCTCGGGACCACGAGGAGATCACCAGCGGCGCAGACGCTCACAATGTTAAACCTTTATATCTAAACCATAAACAATGTAATATGCTGTAAAACCTTAGTGTAGAGATAGGGTGTAGATGCAACACAGTGTAACCTTATTAACTTAAAAGCTGTTCGAGCGTCACCGACGCTCTGAGAATACTTAACACTATAATGAACACACAACTACCGGGCTTAGGGCCTAACGCCTTATGAATATGTTATACTTGCAAAAAGAATAATACAATACAAGTCATACACTACAATATAACATAGACTAACTAACCAGGTAACTACACAGGAAATACAATACAATACTATTACGTTTTAAGAGAATACGAGAGAAAGAGGAGAAGAGAGAGAGAGAGATATGGCCCACAACAACAAGAAAGACAATATGATTGCGGAGAAAACTTACGCACAAAGGGGAACGATCGCATGCGCCTCTGGACATCCAGCTCCCGATTATCAGCAATGAGAACCGTTGAAGAGTGAGAGCTGGATGTGATCGGCTTGTCTATTTATGCCCCACACACAATACAATTCAATGGTCCCTACAATCTCATTGTTCATTGGACACAGGAATTCCTCCTCGCATTATAACAAAAGGTCATAGGTTGATTCATACAGGTGGGCTGTGACAATTTCCAACTGCTCAGGTGGGTGGGAAACTAGGTTTCCCGCCGCATGGATAAGTAAGTGCAAATAATAGTAAATGGACATAAACTTCTTATGTCCATAACTATTCGCACGGGCGATTAATCTGTTTCAAACCAACACCGGAATATTGCTAATTAAATACTCTTCCGATGGATACTAAACACCACTGTATTACTCCTGTCTGACCCTTCGTATCAAACAAAGAGGGATTTCTCCGTCCATGAACATTCTACATTAACCAAACTTTCAGATTCTATCAAAGGGACCATAATCTACAAAATACATTATATGGTGAAAATATGTAACGAAAGAGTCGCCCGCTAGACGCATACAATCTCTACCGTAAATGCGCACACCGTGCGCCTGCGGGTGCCCGCAACAGCGAGTATGCGCACGCACGGGAGAGCGCACGCATGCGCAGCAGGGACACATATGAGGTGCAAATATGGCAGTGTGCATCGTGATATTTTTCTGACTTTGACACGCTGCAGAAGTCCGAGCTGCTTGCAGGCTCCGACCCCCTCCTCCCTCCAGCCGCAGCGTCTCCTGGGAGCTAACCAGTCACTCCCAGTCTCCCCTTACCACAGTGCCCAGCTGCCGCGAGGTCCGCGCCGCGTGCATGCTATGACCCCCTCCTCCCTTTAGCCGCAGCGTCTCCTGGGGGCTAACCAGTCACTCCCAGTCTCCCCTTACCACATTGCCCGGCAGCTGCGCGAGGTCTGCGGTGTGTGACTGAGGAGGGGGGGGGGGGATACGGACGGGCAGAGGAAGCAGGACTCCAGCCTGAGAGAGTCAGCCATGCCAAGTCTCCACCAGCAGCAGATCCCAACAGGTTGGAGTGGAACAGCAGCAGCCAGCAGCAGTGACTCCGGTAAGACACATCTGTCTGTCACCACTGTTCTGTCCCTAATACCAATCTCTCCCGTGCCCTGTGTTCTGTCATGTACCCGTCACCCCTGGCCTTGCCCTGTCACTGTTATCCTGGCCCTGTCACCCTTATCCTGGCCCTTTCACCCTTATCCTGGCCCTGTCACCCTTATGCTGGCCCTGTTACCCCTATCCTGGCCCTGTCACCCCTGTGCTTGCCCTGTCAACCCTATACTGGTCCTGTCACCCCTGTCCTGGTCCTGCCGCCCCTACCCTGGCCCTGTCACTCGTATCCTGTCCCTGTCATTTCTGTCCTGGCCCCGTCGCCCCTGTCCTGGCCCCGTCACCCCTGTCCTGGCCCCGTCACCGTCACCCCTGTCCTGGCCCCGTCACCCCTGTCCTGGCCCCGTCACCCCTGTTCTGACTCTGTCACCCCTGTCCTGGCCCTGTTACTGCATACCCTCCAACTACCTTTTTGGCAGGTACAGCACCCGCAGCGCCTCCAGACCCCTCCCCAATGCACCACACCTCCGCACCTTCCCCTCCACCACATGCGGCATTCCCCCCCTCCCCCACACGCTGAGCCTCCAGACCCCCTACACCACCCGCGGCTCCCACTCCTCCGCCCCTTCACCACCCACAGCACCTCCAGACCCCCTCCACCATCCACCCCCCATATATGTCTCCCCCCACACCTGCCCCCCTCCACCCGCAGCATCTGCAGACACCCTCCTCCATCCGCGGTCCCCCCCTCAACCACCCCTCCACCACCCATGGCACCCCCGCATTTTCCCCTCCACCACCTGCAGCACCTCCGGACCTCCTTCCCCATCTGCTGCACCACCCGTACCTGCCTCTCCCCTACCCACGGCACCTGCGGACCCCTACCCCACCCCCGGCACCCCCGCCCCTTCCCATCCCACAGCACCTCCGGAACCCTTCACCCATCCGCAACATCCCCACACCTGCCCCTCTCCCACCCGTGGCACCCCTGCCCCTCCCCCACCTGCAGTGCCTCCGGACCCCTCCCCCATCTGCGGCCCCCACTCCTCTGCCCCTCCCACACCCACAGCACCTCCCGGCCCTTCCCCATCCGGGCCGCCCCGCTTCCGCCCCCCCTCCACCCGCAACATCTACAGACACCCTCCCCCATCCGCAGTCCCCCCCGCACCTGCTACATTCTGTACATCGTGCCCTGCAGGTGCTGTTCACACCGTCGCAAGGGGCTGCGCCTCCTTCACCATCGCACGCCCTTTCATTGTGCAATATTTAACCACTAACAAAGGAATGCAGGTAATACTCCATATAATACAAATATTGACCCCCAGAAAGGCATGCAAGGGTTAAGGGGGCGTAGCCCCTTGCGACGGTGTGAAGAGCGCCCGTAGGGCGCGAAGAAGCACCTAGTATCTATATATACATATATATATATACATACTAGGGTCTCAATCTCTGCTGATAAGGTACCTGTCCACGCTGCTACAGCGCTATGAACCCATGCCGACACAATCGCCGGTCTGAGTAGTGTACCAGAATGTGCACGCTATCTGCAGGATCCCTGAGGATAGCTGTTAAGTCAGGGCTACCTTTTGGGCAAACGTGACACCCTAGGGGAAGATTCCCATCGTATCCTGGCCCTAGTAGGGAAAGGATACTCCCTGAGAATTCTTTGTGGGAAACTGCAGTCTCTTGTCTGGAGATTCCCGCTCTTTTTCTTCATGAGAGGAGGGAAATTTACCTCAGCTTTCTTCCCCTTAAACATGTGTACCCTTGTGTCAGGGACATATGAGTCATCAGTGATATGCAAATCATCTTTTATTACAATAATCATATATTGAATACTTTTCTGCCATTTTGGCTGTAACTTTGCATTATCGTAGTCGACACTGGAGTCAGACTCCGTGTCGATATCAGTGTCTATTATTTTGGATAGTGATCATTGGGAGACTCTGAAGGTCTCTGCGACATAGGGACAGACATGGGTAGATTCCCTGTCTGTTCTCTAATCTTTTGTGCAATAAATTCACCTTAGCACTTAATTACACATATCCAAACAGGTGTCGGCGTTGTCGACGGAGACACCCTCACACACACATTTGCTCCATCTCCTCCTTAGGGGAGCCTTTTACCTCAGACATGTCGACACACACGTACCGACACACCACACACTCAGGGAATGCTCATCTGAAGACAATTCCCCCATAAGGCCCTTTGGAGAGACAGAGAGAGAGTATGCCAGCACACACCCCAGCGCTATTAACCCAGGAATAACACAGTAACTTAATGTTAACCCAGTAGCTGCTGTTTATATTGATTTTTGCGCCTAATTATGTGCCCCCCCTCTCTTTTTACCCTCTTCTGCCGTGTAACTGCAGGGGAGAGGCTGGGGAGCTTCCTCTCAGCGGTGCTGTGGAGAAAAAACATGGCGCTGGTGAGTGCTGAGGAAGAAGCCCCGCCCCCTCGACGGCGGGCTTCTGTCCCGCTTAAATATACATTTACTTGGCAGGGGCTCATACATATATACAGTGCCCAACTGTATATATGCTAAACTTTTGCCAAAGAGGTCCCAATTCCTGCCCAGGGCGCCCCCCCCCTGCGCCCTGCACCCTTACAGTGACCGGAGTATGTGAGGTGTGTGTGGGAGCAATGGCGCACAGCTGCAGTGCTGTGTGCTGCCTCAGTGAAGACAGGAGTCTTCTGCCGCCGATTTCGAAGTCTTCTTGCTTCTTATGCTCACCCGGCTTCTGTCTTCCGGCTCTGCGAGGGGGACGGCGGCGCGGCTCTGGGATCGGACGACGAGGGTGAGATCCTGTGTACGATCCCTCTGGAGCTAATGTTGTCCAGTAGCCTAAGAAGCAGGACCTATCTTCAGAGAGTAGGGCTGCTTCTCTCCCCTCAGTCCCACGATGCAGGGAGTCTGTTGCCAGCAGAGCTCCCTGAAAATAAAAAACCTAACAAAATACTTTCTTACAGCAAGCTCAGGAGAGCTCACTGAACAGCACCCAGCTCGTCCGGGCACAGAATCAAACTGAGGTCTGGAGGAGGGACATAGAGGGAGGAGCCAGAGCACACCAGAATCTAAATTCTTTCTTAAAGTGCCCATGTCTCCTGCGGAGCCCGTCTATTCCCCATGGTCCTTATGGAGTCCCCAGCATCCACTAGGACGTTAGAGAAATGTACAATATATCATAAGTATGATGAGCAGGCAGGCAGTGGGCATTGGCGGCATCGGACTGAGATGCAAATTAGTGGCGGAGGGCTGGGTCAGTTGATTGTGGGCGAGTTTGTAAGCCATTTGCGGTGGCAGCGGGCATCGGCTCAGGGGCAGTAGTGGGCATTGGCTTGGCGGCGGTAGGGGTCATCAGCAGGATTCTGCAGACATTATGGCTGTAGTGCCTCACCAGCCACTGACCTCACTGCACGCCACTGATGTGAGTGAATCTGTATACGAAGCACAATGGTACATGGCATGGAAAAAAGCCACAGCCACTGCATCGTATACAGGTTCAGAGACTCTGTTGGACATAGATATACAAGTGTCGCATATCAAATTTATCAGCACTGCATCCCATTGTGGCTAAGGTGCATTTTCTGCAAAAAAGATGGGAAAAAAAGACACTCAACGTTTACAGAGTCTCAAAGGACCTGGACCGCCGAGAGGGGCTGTTTTGTGCTACTGCAGTGATCATGATGTATAAGGACACATCTGTAGCCTTGCTCCTGAGGGCCAAAAGGATAATGATCATCCCTTAATTGTACAATATCTTGATCAAAGCAAAGAATCAAACTCTGTTTCTGGCAAATTTCTGTGAAATATAACACTATTGGAGTCCCATGGCTCAGTTATCATAAATCTGACCCAGTTTCTACCCAGTGGCTGGTCTATCTCGATCACCCAATAGCAGATAATGCTTCTTTGAAGAGACAAGATAGACACATTACATGAACTGTTGAGGTGTCTAATGTCTCTCTGATGGACATCTGTTCTGTCTTGGGGAAGAAGTTATCAACCTTTAAGGCCATGTAGTGTGCACAGATTGATCTGAGTACTCCAGATTAAACTCTTTTTGAAGTGGGATAAATTTCACTGTCAGCTGAACACCAAACAGATTTATTTATCTCAGGGGAGGCGTTGGGGCTGTCAGGGTTTGTGGTTGCAGGGCCTGTGACAGAGGCCAAACTAATCAAGGTCCTAGCTTTAAGGGTGATGGTAAATGTCCTAATTCAAAGATAGCCCATAAGAGTCAAACAGTGCCATTGCGGGTGTGGCTGTGTATATCAAACATAAGGAAGACACAAAAATGTCCCTTACAATGAAAGAGGCCACAAAGCTTATGCGCTGAACAAAAAACGGTATTCTGCCAATATTGGTAGTGTTAATACCAGCAGTTTAAAACTGGGAGACATTTATTTCAGCAGCCATGCACTGCATCAAGAAGGATGGACTGTCAACCAGAACACTTGCGTGGACGGCGACTATGCGAATGCAGGACTGCAAAAAAACACTAACGAGCGATCAGGTCTGAATTACCCCCAATGTTTCTTACTAATGTGAGGGTTTACAAAAGTGGAGTTGTTGTCCATAGTAACCAATCAAATTCTAGCATTCATTTTCAAGAATGTGCAAAATGGACTCTCAACCAGAACATCTTTCAGCAGATCGTGGACACATGGAAT
This sequence comes from Pseudophryne corroboree, assembly GCF_028390025.1. Classification (NCBI taxonomy): domain Eukaryota; kingdom Metazoa; phylum Chordata; class Amphibia; order Anura; family Myobatrachidae; genus Pseudophryne; species Pseudophryne corroboree. The sequence goes on from NC_086444.1 coordinate 1,036,757,787, forward strand.
CTGCCCGGCATCAACAAAATTGCATCTCAACTTAACTACTCTACAAAGGTGATGGGATTTTGCTCAATGACCAGGGATCTGTAAGAGCTTCATATAGATGCTATGTTAGTCCCATGGAATATTCATCTGATTTACCAGTGTCCGCTGGTCCATGTATTGTTGGTGGCACTTCCTCTAAAGAAGATCTGTTAGCCCTAAGGCTGTAATGCTCCAGTAGCCATGATGAATGAGTAGATCTCTGACAGGATGATCGAGTCCTTGCTCAGGGACAGAAAACCTATTTTGGCAGAATATTATCACACGATGTGGAAGAACAATGGGGGTAATTCAGACCTGATCGCTCGCTAGCGTTTTTTGCAATGCTGCAATCAGGTCAGAACTGCGCATGCATGTGCACCGCAATGCACAGGCGTGTCGCACGGGTACAAAGCATATCGTTGCTGTGCGATGGGTTTTACGAAGAATCCATTCGCACAGCCGATCGCAAGGAGATTGACAGGAAGAAGGCGTTTGTGGGTGGCAACTGACCGTTTTCAGGGAGTGTCCAGAAAAACGCAGGCATGTCAAAGCGTTTGCAGGGCGGGTGTCTGACGTCAATTTCTGTCCCGGATAGGCTGAAGTGATCGCAGCGGTCGAGTAAGTCCTGGGCTACTCAGAAACTGCACAAGATCTTTTTGTACCACTCGGCTGCACATGCGATCGCACACTTGCACAGCTAAAATACACTCCCCGGTGGGTGGCGACTATGCGAGCGCAGGACTGCAAAAAAACACTAGTGAGCGATCAGGTCTGAATTACCCCCAATGTTTCTTACTAATGTGAGGGTTTACAAAAGTGGAGTTGTTGTCCATAGTAACCAATCAAATTCTAGCAGTCATTTTTTTTTTTTTGAATATTAATTTTTATTATTTTGAGGGTAAACAAAGCAATTGGGATAGGGGTACAGAAAATAAATGGGAGAGGGGGGGGGGGGGGGGTAGGGGTGGTACACACAACAGTCAGCATAATACAAAATAACATATAGAGCATTATACAAAACATTGTACGTAAAAGGAGCAATGCAAAAATGAACATGCCATCATAGGGATTAGATTAAGCTAGCAGCAGATATGCCTAAACGTCTGGAGGGGGCGTGGGGTTTGGTGAACGGTTAAGCCAATAGGTGGACCACGGAACCATCGGAGCAGTGGGGATGTTGAGGTAGAGGTATAGGCCACACCCGCAGTCTCGAATTCGTAGTGCGACTGAACGGCCATTTCTATTGCAGAGATATGGGGAGCCTCGGTGGAACGCCAAAGGCGAGCAATTGAAAGTTTTGTCGAGATAAGAATATGGCCGAGGATATAGCGGTCTCCTGGCGTTAGATCACCATAGTATAGATGTAGGAGGGCCAGTCGTGGATGGGGGGAGATATGTTGTCCTAGCACTGAGTCTATAAGGTGGAAGACCGAAGTCCACAGGGGGGTAAGTACAGGGCAATCCCAGAAAACATGCATTAAAGTACCAACCATGCCACAATTCCTCCAGCACATTTTAGATGTGGAGGGTTGCATCGCATGGAGGCGGGAAGGGGTGAAGTACAGGCGGTGAAGAAGTTTATAGGATAGTTCTATATGTGATGTACATTTAGAAACTGTGTAGCAGGATCTGTATATCGTTTCCCATTCCTCCTCTGAGATTGAGCATCGCAGATCAACTTCCCATTTTATTTGGGAAGGGGCTTTCTGTAGTTTTTGGGGATTATTGATGTAATTATACCATTTGGTAATTCCACCCCTGCCTTCCCCTGTTTCCAGGGACCTTTGAACAAATTTAGGCAAGGAGGGGGGGGGGGGGGGGGGGGGGATAGTGGGTGTCGAGACTCCATGGAGCCAATGTCTAAGCTGCAAATATTTATAAAATTCCCCATGTGGTAGAAGGAAAATTTCTTGAATCTGGGCAAAAAAAAGAAGGGCACCATGCGCCATAATATCCTATAAGGACCGGATTCCCTGTGATATCCAGCCATCGAATCTCAAATCAGGGATCAAGGAGGCTATTCCTTTCAATGATATGGTCGTGGTAGGGAGAGTTATATAATTTCCATTTCGCACTATCTCTAGCCAAGCTTTCCTAGTGGATTGGACAGAGAGAGATTGATTGATTAAAACTGTGCCCTCAGATTTAGGGAGTAACAATACATCGGTCAGGGGTAGCGGGGCTATAAGACCTTGTTCAAGTTGTACCCATGATTTATACATGGGTTGGATATACCATGCCCCTATTTGTGCCAGTCGGCATGCCAGTTGGTATGCGTGTAGATCTGGATATGCCAGGCCCCCATCTCGTTTGGGCCGAGTCATTTTTTTCCTGGCTAACCTTGGTTTCTTGCCTTTCCAAACATAGGAATTAAATATTGCATTAAATTTGGCTAGAAGGGAGTTGGGTACGAGGAAGGGGATGGCCCGGAACAGGTACATAAGTCTGGGAAGGATGGTCATTTTTAACGCGGCTATTCTCCCCAGCCATGATACATGTTGCATCATCCAGTCCGAGACTAGAGTTGTGGATTTGCGCAAAAGAGGGGGGAAGTTAGTGGCTATCAGATCGTCTAGCTTCGCCGTAATATGGATTCCCAGATATTTGAGGCTTCTATCCTGCCATGAGTACGAGTAGGAAGCCTTCAGTTCGGACAAGAGGGGTGGTGTGAAATTAATAGGGAGGGCCTCTGTCTTAGTGTTATTAAGTTTATAGTAGGATACTGCTGAGTATTCGGACAAGAGTGTGTGTAGCGCTCTCAGGGAGGAGGAAGGGCTAGTGAGCGTCAAAAGGACATCGTCTGCGAAAAGACATATCTTATGGGAATGTCCCAAAAATTCCACACCCTCAATCGAGGGCGAGGATCGAATTTTCTCAGCCAATGGCTCCCTTGCCATAGCGAAGACTAATGGGGATAGGGGGCACCCTTGGCGAGTGCCGTTCGTAATGGGAAAAGAAGATGAGAGTAGTCCGTTCACACACACCCTTGCCGAGGGGAGAGAATATAAGGCCATAATGGATGAGAGAACTCTACCGGTGAGGCCGAACTTTCGTAGAACCGCCTGCAGGTATCCCCAGTGGAGGCGGTCGAACGCCTTCTCCGCGTCAAGCGAGAGCAATAGTAGGGGAGATTCTGATCTAGAGAAGGCGTCCAGCACATTTATCACTCGCCGAGTGTTGTCGGGGGATTGTCTGCCGGGAACGAAGCCCACCCGGTCACCGTGGATTATAGAGGGAAGTAGAGGGTTAAGCCTGTTGGCCACTAGCTTCGCATATATTTTCAAATCGGTATTTAATAAAGCTATGGGGCGATAGTTGGGCATCATGGCTGAATTTTTCCCTGGTTTAGGAAAAGCCACTACGCGGGCTTCCAGCATCTCAACTGGAAAGTTCCCTATTGAGGAGGCGTGATTAAAAACACCGTCCAGGATAGGGACCAGAGTGTCTTTGAAACATTTGTAGAAATTGTTTATAAACCCATCAGGGCCTGGGGCTTTGTCTAGTGGGAGTGAGTCTATAGCCTGGCTAATTTCCTTCTGCGACCATGGTTGGTTTAAAGTTTGCACAGTATCCGGGTCGAGGGAGGGAAGGTTGACCTCTTCCAGAAAGGCTGCTATATTAGCTGGTGTAGGTTGTGGGGTAGAGACATCGTCTTTTAGATTATAGAGGGTGGAGTAATAAGAGGCAAAGGAGTTAGCTATATCTGATGGGTCGGTTATCTTGATATTGTGTGAATTGATGATATATTTCACCCTTTCCTTAGCATTTTTCCCCCGCAATTTGCGAGCAAGCATTCTACCCGCCCTATCTCCTTGCATATAGAACTTCTGCCGCAGACGGAAAAGGTTTTTACGGACCTCCGTTAATTCTAATTTATTCAGCTCATCCCTGACCTGGGTCAGGTCTCGATATATTTTCTTATTAGAGGGGTTCAACTTGAGCAGAGCATCTAGGTCGTTAAGACGGGCTTCGAGTTCTACCTGTTTTTCCCGGGAGGTCCTGCGTATATAAGCAGCCGCTTGAATTGACGCTCCTCTAATCACCTCCTTGAGGGCGCACCAATGCGTGAATACGGACGTTTCTGCTGGGGTGTTAGTTTCAACATATAGGGAGAGGGCCTGAGCTATAGACCGATGGGCGTCCGGGTTTAAAAGGAGATAGTCCCTAAGGCGCCATAAGGTAGGAGTGGGCCTCACTTGGCGGGGGTTCCACCGGACTGAGAGGGCAGAGTGATCAGACCACGATACTGGCAGGATAGAAGCCTTCGCAATCTGTTGGAGAGTCCACTTATCCGATATCGCTAGATCGATCCTAGAGTAAGAGTCGTGGACTGGGGAGAAGAACGAATAGTCCCTACTAGTCAGGTTCTTAGCCCTCCAAACGTCATAAAGGTCATATTCATGCATTATATTTCTAAAGGCATGGGAGCTGTCGCGTTGTGAATCTCCCTTGGGAGGGGGGCGGACCTGGGATCTATCCACCGCTGGATCAAGGACCATGTTAAAGTCACCCAACAGTAGTAAAGCACCCATGAGGTGCTTCTGAAGGACTGTGAAGAATTTCCTAAGGAAAGGTATTTGTTTAGTGTTGGGAGCATATAGCGTAGCTATAGTGACCGGCCTATCTTCCAATTTGCCTGTCAGTATAAGGTACCTGCCTTCTTGGTCTGAGATCTGGCTCTCTAGAGAGAAATCACAAGAATTTGAAAATAATATTGCCACTCCTGCTCTCTTTTTCGGGCCATTGGACATATAGCCCGAGGGGAATTTATTATCTCTGAAAGAGGGGGGTGACGAGAACATAAAGTGGGTCTCCTGCAAGGCTACTATCTGTGCCTTACATTTTGCAAAGTGACGTAGGGCCAATCGTCGTTTATTCGGTGAATTCAGCCCCTTTACATTTAGTGATAGTACATTAACCATTAGGCATATCTGAGAACTGTGCTATTATCAGGATGCAATTAAAATTTATGTAATAGGATCTGCTAGAATGAGTGTGTGTTAAAACTTGGAGAGACGGGAAGAACAGGGAGGGTACAAGGAATAGTAAGAAGGGGTCATAGAGCGGCACCACAAGGGTGCTAAATAGGGTTGCCCAGTAAGGCAACACATGGGGTCGGGGCGAGGTGCGGGGAGTTATCTCCCCACCACTCCTAAAGCATTCAACCTAAAAATTTAAGTAAGTAACTGACCGCGAGGGTCTACAAGGCCTATGCCTCCTCACGGGGAGCTCAACATATAACATAAATAACATCAAGAGGAGCAGCAGCGTCCCGTTTAGCGGAGCCAAGTCAAGCATGGTCAATATGAATATAATGAAAACATTACACAATACACATCCTAAGGTAAACTGGTGCCGCGTAACTGGATAGGGAAACATAACTACTGTATGTTCCCCCGGGATAACATCCAGGGGGGCATAGCAGCGGCACAGTGTGTCATAAAGATATGCAGGAAAAACAAAGTCATGCTTGACAATGGCATACAACCTGGTAGAGGAAATCAGTGTCTAATGTCCATTGTCTGCCTTCGACCACTCCTGCGTCAGCTTGAGAGCTGTCGGAGCCTTTTCAGATGTATCTTCTCTCCTCCAGGAGTCCAATATTTTCAGACCCGCTTCTGGCGTGATTATCGCGTGCATAACGCCATTACGTCTTACCAACAATTTCGTCGGGAACCCCCAACGGTATAGGATATCAGCTTTCCTAAGTGCCGAAGTCACCGGGTAGAACGACCATCTCAAGGCTAGGGTAGCTGCCGAAAGGTCTACGTAGATTTGTACTTCTCCAAGGATCTTGGCTGGCAGGTCCTGGCGCATAGCTGCCCGCAATATTTGTTCCTTGATATGGAAGTAATGCATCCGCATTAGAGTGTCTCTCGGAGCGTCCTTCGGGGCATTTCTAGCCTTCGGTAGGCGATGGATGCGGTCGATGAGAAAGTCTTCAATAGAGTTAGTTGGGAGAAGCGCCATGAAGAGGTCCGTCGCAAATTGGGTGAGCTCTGCGTTGGTGACGGTTTCTGGAATGCCTCGGAGTTTTATATTATTACGGCGTGACCTGTTCTCAAGGTCACATGTCTTCCGCCGTAGATCCGCGACTTCGGCCTGGAGCTCTTCAAGTTGGGTAATCACCTCATTATGTGACTTCACCACCTCCTCACACTTATTTTCGAGATGATCTGTGCGGTGGCCTATAGCGTCTACCGACTGTTGGCAACTTTGAAGCGCTGTCTTAACTTCCATCGAGATGTCATCTTTAAAGGAAGCCAGTAATTGTCGCATAGACCCTAGTGTGAGGGGTGCATCATCATCGAGTTGAGATAGTTTTGTTTGATTCACCCTAGGGGTCACGGATATGTCATCGCCACTCCGGAGTTGCTTAGGTGCGGAGTCCGGTATGACGGAATGTTTCTGGCTTTGGAAAGACGGGGATTGTTTAAAGAAGGCGACCTGGCGGGTTGGAGTCGGGTTTTTTTGGCGCCATAATCCCGTTGTGGAAATCCTCACCCTAATGTCGTATATACGTTAGATTGGACCCAGGAGGAGGAGAGAGAAACCTATGTCGGCTCTATATGCATGCACCGGCAGTTTTACTTCTTCAGGAGTGGTGGGGAGTTCCACACATCGCGTTGGAGATCACATCAGAACGGCCCGGCAAGAGATGAGTCACCCCACGGCATCCGGTCGGCGGGTTTTAGCGGGGATGTATTATCCTTATACGTATGTCTAGCTTTCCCTTGTGCAGGTAAATTTGAGTATCAGGGAGTGAGCATGCACTGCGCCTACCTCCTGTATAGATGCACGGATAAGCTGGTGTATTTTGCAGCGAAAGATGCTTGACAGAGGCAGAACTGCAGTATTGGCTATTTGCCAGTATTCAAGATGGCGCCTCTAGCTTCCTGTCACAGGCCTTTTATATCTTAGGGCCCTGGGTACCCTGTTAACGTTGGTGGTGTCAGTGGATGTGGGCCAAGGGCTCCGGGGTCCCCTTCTCCCCCCCTCTCGTCTGGACTCTCAGCAGGGACCTCGGCTCTCTTCTGGGGAGGCTCACACAGATGCAGTCTGAGGCTCCAAGATGGCCGCCGGCCAGTGCACAGGTCAGAAAAGTGCACTTTTATTATATAACCCCTGTGGTCTGGTGGCTGTTACCTCGTCCTGCGGGTGGCCAGGGGTTCTGGGCAGGCTGGGGAGCGGTGTGGGGAGAGGCAGACGGAGCCTGGCGGCGCTACGGGTCCCGTTCCGCCCGCGAACCGGGCCTGGAGTTTAAAATCGGGACGGCTGCAAACTCGAGGTCCCGGTCTCTGGAGCTCTAGTAGGCCTTAATTTCAAAAATGCTGCCGCGGCCTCCCGGTGGGTTCCCCTCGACCAGGGAGACGTTCTCAGCCGTGGGTAAGGTCTGGAAGGGTATAACCCAGTGCTGGGAACACCTAGTATTGTGGGTTTTAATCGTGCATATGCAGGAGCTCCTGCACAGCACGTCTTCCTCCAACAGCGTCCAAGCCACGCCCCCTAGCATTCATTTTTGTTAGCCAGTATCTTATTGGTTGTGATGGGCAACACCTCCATTTTTGTAAACCCACACCTTAGTAAATTCTCCTGTTATTGAAATTATTTTTTTTTCTAGGTAGCTGTGAGTTCTCTGTAAGATGCGGTACCAAGGAAATAGGAGTAGAAGTAGTTATGTTATGAAGGAGCCTGTGTCCCCCATGGATTCAGAGACAGTATAAAAAAATGAAAACATCTTTTTATGGACTAGACATATGTAATGGCCTGTGAGATGCAGTCAGTGTGGGAATTCCAGTGAGTGTGCCCTTATTTTTAAAGCGGCTACCATTTACAAGGCAAAACCAGGTTGGCTTTGCTTTGTAAATGATTGCCGCTTTAAAAAATACAGACATACTTGCTGGAATTCCTGCACATCCTGCATCTTGCGGGCTATTACATAAGCCCCATAGTATAGCATATTGTTTCTCTCAGCACTGAAGATGTCCCTTGCTTTCACATAATCTCACTCAAACTGTAATTACTGTCATTTTCCTATGCAAATCTATGGCTTATCTGCAAATACAATTCCACTTCCCAACGTCTGTCCACCCAGTCTGCACACTACTTTATTTCCAACCTTATCATCTGTGCACTTAAATTTGTTGGATATAAACTAAAGAAAGCATTTATTTTTTATTATTATTATTATACAGAAACAGTAAGAACAAAACAACCAAAAAGCAACTTACATTACAGAACATACCGTAGTAGGACTTGGACATGGTTTATAAACACTGCGCAGCGGAAGTCATAATACCCATAAGAGCAGTAGGGCGGCAGATCCCAAGGGTTTGCTGCAGGGAATGAGAGACAAGCATAAACAATGAGAGGTGACGTTAGCTGACTGTTATCATAATAGATAAACTGCATGAACAAATCAGTATATAGTGTAATAAACAGGTACAAAGTGTGCATGATGTGGCATTTGTAAGGACAATGGAGCCCCATTGCAGGATGTAAATTGATTACTGGGCTTGAAAAAGTACAATCATCTCATGGATCCAAAACAAAAGCCAGCCTTAACCAATGTGTTGCCCTAGGCATACTTACCTACTTTGAATCTCTCCTCTCCGGGAGAAGCCCGGAGAGGAGACGCTGCAGGAGACTTCAGGGGGCAGGGCCGGCTGTGACACCATCAAGGCCCACCCCCAAATCCGGAAAACGCAGCGATTTGCGGGTCCGCGGGAAGGGGGCAGGGCTAAAATGACGCGATTCGCGTCATTTTAACACCTTCCCCACTCCACGAACCCGCGAACTCAGGAGAGTATCTTTCCATCCAGCCCGCATCACTTGTATGTGAGCAGGATGCGGGAGACCTGCCTACTCTTTCGGGGGTGCGGGGGGCTACCCTAAAAAACGGGAGCCTCCCGCAGCTTCCGGGAGAGTAGGCAAGTATGGCCCTAGGCAATATTTTGGCTGGTGCCCCCTAGTAGATAATCCCACTACCAACCTTAGTGTTTATAAACTTGTAAAGCACAACAGAATTTGCTGCGCTATATAAGAAACTAGAGATGTGCGGCGGGCACTTTTCGTGTTTTGTGTTTTGGTTTTAGTTCTAATTCCACTTTCGTGTTTTGGTTTTGGCTTGGTTTTGCCAAAACCACCCTTTCGTGTTTTGGTTTTAGTTTTAGATCTGGATGATTTTTAAAAAAAACATAAAAACAGCTAAAATCACAGAATTTGGGGGTAATTTTACGGTATTATTAACCTCAATAACATTAATTTCCACTCATTTCCAGTCTATTCTAAACACCTCACACATCACAATATTGTTTTTAGGCCTAAAAGTTGCATCGAGGTAGCTGTATGACTAAGCTAAGCGACACAAGTGTGCGGCACAAACACCTGGCCCATCTAGGAGTGGCAGTGCAGTTACAGACAAGATGGCACTATTTAAAAACTAGTCCCCAAACAGCACATGATGCAAAGAAGAAAAAGAGGTGCAATAAGGTAGCTGGATGGCCAAGCTAAGCGACACAAGTGTGCGGAACAAACACCTGGCCCATCTAGGAGTGGCACTGCAGTGTCAGACAGGGTGGCACTTTTCAAAAACTAGGCCCCAAACAGCACCTCAGCCCCTGGAGTGACACTGAGGAACGGAGACTAGCACACAAAACACAGCAGCACAGTGTGTGAAATTATGTGTACAACCTGATAGAAGTGTAGCGGCGCTACCGCTGTGTGCTCCCCCCCTGCTATGACCCCGTTACCAGTACAGAGTCTGTAACAGCATGGGTCCTTGGAGGAGCAGCGTGCATGCAAACTGGATGATCCGCAGCAGCAGGAAATGGTGCCTTCCCGCCTCTGGTCCCGCTCCGGGAAGCCCCGTCCCTTGCAATGGCGCATGATCCCTTCAGTTTCTTATACTGGCCACGTTAACAAACATATATATATATATATATATTAGAGATGTGCACCGGAAATTTTTCGGGTTTTGTGTTTTGGTTTTGGATTCGGTTCCGTGGCCGTGTTTTGGATTCGGACGCGTTTTGGCAAAACCTCCCTGAAAAGTTTTTGTTGGATTCGGGTGTGTTTTGGATTCGGGTGTTTTTTTTACAAAAAACCCTCAAAAACAGCTTAAATCATAGAATTTGGGGGTTATTTTGATCCCATAGTATTATTAACCTCAATAACCATAATTTACACTCATTTTCAGTCTATTCTGAACACCTCACACCTCACAATATTATTTTTAGTCCTAAAATTTGCACCGAGGTCGCTGGATGGCTAAGCTAAGCGACACAAGTGGCCGACACAAACACCTGGGCCATCTAGGAGTGGCACTGCAGTGTCAGGCAGGATGGCACTTCAAAAAAATTGTCCCCAAACAGCACATGATGCAGAGAAAAAAAAAGAGGCGCACCAAGGTCGCTGTGTGACTAAGCTAAGCGACACAAGTGGCCGACACAAACACCTGGCCCATCTAGGAGTGGCACTGCAGTGTCAGGCAGGATGGCACTTCCAAAAAATTGTCCCCAAACAGCACATGATGCAAAGAAAAATTAAAGAAAAAAGAGGTGCAAGATGGAATTGTCCTTGGGCCCTCCCACCCATTCTTATGTTGTATAAACAGGACATGCACACTTTAACGAACCCATCATTTCAGCGACAGGGTCTGCCACACGACTGTGGCTGAAATGACTGGTTGGTTTGGGCCCCCACCAAAAAAGAAGCAATCAATCTCTCCTTGCACAAACTGACTCTACAGAGGCAAGATGTCCACCTCATCATCATCCTCCGATTCCTCACCCCTTTCACTGTGTACATCCCCCTCCTCACAGATTATTAATTCGTCCCCACTGGAATCCACCATCTCAGGTCCCTGTGTACTTTCTGGAGGCAATTGCTGCTGGTGAATGTCTCCACGGAGGAATTGATTATAATTCATTTTGATGAACATTATCTTCTCCACATATACTGGAAGTAACCTCGTACGCCGATTGCTGACAAGGTGAGCGGCTGCACTAAACACTCTTTTGGAGTACACACTGGAGGGAGGGCAACTTAGGTAGAATAAAGCCAGTTTGTGCAAGGGCCTCCAAATTGCCTCTTTTTCCTGCCAGTATACGTATACGGACTGTCTGGCGTGCCTACTTGGATGCGGTCACTCATATAATCTTCCACCATTCTTTCAATGGTGACAGAATCATATGCAGTGACAGTAGACGACATGTCAGTAATCGTTGCCAGGTCCTTCAGTCTGGACCAGATGTCAGCACTCGCTCCAGACTGCCCTGCATCACCGCCAGTGGGTGGGCTCGGAATTCTTAGCCTTTTCCTCGCACCCCCAGTTGCGGGAGAATGTGAAGGAGGAGCTGTTGACGGGTCACATTCCGCTTGACTTGACAATTTTCTCACCAGCAGGTCTTTGAACCTCTGCAGACTTGTGTCTGCCGGAAAGAGAGATACAACGTAGGTTTTAAATCTAGGATCGAGCACGGTGGCCAAAATGTAGTGCTCTGATTTCAACAGATTGACCACCCGTGAATCCTGGTTAAGCGAATTAAGGGCTCCATCCACAAGTCCCACATGCCTAGCGGAATCGCTCTGTTTTAGCTCCTCCTTCAATGTCTCCAGCTTCTTCTGCAAAAGCCTGATGAGGGGAATGACCGGACTCAGGCTGGCAGTGTCTGAACTGACTTCACGTGTGGCAAGTTCAAAGGGTTGCAGAACCTTGCACAACGTTGAAATCATTCTCCACTACGCTTGAGTCAGGTGCATTCCCCCTCCTTTGCCTATATCGTGGGCAGATGTATAGGCTTGAATGGCCTTTTGCTGCTCCTCCATCCTCTGAAGCATATAAAGGGTTGAATTCCACCTCGTTACCACCTCTTACTTCAGATGATGGCAGGGCAGGTTCAGGACTGTTTGCTGGTGCTCCAGTCTTCGGCACGCGGTGGCTGAATGCCAAAAGTGGCCCGCAATTCTTCGGGCCACCAACAGCATCTCTTGCACGCCCCTGTCGTTTTTTAAATAATTCTGCACCACCAAATTCAATGTCTGTGCAAAACATGGGACGTGCTGGAATTTGCCCAGATGTAATGCACGCACAATATTGGTGGCGTTGTCCGATGTCATAAATCCCCAGGAGAGTCCAATTGGGGTAAGCCATTCTGCGATGATGTTCCTCAGTTTCCGTAAGAGGTTGTCAGCTGTGTGCCTCTTATGGAAAGCGGTGATACAAAGCGTAGCCTGCCTAGGAACGAGTTGGCGTTTGCGAGATGCTGCTACTGGTGCCGCCGCTGCTGTTCTTGCTGCGGGAGGCAATACATCTACCCAGTGGGCTGTCACAGTCATATAGTCCTGAGTCTGCCCTGCTCCACTTGTCCACATGTCCGTGGTTAAGTGGACATTGGGTACAACTGCATTTTTTAGGACACTGGTGACTTTTTTTCTGACGTCTGTGTACATTTTCGGTATCGCCTGCCTAGAGAAATGGAACCTAGATGGTATTTGGTACCAGGGACACAGTACCTCAATCAAGTCTCTAGTTGCCTCTGAATTAACAGTGGATACCGGAACCACGTTTCTCACCACCCAGGTTGACAAGACCTGAGTAATCCGCTTTGCAGCAGGATGACTGCTGTGATATTTCATCTTCCTCGCAAAGGACTGTTGGACAGTCAATTGCTTACTGGAAGTAGTACAAGTGGTCTTCCGACTTCCCCTCTGGGATGACGATCGACTCCCAGCAGCAACAACAGCAGCGCCAGCAGCAGTAGGCGTTACACTCAAGGATGCATCGGAGGAATCCCAGGCAGGAGAGGACTCGTCAGACTTGCCAGTGACATGGCCTGCAGGACTATTGGCTTTCCTGTGTAAGGTGGAAATTGACACTGAGGGAGTTGGTGGTGTGGTTTGCAGGAGCGTGGTTACAAGAGGAAGGGATTTAGTGGTCAGTGGACTGCTTCCGCTGTCATCCAAAGTTTTTGAACTTGTCACTGACATCTGATGTATGCGGACCAGGTGACGTATAAGGGAGGATGTTCCTAGGTGGTTAACGTCCTTACCCCTACTTATTACAGCTTGACAAAGGCAACACACGGCTTGACATCTGTTGTCCGCATTTGTGTTGAAATCATTCCACAACGATGAGGTGATTTTTTTTGTATTTTGACCAGGCATGTTGTTACGTTCCTGGTGCTCAGAACAAGAGAGATGTTGCGTAGTGAATCCAGAGCACCAGAACGTGATGCTGAAATAAGGTGTGGTATGGAAATAGCCCCTAGCAGCCTACCTCCATTGTTTCACCCATGTGGTCAGTTCACGCCTGCATGACTATGGTTTCTTGGGCCCACGGCAGCCGCGTTTGAAGGGCGGATTAGGTCTGCCCAACTCCGATGCCCCCAGGTCTTAGAGTGAGACAAGGCGTGAACCGAGACAGGATAATAACAAGGGGACCTCTAACTAAAGCAAACAGAAGGCTAGGGGCTACTAACAACCCTAAAACTAAATACATGTGCGGCACGCCGCCAAAGGAAAAGAACAACAAAGGAAATGCTGTCCACACGCCGACACTATACTGTTGTGTACCGGCGGTGACAGCATATGCAGAACCCTCTGCAAAACACCAGTAACAGATATAACCAAGGAATACAGCCGCTGCTCACGGAACCGGTACAAATACTGGCAAACGGACAGGAACCCCCAATGTTGCCGACACAGGCTCTCAGAACCGGAGGACAGGCAGAATCCCAAACGACAGACCGGTGGACACCAAGAAGCCAGATACTCGACCAGGCACAGACAAAGCCACAGGACTTCTGGACAGGAACGCTTCACGGCAGGACATGGGATCAGACATGGGATCAGACATGGGATCAGACACTGGATCAGACACAGGAACAGACACTCAGGAACCGACACTCAGGAACTAGCTCAGAACTCAAGAACTATCACCGGCGTCTGTGTATTGCACTGAGCCAGAATATAACAGAGAGCCCTAATTAATTATGTCGTGCAGCTGCCCTGTTGCATGACTCCAAACTGACAAGATGCAATTAGCAGACAGGTGAGGCCAAACACATGGAAACAGGCTGCAATTACACAGACTCACCACCGACAGCAACCAAGAATCTTCTAAACCAGAGCAAAGGGAAATCCTGGCCTGCAAGAGAACTATAAACATAAAATACGGAAAACAGGAATGAACCACTACCTGTGGTTCATAACAGTACCCTCTCCTTAAGGGTGAGCTCCGAACACCCCATAACACCCACAGGGAACATAAACAGAAGTATAACATAAAATACATAACCAAAATGCAAAACAGGAATGAGCCACTGCCGTGGCTCATAACAGTACCCCCCCCTTGAGGAGGGGTCAACGGACCCCAAAATTCAGACTTTCCAAAACAAGGGATACAAAAAAAAACCCTGACACACTGGTCTAATAGGCAAGAAAACAGAAACAAGCTGTGGCAACAGCTTGTAACAGTGCCTCCCCCTTGACGGTGGCCACTGGACACAAGACAAGGGAAAAAAAATCTTTTCTTTTTTTTTTATAACAAGGCAAGAGACAATAATTATTTCTTTTTCTTCTTATTATTTTTACAAAGTTCTTGAGGTCTGACCAAGGTAATTCCCCAAACATTGTCTGAACTGATGGTACCTCCCAGCAAGGCTGGGTTCAAATCAGATATTGGTTTCTTAACCTTGGGAGCTGAACTTTCAGGCAAAGTACTACTATTAGAAGAAGACAGAAAAGCACATCCTGCAGTCAAAACAACGGGCTGAGACTCTTGTGCCGAGTTTACAGTATACGGTGGACTCTCAGCATATAAGACGGGTGACCTAGAGGAACCTGAACCAATTTCTTTGGAACCATATCTCTTAACAACTGCATCACTGAATGCCGGGGGATCCTGAAGAATGGGATCTTCAGCTTTCATTAAGCTGGACGCCCACTCAAAATACTCTCCTCTAAAGGAATATATCACATAGAGCACAAGGTTCTCTGAAGTGATGCCCAGAAATGGTCTAGACAACAAAATGGTGTAATAGTGTTTGTAAAGCGCCAGAAATTGGACTAAGTCCCCATCAAAGATTATAGATGTTGAGATATCAACAGAGTCAGGATCTGCTTCCTTCCCATCTGACTGACTAGAGTGCTTTGCTAGGACCTGGTCACTACTGACCTTACTCGAGGCTGTGACTTTCTGAAACCCACCAGGGGCAGTGACTTTCTGAACCCCACCTGGGGCAGTGGCCCTTGGAACCCCACCTGGGGTAGTGCCCCTCGGAACCCCCTCTGGGGCAGTGGCCCTCGGAACCCCCTCTGGTGCAGTGGCCTTCGGGAACCCCCGCTGGGGCAGTGGCCTTCGGGAACCCCCGCTGGGGCAGTGGCCTTCGGGAACCCCGCTGGGGCAGTGGCCTTCGGGAACCCCGCTGGGGCAGTGGCCTTCGGGAACCCCGCTGGGGCAGTGGCCTTCGGGAACCCCGCTGGGGAAGTGGCCTCGGATTCTTTTACTGGGACCGGGCCGTCAGCCTCCCTCTCTGGGACCGGGCCGTCGGCCTCCCTCTCCGGGACCGGGCCGTCGGCCTCCCTCTCCGGGACCGGGCCGTCGGCCTTCCTCTCCGGGACCGGGCCGTCGGCCTCCCTCTCCGGGACCGGGCCGTCGGCCTCCCTCTCCGGGACCGGGCCGGCAGCCTCCCTCTCTGAGTCGATAATTATCGAAACTTCTCCCGGGACTATGACCTCCGGGACTTTTGCTGAAGCTATAACCTTCAGAACCTCCACTAACACTATGCCTCTTGAGTCCTTTCCTGGGGAAGCGACCTCTAGACCCTTCTCTAGGGCTGTGTCTCTCGAGACCCCACTTGGGGATATTACTTCAAAGATCCCTTCTGGGGTTTTGCTTCTCGAGTTCCCTTCTAGAACTATGGTTTTAGATACCCTTTCTGGGGTTGCGCTTTTCAAGTCCCTACCTGGGGTAACAGCTTCTGAGACCCCTTCTGGTATTGACACCTGAGCTATAATATTCGATGTCCCTCTATGACCCAGAGCATCGGGTACCGCTCCAGGACTCTGGGCATCGGGTACAACTCCAGGACTCTGGGCATCGGGTACCGCTCCAGGACTCTGGGCATCGGGTACCGCTCCAGGACCCCGGGCATCGGGTACCGCTCCAGGACCCCGGGCATCGGGCACCGCTCCAGGACCCCGGGCATCGGGCACCGCTCCAGGACCCCGGGCATCGGGCACCGCTCCAGGACCCCAGGCATCGGGCACCGCTCCAGGACCCTGAGCATCGGGCACCGCTCCAGGACTCCGGGCATCGGGCACCGCTCCAGGGGTTTGCAACTCTGCTTCAACAGGAAAATCAAGAGAGGAGAGAAACATTCTCCTTTGGTTCCTGAATCTATAATGGGGCTCCGTAGCCCAAGGACCCCAATTATAGGACAGAGTGCTATTAAGTGTGGGTTGTGTGACAAGTACCTCTGCCACAGTAGAGACAGGAGTAGGTCTTGTATCCTGACTCAACTTGGCCAGAGGGCAGGACTTGTCGCCACACTTTGACTTGTGCAACTCACAGGTCTGCAGATAGTTGCCTAAACCCCCACAATATAGGCATAAATTTAAGTTTCTGCGACGCAGACGCTCCTCTTCTGAGAGCCTGGGCAGCAGAAAACTTTTAAACTTTTTCTCTCCAACTGAACCTGAGGATTCTCTTGTCACCATATTGTGAGCAAGAGTCTCTTTAGAGGTAGATGAACTCTCAACGACTACTGGCAAGATAAGCAAAATTTTAGTCAGAAGGTTTTGCAGTTGCTTTAAGGATTGCTGCAAAACTTCCAGTCGCTCAGGTTTCAAAGCACTGAAAGCAGAGTTCAGAGCTGAGAGAGACGCCTGCAGGGCTTGCATAGTTGGTATAGGAGGATTTTAAACTAGACAAGACAAGACTAAACAAGACAAGACTGGACTGGATTTTTTTTTTTAAACTAGACAAGACAAGACTGGATTCTGCACACCGGACTGGATTCTGCACACCGGACTGGATTCTGCACACTGAATTCTAGACAGGACTGGATTCTAAACACCGGACTGAATTCTGCACACTGAATTCTAGACAGGACTGGATTCTAAACACCGGACAGGATTCTGCACACTGAATTCTAGACAGGACTGGATTCTAGACACCGGACTGGATTCTGCACACTGAGTTCTAGACAGGACTGGATTCTAGACAAGACACTGGACCAAAAAAGAAAAAACGACTATTTAGCTTTGTTTCTTTTTTGTTGTATGGCCGGTGATAATGTTACGTTCCTGGTGCTCAGAACAAGAGAGATGTTGCGTAGTGAATCCAGAGCACCAGAACGTGACGCTGAAATAAGGTGTGGTATGGAAATAGCCCCTAGCAGCCTACCTCCATTGTTTCACCCGTGTGGTCAGTTCACGCCTGCATGACTATGGTTTCTTGGGCCCACGGCAGCCGCGTTTGAAGGGCGGATTAGGTCTGCCCAACTCCGATGCCCCCAGGTCTTAGAGTGAGACAAGGCGTGAACCGAGACAGGATAATAACAAGGGGACCTCTAACTAAAGCAAACAGAAGGCTAGGGGCTACTAACAACCCTAAAACTAAATACATGTGCGGCACGCCGCCAAAGGAAAAGAACAACAAAGGAAATGCTGTCCACACGCCGACACTATACTGTTGTGTACCGGCGGTGACAGCATATGCAGAACCCTCTGCAAAACACCAGTAACAGATATAACCAAGGAATACAGCGGCCTAGGCCGACGGATGCGGCAAAGCCGCTGCTCACGGAACCGGTACAAATACTGGCAAACGGACAGGAACCCCCAATGTAGCCGACACAGGCTCTCAGAACCGGAGGACAGGCAGAATCCCAAACGACAGACCGGTGGATACCAAGAAGCCAGATACTCGACCAGGCACAGACAAAGCCACAGGACTTCTGGACAGGAACGCTTCATGGCAGGACATGGGATCAGACACTGGATCAGACACTGGAACCGACACTCAGGAACCGACACTCAGGAACCGACAATCAGGAACTGACAGGAACTAGCTCAGAACTCAAGAACTATCACCGGCGTCTGTGTATTGCACTGAGCCAGAATATAACAGAGAGCCCTAATTAATTATGTCGTGCAGCTGCCCTGTTGCATGACTCCAAACTGACAAGATGCAATTAGCAGACAGGTGAGGCCAAACACATGGAAACAGGCTGCAATTACACAGACTCACCACCGACAGCAACCAATAATCTTCTAAACCAGAGCAAAGGGAAATCCTGGCCTGCAAGAGAACTATAAACATAAAATACGGAAAACAGGAATGAACCACTACCTGTGGTTCATAACAGTACCCTCTCCTTAAGGGTGAGCTCCGAACACCCCATGACACCCACGGGGAACATAAACAGAAGTATAACATAAAATACATAACCAAAATGCAAAACAGGAATGAGCCACTGCCGTGGCTCATAACACATGTCAATTGCCATATTCGTCCCACGGACAACAGGTGTCTCCCCGGGTGCCTGACTTAAACAAACCACCTCACCATCAGAATCCTCCTTGTCAATTTCCTCCCCAGCGCCAGCAACATCCATATCCTCATCCTGGTGTACTTCAACAGTGACATCTTCAATTTGACTATCAGGAACTGGACTGCGGGTGCTCCTTCCAGCACTTGCAGGGGGCGTGCAAATGGTGGAAGGCGCAAGCTCTTCCCGTCCAGTGTTGGGAAGGTCAGGCATCGCAACCGACACAATTGGACTCTCCTTGGGTATTTGTGATTTAGAAGAACGCACAGTTCTTTGCTCTGCTTTTGCCAGCTTAAGTCTTTTCATTTTTCTAGCGAGAGGATGAGTGCTTCCATCCTCATGTGAATCTGAACCACTAGCCATGAACATAGGCCAGGGCCTCAGCCGTTCCTTGCTACTCCGTGTCGTAAATGGCATATTGGCAAGTTTACGCTTCTCATCAGACGCTTTCAATTTTGATTTTTGGGTCATTTTACTGAACTTTTGTTTTTTGGATTTTACATGCTCTCTACTATGACATTGGGCATCGGCCTTGGCAGATGACGTTGATGGCATTTCATCATCTCGGCCATTACTAGTGACAGCAGCTTCAGCACGAGGTGGAAGTGGATCTTGATCTTTCCCTATTTTAACCTCCACATTTTTGTTCTCCATTTTTTAATGTGTGGAATTATATGCCAGTATCAATAGCAATAGCCTACTACTATATATACTGAGCACAACTGAAATGCACCACAGGTATGGATGGAAAGTATACTTGACGACACAGAGGTAGGTAGAGCAGTGACCTTCCGTACCGTACTGCTATATATACTGGTGGTCACTGTCAGCAAACTGCAAAACTAAAATGCACCACAGGTATAGAATCTAGATGGATAGTATACTTGACGACACAGAGGTAGGTAGAGCAGTGGACTTCCGTACCGTACTGCTATATATACTGGTGGTCACTGTCAGCAAACTGCAAAACTAAAATGCACCACAGGTATAGAATCTAGATGGATAGTATACTTGACAACACAGAGGTAGGTAGAGCAGTGGCCTTCCGTACCGTACTGCTATATATACTGGTGGTCACTGTCAGCAAACTGCAAAACTAAAATGCACCACAGGTATAGAATCTAGATGGATAGTATACCTGACGACACAGAGGAAGGTAGAGCAGTGGCCTTCCGTACCGTACTGCTATATATACTGGTGGTCACTGTGTCAGCAAACTGCAAAACTAAAATGCACCACAGGTATAGAATCTAGATGGATAGTATACTTGACAACACAGAGGTAGGTAGAGCAGTGGCCTGCCGTACCGTACTGCTATATATACTGGTGGTCACTGTCAGCAAAACTCTGCACTGTACTCCTCCTATATAATACTGCTGGTCCCCAGTCCCCACAATAAAGCAGTGTGAGCACAGATATATGCAGCACACTGAGCACAGATATGGAGCGTTTTTCAGGCAGACAACGTATAATACTGGTGGTCACTGGTCAGCAAAACTCTGCACTGTACTCCTCCTATATAATACTGCTGGTCCCCAGTCCCCACAATAAAGCAGTGTGAGCACAGATATATGCAGCACACTGAGCACAGATATGGAGCGTTTTTCAGGCAGACAACGTATAATACTGGTGGTCACTGATCAGCAAAACTCTGCACTGTACTCCTCCTATATAATACTGCTGGTCCCCAGTCCCCACAATAAAGCAGTGTGAGCACAGATATATGCAGCACACTGAGCACAGATATGGAGCGTTTTTCAGGCAGACAACGTATAATACTGGTGGTCACTGGTCAGCAAAACTCTGCACTGTACTCCTCCTATATAATACTGCTGGTCCCCAGTCCCCACAATAAAGCAGTGTGAGCACAGATATATGCAGCACACTGAGCACAGATATGGAGCGTTTTTCATACAGAGAACGGATAAAACTGGTGGTCACTGATCAGCAAAACTCTGCACTGTACTCCTCCTATATAATACAGCTGCTCCTCAGTCCCCACAATTAAGCAATAAGCACAAATATTTGCATCAACATTAATAAACGGAGAGGACGCCAGCCACGTCCTCTCCCTAACATTTCCAATGCACGAGTGAAAATGGCGGCGACTCGCGGCTGCTTATATAGAATCCGAATCTCGCGAGAATCCGACAGCAGGATGATGACGTTCGGGCGCGCTCGGGTTAACCGAGCCATACGGGAGAATCCGAGTATGCCTCGGACCCGTGTAAAATGGGTGAAGTTCGGGGGGGTTCGGTTTCCGAGGAACCGAAACCGCTCATCACTAATATATATATATATAAATATATATATATATATGTATATATATCAGTACACAAGCCCTAATGGACAGTGAGCACTGCGGGGCATGAGCCCTGTTTTGTTCATACGTTTGTAAATCCAGTCATCAGGACACAGAGACATGTGAGTTCACTGCTGTGCTGTTTATTCCCTCCAACTCCAGGCACACTGCACACTGGACCACCCACTTCCCAGCATCCCCCTGGGTCCCAGGGACCATCACTGAAGATTCAGGCTTACACAGATCAGTAAGGGAGTGTCTACAAATATTAAGCATTCTAATACACTATCACATCCTCTTTTCTTTAAAGATAAGCCCTGTACGCTTCAATGCAACAATTAACAACGTCATATTAAGAACATCATCTAACACATTTTAATGAGTCTCTCAGGTCTGCGTATTTCCCTTTTGGGTCTTTCATACACAGTCTGTGTTTTATCGACCATGTTGTACCTTTCTAGAATCGTGGTTTGTTCACCATTATCAGGATCATCATACATGTCAGATGAAGGGTATTCTTCAGTCATGTTGTCTTCATTATGGTTAGGTTGAGATCTTAAATCCACCCGATTTCTTCTTACTTCCGTTCCACGCTCTGTACGTATGGTATAAGATATTGGTGCTACTTGTGCTTGCACAATACCTTTCTGCACCCAAATACCTTTCTCATGATCTCTGAGACGGACTTGGTCAAACGATTTTAGATCAGATAAGCGTTTTGTTCGTCTGTCATGGAACAGTTTCTGTTTCGCCTGTTGACGTTCCTTACTCAGTCTGACCAACGCTGAGTTATGTGTATTAAGCAGTTCATCATGTATCGGGAGATGTGCTCTAATCCTCCTTCCCATCAGCATTTGTGCAGGAGAAAGTCCATTCTGTAAAGGAGTACTGCGGTAGATTAAAAGACTTTTGTAGAAATCTTCTTTACCTTCTTGAGCTTTTTTCATGAGACTCTTTATAGTTTTTACTGAACTTTCCACCAACCCATTTGAGTGTGGATAGTGGGGACTTGACGTAGTATGGACAAATTCCCACTCATCAGCAAATTGTCTAAATTCAGCACTGGAAAACTGAGGACCATTGTCAGTGAACACTTCCATAGGAACACCATGCCTTGCAAAGATTGACTTCATGCAATTGATTACGGCTTTACTAGTAGTTGTATGTAGTGTCTTCACCTCAGGGTAGTTAGAGTAATAATCAGTCACGACAATGTATGTTTTCCCATTACAATCAAACAAATCTGCGCCAACTTTCTGGTACGGTCTCTCTGGCACTGCGTGAGGACTCAGTGGCTCGACTTGTTGTTTCAGTCTATACGTAAGACATAATTCACATGTAGCTGTAGTCTGTGCTATGTCTTGGTTCATTCTTGGCCAATACATAACTTCACGCGCTCTCCGCTTACATTTTTCTTCTCTTCAGTGGCCTTCATGTATCTTGCACAGCATAGTTTTTCTTAGTCGTGCAGGTATGGCAAACCTATTGCCTTTGTAAACAATACCATCGACAACTGTAAGGTCACTGCGGTACATCCAATAATCATGGATAGACAGCGGGCACGCATGTTTTTCTGCTGGCCAACCTTTCAGAATGATATCTTTCAACACTTTCATTGTGTCATCTGTCTCAGTTTCTTTCCTAATCTGTTCTTGTCTTGCAAGAGACACTGGTAGAGAAGCTACGATCAAATTAACATAGGCTTCTATCTCTTAATCCATCAGACTTTTGGAACCTTCACTTTTGTCCACAGCACGAGAAAGTGTATCAGCAATGTACATGTATTTGCCAGGACAGTACAGCAAGTGTACATCATATTTCTGTAGTCTGATAAGCATTCATTGAATTTTCATGGGACAGTCATGTAATGATTTAGTCATGATAGCTATCAATGGCTTGTGGTCAGTTTCCACTGTAAATGTTTGACCATACACAAACTGATGAAATCGCTCACATGCATATGTGATCGCTAGAAGTTCTTTTTCTATCTGAGCATACCTTGTTTCAGCACTTGTCAGTGCTCTTGATGCATAGATTACTGGTTGCCATGTATCCGCATGTTCTTGTAACAGCACTGAGCCTAGGCCAAATTGCGAAGCATCTGCTGAAATTCTTATTCTTTTCGCAGGATCAAAGAATTTTAGCACTGGTTGCTCTGTAATGATCTGTTTCAAGTTTTGCCAACTTTCTTCTTGTTCATGTGACCACATCAACTCGTTATCTTTGTCCAACAACCATCTAAGAGAGGCTGTTCATTAAGAGAGTTGAGAAATAAACTTTCCTAAGTAAGTAATCATTCCTAGGAATCTTCTGACGTTGTCTTTGTTGTTAGGACGTTCCATGTTCACTATGGCTGATATTTTCCTTGGTCTGGTTTTACACCTTGATCCGAGACCACGTCGCCCATAAAGGTAAGTGTATTCACGCCAAATTCACATTTGTCCTTGTTTAGCTTTAAATTCACTTTCTTGACAAGTTCCATTACTTGTCTCAATCTAAAATCATGTTCTTCCTTTGTAGATCCCCAGACAATAATGTCATCCATCATTGTTTCAACACCTGGAATATGTTCAAAAATCATGTGTATCTTTTTGTGATATACTTCTGGAGCAGACAATATTCCATATGGTAGTCGAAGAAATCTGTATCGACCTTCTGGTGTATTAAATGTACAAAGCTTTGAGCTGGCCTCATCTAGCTTAATTTGCCAGAATCCTGAAGACGCGTCCAATTTACTGAACCATTTTGCTCCCGCAAATTGCGACATGATTTCATCTCTGGTTGGTAGTTTGAAATGTTCTCGTTTAATAGCTTTGTTTAAATCTCTGGGGTCTAGACATATTCGGAGTTGTCCATTTTTCTTTTCAACAATTACTAAGGAGCTTACCCATTCAGTGGGCTAATCAACTTTCTGTATCACACCCAAGGCTTCCATGCGATTTAACTCTTGTTTCAGTTTTTCTCTCAGTGCAAACGGCACTTTTCTACAGGGGTGTATCACTGAAGAAACTTGCGTGTCTATATTTATTTTATGCTCTCCAGGCAAACAACCTAGATCTTCAAACAAGTCTCTGTATTCTGTAAACATCGATTTGCAGTCATCTTCTACTTGTGATGTCACCATAAAAACTTTCTTTAGCAAGCTTAGTTTCTCACAGGAACTTAATCCTAGAATCGGTTGCACATTTTTATCCACAATCAGTAGAGATGTTTTAAACTGTTGTCCCTTATATTTCAGTGTCACTAAGCATGTACATTTCACAGGAATTTCCTCCCCAGTGTACCCTGTAACTTTCACTTTGGCTGGGTGAATTTTAGGTTTTACTCTAAAAGTCTTATAGTCTTGAAATGATATTAAATTCATCTGCGCACCAGTATCAAGCTTAAAGGGAATGACAATCTCATTCACAGTTAAAGGGACAATCCATTCTTTCTTATCTGCACTGCAAAGTTCAATGCAATCCACAAAGAATTAATCTGTTTGTTTAACAGCATGCACTTTGGTTGTTTTACTTTTAATTTTACAGCATTTGGCAAAGTGATGAAGTCTACCACATTTTAGGATTGTGAGCATTTCCACATCTACTACACATTTCCTTATTAGACTGTGGCTTAGACTGCTTCATTCTTGAGAATGGAGGTTTGCATGGCTCTGTTTTCTGCACTACATGCACATCAGCTTCCTTGTGTAACTTTTTGGCTTGAAATCTAGTTATTTCTGCAGATCTACACATAGTCACTGATTTTTCTAGTGTTAGGTCTTGCTCTCTCAGCAATCTCTCTCTGAGTCCATTATCAGGTATTCTACAGACAATACGATCTCTAATCAGTGAATCCTTTAAATCACCAAACCCACAGGTTTTACTGAGTGATTGCAGCTCTGAAACATACTGATCAAATCCATCTACAGACTTCTGATCACATGTGAAAAACGTATATCTTTCATATGTCACATTTTTCCTTGGCACAAAGTAATCTTCAAACTTTTGCATTATAGAAGATAGCACCATATTCTGCCCCTCAGCAAACTGAAAACTATTATAAATGTCCAGCACATCCTCTCCTATCACATGGAGGAAAATGGATGCCTTCGTTTTGCCAGTCTCTGAATCAGCTCCACATGCAGCAAGATATATATTAAACCTTTGCTTAAATCTTTTCCAGTTTTCAGACAAGTTACCAGACATCAGCATGCCGGTTGGAGGAGCTAGTTTATCCATGGTTACTCACTGTTTGAAGATAGGAGCACACGGCAGGCTTTGCAGACACAGAGTATCCCAGCCACAGACTTCTGCAAGATTCCTCCACACTCTGAGAGCACTAGCAGTCCAAGTTAAACTTCTTCTGACAGCATGTTTTGTTCATACGTTTGTAAATCCAGTCATCAGGACACAGAGACATGTGAGTTCACTGATGTGCTGTTTATTCCCTCCAACTCCAGGCACACTGCACACTGGACCACCCACTTCCCAGCATCCCCCTGGTCCCAGGGAACATCACTGAAGATTCAGGCTTACACAGATCAGTAAGGGAGTGTCTACAAATATTAAGCATTCTGATACACTAACATCACAAGCCCTGAGCCAGTCTAGTCCATGGCAGGCACCGCAGTTTGTGGCCGCCGCGTGACATGCCACCAAAACCGCACTGGGGACCCACTAACCGGGACCCCGGTGTTAACACCGCACCTATCGATCTTTAGCATCTGTTAGAGGGTGGCGGCTAGCTGCTGGCGTGGGCACATACACTAACGGTGTGTGAACAGCACCTCAGGAGCTCAGTGTCCTGTCAGCTGGTATTACGAACCATTAACCCTCAGGAGGTTGGTTCGGGTTCCTCTCTAAGTCCCACGAAGCAGGTAGACTAGTTGCCAACCAGTACTACCAGAAAATAATAAACTAAAATAAAAAATAATGGAAACTCTCTGGAGCTCCAGAGAAATGCACCCGGCTCCTTGGGCACATTTTTCTAAACTGAGTCTGGTAGGAGGGGCATAGAGGGGAGGAGCCGGCACACACATACACACACTAAAGGTTTTTAAAGTGCCAGGCTCCAGTGGACCCGATCTATACCCCATGGTACTAAAGTACAGATCCCCAGTATCCACTAGGACGTAAGAGAAAAACACATTATGATCAGAAAGGGAATTGCCTGTATATTAAGAACCAATATGCAGCATAGCATTGTGCTTGCATTTATCTGGTACTATATGTGTATCAGCACACGGTACAATAAGGCACTGCATTCCCTCCTCTTTAAAGCCAGTTACTGGAAATGTCATCATTTGATATCATGGGGCATATATAATAGGATCCGAGTTTGCCGGAGGTGCGGGATGCCGTCCGATCTTGGACTTTTTGTTAAAGCGCCAATCATTTAGAAGGCATGGTTCTGCCTTGTAAATGGTTGCCCCTTTAAAAAAATGCCCGAGATTGGCTGGCCTCCAGAAAACTTGGACCCTATTACACATGCCCCCATTAGAGAGATATATTTTGTGGACATGTTCTAAATGCTGACATTTAGGATGTCTACATTGCCAGAACTGTGAATGTCGGCATGTTGACAATGGAATTTCCCATTCACTATTACTCTAAGCCTAACCCTAACCTCATCCTAACCCTAACTGATGGTTAGTCCTAACACTAAAATATTGTGTCAACATTCAGGCTGTTGGCATTCACAGTATCAATAGTCTGAAAATATCGACATTATGTCAGTTTCATGCTCTACCTAAGCATAAAGCCTAACTGAGTTTTTAAGCCTGTCTTAAGACTGGAATTGATGTGAGGAAATTGCTGTACATTCTATAAATACCATTGTCTCTTGTCTGCTGATGTTTATGCTTCATACAGTTGTCCCTTATAGGAAAATTACATGCTGAAAATTTTGTCTGAAATTGAATGATTGATAAATCCCCAAATTGAAATGTTCAGATATGAACAGTGAACTTAAAATACATTGTTCAGTCTTAAGCTGATTGCTCAAACTCAATTAAATAGGACTGAAATCCATCCCGCATCTTTAGGACAGTCTCCTGATAGGATCACATACAGGTTAGAGACTTGAGAATGCAGTCAGTTGAGGTGCTGTGACATCACTAATCCTGCCCCTTTGTATGGATCCACCAATTCTCACAGAGCATTAGAGAAATACCTTCTCTGTAATAAGGCAACCTGTTGCCCAGAAGTGAATGAGAAAATGGTGAACATATTTAGCCAAGTATAACCAGTTCAGTTGTTTATTTCATGTATAGTATTCAACTTCAATTAATCTGAAATATGATATATTGGAGTGTTTTACTTTTGAAGGTACAATTTCAAACTCAGGTTTGTATGGCTCCAGATACATAAGGTTTGCTGACAATCGGACCTAAAAGAATACACTTTTTATAGATTCAGTTACACTCCAATATGCACAACAATTTCATGAACTACATATTTGTGTACCTGATACCACAAATCTACGTATAACATAGTGTAATCGTAAAGGTAGCGGAAAGAATCATAGGAACAAACCTCCCAGCAATTGAGGATATCTATCGGTCAAGGGTCACAAAGTGGGTGGGAAGGGCTATTGACGACCACTCCCACCCCGCTCACGTGCTAGAACTGCTAGACACAGGAACAGTTTTGTCCCCCAAGCAACTCTCTTGGTTAACTTGACAATTGCCTAGCCCATTTCATGTCATACATGTAACATGTACAAGTATCCGTCATGCTTCTCTTCCCTATGTTATGTCATGTGTTGTATCTTGTGTGAGAGCTGTGGTCATCGGAAACAAATTCCTTGTGTGTTATGTACTGATATACTTGGCAATAAACTGATTCTGATTCTGTAATCTACATATTACACATAAAATTACAGTTTCACAGAGCACTACAATTAATCGGAAAATGTACGTTCACTTTATTAGCCATAGGTAATTAGCATTTCATACTATTTTAATGAGAATGCAGTAAGTGCCATATACTGCAAATTTCATTATTGTTTTTGTATAATTGCTTTTTAGTTTAGTTTTCAACATAACATGAAAACGCTACAGTAAAGGAGTTCTTTAGCCCAAGATGCTGGCACTGACGCAATTTTGGCAATTTAGATACTAGATTCAAAGTAGCAATAATGTGATGGCAAAACCAGGTTTAAATTATAAATAATTGGTAAGTAATTTCTGCACCGGCGCTAACTGTATCAAGGAGTGGATACTTTCCTTCACTCCGTGTATCAAAGCGATGTATGGTCACAAACTCCTCCTTCTCCCTCATTGTAATAATCGTCATGCAGTTGCTCAGATGAGATCTCCTCCACATTCAGCATGAAATGTAAAAGATAGGCGAAAACGCATAGTATAATAAGTTTTTTAATAACACACACATTTACTGAAACAACACATGGGGGGGTCATTCCGAGTTGTTCGCTCATTATTTTTTTGTCGCAACGGAGCGATTAGTCGCTAATGCGCATGCGCAATGTCCGCAGTGCGACTGCGCCAAGTAAATTTGCTATGCAATTAGGTATTTTACTCACGGCATTACAAGGTTTTTTCTTCGTTCTGGTGATCGTAATGTGATTGACAGGAAGTGGGTGTTTCTGGGCGGAAACTGGCCGTTTTATGGGTGTGTGCGAAAAAACGCTACAGTTTCTGAGAAAAACGCGGGAGTGGCTGGAGAAACGGAGGAGTGTCTGGGCGAACGCTGGGTGTGTTTGTGACGTCAAACCAGGAACGAAACTGACTGAACTGATCGCAGATGCCGAGTAAGTGTGGAGCTACTCAGAAACTGCTAAGAAGTGTCTATTCGCAATTCTGCTAATCTTTCGTTCGCAATTTTGATAAGCTAAAATTCACTCCCAGTAGGCGGCGGCTTAGCGTGTGCAAAGCTGCTAAAAGCAGCTTGCGAGCGAACAACTCGGAATGACCCCCTAGATCCCTTTTGGAATCTAGATGGTATAACCAAAGCAATTACCAGATGGTAATTGAAATTCAGCAGTTAAAACATTAAAATCCACAATCCTCCTCAAAGCAATAACACTAAAATCATTAGGGACAGCTTAGATGATGGTAGAATTCAATCAATTACCAAAAGCAGAGAAAAAGCTTGCAAAAGTCAATCTCTGGAAGCAAGAAGAATTGAAGAATTGAGTATTATCCTGTACAGTAAATGTCACTAAACTTATATGTATTGTGAGCCATAAATCTACAGTCCGATCGCTTCCAATCCAGCAATCTTATCTATAGTAGAAATGAGCGAGTTCATGAGCGAATACATGTTGTATTTCCACAATTCCACACACGAAGCATCGGCAGTAGGGGGAATTTCCCCTATACCTGCCTGATATATGGTCCTTGTGAGCCTAGCTCGTATTTAACTTAATCCTCCAAAGAATTCTTGACTTTTAAGGCTAAACTATTTCTTAACCTGAGGCTCTAATGCTATGGCTGCAAACCAGCTACAATCTGTATGCGTTATGGCATGTTCCACCTGAACTGTGGTCTTTCTTTACTGTTCTAAAGTACACAAAGCTTTCATACATAGGACAGAAGACACAAGAATGTAAACGACCATACACACGGAGCGATATAAAGTAGCTGAGCGATTTTGACTGGGTGTAGTATGTGATGCCGGTGGTTGGGCTCCCGGCGGCCAGCATACCGGCTCCAGAATCCCGACCGCCGGCATATCGTCAGCTGGGCGAGCGCAAATGAGCCCCTTGCGGGCACACGCTATCTATTCACCCTCCAGGGGGGTTGTGGACCCCCAAGAGAGAGAAAAGATGTCGGTATGCCAGCGGTCGGGATTCCGGCGCCAGTATGGTGGTCGTTGGGAGCCCAGCCGCCGGCAACCTGAAGACCACCCATTTTGACTATATAGTCAAAATCGCTCAGAAAGTTAGTGCATATCGCTCTGTGTGTACACAGCCAGCGATAGCGATGCGCGTCCCTGCCAGGTCGCTATCACTGCTAAAAATAGATTGTGCAGGCAAGTCAATTTTGGCTAGGTCGCTGGAAAAGAAAAAGCATCCCCTTGCTTAAATGAGTTAGCCAAAATCACCCATAGCCAAAATCGCAGGTAAAGTTAGTTAAAATCGCTGGAAAAGTTAGTCAAAATCTCCTACTGCCAGTTCAAGGGAAAACGCTCAGTCAAAATCTTTCATAGTTAAAATTATCCGTGTGTATGCACCTTAAGCTCTCATGAGTAGGGCCTCATATGCTTATCTTTACTTTAATAATCTTCAACTGCACCAAATCATACTTGCCTACATTTGAAAAAGCATTTCAGGGAGATTGTGAAAGTAACACCTATCAGCGTAGACGTGTACTGCTACATCTGCGCGGTGAGCCATGAAAATTACTTTCATCCAAATGTAAATGAGTACCAAAGTTAATAAGATCTACTTGTTGAAGAAAAAACAATGATATTTTGCAGGATTTGTTTGTGTATTGTGTTTTACAAGAGGTTCCACATACTGTAAGTGGCCACGAGAAACCTTATTTAAACTGTATGTAGCCATAGGAATAATTGTGCTTCCTAACCTTTGCAGGGAAATGGCACTGATGATCCCATTTAAATGTATATAGCTCTGATTTCTTTTCCCCCAAAAAAATGTAACAGTTATATAATGGGGGTAAGGTGCAATCAGGGAGATTGCTGGTCCATTCAGGGATTAAAGGGGGGTACACACGGAGAGATCTGTGTTTAAAATCTAAGCAATCTGACTAGATTGCTTAGATTTTAAGCACGGATCTGTCGTGTGTGTGCCCCCAGCGATAGCGCATCGCTATCCCCGGTGCTAGATTGAGCCTGAATGCAGGCTCAATCTAGCGGGTCACTCACTTCAACGCTGTGTGAAGTGAGCGCCCCCCCGGTCCCCCTCCCTCGCTCAACACACATTGCGCTGTGCTGAGTGGGGGGAGAGATGTGTGCTGAGTCTGTGTTGAAATCACTCAGCACACACCTCTCCCGTCAGGGAGATCGCTACCATTTCAGGGAGTCTCCTGCAGAATGAGGGAGGGTAGGCAACTATGCACCAAATCCAGCAGTCTTCTGCCACCTGATACTTATTCCAGTGTCATCTACTGCTGTAGCTGTTTATTTACCCTGTACATGTCCTATATTGTCTTCAACTGTAAAGGCCCATACACAGTTGACGATGCACACGTCGTTAACGACTTCCCTTGAACTTCCCTTGAACAGCTGAGCAAACGATATGAGCATACACACTACCAACGACCAAAGACCATTCATCGTTGGAGCATCCAAGCTGAACAGTTTATTAAAAAAATAAGCTGGGAACAGGGCTGGTGAACAGTGGCTTGGTCGTTGGTCGTTCACACCATACACATTCAACGACGTCTCTGGTCGGTAACGACCATAGTGGAAATTGAGCATACATCCTCCACAGATAAGCGAGGGTCGTTAACGTCCCGCGGGGCCGCGCATCGGTGGTCGTCGGATGCATACACACTTGACGATATAATGAGCGACGTCGTTGATGAGGGCTGAAATGAACGACGTCGCTCATTTTATCGTCAAGTGTGTATGGGCCTTAAGTTGCTGTTTTCCTGTTTTGATTATTTGTTTATGTACTCTAAAGGCTAATAATAATAATACATTCATAAATATACTTTGAAAAAAAAATCAAACCATTTTTACGTATCCGATCATCTGATGTCCTACACCTGTATTTTGATTGCTGCATGCATCTGAGTATCTGCATGGATCTGCGAATCACAATTGTGGAATTTGCAAGTGGGATTAAAGTTTGCACTTTGCAGTAAGAGCTCCTGCGTGGGGAGGGCATTGATGATACTTATCTCATTTTAAGTATCGGGGACCTTTCTTCCATATCATTCATTATAACGTAAATGATAAGCACAATTCCACTACAGTACACTCATTTTACGGGGGTATTTAGCAAAGCAGGGCAAGAGAAAAAGTAGAGAGAAAATGAAATAAACCACTAATCAATCAGCTCCTGTTATTTTTCAAACACAGCCTGTAAAATTACAGTAAGAAGCTGATTTTTTTTTTAATTTCCATACTTTGATAAATACCCCACTAAAGAAGTTTACTAATATTTTTCTATTACACACCATATAACTAATGTCTGGTCACAGTTGTAAATTACAACACCAAATTACTAATGCCTGGTCACAGTTGTCTATTACAACACCAAATTAGTAATGTCTGGTCACAGTTGTGCCCTAAGCTACATAATTGCAATTCTAAATGAGGCCCACTGTATGTAATCTGCCTCCTCTTCTTCATCACTTGCAGGCGCATTTACCACACAGCACAAGCTGGATGTCATTCAAATGAATACAAATCACTGCAGTGGGGTTTAAGGTTATCATGTTTCACTGGAAAATTAGAAATGGATGTAAATTGGAACATAATGATTTCACTGGAACAGTTCAGTTATGTACTGCATTTGATCCAATGGTACACATTCAAGATGCCAACTGTTGGGATCCCGGCAGTCAGAATACTGACACCCATCAGAACACCAATGCCGGAATCCCAAACAGGTCAACATCCTGACGCCGGAATACCAAACAGGCTGCCAGAAAGGGCAGTGGCGCACACAGGGGTGGGTGGGGGAGGGGGTGGGGTTCGGGGGGGGGGGGGGGGGAGGTGAGTACCCAGAAACCCTGCCTGATGGATCAGATTCTTTTTCCAGAGATGGAGACAGCTGTGTCTGCATCTCAAAATTAACCGAGACCGCAATTGTGCCCACAATCGCAACTGCGATCGCGTCCCGCAATCGCGACCGTGGCAGAGAGCTTTGACCAGCAGAACAAAATGTCACGGATAGGAGAGCTGGGGAGTTGCTGTGCATGCTCATCCCACAGCTGCTCCTTCGTTCCCACAATCAGAAATGTAGGGGCCGCCAGGTAATTATGTTTTTGTGTGTGTATGTACAGTATGTGTGTGTGGTATACTATGTATGAGTTTGCAATATGAATTATGTGTGTGGTGGACGATGTGTAGTATGATATGTATGTGTGTGTGGTGTACTATGTATGTGTGTGCAATGTGTGCTATTTATATGCATGTGTGTGGTATCCTATGGATACAGTATGTGTGTGTATAATATGTGTGTGGTGTGTTATGTATACTCATGTGTATGTGTGCTTGCAATGTGTGTATGTGTGCGGTGTGCCATATAATGTATATGTGTGTGTGTTCCATGTATGTGTATGTATGTATGTATGTATGTATGTATGCAGTGTGTGTGGTGAGCTACAGTATGTATGTGTGGTGTGCTATGTACACAGTATGTATGTGTGTGCGGTGTGCTATAGTATGCATGTGTATGCAATGCGAATGTGTGTATGTGTGGTGTGCTATGTACAGTATATGTGTGCAAAACGGAAACCCCCCTCAGTAAATCCTTCGTTTGCCCCTGAGGGGGGTTGTGGTTAGGCACCACATGGTGAAGGTGTGTGTGTGTGTGGTGGGGGGGAGTTAGGTTTAGGCACCAAACTGGGAGGATTGTGGTTAGGCTGTGGAAAGGGGGGGAGGGGTTTAAGTTTAGGCACTACGAACTATGGTTAGGCTGCAGTAAGGGAGGGATAGGGTTAAGGGGATAGGGTAAAGTTAGAATACTTACCTCGCCCCTGTCATAATCGTGACCATACCATCGGGATGCCGGCGTCGGTATTGTAACCGAAGGCATTCCGTCTGCCAGTCACGCTTTCCAATCCTGATCCAGCATATTGCCTTATGCATCAATTATCATGCAGTGATTTTCTCATTAATGATTATACAAATTGCAGGAAAATCCTGAATTGAATGTAGTAGTATTGTATGTCTTTGTAAGTATTGGTCATTTCTCACATGTATAGTACGTGCGCGATAAAGTATGTGTCATGTTAATCTATACAGAAATATCTATGTACACTTGTATGTCCAAAATTGTGATAAAAGAGTACTACAAAAGACTTGCAAAATTGTATCCCTTATCCCTATTTCAGTATAAATAATAATGGGGTTATATACATGTGAACACACCCTATTAGGAGAGAACTGTCCTTTATAATTGTACTGTAGTTATGTTTACTAACAGCTTGTGGTAAAGAGGAACATGGTCATGTGTATTGTGTATTGTCATATGAACTCTGATTAAGTTTCTAGGATTACTCAGTGTGCATGACAACATTACGAAACACACATTACAACATACACACAAGATGCAAACGCTGAAAATCACATGGAGATAACAATACATACTAGGTTATGTAAACGGTGTGTGTGTGGGGAAGACAGCAAGGTATCAGCAGAATGGCGGGCCCAGTGGTAGCACTGCTGCAGGAGCGCAGAGTATAGGGAAGAGTTACAGTCACAACAGTAATATGACCACAGAGCTGTACTGTATGAAGCTATCAACCCGCCCCTACAGCTGCGGATGACAATGAGGAAGCGGAGGCTGCTCTGCTGGTGCTCACAGCTGACACCCACAGCTAGGAGGAGGAAGCAGCAGAGCCAGAGGGACCTGGGGATCGTATAGCACACACAGCCACTGGTACCATCTGCCATTCACCCCTGGCTGCGGCGCGGTATACAGGAGGCTATGGATCTGAGGGGAGATGTGCATTTGCTGGTCTGGGTTACTGCAGCCGTCGTCCTGCTGAGTATGCTGCTATTCTCCACACTCCCGTTCCTGACTGACTACTTTCGGAAATGGAAAATAATGAGACCAATTCCAGGAGTGGGGCCCAATTACCCTCTGGTTGGGGACGCTCTGCACCTGAAACCTAACGGGGGAGGTACAGTATATGCAGTACTGTAAAGTATATATAGTACTGTACATGAAAGTTATGGTACACATAGCAATGAAGGAGGCTGGAGTCATAGTTACACAGATGATTCCACTGCAATGTATGGTAACATTCTATGTAAATAATGAGGATTGCATTCCAGTGTTAGGTAACATTCTAGGTATACAGTGATGAGTGACAGTAATAACTGCTGTGGAGAGTCATTATTTACATAGCATGATACCATATGTGTTAAGATCGCTCAGCACACATCTCTCCCATCAGTATCCCCCTATACATTGCAAATGCAGTGCTTCCGTTATTTACAGACTACAGTAAATAAAGAAACAAGTTCATCTATACACTTGAACTGTGTTCTAGACAAATCCTGTATATTCATATTTACCAAGATTCTGCAATTAGCACTCTCTCCCAGGGCAGTGGCTTCCTGTTCTAGTATGTGTGTGGCCGATATGAACAATCTCGGTCAATAATGAACAAGAAATTGCTCATATCTTTCAGTGTGTAGGCACCAACGATCAACGATGTGCGGCCCCGCAGTCGTTCATCCTTGGTGTCGGCTCGTTTTACTTGCAAGCCAATATGGACAATATCGTCCATATTAGCATGCAGGACTATGGGGCCGGGTGACGTCAGGGAATGAAGAAACTTCAGTGTTCCCCCCCGTCACCCTGTCCTGCCGCCGGCTCGTCCGTCGAGCACCTCTGCGGCAAATCGGCCAGTGTGTAGGGCCCAGCAATGTGATGCAGCTTTTCTGGTGGTTTTACAGATGTAGGAAGATGAAGAATTAAACTTTGACAGTTCTGTAAACATGATCCTGTTTAGCAGGGCCTAGGTTCCCAAATGATGGAACAACATAACAGTAATGTCAGCGCTAGCAATGGAGCAACACTTGAATTGCACCGTCGGGTACAATCTAGTGGCCGATGGCGAGCAAAACAGTTGAATTCCCCCCATAGTGGTGAGGAGCAGCATTAGTTTTTATTAGATAGAATAGCTGTTACTCAGAAACAAATACAACATAACAATGTTTCTTAATAGAAACAATAAGTATATATAAAGAGAGAGAATGATATTAGAAGAACATTATGGTGTACTTAATCCTATAAAAAAAAGCCACCATAGCCTCAGTCAGAGTGATGTAATAAAGTGCAGTAGTGTCAATCCTCATACAAAGTGGGTTAGCTTATTAGCCGCGATAACCTGTTTTTGTACAAAAACCCCAGACTTTTAACCCTATCTAATTAGCCGAGAAAGCTTTTTCCCACAATAATTGTACAGCGATTTCACTTCACCTACTCTGAGCAGGTGAAAACTTGGGTAAAATCTCTATTTTAAGGTAAAAATGCCGGAATTTGGTTCAGAACCCCTGCGACAAACACCCCTCCCCCTTCCCCAATGACTAGTTAGGCACTATGAAGTTTTTAATTATTTTAAATTGCCAATAATGACATGTCAGTGTTGGGGTGAAAAAGTGCAAAGTGATGGAATTTGGGATTTAAGGTATAGGATAGGTATATTGGGGTGCTTTTCGAGCAGGACAAGTGCTTTTAATCTTGTTGTCAATTTAATATAGCCAATTGATCACTAGTTTATATTTTTACATTTTTATTGGTGACTAACAAAGTGTTTCTGCTGTACTGTGTATACACTTCTGATAGTGCTGTTCCTTGTGGGGGTTTCTGTTGGTTTTATTTGAATGCATTTCATAAAACAATAAGAATTGAACTTGCAATGGAATGACTTGATCTGAATACCTTGGATGCAGGCAAATAGATGTTAATCCAGGTATCCAGGTCATTCTTCAGTTTACGTAATTATGTATTCAGAGCACTGCAAATTATGTTTATCTGTAAAGTTATGCAATAAACAATGCGCTTCAAATATCCAAAGTATATGTGTGTATGTAGTTTAATAATAGCTTCTCCTATGGGATCCAACGAGCAGTGGATCTACATAACAAGCATAATCAAAACAAGATGATGGTTATATAATTTAGTAATTTAAAAAATAATACTTGATTATGCCTGTGGTATTAGCATACTGTAAAGTACGGTTAATACTATAAAAAATAGGATTTTAATACCTACTGGTAAATCCTTTTCTCTTAGTCCGTAGAGGATGCTGGGGATGCTTCAAGAACCATGGGGTATAGACGGGATCCGCAGGAGACATGGGCACTTTAAGACTTTTAAAGGGGTGTGAACTTGCTCCTCCCTCTATGCCCCTCCTCCAGACTCCAGTTATAGGAACTGTGCCCAGGGAGATGGACATTTTGAGGAAAAGGATTTATTTAATTTTAAAACTAAGGTGAGATACATACCAGCTCACACCTCAAACATGCCGTACAACATGGCATTCAACAACAACGCATGCAACGGCATGACCAACCTCAGCCACAGACTGACTGTACTTAACTCAACATGAGAGTAACCAAAACCAAACTGCAGATACAGCCCGCACTGGGACGGGCACCCAGCATCCTCTACGGACTAAGAGAAAAGGATTTACCGGTAGGTATTAAAATCCTATTTTCTCATACGTCCTATAGGATGCTGGGGATGCTTCAAGAACCATGGGGTTTATACCAAAGCTCTAGAACGGGTGGGAGAGTGCGGATGACTCTGCAGCACCGATTGACCAAACAAGAGGTCCTCCTCAGCCAGGGTATCAAACTTGTAAAACTTCGCAAAGGTGTCTGAACCCGACCAAGTAGCAGCTCGGCAAAGCTGTAATGCCGAAACCCCTCGGGCAGCCGCCCAGGATGAGCCCACCTTTCTGGTAGAATGGGCTTTCATCGATTTCGGTAACGGCAATCCTGCCGTTGAATGAGCCTGCTGAATCGTATTACAGATCCAACGCGCAATAGTCTGCTTAGAAGCAGGAGCCCCAATCTTGTTGGGAGCCCACAGGACAAACAGAGCCTCTGTTTTCCTAATCTGCGCTGTTCTGGCAACATAGATTTTCAAAGCTCTGACCACATCGAGAGACTTCGATTCCGCCAATGCGCCAGTAGCCACTGGCACCACAATAGGCTGGTTTACGTGAAATGATGAAACCACTTTTGGCAGAAATTGCTGACGAGTTCTCAACTCTGCTCTATCTGCATGGAAGATTAAATAGGAGCTTTTGTGAGACAAAGCCGCCAATTCAGATACCCGCCTTGCGGATGCCAAGGCCAACAACATGACTACTTTCCAAGTAAGGAATTTTATCTCAACCTTACGTAAAGGTTCAAACCACATGAGATTGCAGGAACTGCAATACCACATTAAGATCCCACGGTGCCACAGGAGGCACAAATGGAGGTTGCATGTGCAGCACACCTTTCACGAAGGTCTGAACTTCTGGAAGGGAGGCCAATTCTTTCTGGAAGAAAATTGATAAGGCCGAAATTTGTAGGAGCCTTCTTGGACTCAAACCAAGACACATATTTTCTCCAAATACGGTGGTAATGCTTTTCCGTTACTTCCTTTCTAGCCTGAAGAAGAGTGGGAATGACTTAATTGAGAATACCCTTTCTGGCTAGGATTTGGCGTTCAACCGCCATGCCATCAAACGCAGCCGCGGTAAGTCTTGATATACGCACGGACCTTGTTGTAACAGGTCCTCCCGTAGAGGAAGAGGCCAGGGATCTTCTATGAGCAACTCCTGAAGATCTGGATACCAGGCCCTCTTTGGCCAGTCTGGAACAATGAGTATCGCCTGAACCCTTGTTCTTCTTAAAATCTTTATCACCTTTGGAATGAGTGGAAGTGGAGGGAACACATAGACCGACGGAAACACCCACGGTGTCACTAGGGCGTCCACCGCCATTGCTTGAGGGTCCCTCGACCTGGAACAATATCTCTGAAGTTTCTTGTTGAGGCGGGACGCCATCATGTCTATTTGAGGAATTCCCCAACGACTTGTCATTTCTGCAAAGACCTCTTGATGAAGACCCCACTCTCCTGGATGGAGATCGTGTCTGCTGAGGAAGTCTGCTTCCCAGTTGTCCACTCCTGGAATGAAGACTGCTGACAGAGCTCTTGCATGTCTTTCCGCCGAGCGAAGAACTTTCGTGGCCTCGGCCATCACTGCTCTGCTCTTTGTTCCACCCTGGCGGTTTATGTACGCCACTGCTGTTTTGTTGTCTGACTGAATCAAGACGGGCAGACCGCGAAGAAGATGTTCCACTTGCAGAATGCCATAGTAAATGGCCCTTAATTCCAGAATGTTTATGTGCAGACAAGCTTCCTGGCTTCACTATTTTCCCTTAAAGTTTCTCCCCTGTGTGACTGCTCCCCAGCCTCGGAGACTTACATCTGTGGTCACCAGGATCCACTCCTGAATCCCGAACCTGCGTCCCTCCAGAAGGTGAGAACTGTGCAGCCACCACAGAAGGGAGATCCTGGTCCTGGAAGATAGGATTATTTTCCGGTGCATGTCCAGGTGAGACCCGGACCACTTGTCCAACAGGTCCCACTGAAACACCCTGGCATGGAACCTGCCATACGGAATGGCCTCGTAGGCCACCACCATCTTCCCCAGCAACCGAGTGCATTGAAGAACTGACACCTTTGCTGGTTTCAGAATCTGTTTTACCATATTTTGTAACTCCAGAGCCACTGGAAGAAAAACTCTCTGTAATTCTGTATCCAGAATCATACCCAGGAATGACAGCTGTGTCGTCGGAACCAACTGTGATTTTGGCAAGTTTAGGAGCCAACCATGTTGTTGCAGAATCGTCAGTGAGAGCGCAACATTTTCCATCAATTGCTCCTTGGATCTCGCCTTTATGAGGAGATCGTCCAAGTACGGGATAATTGTAATTCCCTGCTTGCGCAGGAGAACCATCATTTCCGCCATAACCTTGGTGAAAATCCTTGGTGCTGTGGACAGACCAAACGGTAACGTCTGAAATTGGTAATGACAATCTTGAACAGCAAACCTCAGTTATGCCTGATGTGGAGGATATATGGGAACGTGTAAGTAAGCATCCTTTATGTCGACCGACACCATAAAATCCCCCTCCTCCAGACTGGAGATCACTGCTCGGAGAGATTCCATCTTGAATTTGAATTTTTTCAGAAAAAAATTGAGGGATTTTAGGTTCAGAATCGGTCTGACTGAGCCATCCGGTTTCGGGACCACGAACAGACTCGAATAAAAACCCTCCCCCTGTTGTGACGGGGGAACTGTGGCAATGACTTTATTTTGACACAGCTTTAGTATTGCAGCGCATACTACCTCCCTTTCTAGATGAGAAGCTGGCAAGGCCGATTTGAAAAATGGGTGAGGGGGCACGTCTTGAAACTCTAATTTGTACCCTTGTGTTACGATTTCTAATATCCAAGAATCCAGGTCCGAGTGCACCCAAACCTGACTGAAGAGTTTGAGACGTGCCCCCACCGGTGCAGACTCCCGCAGAGGAGCCACAACGTCATGCGGTGGATTTGGTAGAAGCCGGAGAGGACTTCTGCTCTTAGGAACTTGCCACAGCCTGTGACCTTTTTCCCCTTCCTCTTCCTCTCGCAGCAAGGAAGGAGGACCCTAGTCCTTTTTTGAATTTATTGGGCCGAAAGGACTGCATCTGATAGTGGGGCGTTTTCTTCTGTTGTGCAGGAACATAAGGTAAAAATGACGACTTACCCGCGGTAGCCGTAGATACCAGGTCAGTGAGGCCGTCACCAAAGAAGACACTACTGTTAAACGGTAAAGACTCCATCGCCTTCTTAGAGTCAGCATCAGCATTCCATTGATGAATCCACAATGCTCTCCTAGCTGAGACTGCCATGACATTGGCCCTTGATCCCAAAAGGCCAATATCCCTTACAGCTTCTTTTAAATATGCTGCAGCGTCCCTGATATGACCCAGAGTCAAAAGCACGCTATCCCTGTCTAGGGTATCTGTGACAGGACGGTCCCGTACGAAAGCACTCGCCGCTTTCGCGTCCCGTCTCCTGCGCACAGAATGGAGGGTCAGGTCACACGAGGCCTGACCACATAGGGGATTCCCGCTTACCGTCAGTAACCGCCTGTTACTGACTCCACCCACTGCGCTGTGGGCGGGTTTATGCTGCCACCACCAAACTCCTAACCTGCCGTGGCGTTTGGAACCACGGTTCTGCTCTGTATGTGCCGACGCACTGCCTTACCACACCTGTGTGGTGTTGACGAATCCCCACAAGCCACTTGCTATGCCTCTACCGGTAGCTAGCAGAAGGCGGAACTTGGAGACGTTAGGTGCTTCCCTGGACAGCCGGAGGACGGGGCTATGTTTGGCATAACCCTGTAGGTCACAAGATGAAGCAATCTTCTTGAGGCAGATGTTTATTTGCTCAATAATAGCCTTAAAAAAGACTCATCCCTATTGCTAGGGGCAACAGCATACAACAAGATGTTCCAGCAGAATAAAGATGGTACAATACAATTTTCATGGGGCAACTGGCCTCCTTTTATCTTACTCCAATACACAGTACCACAGGGGGTAAGCCCGCCCTGTGGTGTACAACCAATCAATGTTTACCCATGGGCTGTGCATGCCTTGGTCTCATGCACAGCTAACATTGTTCCCTATGGACAGTGGGGAGTGGTCGTTCTCCTTTGCCTGTCCCATCCTGGAGGATCAGGATACGCCCCGGTGCCGTTCAGTCTAGGCTGGGGGAAGTTTTCCAGCCTAAACTGACTTCCAGAAACCTGCCCGGGACCTAGCCCACTGCCTGCAGCCTGGATTTGGGCTCCAGAGCTGGGCAGACTAGCTCCCCGGTCCAGGTTTCCTGGCCACTACGGGTGATCCCTATGGAGCTCCAGAAAACTACTCAGCTTGTTTCAAAGCTGAGCTTCTTCTCTCTCTACCAATGCCCCTTTCAAGAGTGAGGCTGGAAGGGAAAGTA
The DNA here is from genome assembly GCF_028390025.1 of Pseudophryne corroboree. Classification (NCBI taxonomy): domain Eukaryota; kingdom Metazoa; phylum Chordata; class Amphibia; order Anura; family Myobatrachidae; genus Pseudophryne; species Pseudophryne corroboree. The sequence goes on from NC_086444.1 coordinate 1,036,799,316, forward strand.
TTCCGTTTTTTTGGGGAAAAGGTCTGGGAGAATCCATCAGCCTGCACAGCCATGGATTCCCCCCTCCTGGGACACACAACCAAGTAAGTGCAATTTACCTTTAAATACATCACATTTAAAATACACTGTACATTCCCCTTTAAATATACACTGAGCCTGTGCCCTGCACAGGCTCCACACTCCCAGGCACTGCAGTGCCTCCCAGCACAATACACTTTTTTATTACATTTAAAACACAATGTTTTTGTTTCTCTAAATACTGTCCCCTAGCCCTGCAGCCTGGCTGCTAGGACTCTGTCTGTGCTGGAGGTATGTGGCTGGCTTCCCCCATCCTCCAGCCTGCCTGTAATGCCCGCCACTGGGGTCCAGGGAGCTGGCTCTCCCTATCCCCCCAGTGTGGCACTCACTCAGTGACCTCCTCTCCCCCGGCGCGCACACACAGATCAGCGCGCCGGGGAGCTCCATCACTGCCGCGGTCGCCGGAGAGGTCCGGGACTGCGGCACACAATTTAAAAATACATTTTTAAATCACTCTCTACACACGGCGCCTAGCGCCCACAATATTTTAAACCTGGCGCCAAGCTCCCATTGTCCTTATAATGGCGCCGGGCACTAGGGGTTAACCCCTTCAGTGCCGCGGCGGCCATTGTCCACGTGGGCTGGGGGTCTCTCCGGCCACACTCCCCCCCCCCCCCCCATTCAAGCGGGTCAACCAGGGACCCATGTCCCAACGATTTGGTCCCTGGTCCCGCAGTCTGTTGGGTTGAAGGTGACGCTACCTGGGGGGTGTAGGCTCCGGCCTAGACAGTTCATCCATAGTGTAGTGGGCCTCTCTTCGTGGGTGAACAATGTTCAAATAGTCCACCTGAAGTCCAAGTTCAAGGCTCCACCACAAAAGTCTGTCCAATTTCCCCAAGGTAGGTTGCAGCCACCTAACAGGTGGGTGGTAATTCACCACGGTGGGGGGCCAGTTACACACAAGTGCCACCCAAGGTGTCCCAATTGTGGCATACCCCACCTCTCACAATAGCAGTATTCTGCTCAAACAGGCCACAGGGTGCTCCTGCCCATATGGCTCCTCCTGGCTCAGTACTACTCCCAGTCCGTGCAGGGGCGCAGTAGTTCGTAAAACACAGTCCTGGTCAAGAATGTGCGCCATCAGCACTGGAGCGGGTACCAGAGCCTCCTCCAATGACTGGAATGCCAACTCGCAAGCGGGTGCAAAGTTCACTGACTTGCGAATGCCCTTCCTAGCCATCTCTGTACAGGGGTTCACTACAGGACTAAAGTCAATGACAACGTGTCCGTAGGGCCTTACAGGTCCTAAGGTCAGTACCTGTCTGGGTGATGTAGGTCGGGGACAGCCTCTGGTTGCCTCCACCCCCTCTGGTTTGGGCCTACCCCTGTCTCCTCCCACATGGTGTACCAGGCACTGCACCTCCGTCATACCTATCTGGCAACTGTCTGCCCGAACTGTCAGACCTGCCCTCCCATCCTCCTCTGTCAACCTATGACTCGGGAAACCTACCCTGTCACCTAGGCCTACTCTTTCCTCCTTGTCCGCTACCTGTGCCACAGTGATGGCGGGCAGACCACCAGCCTCTGGATCCTGTGTGGCATCCACTACAGGGAGGCTGCGTGTCTTCCCCGATCTACTGAGCACAGGCACGGAACCTGCTATGTCTACAGCAACTTGCTGTAAAGGTTCTCCTATGGTCAGAGGCCCAGAGACAACACAACCGCTGGAGTGCCCCAGCTGCCAACGCATGGCACCAGCCTTACAGTTGGTCTGGGCGTCATCCGACATTCCAGACCAGGGTAAGCACTGTATCAGGCACTTCAGGGTACGGTCTATCTCTGAGTGGCTGTCCAAAGGGGTTTCGCTGGCAACCGACACCGGTTGCGCAGGAAGGTTCCCTGGGGGGACCAGTTGGACACGTTCCCTATCTGGTCTATCCCCTCTCACTTTCCTGTCTACCCTGTACCTTAACCCTTCCCGCCAGGTCAAACTTCCTGCCCCAACCCTGTCAAGGCCGCTGCCAGAGTGGCGCCTCATGCCTTTCGGGGATGGCTCAGAGAGTTGAGCCTCCCTAAACTGTTGCCTGCGGCCCTCAATCTCTCCTAAATTGGGACACTCTACAGGGGGATCTAGGTTGGGACTGCTAGGGTCAGTCTGGTAGGGGTCAGTCATGGAAAAGTCAGTGTGGTTTCTCATACTCACCGCCGGAGTTGGCAAACCACTTGGGTCAGGAGCATCATTGGGCACCCCCACAGGATCAAACGAGCTGGAACCAACATCCTCTGCGTTGCTAGGGGACGCAGGCATACCAGAGGCAAAAGGCATGCAGGGTCAATGTGCCGATCTAGCTGCTGTAATCTTTTCCTCTGGGCTGGTTGATGCTGTGGTTGGCTGTGCTGGCAGTTGTCTAGCAGCTGTAGTCTTTTCCTCTGGGCTGGGCTGTGCTGGAGCAGCTGATGTCAACGGTGGTTGTGGAACTTGACTCCGGGGAATGGTGCCAGCAAACGTAGTGACAATCCCACCACCCAGATCATTTCCTAGGACCACATCAGTTGGGAGACCATCCATGACGGCAACTTCTCGCAACTCTGGTCCAGCTCCCCAGTCCAGGTAGACTCTTGCCATGGGAACCGTTTTCTCCATTCCATCGGCCAGGGTGACCTGTGCAGTGCGACCCTGCAATACTGCAGCAGGATCTATAAGGTGGGGGCTCACCACAGTGATTGAGGCCCCAGAGTCTCTTAGGCCTTCCCCCTGCAGGGGTCCCACGTGGACCGGCTGCAGGTGCCTCCACATATTGTGTAGGGGCTGTTTGGCCATGCAGGTGACTCTCTCCGCAGAGTGCACCTGTCTCTCGCCACACTCCATCGGACTGACTGGAGGGGGAACAGTCTCTGTAGGCTCATCTCCTCTCGTCAAACAAGCGATCCGGGCTCCAGCACTCGGATTTGGGGCACGAGTCTGGGGTGCTTGGGATGCAGGACAGTTCATCCTCAGGTGTCCGATATTCCCACAGCCGTAGCACTTCTTCTCCAGTCGTGGCACCGATGATCTCTGATCAGTTGCAGGGACGCTGCAGTGCGGTTGCTGGCCAAGAGCACCCAGGTTGGAAGATGCTTGTCTTTGGGGTGATGAGCTGAAGAGGGGGGTCCCCTTGGTGGTACAGTCTTTTGGAGCTGGCTGCTGGCTGGGCGCTTCTGGCCCTGTGGCCGAATTGCCACATACTTGTCTGCTAACTGGGCAGCCATCTTTAAGCTGGGTGGCTCCCGGTCTAGCACCCACTCCTTCACTTCTGGGGCGCACCTGCGGTAGAACTGCTCCCTGCAGATCAGGTCAATCAGTGCGTCCCATGTAGTGGCTTCAGAATCCTTCACCCACTTCACCACGTACTGCCGCAGCTGGGTGGCAAACTGCCCATGGGTGCTGCTAGGATTCTTGGGCAAGTCTCTGAACTTCTTCCGGTAAGACTCTGGAGTGATGAAGAATCGCTGGAGGAGAGCCTTCGCGACTTCGTCATAATCCCCACAGTCCTCCGTGGCCACTCCTCGATAGGCCTCCAATGCCTCTCCATGCAGAGTGGGCACAAGGTGTCTCACCCACTCCGACTTGGGTAAATCGTGTAGTTTACAAGTCCTTTCAAAAACTTGTAAATGTCCATCAATGTCCCCATTACTGTCTGCAAACTTGGCAAACTGAATGCGTCCTGATCTGTGTACAACAGCTGACAACGGCTCCCGGGGTACCACGGCCTGTGGTGCCCGCTCATCACGCCACATCTGGATGATGATCAAGCGCTCTTGCTCCGTTGCCCTTTCCCCCAATTCCGCTAGCCGTTCTGCCCCCCCTGGGACGTTGGGATCCTGGCCCTGCTAGGGATTGCTGGGAAACATTGCTGCTGTGAGAGAGGGCGGGGCTTGTGGGTCTCACCGGTTCCTTACGAAGGTCCACTGTTGGGCCATCCTCTGCGATGCTGACGCCGTCAGTGCTTTCCACCTCCGCCCGATAGGACTCCTCCAAGCTCATGAGCGCCGCCTTCATGACGCTTCTGGACGCGTTGAAAGGGATATCCACACCCTTCTCCTGGCACACAATCTCCAGATCATCCTTGGACATTCCGCTGAATTCCGCCATCTTGTGCGTTCTCCTGCGCTGCAGTTACTCCTCTCCTGAGTAACTCGGCTTCTCCAGTCGGGTGATGAAAAGCCTCCTGGGATTATCCCACCGCTATGCCACCAATTTCTGTGACAGGACGGTCCCGTACGAAAGCACTCGCCGCTTTCGTGTCCCGTCTCCTGCGCACAGAATGGAGGGTCAGGTCACATGAGGCCTGACCACATAGGGGATTCCCGCTTACCGCCAGTAACCGCCTGTTACTGACTCCACCCACTGCGCTGTGGGCGGGTTTATGCTGCCACCACCAAACTCCTAACATGCCGTGGCGTTTGGAACCACGGTTCTGCTCTGTATTGTTAGGTTCCTGGTGCTCAGAACAAGGGAGATGTTGCGTAGTGAGTCCTGAGCACCAGAACGTGACGCTGAAACGAGGTGTGGTGTGGAAATAGCCCCTAGCACCCTACCTCCGTTGTTTCACCCGTGTGGTCCGTTCACGCCTGAGTGACTATGGTTTCTTGGGCCCACGGCAGCCGCGTTTGAAGGGCGGATTAGGTCTGCCCAACTCTGATGCCCCCAGGTCTTAGATTGAGACAAGGCGTGAACCGAGACAGGATAATAACAAGGGGACCTCTAGCTAAAACAAACAGAAGGCTAGGGGCTACTAACAACCCTAAATATATGTGCGGCACGCCGCCAAAGGAAAAGAACAACAAAGGAAATGCTGTCCACTCGCCGACACAATACCGTTGTGTACCGGCGGTGACAGCACAAGCAGAACCCTCTGCAAAACACCAGAAACAAATTATAACCAAAGAATACTGCGGCCTGAGCCGACGGACGCGGCAAAGCCGCTACTCACGGAACCGGTACAAATACTGGCAAACGGACAGGAACCCCCAATGTAGCCGACACAGACTCTCAGAACTGGAGGACAGGCAGAATCCCAAACGACAGACCGGTGGACACCAAGAAGCCAGATATTCGACCAGGCACAGACAAAGCCACAGGACTCCTGGACTGGAAAGCTTCACGGCAGGACACAGGATCAGACACTGGAATCGACACTAGAATCGACACAGGAACCGACACTCAAAGCAGCTAGACAGACACTGCTAGACAGGAGCTCAGGAACTGGCAGGGACTAGCTCAGAACTCAAGAACTCTGGAACCCAGGAAACCTGGAAATCTGGAAATATCACCAGCGTCTCTGAATTGCACTGAGCCAGCATATAACAGAGAGTCTTAATTAATTATGTCGTGCAGCTGCCCTGCTGCACAACTGAGAGGTGCAATCAACAGACAGGTGAGGCTGAACACATGGGAACAAGCTGCAATCACACAGACTCACCACTGGCAGCAAACAAGAATCTTCTTAAACCAGAGCAACGGGAAATCCTGGCCTGCAAGACTACTTATAAACATAAAATAGGAATGAACCACTACCTGTGGTTCATAACAGTACCCTCTCCTTAAGGGTGGGCTCCGACACCCCATGACACCCACGTGGAACAGAAACAGAAGTATACCATAAAATACATAACCAAAAATGCAAAACAGGAATGAGCCACAGCCGTGGCTCATAACATGTATGTGCCGACGCACTGCCTTACCACACCTGTGTGGTGTTGACGAATCCCTACAAGCCACTTGCTAGGCCTCTACCGGTAGCTGGCGGAAGGCGGAACTTGGAGACGTTAGGTGCTTCCCTGGACAGCCGGAGGACGGGGCTATGTTTGGCATAACCCTGTAGGTCACAAGATGAAGCAATCTTCTTGAGGCAGATGTTTATTTGCTCAATAATAGCCTTAAAAAAGACTCATCCCGATTGCTAGGGGCAACAGCATACAACAAGATGTTCCAGCAGAATAAAGATGGTACAATACAATTTTCATGGGGCAACTGGCCTCCTTTTATCTTACTCCAATACACAGTACCACAGGGGGTAAGCCCGCCCTGTGGTGTACAACCAATCAATGTTTACCCATGGGCTGTGCATGCCTTGGTCACATGCACAGCTAACATTGTTCCCTATGGACAGTGGGGAGTGGTCGTTCTCCTTTGCCTGTCCCATCCTGGAGGATCAGGATACGCCCCGGTGCTGTTCAGTCTAGGCTGGGGGAAGTTTTCCAGCCTAAACTGACTTCCAGAATCCTGCTTGGGACCTAGCCCACTGCCTGCAGCCTGGATTTGGGCTCCAGAGCTGGGCAGCCTAGCTCCCCGGTCCAGGTTTCCTAGCCACTACGGGTGATACCTATGGAGCTCCAGAAAACCACTCAGCTTGTTTCAAAGCTGAGCTTCTCTCTCTACCAATGCCCCTTTCAAGAGTGAGGCTGGAAGGGAAAGTATTCCGTTTTTTGGGGAAAAGGTCTGGGAGAATCCATCAGCCTGCACAGCCATGGATTCCCCCCTCCTGGGACACACAACCAAGTAAGTGCAATTTACCTTTAAATACATCACATTTAAAATACACTGTACATTCCCCTTTAAATATACACTGAGCCTGTGCCCTGCACAGGCTCCACACTCCTAGGCACTGCAGTGCCTCCCAGCACAATACACTTTTTATTACATTTAAAACACAATGTTTTTGTTTCTCTAAATACTGTCCCCTAGCCCTGCAGCCTGGCTGCTAGGACTCTGTCTGTGCTGGAGGTATGTGGCTGGCTTCCCTCATCCTCTAGCCTGCCTGTAATGCCCGCCACTGGGGTCCAGGGAGCTGGCTCTCCCTGTCCCCCCAGTGTGGCACTCACTCAGTGGCCTCCTCTCCCCCGGCGCGCACACACAGATCAGCGCGCCGGGGAGCTCCCTCACTGCCGCGGTCGCCGGAGAGGTCCGGGACCGCAGCACACAATTTAAAAATACATTTTTAAATCACTCTCTACACACGGCGCCTAGCACCCACAATATTTTAAACCTGGCGCCAAGTGCCCATTGTCTTTATAATGGCGCCGGGCACTAGGGGTTAACCCCTTCAGTGCCGCGGCGGCCATTGTCCACGTGGGCTGGGGGTCTCTCCGGCCACAGTATCTATCTCAGATGGCAAGTTATCTGCCCACTTTTCAATAGCGCTACTCACCCATGCTGAAGTAACGGCAGGCCTGAGTAGCGAACCCGTAGTGACATAAATGGATTTTAGTGTATTTTCCTGCTTACGATCTGCAGGATCCTTTAGGGCTGCCGTGTCAGGAGACGGAAGCGCCACCTTTTTGGATAGAAGCGATAGAGCTTTGTCCACCGTGGGGGTTGACTCCCACTTTTCCCTTTCCCCAAAAGGAAACGGATATGCCACCGGAATTCTTTTGGGAAACTGTACCTTCTTGTCAGGATTTCCCAAGCCTTTTCAAAAAAAGCGTTCAGTTCATGAGAGGGAGGAAACGTTACCTCAGGTTTCTTTCCTTTATACATACAGACCCTAGTATCAGGAACAGCAGGGTCCTCCATTATATGCAACACTACTTTTATTGCCACAATCATGCACTGAATGCTCTTAGCCAGTTTAGGATTCAATCTGGCATCACTATTGTCGACACTGGAATCAGAGTCCGTGTAGGTATCCATATCTGTTATCTGGGTAAATGTACGTTTCTGTGACCCCGAAGGGGTCTGAGCTTGTAACAATGCATCTTCCATGGATTTCCTCCATGTCTGGTTCTTAAACTCAGATTTATCTAATCTCTTAGTCAACCGAGCCACATTTGCATTCAAAACACTCAACATATTTACCCAATCAGCCATCGGCGGTGCCGACACGGCCACTCCCACAGCCTTTTCTGTCTCCACTCAAGCCTCCTCCTGGGAAGAGCACTCAGCCTCAGACATGTCGACACACGCGTATCGACACCCACAACCACACTGGGGCTATAGGAGACAGACCCACAACAAAGCCTGTTAGAGAAACACAGAGTGAGTTCTGCCAGCTCACAGCCCAGCGCCTATCCCGGTTCTGAAGCGAGTAAACTACTGCCCAGACCTGTTAGCGCTTTTACTATCAAATAATTAGCACCAAATCTATTGTCCCCCCCCCCCCCCCCCCCGCGTTTTGCACTTTGTTACTTGTACAGCAGTGTGGGAGGCCAGGCTCAGCGTCTCTGCAGCTTCTGTGAAGAGAAAATGGCGCTGGTCAGAGCTGTGAGGGCTAAGCCACGCCCACTTAATGTCGAGCTTCAGTCCCGCTTAATTTTGCATATTTCTCTATCGTCCTAGTGGATGCTGGGGTTCCTGAAAGGACCATGGGGAATAGCGGCTCCGCAGGAGACAGGGCACAAAAAGTAAAGCTTTTTCCGATCAGGTGGTGTGCACTGGCTCCTCCCCCTATGACCCTCCTCCAGACTCCAGTTAGATTTTTGTGCCCGGCCGAGAAGGGTGCAATCTAGGTGGCTCTCCTAAAGAGCTGCTTAGAAAAAGTTTAGCTAGGTTTTTTATTTTACAGTGATTCCTGCTGGCAACAGGATCACTGCAGCGAGGGACTGAGGGGAGAAGGAGTCAACTCACCTGCGTGCAGGATGGATTGGCTTCTTGGCTACTGGACATCAAGCTCCAGAGGGACGATCACGGGTACAGCCTGGATGGTCACCGGAGCCACGCCGCCGGCCCCCTTGCAGATGCTGAAGACAGAAGAGGTCCAGAATCGGCGGCTGAAGACTCCTGCAGTCTTCAAAAGGTAGCGCACAGCACTGCAGCTGTGCGCCATTTTCCTCTCAGCACACTTCACACGGCAGTCACTGAGGGTGCAGGGCGCTGGGAGGGGGGCGCCCTGGGAGGCAAAATGATTACCTATAAAGGCTAAAAATACCTCACATATAGCCCTAGAGGCTATATGGAGATATTTAACCCCTGCCTAATTTCTCTAAATAGCGGGAGACGAGCCCGCCAGAAAAGGGGCGGGGCCTATCTCCTCAGCACACGGCGCCATTTCCTCTCACAGTTCCGCTGGTCAGGACGGCTCCCAAGTCTCTCCCCTGCACTGCACTACAGAAACAGGGTAAAACAGAGAGGGGGGGGCACATTTATGGCGATAATTTGATATAACAAAGCAGCTATAAGGGAGCACTTATTATAAGGCTATCCCTGATATATATATAGCGCTTTTGGTGTGTGCTGGCAAACTCTCCCTCTGTCTCCCCAAAGGGCTAGTGGGTCCTGTCTTCGTTAGGAGCATTCCCTGTGTGTCTGCTGTGTGTCGGTACGTGTGTGTCGACATGTATGAGGACGATATTGGTGTGGAGGCGGAGCAATTGCCAAATATGAGGATGTCACCCCCTAGGGAGTCGACACCGGAATGGATGCCTTTATTTATGGAACTACGGGATAGTGTCAACACGCTAAAGCAGTCGTTTGACGACATGAGGCGGCCGGACAATCAATTAGTGCCTGTCCAGGCGACTCAAACACCGTCAGGGGCTGTGAAACGCCCTTTGCCTCAGTCGGTCGACACAGACCCAGACACAGGCGATGACTCCAGTGGTGACGGTGACGAATCAACCGTATTTTCCAGTAGGGCCACACGTTATATGATTTTGGCAATGAAGGAGGCGTTACATTTAGCTGATACTACAGGTACCACTAAACAGGGTATTATGTGGGGTATGAAAAAACTACCTATAGTTTTTCCTGAATCAGAAGAATTAAATGACGTGTGTAATGAAGCGTGGGTTGCCCCTGATAAAAAACTGATAATTTCAAAGAAATTATTGGCATTATACCCTTTCCCGCCAGAGGTTAGGGAGCGCTGGGAAACACCTCCTAGGGTGGACAAGGCGCTAACACGCTTATCTAAACAAGTGGCGTTACCCTCTCCTGAGACGGCCGCACTTAAAGATCCATCAGATAGGAGGATGGAAAATATCCAAAAAAGTATATACACACATGCAGGTGTTATACTACGACCAGCTGTAGCGACTGCCTGGATGGGCAGTGCTGGGGTAGTTTGGTCAGAGTCCCTGATTGAAAATATTGATACCCTGGACAGGGACAATATTTTACTGTCGTTAGAACAAATAAAGGATGCATTTCTTTATATGCGTGATGCACAGAGGGATATCTGCACACTGGCATCACGGGTAAGTGCTATGTCCATTTCGGCCAGAAGAGTTTTATGGACGCGACAGTGGTCAGGTGATGCGGATTCAAAACGGCATATGGAAGTTTTGCCGTATAAAGGGGAGGAGTTATTTGGAGTCGGTCTATCAGATTTGGTGGCCACGGCTACAGCCGGGAAATCCACCTTTCTACCTCAAGTCACTCCCCCACAGAAAAAGGCACCGACTTTTCAACCGCAGCCCTTTCGTTCCTTTAAAAATAAGAGAGCAAAGGGCTATTCATATCTGCCACGAGGCAAAGGTCGAGGGAAGAGACAGCAACACGCAGCTCCTTCCCAGGAACAGAAGCCCTCCCCGGCTTCTACAAAAGCCTCAGCATGACGCTGGGGCTCCTCAAGCGGACTCGGGGATGGTGGGCGGTCGTCTCAAAAATTACAGCGCGCAGTGGGCTCACTCGCAGGTAGATCCCTGGATCCTGCAGATAATATCTCAAGGGTACAGGTTGGAATTAGAGACGGATCCACCTCGCCGTTTCCTGAAGTCTGCTTTACCAACGTCCCCCTCCGAAAGGGAGACGGTTTTGGAAGCCATTCACAAGCTGTACTCTCAGCAGGTGATAGTCAAGGTACCTCTTCTACAACAAGGGAAGGGGTATTATTCCACTCTTTTTGTGGTACCGAAGCCGGATGGCTCGGTAAGGCCTATTCTAAATCTGAAGTCCTTGAACCTGTACATAAAGAAGTTCAAGTTCAAAATGGAGTCACTCAGAGTAGTGATAGCGAACCTGGAAGAGGGGGACTTTATGGTATCCTTGGACATCAAGGATGCGTATCTCCACGTTCCAATTTACCCCTCACACCAGGGGTACCTCAGGTTCGTTGTACAAAACTGTCACTATCAGTTTCAGACGCTGCCGTTCGGATTGTCCACGGCACCTCGGATCTTTACAAAGGTAATGGCCGAGATGATGATTCTTCTTCGAAGAAAAGGCGTATTAATTATCCCATACTTGGACGATCTCCTAATAAGGGCGAGGTCCAGAGAACAGCTAGAGATGGGATTAGCACTGTCTCAAGAAGTGCTAAAACAGCACGGGTGGATTCTGAATATTCCAAAATCCCAGTTAATGCCGACAACTCGTCTGCTGTTCCTAGGGATGATTCTGGACACGGTTCAGAAAAAGGTTTTTCTCCCGGAGGAAAAAGCCAAGGAGTTATCCGAGCTTGTCAGGAACCTCCTAAAACCAGGAAAGGTGTCTGTACATCAATGCACAAGAGTCCTGGGAAAAATGGTAGCTTCTTACGAAGCAATTCCATTCGGCAGATTCCACGCAAGAATTTTCCAAAGGGATCTGTTGGACAAATGGTCAGGGTCGCATCTTCAGATGCACCTACGGATAACCCTGTCTCCAAGGACAAGGGTGTCTCTTCTGTGGTGGTTGCAGAGTCCTCATCTATTGGAGGGCCGCAGATTCGGCATACAGGATTGGATCCTGGTGACCACGGACGCCAGCCTGAGAGGCTGGGGAGCAGTCACACAAGGAAGAAACTTCCAGGGAGTATGGACGAGCCTGGAAACGTCTCTTCACATAAACATTCTGGAACTAAGAGCAATATACAATGCTCTAAGCCAGGCAGAACCTCTGCTTCAGGGAAAACCGGTGTTGATCCAGTCGGACAACATCACGGCAGTCGCCCATGTGAACAGACAGGGCGGCACAAGAAGCAGGAGTGCAATGGCAGAAGCTGCAAGGATTCTTCGCTGGGCAGAGAATCATGTGATAGCGCTATCAGCAGTGTTCATCCCGGGAGTGGACAACTGGGAAGCAGACTTCCTCAGCAGACACGATCTTCACCCGGGAGAGTGGGGACTTCATCCAGAAGTCTTCCACATGCTGGTAACCCGTTGGGAAAGACCAATGGTGGACATGATGGCGTCTCGCCTCAACAAAAAACTGGACAGGTATTGCGCCAGGTCAAGAGATCCGCAGGCAATAGCTGTGGACGCGCTGGTAACGCCTTGGGTGTACCAGTCGGTGTATGTGTTTCCTCCTCTGCCTCTCATACCAAAAGTATTGAGAATTATACGGCAAAGAGGCGTAAGAACGATACTAGTGGTTCCGGATTGGCCAAGAAGGACTTGGTACCCGGAACTTCAAGAGATGATCACGGAAGATCCGTGGCCTCTACCTCTAAGGAGGGACTTGCTTCAGCAGGGTCCCTGTCTGTTTCAAGACTTACCGCGGCTGCGTTTGACGGCATGGCGGTTGAACGCCGGATCCTAATGGAAAAAGGCATGCCGGAAGAAGTCATTCCTACTTTGATTAAAGCAAGGAAAGAAGTAACCGTGCAACATTATCACCGAATTTGGCGAAAATATGTTGCGTGGTGCGAAGATCGGAGTGCTCCGACGGAGGAATTTCAACTGGGTCGATTCCTACATTTCCTGCAATCAGGATTGTCTATGGGTCTCAAATTGGGATCTATTAAGGTTCAAATTTCGGCCCTGTCGATTTTCTTTCAAAAAGAATTGGCTTCAGTCCCTGAAGTCCAGACCTTTGTGAAGGGAGTGCTGCATATACAGCCTCCTGTGGTGCCTCCAGTGGCACCGTGGGATCTCAATGTAGTTTTGGATTTTCTAAAATCTCATTGGTTTGAACCACTAAATAAGGTGGATTTGAAATATCTCACTTGGAAAGTGACCATGCTTCTAGCCCTGGCTTCTGCCAGGAGAGTGTCAGAATTGGCAGCTTTATCTTACAAAAGCCCATATCTGATTTTCCATTCGGACAGGGCAGAACTGCGGACTCGTCCGCATTTTCTCCCTAAGGTGGTGTCAGCATTTCATCTGAACCAGCCTATTGTAGTGCCTGCGGCTACAAGTGACTTGGAGGACTCCAAGTTACTGGACGTTGTCAGAGCATTAAAAATATATATTGCAAGAACAGCTGGAGTCAGAAAATCTGACTCGTTGTTTATATTGTATGCACCCAACAAGATGGGTGCTCCTGCGTCTAAGCAGACGATTGCTCGTTGGATCTGTAGCACAATCCAACTGGCACATTCTGTGGCAGGCCTGCCACAGCCTAAATCTGTAAAGGCACACTCCACAAGGAAGGTGGGCTCATCTTGGGCGGCTGCCCGAGGGGTCTCGGCATTACAACTTTGCCGAGCAGCTACGTGGTCAGGGGAGAACACGTTTGTAAAATTTTACAAATTTGATACTCTGGCTAAGGAGGACCTGGAGTTCTCTCATTCGGTGCTGCAGAGTCATCCGCACTCTCCCGCCCGTTTGGGAGCTTTGGTATAATCCCCATGGTCCTTTCAGGAACCCCAGCATCCACTAGGACGATAGAGAAAATAAGATTTTACTTACCGATAAATCTATTTCTCGGAGTCCGTAGTGGATGCTGGGCGCCCATCCCAAGTGCGGATTATCTGCATAAATTGTACATAGTTATTGTTAACTTATTCGGGTTATTGTTGTAGGAAGCCATCTTTCAGAGGCTCCGCTGTTATCATACTGTTAACTGGATTTAGATCACAAGTTGTACGGTGTGATTGGTGTGGCTGGTATGAGTCTTACCCGGGATTCAAAATCCTCCCTTATTGTGTACGCTCGTCCGGGCACAGTACCTAACTGGAGTCTGGAGGAGGGTCATAGGGGGAGGAGCCAGTGCACACCACCTGATCGGAAAAAGCTTTACTTTTTGTGCCCTGTCTCCTGCGGAGCCGCTATTCCCCATGGTCCTTTCAGGAACCCCAGCATCCACTACGGACTCCGAGAAATAGATTTATCGGTAAGTAAAATCTTATTTTATACTGGCGGGGGTCTGTAATTAGTGCCCAGGCACTTTATACACTTCTGTCAGTCGTATTTTTGAGGATTTATACTGCCCAGGGCGCTCCCCCTGCGCCCTGCACCCTTCAGTGCCGTTCTGTATGTGGGAGCATGGCGCACAGCGCGGTACCTCAAAAGCCATCTTCTGTCGTCACTGAAGTCTTCTGATCTTCTTTTACTCACCCGGCTTCTGTCTTCTGGCTCTGCAATGGGGGTGACGGCGCGGCTCCGGGAACGAGCAGCTAGGCGCACCAAGTGATCGGACCCTCTGGAGCTAATGGTGTCCAGTAACCTAGGAAGCAGAGCCTTTGAACTCAGAGAAGTAGGTCTGCTTCTCTCCCCTCAGTACCACGATGCAGGGAGCCTGTTGCCCGCAGGTCTCCCTGAAAATAACAAACCTAACAAAGTCTTTTTTTCTGAGAAACTCTGGAGAGCTCCTCAGTGTGTATCCAGTCTCACTGGGCACAGAATCTAACTGGAGTCTGAAGGAGGGGCATAGAGGGAGGAGCCAGTTCACCCCCTTTTTAAAGTCTTAAAGTGCCCATGTCTCCTGCGGATCCCGTCTATACCCCATGGTTCTTGAAGCATCCCCAGCATCCTCTAGGACGTATGAGAAATAATCAAGTGTCATTTCTGAAATGACTACACTAGAAGCGCCTTCTTGTGGCTTTTTTGTTTTTCTATGTAAAGTTTTAATCCTGTCTGTACAATTCTGTTCTAATGCACTCTTTGTTTTATCCCTTTGTGCAACACTATGGAACCTTTTTAAGCACTATATAAACAAAAGATATTAAATTAATACACAGTGATGTAACACAGCACTCTTCTCTCGCCAACATTGAAGTACCACTCTGTGGCCATATTGTTTTGCAATAAGCACTCCATAAAGACCTTGGCTGAATATATTTTACAAGTGGCGGTGTGCAAACTCAAGTTTCTGTTGCTAACAAGAACATCCAGGCGAGCCCTCAGGGGCCTACTTATTAAGTACTTTTTTTTTATCACCATGGCAACTGATCTGCAACTGTAAATATAACCACATTACCACTTTGCTCTAACATGGGACCTGGTACGTTGGAGCTTCCAGTTCCACACAACAACAATAACAATAAAGCCATGTACATATTGCATTAAAACATTTTGTTTTCAGTTTTCTCTATCTGTTAATTCCACCCTGAGATATAGTAAATAGGTTTTATTATGCAGAGATGGCAAATCACTTACATGTTAAGGGCAAAGGGAAAGGCGCTACGAGGCATCTTTACTGGTACGGATGTCCTGAACAAATCGACCACCCACAATAGTTACAGAGATGTCGCTACAAATGGTCTGGGCATGTTTATACTTTTAAATACACAGATGTGAATAAATCCACAGGGAACCTGCGCTCAACCCAACTCAAGATGGTTCAGTTGGGGGGTTGTAATGTAGACCTAAATGCACTAAATGAAAATACAGAACAATGCACTTAAGGTATTTATTTGATATCTTTCAATATGCTAAAAAGGTGTCTGTCTTTCTCAAAAGACAGGTTACTCAGTTCATATAGTCATTGGGTGCCTAAGGCACATCTGTGTATTTATTATTTAAGGGGGGTGGGACACCCCTCAGTACCAGCAGCACACCCCGAACCTCACTATTGCCTCAGTGCGCAGAGAATCCACTTTTGTATCTATGTTTATACTTTTATGAAAACATTAAACCTGGAAGATCTAGTCATTTGTCTGCTCATTGCTTTGGTATTTACATTACATACATATGTAACATTTTTCTTTCCAGATTTCTTTGTACAAATTATTGAATACACGGAGTTACTGAGAAACCTTCCGCTGATTAAACTTTGGCTTGGCCCTATGCCCTTCTTAATAGTGTATCATGCAGAAACTGTGGAGGTGAGTGGTATACTCTGTGTATGCATATATTTCCCATAATACTTTAATACATTTTGTTAATTCTTGCTGGATAACATGCTGCTGGTGGCAGAACCGCTGGGATGTTCCAGTGATATCTTCTTTCTCTGCATCATGCGACACCCCCTCCTCCTCAGTGAGGCAGATGTGATAGCTGCCTCCCCTTGTGCTGTGTTTTGCAGTATTATTGGCCACTGTGTGGCCCTGCCCCCGTTCCAAGCAGTTTCTGACTACCACAGAGGGTAGGCTGAGCTCACGACTGCCCCACCTCTGGTCTCTCCCTGACAGTCCCTGTATTTCCAGCAGAGCTCTGCAGATTTGATGAGTTTTAACTATACAAATGATGAGAATAATACAAAGAAGATATTTCTAACTATCATCTTTGTATTATTCTCATCATTTGTATAGTCAGAACTCTGGAGTTTACTGGAGTATGAAAGGTAAGGCTCTGCCTGCCCTGCTTACCCTGACTGCACGTCACGGCATAGGACTGAATGTCCTGACTAAATATTTGCTTTTTATACCATATATCTCCTATTAGATTGTTGCATTATATTATTAACCTGTACCATACCTCCCAACATTTTGTCGTGCAATATCAGGACAAAATAATCAGTGCTCTGTATCCATCCCATTCCACCTTGATCTTACCCTTGTTTGCTCCCAGAAATATAAATTTTTGGTCAATCCTTTTGATGGAGATTAGGTAAAAAAATGGAACAGTCCGGACCACGGAACCCCAGACTGGACTGGCTTCATGCAGCAAATTCTGCCATTCTGGAGCATGTAGTGCTCATTCACGTCAAGCTGTCCCCGTCCAGTGGAGTGTCTGTGACAGCTGTTACTGGGGAGGCAGGGAGGGAGAGATTACAGCCTCCCTGTATTGTCCAGGGATGGGGTAATAACCGAAATGGTCCGGACAAAACAGGGAGGCTGTAATCTCTCCCTCTCTGCTTCCCCGGTGACAGCTGTCCTGTGACAGCTGTCACCGGGGAGGCAGAGTGGGAGAGATTACAGCCTCCCTGATTACACCCCCTGGACAGAACACCCCCAATGGGGAATAGCACTACAAGCTCCAGAATGGCAGCGTTTGCTGCAGGGAGTCAGTCCGGTCCGGCATTCTGGGGTCCGGACTGTTCTGGTTTTTACCTAATCCCCTTTTGATGTCCATAAATTGATATTGACCTGCCAAAATTGGAACAGCTGGGGGTACATATTCTAAAATATAAACCACCACACGTACTGTGCCTCACACTGTTGCCTGGCATGGTTGCATCTGTTGATATTACGCCAAGCTGGGCTTCCCTGACACAGTCACATCTGTTCCACTTAGTGGCTTCAGTCTCATTGACCCTTATGTAGACTGCGCTTGTATGATGCAATATCAGGGCATATTTGTGAAACTTTTTGCATGGAAAGCATATTGCTCCTATAAAGTCCTATAACGAATAGAGAGAGTAGGCCTGTGGATAATTGTAGGTTGATATGTGACATAACACTATTTATGTGCTCTGTGAAGAGAATAATGGAGGAAGTCTGTACCATCAGCCCCGCGCTATATGTGCTGCAGCTGTATAGCCGCAGATTTGTATATGAAACTGTCGGTGTATCTGCTTGCACTCACCAAGATACAAAGTCCTAGTAATGCGATAATTAGTAAACGAAAAAAGTAAAAGCACACTCTCTATTATTCATTACTCATACTAGTAATCTCATCAGTCATCTCATATCAGCAATATGAACCGTATTAAAAAAAAACGTATTGCTCATCTGGGTTAACTATTTGGATTGATTGTTGCTAGAATGTTGACAATGGAGGCGTAAAAATAATTTAATAAATTAGTGGACTTTATACCCAGTGATAAAATTCCTATTAAACAGAAACATTTATTAAAGTACTAAGTTTCTCTGTTATCTTTAACTACATGGCTTTCAGCACGTACCTTCTTAAATGCTGATTTAGGGTAACTAAACTTCAGTTTTCTGCATATACAGTATGCAACATTGACATAAAAGTCATAGAGTTTGGTGTGTAGCTATAAATCCATTTCAGTACAGCATTAGGCAGTAAAGTATATAATAACATGCAGTAACTAATAATAACATACATCGGACTCTAGGCTTAGTCTAGTATTATTACTCTGTTGAAACAAAGTACCATTTTTATGAGCACATGCGCCATTTTTCCAGCTTATAAACACACATCTAAAAATAGGATTTTACTTACCGGTAAATCTATTTCTCGTAGTCCGTAGAGGATGCTGGGGACTCCGTAAGGACCATGGGGAATAGACGGGCTCCGCAGGAGATAGGGCACTTTAAGAAAGCTTTGGATTCTGGGTGTGCACTGGCTCCTCCCTCTATGTCCCTCCTCCAGACCTCAGTTAGAGAAACTGTGCCCAGAGGATATGAACAGTACGAGGAAAGGATTTATGTAACCTAAGAGCGAGATTCATACCAGCCACACCAATCACACCGTATAACCTGTGATAAACTACCCAGTTAACAGTATGAACAAGTAACATAGCCTCGGTTCAAGACCGACCAACTATAACATAACCCTTATGTAAGCAATAACTATATACAAGTCTTGCAGAAGAAGTCCGCACTTGGGACGGGTGCCCAGCATCCTCTACGGACTACGAGAAATAGATTTACCTGTAAGTAAAATCCTATTTTCTCTAACGTCCTAGAGGATGCTGGGGACTCCGTAAGGACCATGGGGATTATACCAAAGCTCCCAAACGGGCGGGAGAGTGCGGATGACTCTGCAGCACCGATTGAGCAAACAGGAGGTCCTCCTCAGCAAGGGTATCAAACTTATAGAACTTTGCAAAGGTGTTTGTCCCCGACCAAGTAGCTGCTCGGCACAACTGTAATGCCGAGACCCCTCGGGCAGCCGCCCAAGAAGAGCCCACTTTCCTAGTGGAGTGGGCCTTAACCGATTTCGGTAACGGCAATCCTGCCGTAGAATGCGCCTGCTGGATCGTGTTACAGATCCAGTGAGCAATAGTCTGCTTTGAAGCAGGAGCGCCAACCTTGTTGGCCGCATACAGAACAAACAGAGCTTCAGTCTTCCTGATCCTAGCTGTTCTGGTCACGTAAATCTTCAAAGCCCTGACCACATCCAGGGACTCGGAGTCCTCCAAGTCCTGTGTAGCCACAGGCACGACAATAGGTTGGTTCATATGAAAAGATGAGACCACCTTGGGCAGAAATTGAGGACGAGTCCTCAACTCTGCCCTATCCACGTGAAAAATCAGGTATGGGCTTTTATATGATAAAGCCGCTAATTCCGAAACACGCCTTGCAGAAGCTAAGGCCAACAACATGACCACTTTCCAAGTCAGGTATTTCAACTCCACTGTTTTGAGTGGTTCAAGCCAAGGTGACTTGAGGAAACTTAATACCACGTTAAGATCCCAAGGCGCCACCGGAGGTACAAAGGGAGGCTGAATATGCAGCACTCCCTTCACAAAAGTCTGTACTTCAGGAAGAGAAGCCAATTCTCTTTGAAAGAAAATGGATAAGGTCGAAATTTGGACCTTTATGGTTTGAAGGAAGTGAAGCAGACGGCCCAAATGGAACTCCTCCGTAGGAGCAGCTCTGGCCTCACACCAAGAAACATATTTCTGCCATATACGGTGATAATGTTTCGATGTCACATCCTTCCTAGCCTTGATCAGGGTAGGAATGACCTCCTCCAGAATCCCTTTTTCTGCTAGGATCCAGCGTTCAACCGCCATGCCGTGAAACGCAGCAGCGGTAAGTCTTGGAACAGACAGGGCCCCTGCTGCAGCAGGTCCTGCCTTAGAGGAAGAGGCCACGGATCTTCTGTGAGCAACTCTTGCAGATCCGGATACCAAGTCCTCCTTGGCCAATCTGGAACAATGAGAATTGTTCTGACCCTTCTTAGTCTTATTAATCTCAACACCTTGGGTATGAGAGGCAGAGGAGGAAACACATAGACCGATCTGAACACCCATGGTGTCACCAGAGCGTCTACCGCTACCGCCTGAGGGTCTCTTGACCTGGCGCAATACCTCTTTAGCTTTTTGTTGAGACGGGACACCATCATATCTATTTGAGGCAGTCCCCACCGATCCACGATCTGTGTGAAGACTTTTTGATGAAGTCCCCACTCTCCCGGATGCAGGTCGTGCCTGCTGAGGAAGTCCGCCTCCCAGTTGTCCACCCCCGGGATGAACACTGCTGATAGTGCGCTTACATGGCCTTCCGCCCAGCGCAGAATCCTGGTCGCCTCTGCCATGGCCACTCTGCTCCTTGTGCCGCCTTGGCGGTTTACATAAGCCACTGCCGTGATATTCTCCGACTGAATCAGAACCGGTTTGTTCTGAAGCCACTCCTCCGCCTGGCGTAGGGCGTT
Source organism: Pseudophryne corroboree (assembly GCF_028390025.1). Classification (NCBI taxonomy): domain Eukaryota; kingdom Metazoa; phylum Chordata; class Amphibia; order Anura; family Myobatrachidae; genus Pseudophryne; species Pseudophryne corroboree. Next base: position 1,036,819,623 of record NC_086444.1, read on the forward strand.
GTAAATGGTCCTTAACTCCAGGACATTGATGTGGAGACAAGTCTCTAGGCTTGACCAGAGACCTTGGAAATTTCTTCCCAGTGCGACAGCCCCCCAACCTCGGAGGCTCGCGTCCGTGGTCACCAGGATCCAGTCCTGAATGCCGAACCTGCGACCCTCTAGGAGGTGAGCACTGTGCAGCCACCACAGGAGAGATACCCTGGCCCTGGGAGACAGGGTGATCCGTTTCTGCATATGTAGATGGGACCCGGACCATTTGTCCAATAGGTCCCATTGGAAAGTCCTCGCATGGAACCTGCCCAAGGGGATGGCCTCGTATGAAGCCACCATCTTCCCCAGAACCTTTGTGCAATGATGCACCAAAACCTTTTTTGGCTTTAAAAGGTTCCTGACCAGGGCTATGAGCTCCTGAGCCTTCTCCACCGGAAGAAAAACTCTTTTTTGGTCTGTGTCTAGAATCAGGCCCAAAAAGGTCAGACGCGTTGCAGGTACTAGCTGGGATTTCGGTAAATTGAGAATCCAGCCGTGCATCTGCAACGTCTTCATGGACAGAGACACCCTGTCCAGCAACTTCTCCCGAGATCTCGCCTTTATAAGGAGATCGTCCAAGTACGGGATAATTGTGACTCCCTGCTTGCGCAGGAGCACCATCATTTCCGCCATTACCTTGGTGAAAATTCTCGGGGCCGTGGAAAGCCCAAACGGCAACGTCTGAAATTGGTAGTGACAATCCTGTACTGCAAATCTCAGAAACGCCTGGTGAGGGGGGAAAATCGTAACATGAAGGTACGCATCCTTTATGTCCAGGGACACCATCCAATCCCCTCCCTCCATGCTGGCGATGACCATTCTGAGCGATTCCATTGTGAACTTGAACCTCTTCAAGTACAGGTTCAGGGATTTTAGATTTAGAATGGGTCTGACCGAACCGTCTGGTTTCGGTACCACAAACAGGGATGAATAATAACCCTCTCCTTGCTGGAGATGAGGAACCTTGATTATCACCTGTTGAATGTACAATTTGTGAATTGCTGCTAACACTAGCTCCCTCTCTGACGGGGAAGCCGGCAGAGCCGATTTGAAAAACCGGCGAGGGGGCATGTCTTCGAATTCCAGTCTGTATCCCTGGGAAACAATCTCTATTGCCCAGGGATCCACCTGTGATTGAACCCAGACGTGGCTGAAAAGACGAAGACGTGCCCCCACTTGATCTGACCCCCCCCCCCTCCCCCCCCCCCCCCGGAAAGCCCCAGCGTCATGCTGTGGACTTTGCGGAAGTAGGGGAGGACTTCTGCTCCTGGGAACTAGCTGAGTGCAGCTTTTTTCCCTTGCCTTTACCTCTGGCAACGAAGGACGATCCTCGTACCTTCTTGTTTTTATTGGAATGAAAGGACTGCATTTGATAATGTGGTACCTTCTTAGAATGCTGCGGGGGAACATAAGGTAAAAAATTTGATTTACCGTCCGTAGCAGTAGAGACTAGGTCCGAGAGGCCTTCTCCAAACAACTCCTCCCCCTTGTAAGGCAATGACTCCATATGCCGCTTTGAGTCGGCGTCTCCCATCCACTGTCGGGTCCACAAGAGCCGCCTAGCAGAAATAAACATAGCGTTTATTCTAGAGCTTAGTAAACAAATGTCTCTCTGAGCATCCCTCATATACAAGGCAGCATCTCTGATATGCTCCATGGTCATTAGAATGGTATCCCTATCTAAGGTGTCCATCTCCGTAGTTAAGGAGTCTGCCCATGCCACGACAGCACTACAAACCCAGGCCGACGCCATGGCCGGCCTAACTATAGTTCCTGAATGTGTGTAAATGTGCTTCATGGTAATTTCCTGCTTGCGATCAGCAGGATCCTTGAGGGAAGCAGTATCCGGAGAAGGCAGTGCCACCTTCTTGGATAAGCGTGTCAGTGCCTTGTCTACTTTAGGCGCAGATTCCCATCGTATCCGATCCTTCTGTGGAAAAGGATACGCCATGAGAATCCTTTTGGGAACATGGAGTCTTCTATCCGGAGATTCCCAAGCCTTTTCGCATAATTCGCTAAGCTCAAATGAGGACGGAAACGTGACCTCAGGCTTTTTCCCTTTATACATGTGAACCCTCATGTCAGGGACAGGGGGTTCCTCCGTGATATGCAAAACCTCTTTTATGGCAATAATCATGTACCTAATACCTTTTGCCACCTTCGGCTGTAATTTTGCATCCTCAGAGTCGACACTAGAGTCAGTATCTGTGTCGGTATCTGTGTCAGCGACCTGGGATATGGGGCACTTTTGAGACCCTGAAGGTCCTGGCACCACAGGGACAGGCACGGACTGGCTACCTGACTGATCCCTAGCTTCAGCCTTGTCTAATCTTTTATGCAGGAGATTTACATTTGCATTCAAGACATTCAGCATATCCACCCAGTCCGGTGTCGGCGTTGCCGACGGCGACCTGACATTCAAGCACTCCCCCTCCACATTAAGCGAGCCTTCCTCATCAAACATGTCGACACACACGTACTGACACACTGCACACACCCAGGGAAACTTTTTCTGAAGACAGTATCCCCTGAAAGGCCCTTTGGAGAGACAGAGAGAGAGTATGCCAGCACACACCCCAGCGCAACAACCTGGAGACCAACACAGAATGATTTTCCCCAGCAGCGCTGTATTATACTTTATTCTGCCAATTATGTGCCCCCCCCCTCTCTTTTTAAACTACCTTCACCGTGTGTAAGCAGGGGAGAGTCCGGGGAGCTTCCTCTCAGCGTTCTGTGGAGAGAGAAATGGTGCTGGTGAGTGCTGAGGGAGAAGCCCCGCCCCCTCGGCGGCGGGCTTCTGTCCCGCTCAAAATCGTGTAAAATGGCGGGGGCTCAATTATATACATGTACAGTGCCCAGCTGTACATGTATATACCTATTTGCCATCTAAGAGGTGTTATTATTGCTGCCCAGGGCGCCCCCCCCTCCCCTGCACCCATACAGTGACCGGAGTGTGTGAGGTGATGTGGAGCAATGACGCACAGCTCCAGTGCTGTGCGTTACCTCTGTGAAGCTGAAGGCTTCTGCCGCCTGAGACGTCTTCTTGCTTCTGTTCTTCTGGATCTGTGAGGAGAACGGCGGCGTGGCTCCGGGGGTGGACGCCCAGGACGAACCTGTGTTCACCCCCTCTGAAGCTAATGGTGTCCAGTAGCCGAGGAAGCAGATCCTATCAGTTAAGTAGGTCTGCCCCTCTCTTCTCAGTCCCTCGATGCAGGGAGCCTGTTGCCAGCAGTGCTCCCTGTGAAAAAGTAAAAATCCAAACAAAAATGCTTTCTGTAGCAAAGAACTCAAGAGAGCTCCCTGCAGTGCGCCCTTCATCCTCTGGGCACAGTGTAAAACTGAGGTCTGGAGGAGGGACATAGAGGGAGGAGCCAGTGCACACCCAGAATCCAAAGCTTTCTTAAAGTGCCCTATCTCCTGCGGAGCCCGTCTATTCCCCATGGTCCTTACGGAGTCCCCAGCATCCTCTAGGACGTTAGAGAAAGGATATTACCTTACCAATTTTTCTAGGAGTAATGCTGGGTTCACACTATGCGATGTGTGTACCCAGCAACATCGCGCACGACGGGACCCAGCATACATACTTGCTGTTGTCACCAGTTGCAAATAACGGTGGGGGGGAGTATGCTGCATTCGGCAGCATGGTATCGTCAATCCCCAGATTGACCTGCATGTATGGACGCCAGGGGATGTATGACGATTTGCGGGGGCACGCACCATTCATCGCATAGTGCATACACACTGGGCGATATTACAAATAATATCAGAAGGGTGAAAATGAGCGATATTGTTTCAAATATTGCCTAGTGTGAACGTACCTTAAGTTTGGGATCTGTTACTGTTGATCAGATATCTCCCATTTATAAGATGTTTTCGCCATCCATTGTGTTAATTCAGTGAATATTTACTTACAAACAGGTTTGGGAGTATTTACGTCCCAATATAGATTTTATGCTTTTTTGTCAGTGAGGGATATATATCCAAGCTGTATTGTGATATCACGTATGTAATTTTTAACATTTTAAGTGTTCTCAGGAAGGTGAAAAAACGACACCATATTTTAGAGTAAAGTCTCAAATGATGTACTGTGCCAGTGAGAAGCCTGCAATCTGTGTTACATTACCCTGGCTGCTTTATTGTAAGAGTCCTGAATGATGTCTGCAATGTTTAATGGGACAAGCTCACTTAGGGGTCTATTTACTAAGCCTTGGATGGAGATAAAGTGGTCTGAGATAAAGTACCATCCAATCAGCGCCTAACTGTCATTTTTCAAACCCAGCCTGTGACATGGCAGTTAGGAGCTGATTGGCTAGTACTTTATCTCCGTCCACTTTATATCCAGAGAGATTAGTAAAACACTGGTGGACATAACACAATGAAGCCTGGCCGGATCAGTGAGATCCGGGCAGGGCTTCAATGTGTAAAGTATTTAAAATTGAAAAAAAAAAATTGTCTGGGCCCCCCTCCTGAACACAACCAGCCCTGGGCTCTTTGAGCCGGTCCTGGTTGTTAAAATACTGGGATTCTACTTGACAAGGGGACTGAGGGGCTCCGTGGGACACTAGGTGAGAATGTGTGACTGTAAGTGTGCATGTACTGTATGTTTAGAATTTTTTTTACTTTCACGGTGTGTGTACTGTGTTTTTTGAATATTTCTTTTACTGTGGAAATACAGGTACCAGTGGGCCCTTCAATGCCCGACATGCTGGTACTTGTGGTTCTCCAAGTACTAGCATGAGGGGAGGCTTGCTGGGACCTGTAGTTCCACAGCAAAAGACAATATTAATTATTTTTTTTACACATTTTACGGCTATCAGCCTGTGATCCACAGCCCACGGATGGTCGGGACAGCCCAGGGCTTCATCCCTGGACCTTGGATGCCTGGAGATGGGGGGCTCTTTATTGGGGGGTCCCCACTATCCCAGGGAACCTTGGTCAGGGGTGACTAGTTGGGGGGAGGTGATGCTGCGGCCACAGGGACCTGTATAAAAATGTCTCCCTGGCTAGTGGAGCCTGGACCGGGGGACCCCTACGTCTTTTTACCCCCGGATCTTTGAAAACCAGGACCGGTCCAAGAGCCCGGTGCTGATTGTTAAAATATTGGAAATGCCTACGCAATTTTTACTGGTATTTTAACAACCAGGATTGGCTCAAGGAGCCTGGTGCTGGTTATGTTCAGGAGGGGGGACCTCACACAATTTCTCTGACGTCCTAAGTGGATGCTGGGACTCCGTAAGGACCATGGGGAATAGCGGCTCCGCAGGAGACTGGGCACAACTAAAGAAAGCTTTAGGACTACCTGGTGTGCACTGGCTCCTCCCACTATGACCCTCCTCCAGACCTCAGTTAGAATCTTGTGCCCGGCTGAGCTGGATGCACACTAGGGGCTCTCCTGAGCTCCTAGAAAGAAAGTATATTTTAGGTTTTTTATTTTACAGTGAGATCTGCTGGCAACAGACTCACTGCAGCGAGGGACTAAGGGGAGAAGAAGCGAACCTACCTAACTGGTGGTAGTTTGGGCTTCTTAGGCTACTGGACACCATTAGCTCCAGAGGGATCGACCGCAGGACCCGACCTTGGTGTTCGTTCCCGGAGCCGCGCCGCCGGCCCCCTTACAGAGCCAGAAGCAAGAAGTGTTCCGGAAAATCGGCGGCAGAGGGCAATATAAACACATTGGCTGGCAAATCATCACAATATATAGTCCCAGGGCTATATATGTGATAAATTGCCCCTGCCAGAATCCATGAAAAAAGCGGGAGAAAAGTCAGCCGAAAAAGGGGCGGGGCTATCTCCCTCAGCACACTGGCGCCATTTTTTCTTCACAGTGCAGCTGGAAGACAGCTCCCCAGGCTCTCCCCTGTAGTTTTCAGGCTCAAAGGGTTAAAAAGAGAGGGGGGGCACTAAATTTAGGCGCAATATGTGTATACAAGCAGCTATTGGGGGGAAAAATCACTCAGTTATAGTGTTAATCCCTGCATTATATAGCGCTCTGGTGTGTGCTGGCATACTCTCTCTCTGTCTCCCCAAAGGACTTTGTGGGGTCCTGTCCTCAGTCAGAGCATTCCCTGTGTGTGTGCGGTGTGTCGGTACGGCTGTGTCGACATGTTGGTGAGGAAGGTTACGTGGAGGCGGAGCAGAGGCCGATAAATGGGATATCGCCCCCTGTGGGGCCGACACCAGAGTGGATGGATAGGTGGAAGGTATTAACCGACAATGTCAACTCCTTACATAAAAGGCTGGATGACATAACAGCTGTGGGACAGCCGGCTTCTCAGCCCGCGCCTGCCCAGGCGTTTCAAAGGCCATCAGGGGCTCAAAAAACGCCCGTTACCTCAGATGGCAGACACAGATGTCGACACGGAGTCTGACTCCAGTGTCGACGAGGTTGAGACATATACACAATCCACTAGGAACATCCGTTGCATGATCTCGGCAATGATAAATGTGTTACACATTTCTGACATTAACCCAAGTACCACATAAAAGGGGTTTTATGTTTGGGGAGAAAAAGCAGCCAGTGTTTTGTTCCCCCATCAGATGAGTGAATGAAGTGTGTAAAGAAGCGTGGGTTCCCCCGATAAGAAACTGGTAATTTCTAAAAAGTTACTGCTGGCGTACCCTTTCCCGCCAGAGGATAGGTCACGTTGGGAGATATCCCCTAGGGTGGATAAGGCGCTCACACGTTTGTCAAAAAAGGTGGCACTGCCGTCTTAGGATACGGCCACTTTGAAGGAGCCTGCTGATAAAAAGCAGGAGGCTATCCTGAAGTCTGTATATACACACTCAGGTACTATACTGAGACCTGCTTTTGCCTCAGCATAAATAGTGCTGCTGCAGCGTGGTCTGATACCCTGTCAGATAATATTAATACCCTAGACAGGGATAATATTTTGCTAACATAGAGCATATTAAAGACGTCGTCTTATATATGAAGGATGCACAGAGGGATATTTGCCTGCTGGCATCCAGAATTAATACAATGTCCATTCTGCCAGGAGGGTATTAGAGACCCGGCAGTGGACAGGTGATGCTGCCTTTAAAGGGCACATGGAGTTTCTGCCTTATAAGGGTGAGGAATTGTTTGGGGATGGTCTCTGGGACCTCGTATCCACAGCAATAGCTGGGAAGAAATTTTTTTACCTCAGGTTTCCTCACAGCCTAAGAAAGCACCGTATTTTCAGGTACAGTCCTTTCGGCTTCAGAAAAGCAAGCGGGTCAAAGGCGCTTCCTTTCTGCACAGAGACAAGGGAAGAAGGAAAAAGCTGAACCAGACAGCCAGTTCCCAGGATCAAAAATCTTCCCCCGCTTCCTCTGAGTCCACCGCATGACGCTGGGGCTCCACAGGTGGAGACAGGTGCGGTGGGGGCGCGTCTCGGGAACTTCAGGGACCAGTGGGCTTGCCCACAGGTGGATCCCTAGGTTCTGCAAGTAGTATCACAGGGATACAGGCTGGAGTTCGAGGCGACTCCCCCTTGCCGTTACCTCACATCAGCCTTGCCTGCTGCCCTTGGAGAAAGGGAGGTAGTACTGGCGGCAATTCACAAGCTGTACTTCCAGCAGGTGAAGTCAAGGTACCCCTCCTTCAACAAGGCCGGGGTTACTATTCCAGAATGTTGTGGTACTGAAACCAGACGGTTCGGTGAGACCCATTCTAAAATTGAAATCCTTGAACACTTATATACGAAGGTTCAAGTTCAAAATGGAATCGCTCAGGGCGATTATTGCAAGCCTGGAGAATTTCATGGTATCACTGGACATCAAGGATGCTTACCTGCATGTCCCTATTTACCCTCTTCACCAGGAGTACCTCAAAATTGTGGTACAGGATTGTCATTACCAATTCCAGACGTTGCCGTTGGTCTGTCCCCGGCACCGAGGGTATTTACCAAGGTAATGGCCGAAATAATTATCCCGTACTTGGACGATCTCCTTACAAAGGCGAGGTCCAGGGAGCAGTTGTTCGTCAGAGTAGCACTATCTCGGGAAGTGCTACAACAGCACGGCTGGATTCTGAATATTCCAAAGTCGCAGCTGGTTCCTACGACGCGTCTACTGTTCCTGGGTAAAAAAAAAAAGGGTTTCTCCCTGAGGAGAAGTCCAAGGAGTTGTCGTCTCTAGACAGAGACCTCCTAATACAAATACAGGTGTCGGTGCATCAATGCACGCGAGCCCTGGGAAAGATGGTAGCTTCTTACGAAGAAATTCCATTCGCGAGGTCCCATGCAAGGATCTTCCAGTGGGATCTGTTGGACAAGTGGTCCGGGTCGCATTTTCAGATGCATCGGCGGATAACCCTGTCTCCAAGGGCCAGGGTGTCGCTGTTGTGGTGGCTGCAGAGTGCTCATCTTCTAGGGGGCCGCAGATTCGGCATACAGGACTGGGTCCTGGTGACCACGGATGCCAGCCTTCGAGGCTGGGGGGCAGTCACACAGGGAAGAAACTTCCAAGGACTATGGAAAAGTCAGGAGACTTCCCTACACATAAATATTCTGGAACTAAGGGCCATTTACAATGCCCTAAGTCAGGCTAGACCCTGCTTCAACACTGGCCGGTGCTGATCCAGTCAGACAACATCACGGCGGTCGCTCATGTAAACCGACAGGGCGGCACAAGAAGCAGGGTGGCGATGGCAGAAGCCACAAGGATTCTCCGATGGGCGGAAAATCATGTGTTAGCACTGTCAGCAGTGTTCATTCCCGGAGTGGACAACTGGGAAGCAGACTTTCTCAGCAGACACGACCTCCACCCGGGAGAGTGGGGACTTCATCCAGAAGTCTTCCAAATGATTGTACACCGTTGGGAAAGGCCACAGGTGGACATGATGGCGTCCCGCCTCAACAAAAAGCTAAAATGATATTGCGCCAGGTCAAGGGACCCTCAGGCGATAGCTGTGGACGCTCTGGTAACACCGTGGGTGTACCAGTCGGTGTATGTGTTCCCTTCTCTGCCTCTCATACCCAGGGTAATGAGAATAATAAGAAGGAGAGGAGTAAGAACTATACTCAGTGTTCCGGATTGGCCAAGAAGAGCTTGGTACCCAGAACTCCAAGAAATGATCTCAGAGGACCCATGGCCTCTGCCGCTCAGACAGGACCTGCTGCAGCAGGGGGCCTGTCTGTTCCAAGACGTACCGCGGCTGCGTTTGACGGTATGGCGGTTGAACGCCGGATCCTGAAGGAAAAGGGCATTCCGGAGGAAATTATCCCTACGCTAATTAAAGCTAGGAAAGAAGTGAACGCAAACCATTATCACCGCATATGGCGGAAATATGTTGCGTGCTGTGAGGCCAGGAAGGCCCCAACGGAGGAATTTCAGCTAGGTCGATTTCTGCACTTCCTACAGTCAGGGGCGACTATGGGCCTAAAATTGGGTTCCATTAAGGTCCAGATTTCGGCTCTATCGATTTTCTTCCAAAATGGAACTGACTTCACTGCCTGAAGTTCAGACTTTTGTTAAGGGAGTGCTGCATAGTCAGCCCCCGTTTGTGCCTCCAGTGGCACCGTGGGATCTCAACGTGGTGTTGGATTTCCTGAAGTCGCATTGGGTTGAGCCACTTAAATCCGTGAAGCTAAAATACCTCACGTGGAAAGTGGTCATGCTGTTGGCCTTGGCGTCGGCCAGGCGTGTATCAGAATTAGCGGTTTTATCATGCAAAAGCCCTTATCTAATTTTTTTATATGGATAGGGCGGAATTGAGGACTCGTTCCCAATTCCTTCCTAAGGTGGTATCAGTTTTCATGTGAACCAACCTATTGTGGTGCCTGCGGCTACTTGGGACTTGGAGGATTCCAAGTTACTGGACGTAGTCAGGGCCCTGAAAAATATATGTTTCCAGGACGGCTAGTCAGGAAAACTGACTCGCTATTTATCCTGTATGCACCCAACAAGCTGGGTGCTCCTGCTTCTAAGCAGACTATTGCTCGCTGGATCTGTAGCACGATTCAACTTGCACATTCTGCGGCTGGACTGCCGCACCCTAAATCTGTACAAGCCCATTCCACGAGGAAAGTGGGCTCTTCTTGGGCGGCTGCCCGAGGGGTCTCGGCTTTACAAATTTGCCGAGCTGTTACTTGGTCGGGTTCAAACACTTTTGCAAGAGTCTACAAGTTCGATACCCTGGCTGAGGAGGACCTAGAGTTTGCTCATTCGGGGCTGCAGAGTCATCCGCACTCTCCCGCCCGTTTGGGAGCTTTGGTATAATCCCCATGGTCCTTACGGAGTCCCAGCATCCACTTAGGACGTCAGAGAAAATAAGATTTTACTCACCGGTAAATCTATTTCTCGTAGTCCGTAGTGGATGCTGGGCGCCCATCCCAAGTGCGGATTGTCTGCAATACTTGTATATAGTTATTGCTTAACTAAAGGGTTATTGTTGAGCCATCTGTTGAGAGGCTCAGTTATATTTCATACTGTTAACTGGGTATAGTATCACGAGTTATACGGTGTGATTGGTGTGGCTGGTATGAGTCTTATCCGGGATTCAAAATCCTTCCTTATTGTGTCAGCTCTTCCGGGCACAGTATCCTAACTGAGGTCTGGAGGAGGGTCATAGTGGGAGGAGCCAGTGCACACCAGGTAGTCCTAAAGCTTTCTTTAGTTGTGCCCAGTCTCCTGCGGAGCCGCCATTCCCCATGGTCCTTACGGAGTCCCAGCATCCACTACGGACTACGAGAAATAGATTTACCGGTGAGTAAAATCTTATTTTTTTATTTTTAACTCTTTATTATATTTTAAAATAGAGAAGCATGCACGGATCACATTATTCTCCAAACACGCCAGTCAGAAGCAGGTCTATTTGAATGTTCTACAGTATTTGTGTACGGATTCCATGCTTATCCGGCAGTGTATGGCTAGTGTCGGCAGTGATTGGGAATACAAATTCTCAGTAAATTCCCGTGTTGTATGAGGTGTACGTGAATAACCAACCACGTTCGACCGATGGTCTATTGATTCGTATTTGTGTGGACGGCAGTGTATCTCAATACGAATTGGCCCAGCACTGCCGAGATTTGTGTTTAGTATATATACGAGTTGCATTTTTGTATGAAAATGCAATCTCGATTCAAATCGGCAGCTTAGTAAATTTCCACCTAAGAGACAAGTAAGAAATGGAGAAACATGGCACTACTGCTCACCTGCCTGCCTTTCCTCTTTTCTAGCCTATACTGAGCACTTCAAAGCACATGGACAAATCATTTGCCTATAAATTCCTTCATCCTTGGCTTGGTTTGGGACTTTTAACAAGGTAAATATATATTTTCCTTGTATTAATTTGATGAGAGTAATTTTGTCTGTTTGTTTCCCTTCATTTATAGCACACATAATTTGGGATCCAAAACAATTTACAAGGACCTTATTCTTCTAATGAAGTTGGAGTGGGAGATTTTTGGCAAAATACAGTACTGAGAATGAAACCTTTTAGGTGAAACAAAATGGGAGCTGCCAATACCTTCTCATAGTAGCCACCTAAAATAACTCATTAGTAATATGTGAATGCATGCAGACATTCCCTATCATCTTTCATTTAGATCTGTAATAGGCAGCCTGATACACCCCAGGGGCCGCATTGGCTGGCCCTGTTACCTTCAGAAAGGCGACACCTAACCTGGCCATTGGCCACACATATACAGTACATATTATATTATATTATATTATATGCAAATAGGTGTAAGACTATAATGCGTTTTATGCAAAACCGTTTTTTAGATACAAAATCTAATCATATCCTAGATAATAAATGGCTAATGCTCTTCCTCACTTCTATGGAAGGGAATTCAATTGTTTTGCACGCCGTGGACCACTAGAAGGTGCCCAACGGAGCAATCCAAGTGTTGCTCCATTCCGGCGCATGCAGGCACTGGCGCTGACATTACTGTTATGTTAACTAGTCAGATATGATCAGTTTTCACAGCAACTCTGTATGCCTTCGATAGGCTTGTGGGAGTAGTAGAAAATAAGCTATTTGCATTCTGGTTATTGGACCCAATGGTTGGATATGACCATGAAGAGAGCATACACCATACGGACAGTACGAATGATGTAATTGTTAGCATTACTGCCTCACAGCACTGAGGTCATGAGTTTGATTGCGACCATTGCCCTCACTGTGTGGAGTTTGTATATTCTCCCCATGCTTGCGTGGGTTCTCTCCAAGTAATCCGGTTTCCTCCCACAATCCAAAAATATATTGGTAGGTTAATAAGCTCCCAACAAAAAAATAACCCAAGTGTAAATGTGCAAGTGCAGACTAGATGGGCCAGGTGGTTCTTATGTGCCATCATATTCTATGTTTCTATGTTAACTGAGAAGTATTGTGAATCTGCAGTCTGTGATTTGTAAATGACATTTAGGGTTCATAAAAAACAGAAACAGTGGAGCAACAGTCAGATGTTCTCTGTTTCAGTGTTGTGTGAAAGTCTGGAAAATTAGGCAATTTAAAGGAAAAATAATAGTTTTGGTATTATTATTATTCTTTATTTATATTGCGCCAAGAGATCCGCAGCGCCCAATTAAAAGTACATTAATGAAATATTAAACCAGGACAATAGTGACTTACAGTTGAAGACAATATAGGACAAGTACAGAGTAAATGAACATAGCTGCATCAGCAGATGACACTGACATAAGTATAACGGTGGCAGAAACTGTGGGATTAGGTGCTGTCGATGATGTTTACGTAAGATACGGAGAAGCACATGAGGGTTACATTCTAAAGGGGAGGGGCAGACAGACAGGGGTGGCACAGATGGGGTAGACAGTGAGCATGGAACAAAGGGTTAGGATGAGATTAGGCTGGGTTTGGTGAAAAAGTGGGTTTTGAGAGACCATTTGAAGTTTTGTAGAGAGGTGGAGAGTCTGAGGGGAGAGGTAGGGAATTCCAGAGAAAGGGAGCAGCATGTGAGAAATCCTGAAGGTAGGAGTGGGAGGAAGTAATCAGTCGGCAGGAGAGGCAGCATGCATTAGCAGAGTGAAGAGGACTGGTGGGATTGGAAAGTGGTATGTTAAACTTGTAAAAAACATAATGCCATCTAAAGATGACGTTATGTGCTCTTTTACAGCCGGAAGTCGGTGAGAAGAGCAGTGAAGAGAATGGTCTTTTCATGCTTTCTCCAATAATGCATTGGGTAGATTGGTGTGTTACGTAATAAGAGGTGAGTCATGTGGCCATACCACACATGCACAAAAAAAGGTGCATGTGCTTGACCGCTAAACAGTTACCAAAGCCATCTCTAATCATGTGTTAAGTCTACGCCAGCACAGACACTTGGCCCGCCCCTGCATTCTAAAATACATAAATAAATTGATCATTTCAAAGTGATACTTAAGTGGCATAATCATTGTGCTAACCAGGATAGTGGGCCTCTTCTGAGGACATCTAGTGGGTACATTTCAAACTGCACCATTAAATAAGTCGTTTGACATTTACAGTTGATACAGTAACAGGTTACTAGTCTTCCAGTGGCTGCTACATTTAACACACTACAGGCAATTAGAGAACATTATCATATTCACTGTTCTTATATTTATTGGTTTTAATGACATAAGTTTATTCATACATTTTCCAACTTCCAGCACTGGAGAGAAATGGCGTTCTAGGAGGAAGATGATAACACCAACATTCCATTTTGCTATTCTTTCTGAATTCCTGGAAGTCATGAATGAGCAGTCGTATGTGTTGGTGGAGAAGCTCAAGGATCAGGCTGGCAAAGGATCTTTTAACTGCTTTATGGATGTAACACTTTGTGCTTTGGATATAATATGCGGTAGGTCAGCATTAAAGCATGTGTATTGGATAACACGTTAGAGATCATTTTGAAACTGGAAAAAATATGAAACACATTGTATTTTATGCTGCACTTACTGGATAACGTCTCCTGTAGGCAAAAGTCAGGGAGGGTTGGGGCCAGGGGCGGATCCAGAAAAAAATTACAGGGGGGGGGCACCATAAGGGACGTGGCTTCGTTGGAATGGGCGTGGCTTCGTTGGAATGGGCGTGGTATTGCAGGAAAAGACTACCTTATACCCCAGTTTTGCAACCTGCACGCCCAGACGTTGGCCACCACAGAAAAGAAAAATAATCCTGATTCATGCCCCTTACATTATTTGTCATTTTTCCTCCTTATAGTAATGCCCAGTATACATTATTCCACATACTGCAATGGCCCTTAGACATTATTCCACACACAATAATGCACATGACACAATATGCACACACTGTAATGCCCCAGACACATTATGCCACACACCGTAATGCCTGTGACACATTATGACAGGAATCGCAATGCCCGTTATACATTATGCTACACACTGCAATGCCCCTGATACATTATAGCACATACAATGTCTGGGACACATTATGCCACACACTGCAATGACCTTGAGACATTATACCACAATGCCCGTGATATAGTATACCATACACCGTAATGCCTGTGACACATACCGCAATGCCCGTTATACCCTATGCCACACACCGCAATGCCCGTTATATATTATGCCACACTGTAATAACCCTGAGACATTATACCACATACCACAATGCCCGTGATATAGTATACCACACACCGTAATGCCTGACACATTATGACACACACCGCAATGTCCGTGATACATTATGCCACACACTGCAATGACCCTGAGACATTATACCACATATCACAATGCCAGCGATAGAGTATACCATACACCGTAATGCCTGCGACACATTATGACACATACCGCAATGTCCGTGATACATTATGCCACACACCGTAATGCCCATTACACATTAAGTCCTACAGTAAGGCTTCTAATTACTTTTCAAATACCTGCTCGTTGTCAGGGGTTTCATGCACTGGGTGTCATGCTCGTTGCCAGGGGTTTCATGCTCTTGGTTCCATGCACGGTGCCAGGGGTTTTCATGCTCAGGGTGTCATGCTCGTTGCCAGGGGTTTCATGCACTGGGTGTCATGCTCGTTGCCAGGGGTTTCATGCACTGGGTGTCATGCTCGTTGCCAGGGGTTTCATGCTCTTGGTTCCATGCACGGTGCCAGGGGTTTTCATGCTCAGGGTGTCATGCTCGTTGCCAGGGGTTTCATGCACTGGGTGTCATGCTCGTTGCCAGGGGTTTCATGCACTGGGTGTCATGCTCGTTGCCAGGGGTTTCATGCACTGGGTGTCATGCTCGTTGCTAGGAGGTAGTCCTTGTTGCTAGGGCTGTGCTCCCAGTGCCACATATGTCCCCAGTGCCAGATATTTCCCCACGGTGCCAGGTACTCACATGCCCCCAGTGCCAAATATAGCCCCCCCCATGTGCCAGGTACACATATACCCCCAGTGCCAGATATTCCCCGACAGTGCCACATATGCCCCCAGTGCTATATATGCCCCCATTGCCACATATGCCCCAGTGCCAGATATCCCCCCCCCAGTGCCACATATGCCCCCAGTGCCAGACAATGCCCCAGTGCCAGATATCCCTTCCCTGCCAGTTATTCCCCCCAGTGCCAGATATCCCCCCCCAGTGCCACATATGCCCCCAGTGCCAGATATCCCCCCCCCCCAGTGCCAGATATGCCCCCAGTGCCAGATATTCCCCCCAGTGCCATATATGTCCCCAGTGCCAGATATTCGCCCCCCCCCCCCCCTCCCTGCAAATATGCCCCCAGTGCCAGATATTCCCCCCCAGTGCGTCCCCCGTCCCCCCCCTTCCTCCGCCGCCGCCGCTGCTCCCCCCGCTCCCCTGCTGTTAGGAGGGACACGGAGGGCACAGTGCACGCCTCCCTGTGTCCCTCCTGGGTCTCCGGCGGCCGCGGGTCACTGTAATAAAGGAAGTGCTCACGAACGGCACTTCCTTTATGAGACCAGCGGCCGCCGGAGACACAGGAGGGACACAGGAGAGGCGCGCACTGTGCCCTCCGTGTCCCTCCTAACAGCAGGGGACGAAACGAGACCGCAGACTGACATGCGGACACTCGTCCGCATGTCAGTCTGCACTAAAAATGACAGGGGGGGCACGTGCCTTGGTGCCCCCCCCCTAAATCCGCCACTGGTTGGGGCAACAGTGTGCAGGTGGTAGAGGACAATAAGATAAAGTATATGGCAATGGCATTTTAGGAGAGCTGCTGACTGTGGTCAGTAAAGCTGAGCACGGTGCTGGTACTGGAAATACAGAAACCCCTACTTGTTTTGTTCCTTGTGTTTGTTAGAACCAGTGTTGGGGCCAAAAGCCGGTTATTAAATATGGAGGATTCGTACACATTTTGTTCCCTGTATTTTTTTAAATAGGGCCAGCTCAAAGGGCCCGGGTCTGGTTATGCCCTCGGGGGAAGGGGGGGGGGGGTCACTCCATTTTTTTTTTCAACTACAAATCTTGTCCCCATCCCCAGTGATGTTACTAATTCTCAACCTTCTCTCCTCTTCACCATTATAACTAATTACATTTCTCATTAATAAATCCCCCTTCCTGCACAGCCAAACATATTTTTTCAGAATTTTTCCTGTATGTTAATGTGCCACCTTATGAAGTAAATTTGTGTGTGAGTGACAGCCTCTTTCAGCAGTGCCACGGTCCGGGTTGCAGGGACGCTCCCGTGTCTAGACTTACCGGTTTGCGAACTCTGGCGGGGCCATCTGGAGGTGGCATGGGGTACTGGCGACAGGCGAAAGTGGCTGGCAAGCTGGCAGGGGCCTCCAAACTCAGTAGGGGGTCCATTTGGAAAACCGGAAGTGCAGCCGCCATCTTGGATTTGGGCCAAGGGTCTGTTTGAAAATCGGAGGTGCCACAGACACCATTTTGGATTTTCCTCAAGTGATTTGTTTGCTCCAATCGTCTGTTGACTGCTGCTGCTGCCACTGGCCAATCAGGAGGCATCAGGTGGTATTTTGCTGGCCTCTGCTCAAGCAGCAAGTGCTAGTGTATCGTCTACCCTAAGGAGCTGTTTCCTAGTCCCTTTGCAGTCCTGTGCTTCAAAGCTCATCCCAGCAGCTGATACAACTTCCACAGATCTTAGTCCAGCCTCACTTCCTGAGCGGATTCTATCTTGCTGTGAGACCTACAGTTTGCCGCCTTCCGTCTCGTTGCCACACCACTTGCACCCTCCGGACACCTGTAACAGACCGGATCTCGGTATTTATGACACCACGAGCGCCCCAGCCTGTCGACCTGCAGGGCTTTTCCAGTTGTGCCTGGCTATTTCTCATCTATAAATCTATGAAAAGGACTTTCATACGACATGGCTCGGCTGTTGTTTCAAATCACCACCGACTCCTTATCTCATGACTCGGATTCACTACAAACCTCAGTCTTGACTAGCGGTTTGTTTCAGCAACACAGATTGGTCTGCTGAAAAAGTGAAGAAGTGTGTAGCAAGGATTAGATGTAGAATCCGCGAGCAAGTCTGCAGTAGAATTGTATAAACAGTCTAATTGTATAAACAGTCTATCTGCAGTCTGATCTGCCGAGGATTGGGCAAGTGCTGCAGAGGATCAGACAAGTGCGTACCTGGCTTTAGATAAATTCTATGGCAGTGGCTGCTAACAGTGGTGCAGGCTGTGTTCAGTAAGGTGTACTTTCTATGGCAGTGGCTGCTAACAGTGGTGCAGGCAGTGGCCAGTAGGATACATTCTATGGCAGTGGCTGCTAACAGCGATGCAGGCTGTGGTCAGTAGGATACAACCTATGGCAGTGGCTGCTAACAGTGGTGCAGGCTGTGGTCAGTAGGATACAGTCTATGGCTGTGGCTGCTTACAGTGGTGCAGGCAGTGGTCAGTAGGATACAGTCTATGGCAGTGGCTGCTAACAGTGGTGCAGGCTGTGGTCAGTAGGATACATTTTATGGCAGTGACTGCTAACAGTGGTGCAGGCTGTGGTCAGTAGGATACATTCTATGGCAGTGGCTGCTAACAGTGGTGCAGGCTGTGGTCTGTAGGATACATTTTATGGCAGTGGCTGCTAACAGTGGTGCAGGCTGTGGTCAGTAGGATATATTCTATGGCAGTGGCTGCTAACAGTAGTGCAGGCTGTGGTCAGTAGGATACATTCTATGCAGTGGCTGCTAACAGCGGTGCAGGCTGTGGTCAGTAGGATACAGTCTATGGCAGTGGCTGCTAACAGTGGTGCAGGCTGTGGTCAGTAGGATACATTCTATGGCAGTGGCTGATAACAGTGGTGCAGGCTGTGGTCAGTAGGATACAACCTATGGCAGTGGCTGCTAACAGTGGTGCAGGCTGTGGTCAGTAGGATGCATTCTATGCAGTGGCTGCTTACAGTGGTGCTGGCTATGGTCAGTAGGATACAGTCTATGGCAGTGTCTGCTAACAGTGGTGCAGGCTGTGGTTAGTAGGATACAGTTTATGGCTGTGGCTGCTTACAGTGGTGAAGGCTGTGGTCAGTAGGATACATTCTATGGCAGTGGCTGCTAACAGTGGTGCAGGCTATGGTCAGTAGGATACATTTTATGGCAGTGGTTGCTAACAGTGGTGCAGGCTGTGGTCAGTAGGATACATTCTATGCAGTGGCTGCTAACAGCGGTGCAGGCTGTGGTCAGTAGGATACATTCTATGCAGTGGCTGCTAACAGTGGTGCAGGCTGTGGTCAGTAGGATACATTCTATGGCAGTGGCTGCTTACAGTGGTGCAGGCTGTGGTCAGTAGGGTACATTCTATGGCAGTGGCTGCTAACAGTGGTCCAGGCTGTGGTCAGTAGGATACATTCAGTGGCAGTGGCTGCTAACAGTGGTGCAGGCTGTGGTCAGTAGGATACATTTTATGGCAGTGGCTGCTAACAGTGATGCAGGCTGTGGTCAGTAGGATACATTCTATGGCAGTGGCTGCTAACAGTGGTCCAGGCTGTGGTCTGTAGGATACATTTTATGGCAGTGGCTGCTAACAGTGGTGCAGGCTGTGGTCAGTAGGATAATGTATATTCTATGGCAGTGGCTGCTAACAGTAATGCAGGCTGTGGTCAGTAGGATACATTCTATGCAGTGGCTGCTAACAGCGGTGCAGGCTGTGGTCAGTAGGATACATTCTATGGCAGTGGCTGCTAACAGTGGTGCAGGCTGTGGTCAGTAAGATGCATTCTATGGCAATGGCTGTTAACAGTGCTGCAGGCAGTGATCAGTAGGATATATTCTATGGCAGTGGCTGCTAACAGTGGTGCAGGCTGTGGTCAGTAGGATACATTCTATGGCAGTGGCTGCAAACAGTGGTGCAGGCTATGGTCAGTAGGATACATTTTATGGCAGTGGTTGCTAACAGTGGTGCAGGCTGTGGTCAGTAGGATACATTTTATGGCAGTGGCTGCTAACAGTGGTGCAGGCTGTGGTCAGTAGGATACATTCTATGCAGTGGCTGCTAACAGCGGTGCAGGCTATGGTCAGTAGGATACATTCTATGGCAGTGGCTGCTTACAGTGGTGCAGGCTGTGGTCAGTAGGGTACATTCTATGGCAGTGGCTGCTAACAGTGGTCCAGGCTGTGGTCAGTAGGATACATTCAGTGGCAGTGGCTGCTAACAGTGGTGCAGACTGTGGTCAGTAGGATACATTTTATGGCCGTGGCTGCTAACAGTGGTGCAGGCTGTGGTCAGTAGGATACATTCTATGGCAGTGGCTGCTAACAGTGGTGCAGGCTGTGGTCTGTAGGATACATTTTATGGCAGTGGCTGCTAACAGTGGTGCAGGCTGTGGTCAGTAGGATATATTCTATGGCAGTGGCTGCTAACAGTAGTGCAGGCTGTGGTCAGTAGGATACATTCTATGCAGTGGCTGCTAACAGCGGTGCAGGCTGTGGTCAGTAGGATACAGTCTATGGCAGTGGCTGCTAACAGTGGTGCAGGCTGTGGTCAGTAAGATGCATTCTATGGCAATGGCTGTTAACAGTGCTGCATGCAGTGGTCAGTAGGATATATTCTATGGCAGTGGCTGCTAACAGTGGTGCAGGCTGTGGTCAGTAGGATACATTCTATGGCAGTGGCTGATAACAGTGGTGCAGGCTGTGGTCAGTAGGATACAACCTATGGCAGTGGCTGCTAACAGTGGTGCAGGCTGTGGTCAGTAGGATGCATTCTATGCAGTGGCTGCTTACAGTGGTGCTGGCTATGGTCAGTAGGATACAGTCTATGGCAGTGGCTGCTAACAGTGGTGCAGGCTGTGGTCAGTAGGATACAGTTTATGGCTGTGGCTGCTTACAGTGGTGCAGGCTGTGGTCAGTAGGATACATTCTATGGCAGTGGCTGCTAACAGTGGTGCAGGCTATGATCAGTAGGATACATTTTATGGCAGTGGTTGCTAACAGTGGTGCAGGCTGTGGTCAGTAGGATACATTTTATGGCAGTGGCTGCTAACAGTGGTGCAGGCTGTGGTCAGTAGGATACATTCTATGCAGTGGCTGCTAACAGCGGTGCAGGCTGTGGTCAGTAGGATACATTCTATGGCAGTGGCTGATAACAGTGGTGCAGGCTGTGGTCAGTAGGATACAACCTATGGCAGTGGCTGCTAACAGTGGTGCAGGCTGTGGTCAGTAGGATGCATTCTATGCAGTGGCTGCTTACAGTGGTGCTGGCTATGGTCAGTAGGATACAGTCTATGGCAGTGTCTGCTAAAAGTGGTGCAGGCTGTGGTTAGTAGGATACAGTTTATGGCTGTGGCTGCTTACAGTGGTGCAGGCTGTGGTCAGTAGGATACATTCTATGGCAGTGGCTGCTAACAGTGGTGCAGGCTATGGTCAGTAGGATACATTTTATGGCAGTGGTTGCTAACAGTGGTGCAGGCTGTGGTCAGTAGGATACATTTTATGGCAGTGGCTGCTAACAGTGGTGTAGGCTGTGGTCAGTAGGATACATTCTATGCAGTGGCTGCTAACAGCGGTGCAGGCTGTGGTCAGTAGGATACATTCTATGCAGTGGCTGCTAACAGTGGTGCAGGCTGTGGTCAGTAGGATACATTCTATGGCAGTGGCTGCTTACAGTGGTGCAGGCTGTGGTCAGTAGGGTACATTCTATGGCAGTGGCTGCTAACAGTGGTCCAGGCTGTGGTCAGTAGGATACATTCAGTGGCAGTGGCTGCTAACAGTGGTGCAGGCTGTGGTCAGTAGGATACATTCTATGGCAGTGGCTGCTAACAGTGGTCCAGGCTGTGGTCTGTAGGATACATTTTATGGCAGTGGCTGCTAACAGTGGTGCAGGCTGTGGTCAGTAGGATAATGTATATTCTATGGCAGTGGCTGCTAACAGTAATGCAGGCTGTGGTCAGTAGGATACATTCTATGCAGTGGCTGCTAACAGCGGTGCAGGCTGTGGTCAGTAGGATACATTCTATGGCAGTGGCTGCTTACAGTGGTGCAGGCTGTGGTCAGTAAGATGCATTCTATGGCAATGGCTGTTAACAGTGCTGCAGGCAGTGATCAGTAGGATATATTCTATGGCAGTGGCTGCTAACAGTGGTGCAGGCTGTGGTCAGTAGGATACATTCTATGGCAGTGGCTGCTAACAGTGGTGCAGGCTATGGTCAGTAGGATACATTTTATGGCAGTGGTTGCTAATAGTGGTGCAGGCTGTGGTCATTAGGATACATTTTATGGCAGTGGCTGCTAACAGTGGTGCAGGCTGTGGTCAGTAGGATACATTCTATGCAGTGGCTGCTAACAGCGGTGCAGGCTGTGGTCATTAGGATACATTCTATGGCAGTGGCTGCTTAAAGTGGTGCAGGCTGTGGTCAGTAGGGTACATTCTATGGCAGTGGCTGCTAACAGTGGTCCAGGCTGTGGTCAGTAGGATACATTCAGTGGCAGTGGCTGCTAACAGTGGTGCAGACTGTGGTCAGTAGGATACATTTTATGGCAGTGGCTGCTAACAGTGGTGCAGGCTGTGGTCAGTAGGATACATTCTATGGCAGTGGCTGCTAACAGTGGTGCAGGCTGTGGTCTGTAGGATACATTTTATGGCAGTGGCTGCTAACAGTGGTGCAGGCTGTGGTCAGTAGGATATATTCTATGGCAGTGGCTGCTAACAGTAGTGCAGGCTGTGGTCAGTAGGATACATTCTATGCAGTGGCTGCTAACAGCGGTGCAGGCTGTGGTCAGTAGGATACATTCTATGCAGTGGCTGCTAACAGTGGTGCAGGCTGTGGTCAGTAGGATACATTCTATGGCAGTGGCTGCTTACAGTGGTGAAGGCTGTGGTCAGTAGGGTACATTCTATGGCAGTGGCTGCTAACAATGGTACAGGCTGTGGTCAGTAGGATACATTCAGTGGCAGTGGCTGCTAACAGTGCTGCATGCAGTGGTCAGTAGGATATATTCTATGGCAGTGGCTGCTAACAGTGGTGCAGGCTGTGGTCAGTAGGATACATTCTATGGCAGTGGCTGATAACAGTGGTGCAGGCTGTGGTCAGTAGGATACAACCTATGGCAGTGGCTGCTAACAGTGGTGCAAGCTGTGGTCAGTAGGATGCATTCTATGCAGTGGCTGCTTACAGTGGTGCTGGCTATGGTCAGTAGGATACAGTCTATGGCAGTGGCTGCTAACAGTGGTGCAGGCTGTGGTCAGTAGGATACAGTTTATGGCTGTAGCTGCTTACAGTGGTGCAGGCTGTGGTCAGTAGGATACATTCTATGGCAGTGGCTGCTAACAGTGGTGCAGGCTATGATCAGTAGGATACATTTTATGGCAGTGGTTGCTAACAGTGGTGCAGGCTGTGGTCAGTAGGATACATTTTATGGCAGTGGCTGCTAACAGTGGTGCAGGCTGTGGTCAGTAGGATACATTCTATGCAGTGGCTGCTAACAGCGGTGCAGGCTGTGGTCAGTAGGATACATTCTATGCAGTGGCTGCTAACAGTGGTGCAGGCTGTGGTCAGTAGGATACAATCTATGGCAGTGGCTGCTTACAGTGGTAAAGGCTGTGGTCAGTAGGGTACATTCTATGGCAGTGGCTGCTAACAGTGGTACAGGCTGTGGTCAGTAGGATACATTCAGTGGCAGTGGCTGCTAACAGTGGTGCAGGCAGTGGTCAGTAGGATACATTGTATGGCAATGGTTGCTAACAGTGTTACAGGCAGTGGTCAGTAGGATACATTCTAGTATGGCAGTGACTGCTAACAGTGGTGCAGGCTGTGGTCAGTAGGATACGTTCTATGGCAGTGACTGCTAACAGTGGTCCAGGCTGTGGTCTGTAAGATACTTTGGGGTTTATTTACTAAGATGGGAGTTCTATTTAGGCAGGCTGTGGTCAGTAGGATACATTCTATGCAGTGGCTGCTAACAGTGGTGCAGGCTGTGGTCAGTAGGATGCATTCTATGGCAGTGGTTGCTAACAGTGGTACAGGCTGTGGTCAGTAGGATACATTCTATGGCAGTGGCTGCTAACAGTGGTCCAGGCTGTGGTCAGTAGGATACATTCAGTGGCAGTGGCTGCTAACAGTGGTACAGGCTGTGGTCAGTAGGATACATTCAGTGGCAGTGGCTGCTAGCAGTGGTGCAGGCTGTGGTCTGTAGGATACATTATATGGCAGTGACTGCTAACAGTGGTGCAGGCTGTGGTCAGTAGGATACATTCTATGGCAGTGGCTGCTAACAGTGGTCCAGGCTGTGGTCTGTAAGATACTTTGGGGTTTATTTACTAAGATGGGAGTTCTATTTAAGATGGGATGTTGCCCATAGCAACCAGTCAGATTCCAGGTATTATCTTCTAGAAGTTGCTAGAAGTAGAATCTGAATGGTTGCTATGGGCAACATCCCATCTTAAATAGAACTCCCATCTTAGTAAATTTACCCCATTCTATGGCAGTGGCTGCTTACAGTGGTGCAGGTTGTGGTTAGTAGGAAGTATTCTATGGCAGTGACATCATGGTGCAATATAGAATTGACAACAGCTGCGTGGATTAATATTTACTTTGGCCCTCATTCCGAGTTGTTCGCTCGCAAGCTGCTTTTAGCAGCATTGCACACGCTAAGCTGGGAGTGAATCCTAGCTTAGCAGAATTGCGAACGAAGGATTCGCAATATTGCGAAAAGTTTTCTCTGTGCAGTTTCTGAGTAGCTCGAGACTTACTCTTCCAGTGCGATCAGTTCAGTGCTTGTCGTTCCTGGCTTGACGACACAAACACACCCAGCGTTCACCCAGACACTCCCCCGTTTCTTCAGCCACTCCCGCGTTTTTTCCAGAAACGGCAGCGTTTTTTCACACACTCCCATAAAACGGCCAGTTTCCGCCCAGAATCACCCACTTCCTGTCAATCACACTCCGATCACCAGAACGAAGAAAAAACCTCGTAATGCCGTGAGTAAAATACCAAACTTCTTAGCAAATTTACTTGGCGCAGTCGCAGTGCGAACATTGCGCATGCGCAATTAGCGGAAAATCGCTGCGATGCAAAGAAAATTACCGAGCGAACAACTCGGAATGAGGGCCTTTGTCCTTTAAAGTTTAGAAATATCCTTTAGTTTTTTGGTTTGTTTTTTTTTTTTTTAAATCTGTGACTAAAGGCACGCTGACTTTTTTCAGCTGTGTGGGAGTAGGATGAAATGGGTAATGATGTGCAAACTGATATGCTCTAATACTGTACTTGTAGACATAGCCAAATGGCTCAACTAATCTATAAAGTAAAATCATTTTATGTTGAAATTCTGTTTTGTCTGATCTTTGTCTGAGATGTGGAGTTGTGTGATATTGACATGAAAACATTTAGGGCAGGAAATGCAGAATACAAACAGTACAAACCAGATAAAGTGTCCTTCATTTTCTCTTACGTCCTAGAGGATACTGGGGTCCACATTAGTACCATGGGGTTTAGACGGGTCCACTAGGAGCCTTGGGCACTTTAAGAAATCAATAGTGTGCACTGGCTCCTCCCTCCATGCCCCTCCTACCAGACTCAGTTTAGAAAATGTGCCCGTAGGGAAACCCCTGAAGTGTTTTCTGCATTTATTTTCTATTTGTTATTTTACAGGCACTGCTGGGTGGCACCAGCATGCCTGCTTCGTGGGACTTAGGGGGGAGAACGGCCCAACTTCCTAAAGAGTTAATAGTACCGTTTCTCCGCTGACAGGACAATGAGCTCCTGAGGGAGTCATTCGCAAGCCCCACCACGGCGAGCGTACCCTCCCGCAGCACGCCGCCACCCCTAACAGAGCTAGAAGAAAGAAGAGTGGAGAGTAGAACGCCGGCGTCCCGGTTAGTGGGTCGCTTGCGGGAATGGCGGCACAAGGATAGGAGTGCAGCGCAGAAATGCAGGCTGCGCTCCGGGGGGCTCAGGAGGACATGTGGATGAGTGTGTCACGCTGTGAGGGGCGCGCTGAGCCACCAACGATTACCCACACTGGCCAACTAGCTTAACAGGGGTTCTAACCCTCTGTTAAGCAAACCAAGACCTCAGGCCAGTATAAAAAAAACGGGAAGCCGTGAGCCATTATGGGAGCGGACCCTCACTATGAGCGGATCCAGCAGCTCACCAGCGTCATTTTCCCTCTGCAGCTTACACTGACAGGCATCACAGGGAAGCGCAGCTCCTCCACAAAGACTCCACGTCTCTTCAGTGGTACCAGGGGGTCTTAGAAGAGGGGGAGTGTTGTAGAATGCTAAGCCCTCTTAAGGGACTTAGTGTGGCGACCCAGCTGAGTTTTACTTGGCTAAAAGGGCGCCGTGTGGTTGGCTCCATTTTCTGGGTCTCCCTGCTGGCTCTGTGTGGGTTAAACTGTGTTTTCACCTTCTGTGTGTGGGTGTGTGTGGGTCCCTTCACGTTACCATGTCCAGGGACTGTGTTTCCTGCGCAGCAGAGTGTATGTCCTCCCCCGGAGACTCGCTACCATGTTCCCAGACTAGTACACATTCTCAGGCTAGTGGGCAGAACCCCCATGGTTAGATTCCATTAAGGGGATGATATCTAATATTTCTACAAAATTATCCCATACTGAGAAAGAGACACAATACTTAAGACAGTCTATGGATGACCTAATAAATAGGGATTCAGTTCCCATACCAGCGTCTCAGACCCCTGCCATTTGCCCACAAAAGTGTATCTGGCCCAGCTCATGCAGGCTGATACATCAGACGATACATCAGACACAGAGGAGGGTGAATTGGATGCGAGTGGGGGGGATGCAGAACTGTCACGAGGAATACAGGCCCTGATAGAAGCTATTAGAGATGTCCTGCACATTCCTGACAAGGTGGCGGAGGTAGAGGAGGAATCTTATTTTAATGTAAAAAAGAAATCCTCAGCTACTTTTCCAGCATCAAAGGAATTGAATGCTCTGTTTGAAGAAACTTGGGCTAATCCTGACAAAAAGTTTCAGATCCCTAAAAGGTTAATTACATCCTTTCTCTATCGTCCTAGTGGATGCTGGGGTTCCTGAAAGGACCATGGGGAATAGCGGCTCCGCAGGAGACAGGGCACAAAAGTAAAGCTTTTCCGATCAGGTGGTGTGCACTGGCTCCTCCCCCCATGACCCTCCTCCAGACTCTAGTTAGATTTTTGTGCCCGGCCGAGAAGGGTGCAATTCTAGGTGGCTCTCCTAAAGAGCTGCTTAGAGAAAGTTTAGCTTAGGTTTTTTATTTTACAGTGAGTCCTGCTGGCAACAGGATCACTGCAACGAGGGACTGAGGGGAGAAGAAGTGAACTCACCTGCGTGCAGGATGGATTGGCTTCTTGGCTACTGGACATCAGCTCCAGAGGGACGATCACAGGTACAGCCTGGATGGTCACCGGAGCCGCGCCGCCGGCCCCCTTGCAGATGCTGAAGTTAGAAGAGGTCCAGAATCGGCGGCTGAAGACTCTGACAGTCTTCTAAAGGTAGCGCACAGCACTGCAGCTGTGCGCCATTTTCCTCTCAGCACACTTCACACGCTGTCACTGAGGGTGCAGGGCGCTGGGGGGGGGCGCCCTGGGAGGCAAATGTAAACCTATATACTGGCTAAAAATACCTCACATATAGCCCCCAGAGGCTATATGGAGATATTTAACCCCTGCCAAACTTCACTAAAGAGCGGGAGACGAGCCCGCCGGAAAAGGGGCGGGGCCTATCTCCTCAGCACACAGCGCCATTTTTTCTCTCACAGAAAGGCTGGAGAGAAGGCTCCCAGGCTCTCCCCTGCACTGCACTACAGAAACAGGGTTTAAACAGAGAGGGGGGCACTAATTGGCGATATAAATATATATATAAAGATGCTATTAGGGAGAAACACTTATATAAGGTTGTCCCTATGTAATTATAGCGTTTTTTTGGTGTGTGCTGGCAAACTCTCCCTCTGTCTCTCCAAAGGGCTAGTGGGGTCCTGTCCTCTGTCAGAGCATTCCAGGTGTGTGTGCTGTGTGTCGGTACGTGTGTGTCGACATGTATGAGGACGATGTTGGAGGAGGCGGAGAAATTGCCTGTAATGGTGATGTCACTCTCTAGGGAGTCGACACCGGAATGGATGGCTTATTTAGGGAATTACGTGAAAATGTCAACACGCTGCAAGGTCGGTTGACGACATGAGACGGCCGACAAACAATTAGTACCGGTCCAGGCGTCTCAGAAACACCGTCAGGGGTTTTTAAAAAAACGCCCATTTACCTCAGTCGGTCGACACAGACACAGACACGGACACTGAATCCAGTGTCGACGGTGAATAAACAAACGTATTCCTCATTAGGGCCACACGTTAAGGGCAATGAAGGAGGTGTTACATATTTCTGATACTACAAGTACCACAAAAAAGGGTATTATGTGGGAGTGAAAAAACTACCTGTAGTTTTTCCTGAATCAGATAAAATAAAATGAAGTGTGTGATGATGCGTGGGTTTACCCCGATAGCAAATATTGGCGTTATACCCTTTCCCGCCAGAAGTTAGGGCGCGTTGGGAAACACCCCTTAGGGTGGATAAGGCGCTCACACGCTTATCAAGTGGCGTTACCGTCTCCAGATACGGCCGCCCTCAAGGAGCCAGCTGATAGGCAGCTGGAAAAATATCCTAAAAAGTATATACACACATACGGTGGTTATACTGCGACCAGCGATCGCCATCAGCCTGGAGATGCAGTGCTGGGTTGGCTTGGTCGAATTCCCTGACTAAAAATATTTTATTGATATAGAGCATTTAATAGGATGCATTCTATATATATGTATGCGAGATGCACAGAGGGATATTTGCACTCTGGCATCAAGATAAGTGCGTTGTCCATATCTCCCAGAAGATGTCATGGACACGACAGTGGTCAGGTGATACAGATCCCATACGGCACATGGAAGTATTGCCGTATAAAGGGAAGGACGGTCCATCGGACCTGGGGGCCACGGCTACAGCTGGGAAATCCAACCTTTTTACCCCAAGTTACATCTCAGCAGAAAAAGACACTGTCTTTTCAGCCTCAATCCTTCCGTTTCCCATGTGGGCAAGCGGGCAAAAGGCCAGTCATATCTGCCCAGACATAGAGGAAAGGGAAGTAGACTGCAGCAGGCAGCCCCTTCCCAGGAAAAGAAGCCCTCCACCGCGTCTGCCAAGTCCTCAGCGTGACGCTGGGGCCGTGCAAGCGGACTCAGGTGAGGTGGGGGGGTAGTCTCAAGAGTCTCAGCGCGCAGTGGGATCACTCGCAAGTTGACCCCTAGATCGTACAAGTATTATCCCAGGGGTACAGATTGGAGAGTCGAGACATTTTTTCCTCGCAGGTTCCTGAAGCCTGTTTTACCAACGGCTCCCTCCGACAGGGAGGCAGTATTGGGAAAAAATTCACAAGCTGTATTTCCAGCAGGTGATAATCAAAGTACCCCTCCTACAACAAGGAAAAGGGTATTAGTCTTCCACACTATATTGTGGTACTGAAGCCAGACGGCTTGGTGAGACATAGTCTAAATCTGAAATCTTTGAACACTTACATAAAAAGGTTCAAATCAAGATGGAGTCACTCAGAGCAGTGATAGAGAACCGGAAAAAAGGGGACTATATGGTGTCCCTGGACATCAAGGATTACCTCCATGTCCAAATTTGCCCTTCTCAACAAGGGTACCTCTGGTTCGTGATACAGAACTGTCAATATCAGTTTCAGACGCTGCCGTTGAATTATCCACGGCACCCCGGGCCTTTACCAAGGTAATGGCCGAAAAGATGATTCTTAAAAGAAGAAAGGCATCTTAATTATCCCTTACTTGGACGATATCCTGAAAGGGGCAAGTTTCCAGAGAACAGTTGGAGGTCGGAAAAGAACTATCTAAAGTAGTTCTACGACAGCACGAGTGGATTCTAAATATTCCAAAAATCGCAGCTGTTTTCCGATGATACGTCTGCTGTTCCTAGGAATGATTCTGGGCATAGTCCAGAAAGAGGTATTTCTCCTGGAGGGGAAAGCCAGGGAGTTATCCGACCTAGTCAGAAACCTCCTAAAACCAGGCCAAGTATCAGTGCATCAATGCACAGGAGTCCTGGGAAAAATGGTGGCTTCTTACGAAGCGATTCCATTCGGCAGATCTCACGCAAAAACTTTTCAGGGGGATTTGCGGGACGAATGGTCCGGATCGCATCTTCAGATGCATCAGCGGATAACCCTGTCTCCAAGGACAAGGGTGTCTCTTCTGTGGGGGCTGCAGAGTGCTCATCTTCTAGAGGGCAGCACATTCAGCATTCAGGACTGTGTTCTGGTGACCACGGATGCCAGTCTGAGAGGCTGGGGAACAGTCACACAGGGAAGAAATTTCCAAGGAAGTGTGGTCAAGTCTGGAGATTTCTCTCCACATGAATATACTGGAGCTAAGGGCAATTTACGATGCTCTGAGCCTAGGAAGACCTCTGCTTCAAAGTCAACCGGTGCTGATCCAGTAGGACATCATCATGGCAGTCGCCCACGTAAACAGACGGGGCGGCACAAGAAGCAGGAGGGCAATGACAGCAAGGATTCTTCGCTGGGCGAAAAATCATGTGATAACACTGTCAGCAGTGTTCATTCCGGGAGTGGACAACTAGGAAGATTTCCTCAGCATGAATGAATTCCACCCGGAAAAGTGGGAACTTCATCTGGAAGTTTCCACATGTTTGTAAACCGTTGGGAAAGACCAAAGGTGGTTATGATGGCGTCCCACATGAAGCGCCAGGTCTAGAGACCCTCAGGCAATAGCTGGGACGCTCTGGTAACACCGTGGGTGTACCAGTCGGTGTATGTGTTCCCTCCTCTGCCTTTCATACCCAGTGTAGGGAGAATGATAGGAAGGAGAGGAGTAAGAACTATACTCGTGGCTCCGGTTTGGCCAAGAAGAACTTGGTACCCGGAACTTCAAGAGATACTAGAAAGGATCTTGATTCAGCAAGAATCATGTCTGTTCCATGACTTACCGCAGCCGCGTTGACGGGTGAACGCCGGATCCTAAGGGAAAAAGGCATTCCGGAAGAGGTCATCCCTACCCTGGTCAGAGCCAGGAAGGAGGTGACCGCACAACATTATCACTGCTTAGGTGAAAATGTGTTCCATGGTGTGAGGCCAGGAAGGCTCCACGGAAGAATTTCAACTAGGTTAATTCCTACATTTCCTGCAAACAGGAGTGTATATGGGTCTCAAATTGGGGTCCATTAAGGTTCAAATTTCGACCGGTCGATTTTCTTCCAGAAAGAAATTGGCTTCAGTTCCTGAAGTCCAGAAGTTGTTAAGGGAGTACTGCATATACAACCCCCTTTTGATGTCTCCAGTGGCACTGGGCGATCTCAACGTAGTTTGGGATTCCTAAAATCACATTGGTTTAAACAACTCAAATCTGTGGATTTGATATATCTCACATGGAAAGCGACCATGCTGTTGGTCCTGGCCTCGGCCAGGCGAGTGTCAGAATTGGCGGCTTTATCTCACAAAGCCATATCTGATTGTCCATTCGGACAGAGCAAAGCTGTGGACTCGTCCCCAGTTTCTCCCTAAGGTGGTGTCAGCGTTTCACCTGAACCAGCTTATTGTGGTACCTGCGGCTACTAGGGACTTGGAGGACTCCAAGTTGCTGGATGTTGTCAGGGCCCTGAAAATATAGTTTCCAGGTCGGCTGGAGTCAGGAAATCTGACTTGCTGTTTATCCTGTATGCACCCAACAAGCTGGGTGCTCCTGCTTCTAAGCAGACTATTGCTCGTTGGATTTGTAGTACAATTCAGCTTGCACATTCTGTGGCAGGCTTGCCACAGCAAAAAATATGTAAATGCCCATTCCACAAGGAAGGTGGGCTCATCTTGGGCAGCTGCCCGAGGGGTCTTGGCATTAAAACTCTGCCGAGCAGCTACGTGGTCGGGGGAGAACACGTTTGTAAAATTCTACAAATTTGATACCCTGGCAAAAAGAGGACCTGGAGTTCTCTCATTCGGTGCTGCAGAGTCATCCGCACTCTCCCGCCCGTTTGGGAGCTTTGGTATAATCCCCATGGTCCTTTCAGGAACCCCAGCATCCACTAGGACGATAGAGAAAATAAGAATTTACTTACCGATAATTCTATTTCTCGGAGTCCGTAGTGGATGCTGGGCGCCCATCCCAAGTGCGGATTATTCTGCAATACTTGTACATAGTTATTGTTACAAAAATCGGGTTATTGTTGTAGGAAGCCGTCTTTCAGAGGCTCCTTTTTGTTATCATACTGTTAACTGGGTTTAGATCACAAGTTGTACGGTGTGATTGGTGTGGCTGGTATGAGTCTTACCCGGGATTCAAAATTCCTCCCTTATTGTGTACGCTCGTCCGGGCACAGTACCTAACTGGAGTCTGGAGGAGGGTCATGGGGGGAGGAGCCAGTGCACACCACCTGATCGGAAAAGCTTTACTTTTGTGCCCTGTCTCCTGCGGAGCCGCTATTCCCCATGGTCCTTTCAGGAACCCCAGCATCCACTACGGACTCCGAGAAATAGAATTATCGGTAAGTAAATTCTTATTTTCCCATTCCACTGGAGGATAGAAAGAAATGGGAAAACCCGCCGATTGTGGACGCATCGGTATCTAGGTTGTCACGTAAGATAGTCTTACCTGTTCCTGGGGCAGCATCCTTAATGGACACGGCTAACCGCAAGATTGAGACCACTCTCAACTCTTTATACACTGCTGCTGGGGTGGCCCAGAGACCCACTATTGCTTGTGCATGGATCACTAAGGCCAATGCTAAGTGGTTGTCACAACTGAGGGCTGGTGCTGACCAGGGGGAAGCCTCAGTTGTAGGGGCTGAGGTATATGTGTACCTGGGAGGCAGTACAGGGTTTTTGGACATGCAGGGAACCTTTAGAACAAATGCCCGAAGGCGTGACCACGACAACAAGGGAAAGTTCAAAGGTTTTATTAAACACAGTTTAGAGGAATACTGATGACTTGGTACTGGTAATAGGAAACACAGTTCAGAGAAATACTTGGGATCGATGACGGAACACCGATGGTGACTTGGAATCGATGACGGAACACCGATGGTTACTTTGGGATCGTTGGTAAGCTTTGAGTGAAGCTGGGGTTCGCAGATAGAAATGCACTATTGTACTTAGAAGCACAGGTGAAGCATGAAGTGATGCTGGGGATCGCTGGAGAAGAGGCTGGAGAATGGCTGCTGGGAAGCCGGAGTTCAGACACAGGTGAATCAGGGTAGACTGTAGAGAGTTAATCACTGGAGTGTCAGGTTACACTGCAGAGTATAATCACCAGGGAGTCAGGCTGTACTGCAGAGAAAGTCCATGGGAGAACTGCACACTGGAATCACTGAAGACAATTGAAGCACTGACATCTTTCCACCCCAGGAACAGGATATTTATACCTGCTGGGAAGCAGGGATTGGCTGGCTGATTAACCAGAGACCAGAGTGCAGCTGCTGTGTAATCAGGCTGAGAGCAGAGTGCAGCTGATAGGCTGAAAGGTAACATGTGATTAGGAAAACGTGGCTGCGCCCATGGTAGCTTTTGGAGGGAAAGATTGTTTGTAACTTGAATGTGAGCTTTAACCATGAAGCTGCCAGAATCACAGTAAAGAGATTTGAGACAATGAGATGCAACGTGCTGCACACAGACAGTGCAGATGGAATCCAGGCTTGGAACACTAGGACAGTCTCAGGAGGCATTTGGAAGGTAAATACTGATAAGGAATTACCGAGATCGTGACAGCACCCCCTCCTTTAGGAGTGGCCCCAGGACACTTCTTATAAGTTCTTTACCTGAACAAATGGAAGGATCTAGATTGAATCCTGATGAACTTGAACTGGCTGGGACCAGAGGAGACTGTACTGGATCTATGGACGAGACCAAATTAAGTCCAGACAACCTTGAACCGGTTGAGACCGGCGGAGACTTTAGACCGACGGATAGGACAGGATTAGATCCGAAGGTATTGGAATCGGCTGGAACCGAAGGAGGCTGATCCGGACAGACGGATGGGACCGGATTGGGTCCAGAAAAGCTTGAACCGGCTGGGACCGGAGGAGTCTTCGGATTGACGGTTGAATCAGCTGGAACTGAAGGAGTCTTTGGACCTACGGATGGAACCGGATTGGGTCCAGAGATATCGGAATCGGCTGGAACCGAAGGAATCTTCAGACAGACGGATGGAACCGGATTGAATCTAAAGACAGTTGAATCAGCTGGAACTGAAGGAGTCAGAATCCGGTTAGAACCGGAATGAGTGGTATCCGAGTGTTCAGTTACACCATCCTGGACCTGGTCCATGCTGGATGCCAACAGGGTGGTGCTCTCTGAAGACGACAAACAGGAGTTAATAACTGCATCTGTAGCACAAAAATTTCCATCTGGAAACTTGGCTCTGGATACTTCCCTTGGGACTGAAACTTTGGTGACCCCTCCTGGGGTTGATGAATCAAACACCTCTCTCAGGGTTGTTTTCTCCAGCACCCCTCCTGGGGTTGACAGATCAGAAACTCCTTTTTGAGAAGACTCATAAGCCCCTACTAGAGATTGAACATTGGATACCCCTCCTAGGGCTGTAGACACAGACGCCCTCCTTGGGCTGTAGACACAGACGCCCCTCCTTGGGCTGTAGACACAGACGCCCCTCCTTGGGCTGAGTAAAGAGCATCATCATTCCAGGAAAGTTCGGACGCTAGGATCTGGTACTGTACCAGATATTTACCGACTGTTCGTGTCCCCTGACGTAGCCGGAGGATATCAGAGGAGGCAGAGGTCACACGACCTGGTTCATCAAAGATGCGCCTGAAGGTTGCCACTAAATCTGCATATGAAGAGAGCAGGGCATCAGACTTCTCCCATAGAGGTGATACCCAATCTAGGGCGGAGCCACTGAGGAGGGAGATGATGTAAGCAACCTTGGTGTGGTCAGTTGGGAAACTGCCAGGCTGTAACTCAAAATATATCTCACACTGATTTAGGAAACCCCGACAGGCTTTTGGGGAACCATCAAACTTGGCAGGTGTCGGTAAATGGAGACAAGGAGCAGAAACGGGAATGGTGGGTGGGGATACCACCAAAGGTACTGCAGTCGGCACACTGGACGCCCCTGAACCACGGAGGGTTACTTGTATTCCATCCAGCCGAGAGGAGAGGTCCTGGAGACAGCGGATCACATGGCCCTGTGCAGTCTCCTGACGTTCAAGGCAGGCTGCAAGTTCTTGCATCGGCCTGGTCGCTTGGACCTGGTCTCCGGCCGGATCCATTAGGTCAGTGCTTACTGTCACAACTGAGGGCTGGTGCTGACCAGGGGGAAGCCTCAGTTGTAGGGGCTGAGGTATATGTGTACCTGGGAGGCAGTACAGGGTTCTTGGACATGCAGGGAACCTTTAGAACAAATGCCCGAAGGCGTGACCACGACAACAAGGGAAAGTTCAAAGGTTTTATTAAACACAGTTCAGAGGAATACTGATGACTTGGTACTGGTAATAGGAAACACAGTTCAGAGAAATACTTGGGATCGATGACGGAACACCGATGGTGACTTGGAATCGATGATGGAACACCGATGGTTATTTTGGGATCGTTGGTAAGCTTTGAGTGAAGCTGGGGTTCGCAGATAGATATGCACTATTGTACTTAGAAGCACAGGTGAAGCATGAAGTGATGCTGGGGATCGCTGGAGAAGAAGCTGGAGAATGGCTGCTGGGAAGCCGGAGTTCAGACACAGGTGAATCAGGGTAGACTGTAGAGAGTTAATCACTGGAGTGTCGGGTTACACTGCAGAGTATAATCACCAGGGAGTCAGGCTGTACTGCAGAGAAAGTCCATGGGAGAACTGCACACTAGAATCACTGAAGACAGTTGAAGCACTGACATCTTTCCACCCCAGGAACAGGATATTTATACCTGCTGGGAAGCAGGGATTGGCTGGCTGATTAACCAGAGACCAGAGTGCAGCTGCTGTGTAATCAGGCTGAGAGCAGAGTGCAGCTGATAGGCTGAAAGGTAACATGTGATTAGGAAAACATGGCTGCGCCCATGGTAGCTTTTGGAGGGAAAGATTGTTTGTAACTTGAATGTGAGCTTTAACCATGAAGCTGCCAGAATCACAGTAAAGAGATTTGAGACAATGAGATGCAGCGTGCTGCACACAGACAGTGCAGATGGAATCCAGGCTTGGAACACTGGGACAGTCTCAGGAGGCATTTGGAAGGTAAATACTGATAAGGAATTACAAGATCGTGACAGTGGTCAGGTAACCTAATTGACGGATTAGATTCCTTACCCAGGGGGGAGATAATTTTACTCCTACTGCATATTCAGGACTCTGCTAACTTTATGGTGGAGGCCATAAAGGAAATTGGTTTGCTCAACGCACGCACCACTGCCATGGCAGTGTCAGCATGCAGGGGCTTGTGGCTACGCCAGTGGACTGCAGATGCGGATTCCAGGGAAGGCGTGGAAAGCTTACCATTCACAGGTGAGGCCCTTTTTGGAGATGAACTGGATACGTGGATATCCAAGGCTATGGTGGGTAACTCTACGTACCTTCCTTCCGCAACACCCCCAGCTAGGAAAACCTACTCTGCAGTCCTTTCGGACAGCGAAATTTAAAGGCTAATCCAAAGGTTCTTCTACAGCCTTTAAACGCAATAGAGGTAAACCCAAAAAACCAGCAGCTGCAGGTTTTCAGGACCAGACCTCTGGGTCTTCTTCCGCAAAGCCTTCAGCATGATGGTGGACCGCACTGCCTGCAAGACAGGCAGGTAGGAGCCCGGTTACGTTATTTCAGTCACATATGGGCAACATCATGCCAGGATCCCTGGGTCAAAGACCTTATCACCCTGGGATACAGACTGGAGTTTCAGGAACTCCCACCTCATAGATTCTTCAAATCAGGCTCCCTAGCTTCTCCAGAAGCAGGTATGACTTTGCAGGCGGCAATTCAGAAACTGGTACAAACTCAGGTCATTGTTCCAGTTCCACTCCTACTACAAAACAAAGGTTATTACGCCAACCTGTTTGTGGTGCCGAAACCGGACGGTTCAGTAAGGCCCATTTTAAACCTCAAGTCACTGAACCCGTACTTAAGGGTGTTCACGTTCAAGATGGAGTCTCTGAGAGCGGTGATCTCAGGTCTGGAGGAGGGGAAATTTCTGGTGTCTCTGGACATCAAGGTTGCGTACCTTCATATTCCGATTTGGCCGCCTCATCAGGCTTAACTACGGTTTGCACTACAGGACTGTCATTACCAGTTCCAGGCCCTGCCATTTGGCCTCTCCACGGCACCGAGGGTGTTCACCAAGGTAATGGCAGAGATGATGTTTCTCCTCCGCATGCAAGGAGTGAACATAATACCGTACCTGGACGACCTGCTGATAAAATCACCATTCAGGGAGAGATTGTCGGACAGCATTGCCCTCTCAACCTGACTACTCCAGGATCACGGGTGGATTCTGAACCTACCAAAATCCCACCTGGAACCAACACGGAGGCTTCCGTTCCTGGGGATGATACTGGATACGGAAGAACAGAAGGTATTCCTTCTATTGGAAAAGGCATTGGTAATCCAGTCGATGGTGCGGGATGTTCTAAAACCAGCTGGGATATCGGTGCATCTCTGCATTCGCCTTCTGGGGAAAATGGTAGCCTCTTACGAGGCTCTGCAGTATGGAAGCTGGATCTGTTGGACAAATGGTCAGGATCGCATCTTCACATACACCAGAGAATACATCTGTCGCCAAAAGCCAGGATTTCTCTTCTGTGGTGGCTTCAGACTTCTCACCTGACCGAGGGTAAAAGGTTTGGGATTCAAAATTGGATCCTGCTAACCACAGACGCAAGCCTCAGAGGTTGGGGAGCAGTCACCCAGGGGGAACAGTTCCAAGGAAAATGGTCAAGTCAGGAAACCATTCTTCCGATCAACGTTCTGGAGCTAAGGGCCATATACAATGCCCTTCTGCAGGCATCGCATCTTCTTCAAGATCACGCCATTCAAGTTCAGTCAGACAATGTGACGGCAGTAACGTACATAAACCGACAGGGCGGAGCGAAGAGCAGAGCAACAATGTCCGAGGTAACAAGGATTCTCCTCTGGGCAGAAAGACACACAGTCGCACTGTCGGCAATCTTCATTCTGGGAGTAGACAACTGGGAAGAGGACTTCCTCAGCAGACACGACCTCCACCCAGGAGTGGGTCCTTCACCCGCAGGTGTTCGAGGCTTTGACACGTTGGTGGGGAATTCCACAAATCAACATGATGGCCTCTCATCTCAACAAGAAGCTCAAGCGGTATTGTTCCAAGTCGAGGGACCAACAAGCAGATGGTTTACGTGTTTCCACCTCTTCCGTTGAGCCCAAGAATTCTCAAAAGAATAAAAATGGAAAAGGTTTAAGCAATGCTAATTGCTCCGGACTGGCCAAGAAGGGCCTGGTACGCGGATCTACTGGGGATGCTCCTAGAGGACCCGTGGCCTCTGCCTCTTCGAGAGGATTTTCTACAACAGGGGCCGTTCGTCTATCAAGACTTAACATGGCTACGTTTGACAGCATGGAGGTTAAACGTAAAATTCTAGCCTGGAAGGGGATCCCGGACAGGGTTATTCCAACCCTGATCCAAGCCAGGAAAGGGGTAACGTCTAAACATAACCACCGTATTTGGAAAAAAAATGTCTTGTGGTGTGAAAACAGGAAATTTCCTACAGTGGAATTTCTACTGGGACGTTTTCTCCTTTTTCTACAGTCAGGTGTGGATGTGGGCCTATGGTTGGGCTCCTTAAAAGTCCAGATTTCGGCCTTGTCCATTTTCTTACAGAAACAATTGGCTTCCCTTCCTGAGGTTCAGACGTTCTTGAAGGGTGTTCTGCACATCCTACCGCCCTTGGTGCCTCCCACAGCACCTTGGGATCTCAATGTGGTGTTGCAGTTTCTACAATCAGAATGATTTGAGCCTTTACAGGAGGTTGACGTAAAGTTTCTTACGTGGAAGACTGTTACACTTTTGGCCTTAGCTTCAGCAAGGCATGTGTCAGAACTGGGGGCGTTGTCTCACAAAAGCCCCTATTTGATTTTCCATGAGGACAGAGCTGAACTCAGAACTTGTCAGCAATTTCTTCCTAAGGTGGTGTCTGCGTTTCATATCAACCAACCTATTGTGGTTCCGGTGCTTCCTGACACCTCTGCTACTTCAAAGTCCTTGGATGTTGTGAGGGCTTTGAAGATCTGTGTGAAGCGGACAGATTGTCACAGGAAATCTAACTCGCTGTTTGTTCTCTATGATCCCAAGTAAATTGGGTGTCCTGCTTCCAACTAGTCTATTGCTCACTGGATCAGGCTTACTATCCAGAGGGCTTATTCTACAGCAGGATTGCCGGTTCCTAAAGTACAGGCCCACTCTACTAGGTCGGTGGGTTCTTCCTGGGCGGCTGCCCGGGGTGTCTTGGCTTTACAGCTCTTCCGAGCAGCTACTTGGTCGGGTTCGAACACGTTTGCTAAGTTCTGCAAGTTCAATACTTTGGCCTCTGAGGACCTTCAGTTTGATCAATCAGTTCTGCAGGGACCTCAGCACTCTCCCACCCGGTTTGGGAGCTTTTGTACATCCCTATGGTACTAATGTGGACCCCAGTGTCCTCTAGGACGTAAGAGAAAATAGGATTTTAATTACCTACCGATAAATCCTTTTCTCGTAGTCCGTAGAGGATACTGGGCGCCCGCCCAGTGCTTCGTGTTTCCTGCTCTGTTACTTTGTTAAGCATTGTGGTTGGTTCAGCTGTTGCTGTTCCTGTTCAAGTTTGGCTTTCCTCTTGTTTGTGTGTGCTGGTTCGAACCTCACCACTGTTCTGTTAAATCCTTCCTCAGAATATGTCCGTCTCCTCGGTCACAGTTTCTAGACTGAGTCTGGTAGGAGGGGCATAGAGGGAGGAGCCAGTGCACACTATTGATTTCTTAAAGTGCCTAAGGCTTCTAGTGGACCCGTCTATACCCCATGGGACTAATGTGGACCCCTGTATCCCCTACGGACTACGAGAAAAGGATTTACTGGTAGGTAATTAAAATCTTATTTTTTTTTCTATTTCTGCAGCGGGCTACACTGGGATTCCACAGGGAATACATCGGGGTGTAGAGTTGGATCTTGATCCAATGCACCAACAGGCTAAAGCTTTGACTGTTCCCAGGATGCATTGCACCGCCTCCTCTATAACCCCGCCTCCAGGCACTGGAGCTCAGTTTGTAAGTTGGTGCCTGCAGGCTGCGCTTGGCAGCCCTGTAAAGAGCTTTTTCAGAAGACTTCAAGGGCCGCATCACTATTTTTGTCTAACTGACATTCTGTGCTGGGGCTCCATCGCCTCCCCAGCAGCGCTGCATACTCCCGCGGCCGGATTCCCGGGTACTTGCAGCGGAGGCCCACCGGTCATCAGGCACACCACCGCTGATGCTCTCCAGGATCGCGTGGCTGCACATCAGGTAGGAGGTAAGAGGGTTTCCCAGGTGGGACCCGGCGGTTAATCGCGGTCCGGTCGCGGTCCCAGGAGACATATCGCGACACTGGCGTGAACACTATACTGCACAGGGACCCCACTATATCCACCAGGGCAAGGGAGCACAGGTCGGATTTACTAAAATCTGTTTGATATAGTCTCTACAGTACCCGGTGGTGAGGACCAGCATAGGGGATAAGGCGCTGACCTGTAGCCCCTCCCCCAGCTTCGGGCGCCATCTACTGCTGGTGTTCCCGCCCTGGAGCTGCATTTCACTCTCCCTTACTACCTGACAGAGATTTTGGCAACATCTTCACTACTAGCTGGGCTGATCTCCGGGACTGCAGGGCTCTGTCTCCTCTGTAAAACCGGCTGTCTCATCAGCGCTGTGCATTTACAGACACTTAAGTATTCTACATGTCATTTTCGACAGTGTTAGTAAAGAACAAGTGCACTGCTATCTGAATATTTAGTAAAAGTGTTCTGTGATATACATCCAGCATCTACTGTGCATTGTTATAGCTATACTCCTACATATTTATATGTAAATTTACTAGTCCAGTGCAGTTTTATTGTGTATGTGTAATAACTTCTGCATTGTACATGTGACTGAGTGTGCCTGTAGCTATTGTGTGGGATTCCATTTTCCTGTATCACATATTGCTATCACTATATTCTGTACCCTGAGGGGCTTGGTGTGTCAGGGTCCCATATATATATATATATATATATATATATATATACAGTATAGTATTATACAGAATATACAATTTGGTATTTTTGCTGTGTGTTTCAGTCACTGCTTAAATTCCTCTGTTTTGTGTCCTGTGTCTACTATCACATAACATAGGTGTTGTTTGCAGGTACTGTATTTGTCTGGCTATATTTTACTGTTACGCCCTAAGGCTACGTTCCTTATAATACAGCAGATATTCAAAAACAGCGCCCCAACTCAAAAGTGCAGCAACAGAAGCTAGGGTGATCCCAACCACCACAAATACTCAAGATAATGACAACAACGGTAAGCAACTCCCAGAGGAAGACCGAAATGTTGAAACGCGTTGGAGCCACTACAAAGACTAAATCATCTTATATTCTAAAACTAAACCAGAAAGAACATTCCCCACGGAGAAAAGACCCGGTCACATGATCGGACCAACCCGGAAGTAAGCAGCGCTGCTAGGAGACCACACAGCGGAGGAAGCCGGTGACGGAGTGCGGCGTGGAGCAGGAGAGGGTGACAGGCACAGTCAACGTCAACGTCAACATGGTATTTTAAGACTCATGAACCACTGAGGGTTTATACGGAGTTGGTCTTCCATCGAGAGGAAGGAGAGAATTTGAACGATTGAGACAAAAGAACGGATATTTGAGCCCATTTTCCGAGACCGAACTGGATTTGGACTGTAACACTGTAATTCCTAGCATAAGGAATTAGTGTAATTTTGTGACACATAAATTTCTATGCTATTATACATAGACTTTTTTTCCTGATTATATACCAAGAGGGTGCGCACAGTTGCTTACCGTTGTTGTCATTACATTCCTTATAATGCCTGCCACACAGGGCGGGAATTCCGCAGCCGCTTCTGCATCCTGCAGTACTGGCGCCACAGATTTATCTGAGGGGGAAGTTTTAGCTGCTGGCTCAGGCGCTGAGTGCCATACACCCAGTCAACCTGCAGCACCTGTGGCCAATCAGGACCCACCTTGGGCAGCGTTCTCAAGTATGCTGAGTACACTTGTGACATGTCTTACGCCCCCTGTGGGACCTCCAATGCCATTGCAGCCACATATTGTCCCTGTAGTTAATCCGCCCTGGGCGGATACTCTGTCTACCCAGTTACAACAATTAAATCAGTCCTTGGTTAG
This sequence comes from Pseudophryne corroboree, assembly GCF_028390025.1. NCBI lineage: Eukaryota > Metazoa > Chordata > Amphibia > Anura > Myobatrachidae > Pseudophryne > Pseudophryne corroboree. The sequence goes on from NC_086444.1 coordinate 1,036,861,307, forward strand.
ACAAAAGTCTACCACGCCCCACCGGGGCCAAGGGGTCATCTAAACGGGCCATTTCTTCCTCACAATCCACTAATATTTCAGCTAATTCTTCCGCTATGGATGGGGAATATACTGATCCATCAGACACTTATACAGTTGCTTCTGATGAGGAATCTACAACCCAGGTTGATGTTCCTGACCTAGTTGAGGCTATTAAGCTAATTCTTCAAATAGATGATGACATTGAGCCTACTCCTGTGTCTAAGAAACCTGATAAGTTCAAACGTCAGAAGGTTGCTAAAGTAGTCTTACCACATTCTGACCACTTAATTGACATACGTCATGAATCCTGGTCGTCGCCAGGAAATACATTTTCCCTGTCTAAAAGATGCTAGCTCGTTATCCTATCCCTGCGGAGTTGAGTAACAAGTGGGAAACTCCACCGCCGGTGGACTCTCATGTCGCCCGTCTTGTGGTGTCATCTATTCTGCCTGTCACCACTGTCACCTCACTGAAGGAACCGACGGATAAGCGTGTGGAGGGATGCCTGAAGTCTATTTACTCTTTTACCGGTGCGGTACATAGACCCACTATGGCAGCCTCCTGGGCTGCGAAAGGAATTGAAGCATGGGTTCAGGCAATTGAGGATGAGCTGCCTCAGGAATTTTCTGACACAGCCAGACAATATCTGTCTTATATTACCACAGCCTCCCACTATATTCAGGAGGTGGCCTCTGATGCAGGTGTAATGGCGATCAAGACATCTACTACGTCTATCCTGGCTCGTTGAATTATGTGGTTGAGGTCCTGCAAGGTGGACCTGGACTCCAAAAAGACCTTGGAGATGCTCCCTTTTAAGGGAGACATCCTTTTTGGGGAAGATCTGAACAGGATTGTAACTGACTTAGCTACTGCCAAGACTGCGTGTCTCCCAAATACTAATCCTTCTGCACCGAAGGCTAAGAGTACCACCTTTCGTTCCTTTCAACCTCCAGGGAAAGCAACAGGTCAGGCATATCCGCGACAGGCTTGTGCTTCCAAAACCACTAAGACTAAATATAAACAATCCTGGGCTGCCCATCAGCCTGCTTCCAAACAAGACAAGCCTGCTGCATGACGGGGCGGGCCTCCCCCTGGGGGACCCCAGGGTGGGAGTCCGACTTCTGCAGTTCGCCCAGGCCTGGTTAAAGACCACTTCGGATGCCTGGGTGCGGTAAGTTGTCTCTCATGGGTACGCAATCTCTTTCAAGAGACGTCCCCTCGCCAGTCAACGGTTCTCTCTGTGGATCCGTTAAAAGCGCAAGCTCTACACTTGGTTGTGCAATCCCTCCTGGATACAGGAGTGGTAGTGCCGATACCTCTGTCTCAGAGAGGCAGGGGTTACTATACGACCCTGTTTCTAGTTCCGAAGCCAAATGGGTCCTCCCGGCCTATACTCAACCTCAAATCATTGAACAAGTTTGTGAGAGTATCCAAATTCCGTATGGAAACTCTGCGCTCTATAGTGCTGGCCATGGAACCCGAATACTATATGGTATCCCTGGACATACAGGATGCTTACCTGCACATACATATTGCCATGTTGCATCAGCAATATCTGCGGTTTGCTATTGGCAACCTACATTATCAATTCCAGGCACTGCCTTTTGGATTGGCCAAAGCCCCTCGGATCTACACCATGGCCATGATAACGGCTCTTCTCCGCCGTTAGGGAATCAGGATCCTGCCGTATTTGGATGACTTGCTGATCCTGGTGAACTCCCAAGAGGTTCTCCTCAGCCATCTGGAACTGACGGTCCAATTTCTACAAGCCCACGGGTGACTCATCGACTGGAAAAAGTCCTCGCTGATCCCTGCTCGGAGCATAGTGCACCTGGGGTCACTACTGGACACATACAGCCAACACTTGTTTTTGTCTCCAGAGAAAGTCCTGAAAGTTCAGGACAGGATCAGATATTTCCTCTCTCGTCCAAGAGTGTCAATACACTCTGCGATGCAAGTACTAGGCCTCATGGTGTCGGCTTTCGACGTGGTAGAGTACGCTCAATTTCATTCCCGCCCTCTGCAGAGAGTACTCTTTTCCAAGTGGGACGGCCTGCCTCACCAGATCAGGTCTCAAATGATCTCCTTGACTCCGGAGGTTTGTCTGTCACTAAGCTGGTGGCAACAGGACCAACAGTTGAGCAGGGGCCGTCCCTTCTGGATCTCCAGCTGGGTGCTCCTGACAACAGATGCCAGTCTGCGGGGTTGGGGCACGGTGTTGGAGCAACACTCTCTCCAGGGTCCAGTGGACCAGGGAGGAGTCTCTCCTCCTGATAAAGATTCTGGAATTGCGGGCGGTGTTCAATGCATTGACACTGGCCCTGCCTCTAGTACAGAACAGGCCTGTTCAAGTACAATCAGACAACGCCACCACAGTGGCGTACATAAATCATCAAGGTGGCACTAGAAGCCGCATGGCAGTGCTGGAAGTATCAAAAATCCTCTGTTGGGCAGAACGCCGTCTGCCAACAATATCGGCAGTGTTCATCCCCAAAGTCCTCAACTGGGAAGTGGATTTCCTCAGTCGTCAGGACGTTCGCGCCAGAGAGTGGAGTCTTCATCCGGAAGTCTTTCCACTCCTAGTGGACAGTTGGGGCCTACAAGATGTAGACCTGATGGCGTCTCGACACAATCACAAGGTTCCGGTCTTAGGATCAAGGACAAGGGATCCTCAGGCAGCGTTCGTGGACGCTCTGGCAATTCCATGGAACTTTTGGCTGCCATACGTGTTCCCACCAGTGTCACTCCTGCCCAGGGTACTACGGAAGTTCAAGCAACAAAGAGGAATACTACTTCTAGTCGCTCCAGCGTGACCCAGACAGCATCGGTACTCAGACCTGCAAGGTCTATCAATAGAGCATCCTCTTCTACTTCCTGAACACTTCTTGTATCTATCCGGACCTGACCAGACTGGCTTTGATGGCGTGGCTCTTGAAGCTTCAATCCTGAGGGCCAAGGGATTCTCTGAGGCGGTTATTCAAACTATGTTAAAGGCCAGCAAACCGGCTTCTGCACGCATTTATTATAGGGTCTGGAACTCTTACTTCACATGGTGTGCTGCTAAGAATTATGATGCCTATTCGTTCAGAATGTCTAGGCTTTTGGCTTTTCTGCAACAAGGCCTAGATTTAGGCCTTAGTCTAGCCTCCCTCAAGGTTCATATATCTGCCTTGTCGGTGTGGTTTCAAAGGAAAATTGTGTCTATTCCTGACGTTCATACTTTCATTTAGGGTGTTTTACCGATTCAGCCTCCCTATGTCCCTCCTGTGGCTTCATGAGATCTGTCTGTTGTCTTAAATGCCGTACAAGAATCTCCATTTGAACCTCTTGAGTCTGTGGATCTTAAATGTCTTACACTTAAGATCGTGTTTTTACTGGCTATTGCCTCTGCTAGAAGGGTGTCGGACTTAGGCGCTTTGTCCTGTCGTCCACCCTTTCTGATTTTTCACCGGGACCGGGCAGTTCTTTGAACTTGCCCTGGTTATCTATCTAAGGTGGTATCATCTTTTTATCTTAACCAAGAGATTGTGGTTCCCGCCTTTATCACTTTTGGTTTGTCCTCCAAAGAGCTGTCTTTGGATGTGGTACGGGCTCTCCGTATTTACGTAGAGAGGACTGCCTCCCTCAGGAGGTCAGATACCCTTTTTATACTTTTTGGTTTTCACAAACGTGGCTGGCCTGCGAATAAGCAAACATTGGCCAGATGGATTAGAATGGTGATTGCACAAGCCTATGCACAGGCTGGTCTTCCAGCTCCTGCTGCTATTAAAGCCCATTCTACTCGGTCTGTTGGACCACTTGGGCAGCCCGCCGAGGCACGTCCGCTGAACAATTGTGCAAGGCGGCTACATGGTCCTCTGTGAACACGTTCATCAGGTTCCATGCCTTTGATACTTCCGCCTCCCAGGGTGCTTCCTTTGGACGCCAGGTTCTTGTGCTCGCTACGGTGCGTCCCCTTCCATGAGGAACTGCTTTAGGACATCCCCGATGTTATTCCCTGTGGAATCCCAGTGTACCCCGCTGCAGAAAAGGAGATTTATGGTAGACTTACCATGGTTAAATCTCTTTCTGCGAGGTACACTGGATTCCAAAGGGCGTCCACCCTGACGCACTTAGCTTCTTTGGGTTTGTATAGCATAAGCTGCTAGACCCTTCTCCTGTCATGAGAATGTGGTTCTATGTGACTAACCTTTACCGTCTCTTTTACCTGCTACTGCATTGGACTGGTTAATGAAACTGAGCTCCAGTGCCTGGAGGCGGGGTTATAGAGGAGGCAGAGCAATGTATCCTGGGACCAGTCAAAGCTTTAACCTGTTGGTGCCACGGCTCAAGATCCAACTCTACACCCTGATCTATTCCCTGTGGAATCCATTGTACCTCGCAGAAAGAGATTTAACCATGGCAAGTCTACCATAAATCTCCTTTATTTTTTGTTCTTTAGAGACGGCCATGGGGAGGAAAATTCAAGCACAGAGCAACAGTGATTCTGAATATGTCAAAACTATTTATGAGTATGTATTTTAAAAGCATTACATTTAATATTTATTTTATTGTCTAAATTGTAATATTTAGAGGGGAATTCAGTTACCGATGGTAAATTATGGTGTGATAAGACATGAGGTAACCTCAGGCACTATTCAGTAGGATCCCGACTTCTCGCAATAGCCTAGTTAACACCTGTTAACTTTATGTGTTCATGTGCGTTAACACGGGTTAAGGGGTGTTAAGCCACAGAATCCGTGAAAAGTTCACATATTTGTGCGTTAACGTGGTCACAGTATATCTGAATTATCAGGGATTTTTTACGGCCCGTTGAGGCAGGTGAAAAAAAAACCCTGATGACCGCTGGTTTCGGGGCTTATTGGATAACACTGACGGATCAGTTAGCCCACAGAAATCTACCATGGCTAATTGAATTCTCCCCTTAATGTGAAAAGTACAGATGTGTCCTCTTTCATTGTTGCTGCATTTTGCAGTTTCACAGCATCGTACGCATAGTGGTATGCCATGCTTAGTCGCACCTGCTGGCTACTCCATTGTAGTTATTGGATAGCGGGTGTGTGTGTATGCGTGCTTCCCGCTATCCCACAACATGAATGGCAACACTGAAAGAGGCCACATCTGTTAAAGCAGCCAGACACAGAGTAAAGGAGATTGACGAGACACATTTAACACTATGGGTCTGAGTCTGATGAATCTGCGGCTTCTTTTGCGTGTGGCTGTGGTAGCTGCCTGCTTACTAGTTTATGCTAAAGCAAGGATACATAACACTCCATGAGGCAGCACTTGGAAGCCAGTGCCATCAACTGTTCTTCCATCCGCAGCCATTACTAACGCCAGTCTTGTGCTGGGTGCAAATGACCTGTCCCATTTCTGTCTGCATGCTACAACTGAGCAAGGAAGTCAGCCTTCATGCCCACTACACCTACATAACACTCCCAGTATACTACTATGAGACAGAAGAGTTCAGTGCAATCCCATGGTCACTGCCCAGAAACGTCCATTTTACAGAAAGTGTGGTCTGCTGATAGACATTCAATCCCTTCACAGTAGCACCTCATCCGTGTTCTGATACCTGATCAGATACATGCACAGAAGCCAAATACTGTCTGGTGCATGCTGTGCAGTCTGCTTAACTCCACGAGATCCAGTGAGCATTGTAACTAGCCTGCAACTCAGAATCGGCCTCTGTGTGCTGGAAATAGTTAGACACAAGTTGTACAACCACTGCACTATGGGGGTAATTCAGGGGGTCATTCCAACCTGATCGCACGCTGCCGTTTTTTCGCATCGCAGCGATCAGGTCACTACTGCGCATGCGTTTGCACCGCAATGCGCAGGCGCGTTGTATGGGTAAAAAGCGGATCATTGCTTTGCAATGGATTTAACGAAGAATCCATTCGCACAGCCGATCGCAAGGAGATTGACAGGAAGAGGGCGTTTGTGGGTGGCAACTGACCGTTTTCTGGGAGTGTTTGAAAAGACGCAGGCGTGTCCAAGCGTTTGCAGGGCGGGTGTCTGACGTCAATTCCGGGACCTGACAGGCTGAAGTGATTGCAGCGGCTGAGTAAGTTCTGAGCTACTCAGAAACTGCACAAACTATTTTTGTACCGCTCGGCTGCACATTCGATCGCACCCTTGCACTGCAAATATACACTCCCCAGTAGGCGGCGACTATGCATTTGCACGGCTGCAAAAAGTAGCTAGCGAGCGATCAACTCGGAATGACCCTCAGAGTTGATCGCAGCAGCAAATTTGTTAGCAGTTGGGCAAAACCATGGGGGTCATTCCGAGTTGATCGCTCGCTAGCTACTTTTTGCAGCCATGCAAATGCATAGTCGCAGCACACTAGTGACCTGATCGCTGTGCTGCGAAAAATGGCAGCGTGCGATCAGGTCGGAATGACCCCCCATGTGCACTGCAGATGTGGCAGATATAACATGTGCAGAGAGAGTTAGATTTGGGTGGGTTATTTTGTTTCTGTGCAGGGTAAATACTGGCTGCTTTATTTTTACACTGCAGTTTAGATTTCAGTTTGAACACACCCCACCCAAATCTATCTCTCTCTGCACATGTTATATCTGCCCCTCCCCCTGCAGCGCACATGGTTTTGCTCAACTGCTAACAAATTTGCTGCTGCGATCAACTCTGAATAAGGCCCCATGTTTGTCAATTTGTCACTGGCAGTTGCGTTCTAAAACCTTTCACTTACACGTTCCCCTGCTTATATTACATTATATTTCATGGGAATTCTGTAGTTGCTATGTCAGTGTGTTGTGTGTTGTGCAAACTTAAGCTTATCAAATGACTTTATCAGAACAACAAGTACAGTGCACAGAAGAGTTCAGTTTGCTGTAATGTAATAAAATAGATGTAAGAGTCTGCAGGTTATTAGAGGAAACTTCAGCACTAAACAATATACAGTAGTATAAGAAGGAGCGCACTAACAAAACAAAAAAATAAATACTTGTGCTTAGTTGTATAATGCTCTCTGTACAACTAGTGTGCCTTAGATTCCATATGTAATTCATTTACTAATATGACGTATAAACCCAAAATTTTATGTTTCCTATATAAACATTGTGCAATTTTAGGCCAGCATTAACGACAGCTTTCCTGAAAAAGTAAAGCATGATAAATTGTTCCTTCCACTGCAAGCAGCAAAAGCCACACCCTCCAGGTCACACCCAATGGCTGAAAGGACTTGGCACAGAACCAGAAGCATTGCATGTACTTGCTGTGACAAATATTAGAAGACTGTGGGGATAACCGTAATTTAGACCTGATCGCAAAAGCAAAATCTTTCTCTAATGGGCAAAGCCATGTGCACTGCAGGTGGGGCAGATATAACATGTGCAGAGAGAGTTAGATTTGGGTGGATTATATTATTTCTGTGCAGGGTAAATACTGGCTGCTTTATTTTTACACTGCAATTTAGATTTCAGTTTGAACACACCCCACCCAAATTATATCTGACCCCCCTGCAGTGCACATGGGGGGTAATTCCAAGTTGATCGCAGCAGGATTTTTTTTAGCAATTGGGCAAAACCATGGCCCTCATTCCGAGTTGATCGGTCGCAAGGCGATTTTAGCAGAGTTGCTCACGCTAAGCCTACGCCTACTGGGAGTGTATCTTAGCTTCTTAAAATTGCGACCGATGTATTCGCATTATTGCGATTACAAACTACTTAGCAGTTTCAGAGTAGCTTCAGACTTACTCGGCATCTGCGATCAGTTCAGTGCTTGTCGTTCCTGTTTTGACGTCACAAACACACCCAGCGTTCGCCCAGACACTCCCCCGTTTCCCCGGCCACTCCTGCGTTTTTTCCGGAAACGGTAGCGTTTTTTCCCGCACGCCCATAAAACGGCCTGTTTCCGCCCAGTAACACCCATTTCCTGTCAATCACATTACGATCGCCGGAGCGATGAAAAAGCCGTGAGTAAAAATACTATCTCCATTGTAAAATTACTTGGCGCAGTCGCAGTGCGAATATTGCGCATGCGTACTAAGCGGAATTTCACTGCGATGCGATGAAAAATACAGAGCGAACGACTCGGAATGAGGGCCCATGTGCACTGCAGGGGAGGCAGATATAACGTGCAGAAAGAGTTAGATTTGGGTGGGTTATTTTGTTTCTGCGCAGGGTAAATACTGGCTGCTTTATTTTTACACTGCAAATTAGATTGCAGATTGAACACACCCCACCCAAATCTAACTCTCTCTGCACATGTTACATCTGCCTCCCCTGCAGTGCACATGGTTTTGCCCAATTGCTAACAAAAATCCTGCTGCTATCAACTTGGAATTACCCCCATGGTTTTGCCCAACTGCTAACAAATTTGCTGCTATGAACAGGTCTGAATTACCCCCTGCGACTCTGTGCTAGGATCCAAAGGGATCTTGCTAGAGAGTGAACAATCTCTTCTTTTACAGGCAGTTGTTTAAACATGTCCATTTTTATCAGAAGAATTCTAAAGATTTGAGATAGATTAAGTTAATGCAAGCTGTGGAATTTTAGATATGACCCGGTTGGGCTGATATCACAGGATTAATCCTGATAAAATGGGCAATTCAAATATATTGGATGATTTTTGGCCATGGAGGGAAATGCTGCAGAAGTAATACACAGCGTAATGGCTGGATTTCAGACACTTTGGTAAACCTGGTTACAGTTTGGTTATTGCAACAATTTTCACAACTCTGCAAAGCATGTGCTAATATATAGTTATATTGTACCTGAACAATGTCATTGAAAATGATCAAACTCAAGGGTGAATTTATGGCAGTTTGTTCTGGTGCTTGAATAATACAACAAACATAGAAAACATTTAATTCTGTTTTAATTAGAATGAGTGATATGATACATCGTCGTCAGAAGATGCCCTGGTTGTGGCCGGACTTTGTGTATTCTCGGCTGAGAGCTGGAAAGAGGCATGCTAAAAACCTCAAAATCCTCCATTCATTTACTGACCAGGTTAGTAGGTGACCGGCTGAACATCATGGGGTTTGTCATTTGTAGGCAGAAGTATATCAAACTGAACCTCACCTTCTAGTTATAGAATGGAGTCTTGATGATCTGTCATGCCATGAGTTAGACTCTGTGAGGGTAGAAACGCGTCAGCGGCTATAGGTGGATGTGGTCACTATTATTTTAATTTGGGACATCGCACACTGTCGGGCCAACAGCGGGGAGGACAGCATAATATTATAAGAAGTAAGGAGTGAATACCGGGAGACGACCAGCGGTGAGAGTAAACCCTCGCATATACATCTGTTAACACATGCAAGGTGGAGGGATAGAATAACTAGCTGCAGTCACGTCCGGGAGGTCAGTTGCATTGCTGGCAGCACCGAATGTAATGATCTCAGACAGACAAGCAGAACCGTGTGAATTGGCATCTAGAGAGTCCGGTGAGGCAACTCCTATACTTTTGCTGCTTTTGTGCTGAACTGTTGGAACGCTGTGAATTTGAATCTAATGGGTATAAGAAGATTTTTATGAATAAATGGACTATGTTTTTACTACTCTTTGGTATTTGATTAGACTGTGGAGTTTAAAGAATTGAATACAGAGAGATACTATATTGAGCACACCTGCATTTTATAAACAGCGCCGAGAGTCTCCAAAGGACCTTTGTTTTTTATATGTTTTATGGCTAATAGGCTGATCAGCACTTCTTTAAAAGAGACACAGTTTTAAAGCGCTTTGGATAAGGTTCTCACATTCGTATTATTGTTGGATACTTTATCTTTTTTCACTTTATCTCTCTCCAAGGCTTAGTACATAGACCCCAAAGGTACTTGCATTTCTTGCTTTACTTACAAACATGAATCAGACGTTATATGCGTCTGGGTTGCTTCCTGGGATGTGGTTTGACAGTATATTAGTAAATGCTAAATTGTCCGTCTATTTGGCCGATTCAGACCTGATCGCTGCTGTGCGTTTTCTCACAGGCAGTGATCAGGTCTGCTCTGCGTATGCGTATACAACGCAATGCACAGGCGCAATGGACCACAGCAACGGGGATCACCGGTCAGCGTCGGGATGGTGCGAAAATTCTAAACGCATCGGCGATTGCAAGGAGATTGACAGGAAGAGGGCGTTTCTAGGGAGTGTCCGGAAAAACGCAGGAGGGACCCGGCGTTTTGTGGGAGGATTTTTGACGTCAGCTCCAGCCAGGATCATCGCAGTGGCAGAGTAAGTCCTGGGCTGTGTAGAGACTACACAAACTGCTGTTTTGTGCAGTTTCCCAGCACAAGCGAGCGCACACCTGCACACACACACACACACACACACACACACACACACACACACACACACACACACACACACACACAAATACCCTCCCCCTGTAGGCAGCGAATAACTGATCGCAGGGATGCAAAAAACGCACCCTTGAGATCAGGTCTGAATTACCCCCTATGTCCGGACAGTGTTATTTATTAATAAATAAATACGATAGTCACAGTTATCAGGTAAAAGACTATTAAAACCTTTAAAGTATTGAGTGGGAATCTGCTTCCTGCTGTGGACTGATTGCATTTATCAATGTAATGAGGTGACTAGATTGCAGCAGCCACACTACTAATAGTAATAATTGGGAGGGATTCAGAAGCACATAGCGAATCTGCAGCATCTGCACATTGTCATCATCATCAGTTTGGATTAGTGTTCACAATTAATCTGCCTCCTGTGAGTAGCATTGGACTCATTAGCACAAACACACTTAGTGTCATTTGCTAACACTTGCACACCCTCTGTAATAATAGCAGCACTTCTCTCTAATAATAATAATAATAACTTTTATGTACAAGGCGCCATAATTTGTATGAATAGGCACGTGTCAAAATAATAGAGTATAAGTACAATGCACAAAGTTAAAGGACAGAAGAAGACAAGGCTAGGGAAGAATAACAGGGATGAAGGCTGTAGCTGTGAGACCTTACATACCCAGGGGTCTATTTACTAAGCCTTGGAGAGAGATAAAGTGGAGAGAGATAAAGTACCAGCCAGTCATCTCCAAACTGCCATGTTACAGGTTGTGTTTGAAAAATAACAGGTAGGAGTTGGTTGGTTGGTTGGTACTTTAAGGGGTATATGCAATTGCGGTCGAATTCCAGAAAAAGTCGAATTCCGGAACGAATTTGCCTCAAAAAAACAATTCGCCTATGCAGTACAGTACTTTATCGCAAAAAAACGGACATTCAAAATTCGACTTTTGTCAATTCGACTTTTTTCGCATTCGACTTTTCTGCAATGGTATAGATGCTGCAATTCGCCCAAAGCATATTCAATTCAAGTTTGGAAATTCGCCTGCAGTGCTTTTCGACCGCAAATTCGCCTATTTTAGTCCGCCTCAGTTGACTGGCGGGATCTAAAAAAAAATTTTTAGTACATGTTTTTTTTGGATATTTGAGGATTGCTAGTAGCATATCTATTTATATTTGAAAGGATTATCTACTTGGTTTGTCTTTTTTTGCTTCACAAGTATTATTTAATTGATTTTTTAAAGGAATATTTTTTTCTTCAATCTCCTGAGGGAAATTTACCCATGATTCCACAGTTTTTCCCAGGATACACTTCTGCAAAGCCCCTCCTATCTCCTCACTCCCAGGTTTGAGACTACAGGGAGAAGGAGCCATTTTACAGTCAGCTCTGTGGAATCGTTTTTTTAGGAAAATTCCTGCGTTTTAAAACACATTCTTATTTTTGTACTGACTACAATGATGGAGCCTTTTTCTGACCAGATTGTGATGTTCATGCTGGCTGCAAGCATGATGGAGGAAGAAAGTGCTGATGAACATCAGGATCCAGGTCAGCAAATGTCTGCATTGGGTGAGCCAGTATTGCGGGTTTCATTTCCACGTCCACGCCAGTATCGCACTAGGCGTGAACTGGAGGATCTCAGCGAGTTCGAGGTGATACAAAATTATCGCTTATCGACTCGCGACATATATTCGCTGTACGCTCTGTTGGAGGCCGACTTGGAACCTCGGGCACGGACAAATCGTGCAATCAGCGGTTTTCAGAAACTGCTGGGGACGTTACATTTTTTGGCGTCAGGCACATTCCAGCCTACACTGTCTCAAACATGCGGTTTTTCACAGTCGACACTGTCGCGCTGTATAACCCAGGTCATTAGGGCTTTCCGCAAATTGACGATCCAGTACATCACATTTCCAGAGACGGACAGCGAATGTCGTGAGATCAAATTAGGCTTTTTCAACAAATACAAATTTCCCAATGTGCTGGGCGCGAATGACTGTACCCACGTGCAGATCAGACCGCCACGGAATTCAGAGGAATGTTTTCGGAACCGAAAACAGTTCCATTCCCTGAACGTGCAGGCGGTCTGTGATGTAAACATGAGATTTTTGAACATTTTTGTGGGATTTCCTGGATCATCTCACGACTCCTTCATCCTAAGCCAGTCATCGCTGTTTGACAAGTTTGAAACAGGAAACATGCCTGGTGGCTGGCTGTTAGGTATGTATTTTCATTTTTTTATTTTTTTATTATTTTATTATTATTTTTTTTTATTATTTTTTACAAGTACCTAACATTTTTTTTATATTTTCTATAGGCGATGCGGGTTATCCAAACAAACCGTGGCTGTTGACCCCATTGTCTAATCCTGTTGGTAGAGCAGAAAAACGTTACCAAGAGACACACATTGCATCGAGGGGAGTAATTGAGCGTGCCTTCGGTGTACTTAAAAGCCGGTTTCGATGTTTAGACACTTCCGGCGGTGCTCTTTTGTACTCACCGTCGAAGGTTTGCGGCATGGTAAATGCATGTTGTATTTTACACAACATATGTGTCGCAAACCGTTTGCCGGTGACTCTTCGTCGCAGTGCTTTCCGACGCGGGAACCGGTCTTCTGCTCTACCGGTGGGTATGGACGAAGGAGAGGATTCCCGGCGGACATTGATCCAAAATTATTTTGCAGTTGCCTGTGAGTATACTGACATTTGTATTATCGTGTAAACTGACATTGGAATATTTTTTAAAAAACCTCTTCATTTATGTATTTCAGAGTTTTACATCCTGTTGATGTATATCCCCAGGCCATGTTTGTACAGTTCGTTACCCCGTTTTATCCTGTTGTTGGGTTCCCGCAAATATTTGATCCTTTTATCCAACTCTACCATGGGTGAACCTACTGGTGATGTGGACCTGACCCTCCGCCATGTAGCAGACAACCCCCCCTCAGGTGAGATGTATTGCCCAAAACTCCCTTATCCAAAATCACCCCGGCATGTCCAAAGTGCAGCCCTCCGGCATTTGCAAGACTGCACATCCAAGCATTCCCTGAAACAGCAATGCTAGGGAATGTTTGGATGTGTAGTGATGCAAGTGCAGGAGGGTTGCATTTGGGCCGCTGCAACCGGCTTGTGTTGTGTGGACTGTTGTATGTACCTCTTTTTCCAGCCCCAGGGTGACACTATCACCCATATCTGGATGCTCAAACTTTTCTCTTCCACAGGTCCTGCGATGTATCTTCCCAAGTGGCGTGGATGTGAGGAGACACGACATTTCACCTGATGTTCCATGGGTGACCCTACTGGTGATGTGGACCTGACCCTCCGCCATGTAGCAGACAACCCCCCCTCAGGTGAGATGTATTGCCCAAAACTCCCTTGTCCAAAATCACCCCGGCATGTCCAAAGTGCAGCCCTCCGGCATTTGCAAGACTGCACATCCAAGCATTCCCCGAAACAGCAATGCTAGGGAATGTTTGGATGTGTAGTGATGCAAGTGCAGGAGGGTTGCATTTGGACCGCTGCAACCCGCTTGTGTTGTGTGGACTGTTGTATGTACCTCTTTTTCCAGCCCCAGGGTGACACTATCACCCATATCTGGATGCTCAAACTTTTCTCTTCCACAGGTCCTGCGATGTATCTTCCCAAGTGGCGTGGATGTGAGGAGACACGACATTTCACCTGATGTTCCATGGGTGACCCTACTGGTGATGTGGACCTGACCCTCCGCCATGTAGCAGACAACCCCCCCTCAGGTGAGATGTATTGCCCAAAACTCCCTTATCCAAAATCACCCCGGCATGTCCAAAGTGCAGCCCTCCGGCATTTGCAAGACTGCACATCCAAGCATTCCCTGAAACAGCAATGCTAGGGAATGTTTGGATGTGTAGTGATGCAAGTGCAGGAGGGTTGCATTTGGGCCGCTGCAACCCGCTTGTGTTGTGTGGACTGTTGTATGTACCTCTTTTTCCAGCCCCAGGGTGACACTATCACCCATATCTGGATGCTCAAACTTTTCTCTTCCACAGGTCCTGCGATGTATCTTCCCAAGTGGCGTGGATGTGAGGAGACACGACATTTCACCTGATGTTCCATGGGTGACCCTACTGGTGATGTGGACCTGACCCTCCGCCATGTAGCAGACAACCCCCCCTCAGGTGAGATGTATTGCCCAAAACTCCCTTGTCCAAAATCACCCCGGCATGTCCAAAGTGCAGCCCTCCGGCATTTGCAAGACTGCACATCCAAGCATTCCCCGAAACAGCAATGCTAGGGAATGTTTGGATGTGTAGTGATGCAAGTGCAGGAGGGTTGCATTTGGGCCGCTGCAACCCGCTTGTGTTGTGTGGACTGTTGTATGTACCTCTTTTTCCAGCCCCAGGGTGACACTATCACCCATATCTGGATGCTCAAACTTTTCTCTTCCACAGGTCCTGCGATGTATCTTCCCAAGTGGCGTGGATGTGAGGAGACACGACATTTCACCTGATGTTCCATGGGTGACCCTACTGGTGATGTGGACCTGACCCTCCGCCATGTAGCAGACAACCCCCCCTCAGGTGAGATGTATTGCCCAAAACTCCCTTATCCAAAATCACCCCGGCATGTCCAAAGTGCAGCCCTCCGGCATTTGCAAGACTGCACATCCAAGCATTCCCTGAAACAGCAATGCTAGGGAATGTTTGGATGTGTAGTGATGCAAGTGCAGGAGGGTTGCATTTGGGCCGCTGCAACCCGCTTGTGTTGTGTGGACTGTTGTATGTACCTCTTTTTCCAGCCCCAGGGTGACACTATCACCCATATCTGGATGCTCAAACTTTTCTCTTCCACAGGTCCTGCGATGTATCTTCCCAAGTGGCGTGGATGTGAGGAGACACGACATTTCACCTGATGTTCCATGGGTGACCCTACTGGTGATGTGGACCTGACCCTCCGCCATGTAGCAGACAACCCCCCCTCAGGTGAGATGTATTGCCCAAAACTCCCTTATCCAAAATCACCCCGGCATGTCCAAAGTGCAGCCCTCCGGCATTTGCAAGACTGCACATCCAAGCATTCCCTGAAACAGCAATGCTAGGGAATGTTTGGATGTGTAGTGATGCAAGTGCAGGAGGGTTGCATTTGGGCCGCTGCAACCCGCTTGTGTTGTGTGGACTGTTGTATGTACCTCTTTTTCCAGCCCCAGGGTGACACTATCACCCATATCTGGATGCTCAAACTTTTCTCTTCCACAGGTCCTGCGATGTATCTTCCCAAGTGGCGTGGATGTGAGGAGACACGACATTTCACCTGATGTTCCATGGGTGACCCTACTGGTGATGTGGACCTGACCCTCCGCCATGTAGCAGACAACCCCCCCTCAGGTGAGATGTATTGCCCAAAACTCCCTTATCCAAAATCACCCCGGCATGTCCAAAGTGCAGCCCTCCGGCATTTGCAAGACTGCACATCCAAGCATTCCCTGAAACAGCAAT
The DNA here is from genome assembly GCF_028390025.1 of Pseudophryne corroboree. Lineage (NCBI taxonomy): Eukaryota > Metazoa > Chordata > Amphibia > Anura > Myobatrachidae > Pseudophryne > Pseudophryne corroboree. The sequence continues at coordinate 1,036,877,066 of NC_086444.1, forward strand.
GCTAGGGAATGTTTGGATGTGTAGTGATGCAAGTGCAGGAGGGTTGCATTTGGGCCGCTGCAACCCGCTTGTGTTGTGTGGACTGTTGTATGTACCTCTTTTTCCAGCCCCAGGGTGACACTATCACCCATATCTGGAAGCTCATACTTTTCTCTTCCACAGGTCTTCCGGTGTATCCTTCCTAAGTGGTGTGGATGTGAAGAGACACGACATTTCACCTGATGTTCCATGGGTGACCCTACTGGTGATGTGGACCTGACCCTCCGCCATGTAGCAGACAACCCCCCCTCAGGTGAGATGTATTGCCCAAAACTCCCTTATCCAAAATCACCCCGGCATGTCCAAAGTGCAGCCCTCCGGCATTTGCAAGACTGCACATCCAAGCATTCCCTGAAACAGCAATGCTAGGGAATGTTTGGATGTGTAGTGATGCAAGTGCAGGAGGGTTGAATTTGGGCCGCTGCAACCCGCTTGTGTTGTGTGGACTGTTGTATGTACCTCTTTTTCCAGCCCCAGGGTGACACTATCACCCATATCTGGAAGCTCATACTTTTCTCTTCCACAGGTCTTCCGGTGTATCCTTCCTAAGTGGTGTGGATGTGAAGAGACAGTTCCCTTGATGTTCCCTGGGCAATCTACTTACGTACAATTCAAATGCATTACAAATTTTAATAAAAACCACAGGAAACTTCTATTTTTAAAAGTTTATTGAAGAAAAAATTTTAATAAAGTTTGAAAGTTAATTAAAACAAAAAAGTAGTTTGTTCTTCTTTACATTCTTTTCTTGTGTATATAGATATCTGTGGGGAAAAGAAAAAAAAGTATATTAAAGTAAAGATACACAAAACTCATGTTCATTTATTTTCACTAAAAATTGGTGAAACAACACAGCCCAGCATGACCCATTGCTGGACTGTGTGGTTCTACAGAGGCATGCGGTTCAAAGTGAAAGAGTGGCGTCAGTGGTCAGCACTTTGACACGCTAACATTTGTGGAACAACACAGCCCAGCATGACCCATTGCTGGACTGTGTGGTTCTACAGAGGCATGCGGTTCAAAGTGAAAGAGTGGCGTCAGTGGTCAGCACTTTGACACGCTAACATTTGTGGAACAACACAGCCCAGCATGACCCATTGCTGGACTGTGTGGTTCTACAGAGGCATGCGGTTCAAAGTGAAAGAGTGGTGTCAGTGGTCAGCACTTTGACACGCTAACATTTGTGGAACAACACAGCCCAGCATGACCCATTGCTGGACTGTGTGGTTCTACAGAGGCATGCGGTTCAAAGTGAAAGAGTGGCGTCAGTGGTCAGCACTTTGACACGCTAACATTTGTGGAACAACACAGCCCAGCATGACCCATTGCTGGACTGTGTGGTTCTACAGAGGCATGCGGTTCAAAGTGAAAGAGTGGCGTCAGTGGTCAGCACTTTGACACGCTAACATTTGTGGAACAACACAGCCCAGCATGACCCATTGCTGGACTGTGTGGTTCTACAGAGGCATGCGGTTCAAAGTGAAAGAGTGGCGTCAGTGGTCAGCACTTTGACACGCTAACATTTGTGGAACAACACAGCCCAGCATGACCCATTGCTGGACTGTGTGGTTCTACAGAGGCATGCGGTTCAAAGTGAAAGAGTGGCGTCAGTGGTCAGCACCTTGACACGCTAACATTTGTGGAACAACACAGCCCAGCATGACCCATTGCTGGACTGTGTGGTTCTACAGAGGCATGCGGTTCAAAGTGAAAGAGTGGCGTCAGTGGTCAGCACTTTGACACGCTAACATTTGTGGAACAACACAGCCCAGCATGACCCATTGCTGGACTGTGTGGTTCTACAGAGGCATGCGGTTCAAAGTGAAAGAGTGGCGTCAGTGGTCAGCACTTTGACACGCTAACATTTGTGGAACAACACAGCCCAGCATGACCCATTGCTGGACTGTGTGGTTCTACAGAGGCATGCGGTTCAAAGTGAAAGAGTGGCGTCAGTGGTCAGCACTTTGACACGCTAACATTTGTGGAACAACACAGCCCAGCATGACCCATTGCTGGACTGTGTGGTTCTACAGAGGCATGCGGTTCAAAGTGAAAGAGTGGCGTCAGTGGTCAGCACTTTGACACGCTAACATTTGTGGAACAACACAGCCCAGCATGACCCATTGCTGGACTGTGTGGTTCTACAGAGGCATGCGGTTCAAAGTGAAAGAGTGGCGTCAGTGGTCAGCACTTTGACACGCTAACATTTGTGGAACAACACAGCCCAGCATGACCCATTGCTGGACTGTGTGGTTCTACAGAGGCATGCGGTTCAAATTTTCTTGAATGAAACATGGTTCTACTCACCTTGGTACACACAACACAAACTTATGCCGTCCACTTCATTTTTCCCCACCAATCCTATGAAGAAGACAAAAACACAGACTAGTGAATAGTAAATTCACACAATTAAAGCCTACTGTACACCATTACAAAAAGGATTTTTGGAAGAAAAAAGTGGTATCAGAATAGCTCTTTGGCCCATCATACACGTAGCCACAAGGAGCTTTCATCCGTTACCACACGCGCCCGCATACATGCCCGCGCATGTATGCCTACACAAAGCTCCTTGGTAGTACCCGGTCACGGGTGGGGAAGCCCAACACAGAAAACAATAGTAAGAAAAAAAACAAACTAATGGGAGGGGAAGAAAGGGATACACGAAAAACATTTGTAAATAAATAAAATACGACCGGGTTTATGGTGGAAGTCTGTCCGGATCCTCTTCTTCCCCCTGATAGGGCGTGGATGTCCTGGGAGGCTTGGGAGTATGTTGACTGGTCCTCTGTGCCCATGCTGCTGAAGATTGTGTGGCCGGTGGTGGAGGCATCTGGGGGGTGGGGTACATCCCTGTATATCCCTGGTACATCTGTGACTGTCTGTACTGGGATGGGACTTGAGGAAGGGTACGAGGCGTCCTTGTGGCTTGCGACGGCGGATATGGTGGATCACCAGCGTGTTGATTAGCTGTTCCTGGGAGCTTATCATAGATCATCTGCAGTGTGGTTGCGATGACCTGTTGGCTGGATGAGGAGTGTCGATGACTCTCCGACATGTTTTGATTGCTTGCTACCAGACATGCAGTGTTGTCCACGAGCCGGGTCATGGATTCGGCCAGAATGTTAAGTACGGTCATACTCTCCCTATGATCTTGCATTCTGACCTGTAGTATTGTGGCCGTGCTGTCGGAAAGAGTCTTTTGCAGTTCAAGCAGACTGTTTGCCATTTTCTCCATTGTCCTCTCAATGTTGTCCAGTCTGCTTCCCACGACATTTGTGTATGTATCCTGGCGTGTCCCAATCTCTGATGCCAGGGTGTGAACCCTCTGAACAGTTGAGGGATTCTGCCCTTCCTGGATGTCTGCCACAACTTGGATTTGGGCAGCTGAAAAGAAAATTAGACAATATTATACACATTCATCATACATTTTTTTGAAGGCTCACAATTCAATTTACTCATGCAGGGATGTAGTAACTGGAGCCTCCTGCACTTCCACCTCGTCATCCTCTGACGACTCCTGTAGGAGGAGATCCGGCCTGAAGTAGGAACCAATCCCCGAAGCTAGTCCGCTGCTGGTCCGTGGCACCACTGTTTGCAAAATAATTTTTTGGGGAAAGTTAATAAAATTTACACAACTGCTGCCCCCCCCCCCCCCCTCCCACAAAATAAATACAAACCTTCTCCATCCTGTGATGCCGCTGCTCCAGGAGCTCCACTTGTCCTCGTTTCGGAAGACTTTTCAAGGGTCTGGCTGGATACGTCTGCACGGCTGTCCTCAAACCCAAGAAAAGTTTCGTCTGTTAACCCTGTAGACTCAAACAGATCGGGTGATGGGTCCACAAGGGTTGTGTCTTGAGGCTCTTCAGTCACAGTCCCAGAGCTCCTGGAGAGACGACGATCTGGTGATGGCCTGCGCGCAGGAGCTGATGTTTGGCGCCCATCTTGTGGTGTGGTCGCCGACGGTGTCTGGCGCACAGGTGAAGTTCTGTGCGCTGATGTCTTGCGCACAGGTGATAGTCTGTGCGCTGACGTCGTCTGGTGCACAGGTGACAAACTGCGCGATGACGAACTGTGGCGCACAGGTGACGATCTGCGCGCTCCCGATGCTTGCGGCGCAGGTGATGGTCCGCGCGCTGCTGCCGATGCCTGCTGCACAGGTGATGGTCAGTGCGCTGGCGATGTCCTGCGCGCAGGTGATGTCCTCTGGGCAGGCCTGTCTGAAAAAAAACAACAACTCACATTAGCACATACAAAAATTTTAAAGGGAAGTACAGTTCATGTGAATGTATTCTTACCATCAGACCTCCTTTTGGACGGCTTATCTCCCGCCTTCTTCCGTCTTCTGGGCGGTTCTTCCTCCTCGGGAAAGCCAGCAGGACGGCTAGAGTCCACACCTCCGCGAACTCCTTCGACCATGGCAGGGTTCATGCGCCTTCTAATAACATCCTCCCAGGGTAGCCACTTCAGGTTGAGAGCCGGGTCACCTCCCGTAGCTGTCTCATGTCGGCGCTGAATCCCCATCTTCTTCTTGGTCTGTCTGCGGCAATCACTGTACCGCTTCAAGCAATTTCTGGTGCTCCGGCGGTTTCCAGATATTGCAGTGACTTGACTCGCAATGGATTCCCAGATGCTTCGCTTTGTCCTAGCTGCTGTTGTCTGTGCCCTTGGTCCATACAAAACGTCGTAGGACCTGTCGACGCAATCCACTAGGGTACAGTTTTCCGCCTCAGTATATCTGGGTCCACGCGGCTTTTTCGGTCCTGCATCTTCACCAGAGGCTTCCTCCTCCGACTGCTCCTCTGGCTGGCTTCTTGCCTTTAGGGATTAAAAAAAATAAAAAAAATTAATAATAAGATCGGTATGTACCTGTGAGTGTCAGTATCCCTGGCATTGCGCACATATTCCAGTAGGTGTGCATGGCATTGCGCAAACTACAGTAAAGAAAGTTTGATGCTATTTGTGTCTGCAGGTGTGGTTAGTACCTTTCTACTAGGCTTTTTCTTGGACTTCTCATGGGCCCTTGACGACCGCGGCTGGTCACTACATGCCTGGCCGGTCGTATCCGCCTCCTGGGTTGGCTCCCACTCCTCGTTGCTATGAAGGGATAGATCCGAGGGGGTGGGGGAAGGGGCGGATCGGGTCTGCTTGTCCTTTGACATCTCTGTTATAAAATAAAATAAAAATAAAAATACATACATACATACATACATGTATAAATGGCTGACCCACACAAAATGGCTGACCCACACAAAATGGCTGACCCACACAAAATGGCTGACCCACACTGTCGACTAAACTTGATCCAAATCACCCCAAAATGGCCAGAAAGCATCCCAGCACACTCAGGAGGAACACCACAGCAAAATTAGGCGGGAAAACACATGTTTGCCAAACAGTCTACAGCACATGTCGACCAGGCTGTCGACCAAACTTGCTCCAAATCACCCCAAAATGGCCAGAAAGCATCCCAGCACACTCAGGAGGTACACCACAGCAAAATTAGGCGGGAAAACACGTTTGCCAAACAGTCTACAGCACATGTCGACCAGGCTGTCGACCAAACTTGCTCCAAATCACCCCAAAATGGCCAGAAAGCATCCCAGCACACTCAGGAGGAACACCACAGCAAAATTAGGCGGGAAAACACATGTTTGCCAAACTGCCGACAGCACAGGTCGACCAGGCTGTCGACTAAACTTGCTCCAAATCACCCCAAAATGGCCAGAAAGCATCCCAGCACACTCAGGAGGAACACCACAGCAAAATTAGGCGGGAAAACACATGTTTGCCAAACTGCCGACAGCACAGGTCGACCAGGCTGTCGACTAAACTTGCTCCAAATCACCCCAAAATGGCCAGAAAGCATCCCAGCACACTCAGGAGGAACACCACAGCAAAATTAGGCGGGAAAACACATGTTTGCCAAACTGCCGACAGCACAGGTCGACCAGGCTGTCGACTAAACTTGCTCCAAATCACCCCAAAATGGCCAGAAAGCATCCCAGCACACTCAGGAGGAACACCACAGCAAAATTAGGCAGGAAAACACATGTTTGCCAAACAGTCTACAGCACATGTCGACCAGGCTGTCGACCAAACTTGCTCCAAATCACCCCAAAATTACCAGAAAGCATCCCAGCACACTCAGGAGGTACACCACAGCAAAATTAGGCGGGAAAACACATGTTTGCCAAACAGTCTACAGCACATGTCGACCAGGCTGTCGACCAAACTTGCTCCAAATCACCCCAAAATGGCCAGAAAGCATCCCAGCACACTCAGGAGGTACACCACAGCAAAATTAGGCGGGAAAACACATGTTTGCCAAACAGTCTACAGCACATGTCGACCAGGCTGTCGACCAAACTTGCTCCAAATCACCCCAAAATGGCCAGAAAGCATCCCAGCACACTCAGGAGGTACACCACAGCAAAATTAGGCGGGAAAACACATGTTTGCCAAACAGTCTACAGCACAGGTCGACCAGGCTGTCGACTAAACTTGCTCCAAATCACCCCAAAATGGCCAGAAAGCATCCCAGCACACTCAGGAGGAACACCACAGCAAAATTAGGCGGGAAAACACATGTTTGCCAAACAGTCTACAGCACATGTCGACCAGGCTGTCGACCAAACTTGCTCCAAATCACCCCAAAATTACCAGAAAGCATCCCAGCACACTCAGGAGGTACACCACAGCAAAATTAGGCGGGAAAACACATGTTTGCCAAACAGTCTACAGCACATGTCGACCAGGCTGTCGACCAAACTTGCTCCAAATCACCCCAAAATGGCCAGAAAGCATCCCAGCACACTCAGGAGGTACACCACAGCAAAATTAGGCGGGAAAACACATGTTTGCCAAACAGTCTACAGCACATGTCGACCAGGCTGTCGACCAAACTTGCTCCAAATCACCCCAAAATGGCCAGAAAGCATCCCAGCACACTCAGGAGGTACACCACAGCAAAATTAGGCGGGAAAACACGTTTGCCAAACAGTCTACAGCACATGTCGACCAGGCTGTCGACCAAACTTGCTCAAAATCACCCCAAAATGGCCAGAAAGCATCCCAGCACACTCAGGAGGTACACCACAGCAAAATTAGGAGGGAAAAAACATGTTTGCCAAACAGTCTACAGCACATGTCGACCAGGCTGTCGACCAAACTTGCTCCAAATCACCCCAAAATGGCCAGAAAGCATCCCAGCACACTCAGGAGGTACACCACAGCAAAATTAGGCGGGAAAACACATGTTTGCCAAACAGTCTACAGCACATGTCGACCAGGCTGTCGACCAAACTTGCTCCAAATCACCCCAAAATGGCCAGAAAGCATCCCAGCACACTCAGGAGGTACACCACAGCAAAATTAGGCGGGAAAACAGATGTTTGCCAAACAGTCTACAGCACATGTCGACCAGGCTGTCGACCAAACTTGCTCCAAATCACCCCAAAATGGCCAGAAAGCATCCCAGCACACTCAGGAGGTACACCACAGCAAAATTAGGCGGGAAAACACATGTTTGCCAAACAGTCTACAGCACATGTCGACCAGGCTGTCGACCAAACTTGCTCCAAATCACCCCAAAATGACCAGAAAGCATCCCAGCACACTCAGGAGGTACACCAATGCTAATAGAAGACCCAAAAAAGTCAATTAAAGAATAAAAAAAAAACGTGAAAAACTACCCCAAAACACAAGTCTCCCCCAAAAAATGCAGCAACACAAGCAAGGGGCTATACACATACCTGCACACATGCACACATACCCAAACACCCCATGTACACCTCATGGCAACCCCCACTACACAAACACATACATGCAACACCAGACACACATGTGGTACTTACCTACAAATGTAGTAAAAGCTCCTAAAATGGCTCTCCTCCGGGTAACAGGAATCCTCCTGACTGTCCTGGAATAAAGCCTGCTGGGGTGTCCAAACGATATCCACAGCAAACAACCAAATTGCTAGCTCTGCACCTCCTCACACCTCTCTGCAGGTTCACAAAATGGCTGCAGAGCACGCAGCAAACAAGCCCTAATAAAGGGCTGCTTTCGGCGGGAAGGCGAATTCAGTACTCCCACTACTCGCCGATTGGCCGTAATCCGCCTGGGGGTGGGTCGAATCAGTTATACATTGAATATGGTGAATTCAGGGTCCCGGCGACAGGGCTGCGGCTGGCGATAGCGGGCGAATTATACAGGGGCGGATTAAATGACGCGATTCGCCCGCTATTGCATATACCTTTAACTCTCTCCAAGTCTTAGTAAATAGACCCCTAAGTGTAATGGGTGAGCAGTTAGATGGGGAATTGGTAAGGATACATGGTAGAGGGTTAGAGGAGAAGATTTGTGGGCTATGTGGAGGGCATTTACATTTTAATAAAAAGGTATGTTTTAAGCAGAGATTTGTGGGTTCAGATTTATTCGGATTTAATCAGCGTAACTTGGATATCAAAAACGGCATCTTATTGGGCATCAGATCTCACATGTTTTGGATAGGCAATAAGATAAAACCGGATAAGTCCGAACTTGTTCTATTTGGCGAACAGAACCGAGTAATTCTGAACCCGCACAGCTCTAGTTTTAAGGGCACATTTAATGGTGAGGAAACTAGCAGTGAGTTCCAGAGGATGGGGCACCTTGATGTGAGCCTAAGAAGAGTGACCAGGGTGGAGGTGATGAAGCTACGGTCGAAGAAGGAGCAGAGTTAGGGGGAGTGACAAAACTGATGATTCTAGATATGTATTAAATAGAGGAGTGGTTTATGTTTTTTAAGTGAAGGCAAGGAGTTTAGAGTGTATTCTAAGGGTGTAGTATGGTATGCCGGCGGCCGGGCTCCCGGCGACCAGCATACCGGCGCCGGGAGCCCGACCACCGGCATACTGACAGTGTGGCGAGCGCAAATGAGCCATTTGCGGGCTCGCTGCGCTGTGGGCACGGTGGCGTGCTACGCGCGCCACGCTATTTTATTCTCCCCCCAGGGGGGTTGTGGACCCCCACGAGGGAGAAAAAGTGTCGGTATGCCGGCTGTCGGGATTCCGGCGCCGGTATACTGTGTGCCGGGATCCCGTCAATCAGCATACTGAAGACCACCCGATTCTAATTGGGAGCGGGAGGCAGTGGCGCAGGTTATAGAGTGGGAAAAAAAGACACTGTATGGCGGGAGAGGACAATAACATGAGCTGTCATAGATATAAGTGCAGGATATGTGACAGGGAGGACAAAGAGTAGAAGGTTACATTAGTCTAATGATCAGAGCATGAATGAGTTTCATGGCATTAGGGGTAAGGAAGGGCCCGATATTGAAGATGTTCCAAAGAAGGAAGCGGCAAAGTTGAGAGATGCCCAGAATTGGGTTACGGTCGTTAGGTCGACACAACTTAGGTCGACCACTGAAGGTCGACAATGCCATTAGGTCGACATGCATTAGGGCGACAGGTCAAAAGGTCGACATGCGTTTTTCACATTTATTTTTCATATTTTGGATTCTTTCATACTTAATGATCCACGCGGACTACGATTGGAACGGTAATCTGTGCCGAGCAAAGCGAGGGCACCTTGCCCCAAGCTCACGAGGGGACACGGTGCACTAATTTGGGTTCCCCGTCACTTTACGGAGAAAAAGACACTAAAAACAGTAAAAAAACAACAATCTCATGTCGACCTTTTGCCCCGTCGACCTAGTACATGTCGACCTAAGGCCCATGTCGACCTAATGTATGTTGACCTGATGGCAATGTCGACCTTCAGTGGTCGACTTAATGGGTGTCAACCTAAATTGGGTCGACCCATACCCCCCAGAATGTGGGGAGTAAAGGTAGGTTGAGAGTTATGTTATCAAGAGATAGGGGAGGTGGAGGGACCCTGGAAAGGCGAAAACAATGACTTTGGTCTTGGCCATGTTAAATGGAAGCACTGGGAGGAGGACTGAGAACGGACCCTTGGGGGAGGTGTGCTTGGTCAGGTACAGTGGGAATAATGATATGTGTGACGGAGGCCAATGGAGTGAAGGGTATATAAGAGGAGATGGTGGTCAACAGTATCTAATGTAGCCAACAGATCCAGGAGCATTAGAAAAGGACATGATCTTTGGATTTGGCAATAACCTTGGTGATAGCTGTTTAAGTATAGTGGAGGGGGCAGAAACCAGATTGATGTTGACAGTTTCCACCTGAATCCCTATTTGCCACTCCCTCATAAAGATGTGACAGAGACATTTCATTAATGTGCCATATATTTGTGCTTAAATGTTACTTCCATTGTGTTTACACATGTGAGTGATGCACAATACATGCATTTGGATATGTCGACTGCCATTGAATTTTAGTCACAGCGGCATCAAGCAGTATCAATGTCCCCATTTGCCTGACTGAAAATCTCCATCTTCAGAAGGAGGAACAGTTCGGTACAAAACAGGCAATCTCAGCTGCAAAACTGACCCACATTGTAATAAAAGATGACCGCGGTAACAGGTGAACTGTCAGTCGGGGAGCCAGCAAGGTGTAAATGCAGTCACTCTGCCTCTGATCAGTACATGGTCCTCAGGCTATTGAACTGGTGTTTTGTCTTTATGTACCATTAGACTATTTTAGAAAGAGCGGAAGAACTGAAGAGAAACAAAGCCAAAGCCAAACATGATGACAGTGATACAGAGTCCAAGAAGCCTAAAAAAAGAAGTGCCTTCTTAGATATGCTCCTAAACGCAACGGACGACGCCGGCAATACAATGAGCCACATGGATATCCGTGAAGAAGTGGATACATTCATGTTTGAGGTACTGTATGTCAGTCAGTATGTAGCTGTGTTTGAATTAGAATTTGTAGAATTTTAAAAATAGTAGAAATATGCTTATTAATTACACTTTTGGTGGACATGATATTACACATGTAATTGTTGCCCCCTAATAGTGTGCATACCATGTAACCACCAAACTGACTATAAACACATGCGCCATGCAGGAGAGGGCTGAGGCTGAGTGCTGCAAGTTAATTGTCACAGATAAAAAACCATGAACATATTAAATCAAATCACATTTTATTATTAGAAAAATAATGCTATTGATAAACATTTCTCCTATAATAAAATATTTATAACCCACCTGCATTAATCCTCTATGGAATCACCTTCTATTTCCTCCAGGAGAGAGTGCTCATACGACAACTACTAGGAAGGGAGTGGGTTCTGTATCACACGCTTACGTCGTATCATAGGTGATTTTTATTCTTATTTCCTGTCACAACTGAGGGCTGGTGTTGAGCTGAGACAGCCTCAGTTGTAAGGGCTGGTGTAAAGGTAAATCTGGGTGGCAGAATAGGACTCCTAGACATAGATGACTTCTACCACCAATGCCTGAAGATGTGACCACGACAACAAAGATAAAATTAATGTTTGTTTATTAAACACAGTTCTGGTGGGATATCGGCAGTTGTAAAGATGTAATATGAGAAATGATTAAAAACAGTACACAGTTCCACAAGAAAGAGCAGTTGTTAGTATTTCCTTAGGTGTGGTATCTGCTCAAGGCTAGCTTGGGAGATTAGGAGATGGAAAGTCCTTTTACCAACACCTAGGTGCTGTACAGTAGATGAAAGCTGGAACTGGTCAGCAGATGTAGTACAAAGGCTGAACGTACTGCAGAATGAGTCACACACGTAGACTGCCGGTTTTGCCGGATGGAACTGGTAACAAAGAACCGTGAATGCAGTGCGGATGAACCAGTGTTAGCAGAGGAGTTGAAGGACACTGGTGATGCTAGAGATCGATGAATTTGGAAAACAGATGACTTGAATATTGAAGGTATCAGGAACACCGATGGCGGAGCACCGATGACAGCAGAAAGCTGAACACAGCTGGAAGCCCAATGCTGGAAGCCAGTGTTTTGGAGCACTGCCAATACCAGAAGGCAATGAGGATACTATGGAGTCAGGCAGGCACCGCAGGGTGGTGATTGGTGCAGGTCTCTGGAGAACTGAAGACACAGGAGCTGGAATACCTGGAACACAGTTAGTAATCACAGAGAGCAGAGACAGGATACACTGGTAATGACAACCAAAGCACTGACAACTTCCTGGTTTAGGATCAGTCCCTTTATACCCTTAGCAGTGCAGGGATTGGATCAGCAATCAGGCAGAGTTCAGCGAAACTGTAGATTGGTGAAAATAGAATCATGTTATCAGAACCAACATGGCTGCGCCCATACTGGTTCTTGGAGGGAAACCTGGTTTGTAATTCCATGTGGAGCTTTCACAGTAATGGCGGCAGCGGCCGCAGGACACAGTGAATGTCAAACTGCACAGCAACCTCCCGGAGCCGGCGGTGAAAGCCACAGTGGGTGAGAGGTGCCGCACAGACCTGTAGTGCTTTACTGTAGTAATTGCGGCAAAGGCCGCAGCTGACAGATCCATCCACACGCTGAGAGCGCAGCAATGGCAGCGGAGGCCGCAACTGACAGAAGACGCTATGCAGAGCCGTCCAAGTGCTGAGAGTGCAATAATGGCGGCGAAGGCCGCGATGAGCTAGAAACGCCATTCCATTTAAGAGTTCCTTGTGACAGCACCTGCAGACTGGCAGAGAGGAGATATGAAGTAAGGACATTTAGCAACATGATTGAGACCCGGCCCTGGAACGCTGATCCAGCCTCGGGAGACACCTGAAAGGTAAAAAATTATGTCCAGTAACCCGGATCGTGACATTTCCAAACAGAATGTTCCTCACAAAGAGCAATTTGTTCACTCCCATTGCAAACGGAAGACTGTACATATTTATCATCCCAATCACAGAGGCTCCATGTCTTTTCTAAACCAAATGATCTCTGCTCCAGGACGACCTCCCCTCTACTAAACCCATATGAACGACCCTGGAAATCTGTATTCTGTTCCAAAATGTCAAAAGGCTCATACTCCTGTTGAGTTTAGCAGTTTGCATTTAGTGCCAGAAATTCTCCACAAGATTTGTCCTAACACCTGCAACCTGTGCTGCTGGCGGTGCGGCCAGATAGATGACTTTTCTCATGGTTTGGGGGCCACCTCAATGATTGCCCCATTGTGGAAAATTACACAATCCCTATTATGGGGTCTCTTCAATTATTCCGACAAGTCGGAAAAACAAAATTTTCTGACTTTTTTAGGTTGAATTTGGATTTGACTTATTCAAGTCCAGTGCCGTTTTTCCGACCTGACGGAAATACTGACTTGTAGGAAAATATGTGGATCGGTGGATTAGCCGCGGATCGACGTATTTTGTCGAATTTGTGCACGTTTTCGACAATGCCGATTCGACTTTAAAAAATTCAGATTGGCATTGTCGAAAATGGGCTAAACCTGTCAAAAATTGAATAGTGCAGTGTCGGATCCGACACTAATTGAATAGACCACTATAAGCGTATCTGAAAAGTTGGAAAAACTACTACTATGTGCCCCAGTTAGGCAAGTTATATTGGGGTATATGCAATTGCGGTCGAATTCCCGAAATTGTCGAATTTCGGGTCATTTTCGCCAAAAAAAAAAATTCGTCAATGCAATTCAGTGCTTTCCGTCAAAAAAACGGACTTTCAAAATTCGACTTTTTGAAATTCGACTTTTTGCAAATTCGACTTTTCTGCAATGATACAAGTGCTGCAATTCGACAAAAGCATATTCAGTTCAAGTTTGGAAATTCGACAGCAGTGCTTTTAGACAGCAAATTCGTCATTTTCAATCCGCCACACTTTGGAGGGTGAAAACAAATAAAAAAAATTTAAACATGTTTTTTTTTGTGTTTTTTTTTTTGGGAATAGCAGATCTATTTATATTAGAAGGGATTAGGTACTTGGTTTGTCTTTTTTGGAGGCACAAGCATTATTTATATATTTTTAAAAATAATATTTTTTATTTTTTATTTTTTTTTATAGATGGAATGGTAAAATCCCTGAAAAAATGGCGTGGGGTCCCCCCTCCAAAGCATAACCAGCCTCGGGCTCCTCGAGCTGGTCCTGGTTCTAAAAATGCGGGGGAAAATTGGGCAGGGATCCCCCGTATTTTTAAAACCAGCACCGGGCTCTGCGCCTGGTGCTGGTGCAAAAAATACGGGGGACAAAACGAGCAGGGGTCCCCCGTATTTTTCACACCAGCATCGGGCTCCACTAGCTGGACAGATAATGCCACAGCCGGGGGTCACTTTTATACGGTGCCCTGCGGCCGTGGCATTAAATATCCAACTAGTCACCCCTGGCCGGGGTACCCTGGGGGAGTGGGGACCCCTTCAATCAAGGGGTCCCCCCCCAGCTACCCAAGGGCCAGGGGTGAAGCCCGAGGCTGTCCCCCCCATCCAAGGGCTGCGGATGGGAGGCTGATAGCCTTGAGTAAAATGATAGAATATTGTTTTTTCCAGAAGAACTACAAGTCCCAGCAAGCCTCCCCCGCAAGCTGGTACTTGGAGAACCACAAGTACCAGCATGCGGGAGAAAAACGGGCCCGCTGGTACCTGTAGTTCTACTGGGAAAAAAATACCCAAATAAAAACAGTACACGCACACCGTGACAAGTAAAACTTTATTACACACTGCCGACACACACATACTTTCCTATGTTCACACGCCGACATCGGTCCTCTTCTCCATGTAGAATCCACGGATACCTGAAAAGAAAAGATCAATATACTCACCTCAGCCAGGGTCCAGAGATAAATCCACGTACTTGGCAAAAAAAGAAAACGGACACACGGACCACCGGACTGAAAGGGGTCCCATGCTGACACATGTGTCTGTGTCCTGTTTTTATTTGGGTATTTTTTTTCCAGTAGAACTACAGGTACCAGCGGGCCCATTTTTCTCCCGCATGCTGGTACTTGTGGTTCTCCAAGTACCAGCTTGCGGGGGAGGCTTGCTGGGACTTGTAGTTCTTCTGGAAAAAACAATATTCTGTCATTTTACTCAAGGCTATCAGCCTCCCATCCGCAGCCAATGGATGGGGGGGACAGCCTCGGGCTTCACCCCTGGCCCTTGGGTGGCTGAGGGGGGGGGGACCCCTTGATTGAAGGGGTCCCCACTCCCCCAGGGTACCCCGGCCAGGGGTGACTAGTTGGATATTTAATGCCACGGCCGCAGGGCACGGCATAAAAGTGACCCCCGGCTGTGGCATTATCTGTCCAGCTAGTGGAGCCCGATGCTGGTGTGAAAAATACGGGGGACCCCTACTCGTTTTGTCCCCCGTATTTTTTGCACCAGCACCAGGCGCAGAGCCCGGTGCTGGTTTTAAAAATACGGGGGATCCCTTGTCAATTTTTCTCCTGCATTTTTAGAACCAGGACCAGCTCGAAGAGCCCGAGGCTGGTTATGCTTTGGAGGGGGGACCCCACGCCATTTTTTCCCGTTTTCCCCCGTTTTTTCACGATTTTTAAAATCGCGGCAAAATCCGGCAAATCGGCCGTTTTTCGCCCGCGGGAATGTCGAATCCGTTTTTCATTGAATATGGTGAATTCCGGCAGCCACCTGCCGGAATTCACCTGTCGAATTGTGTCGAATTAAAAAACGGCGATAATTTGCCGCGATTCGCCGTGAATTGCATATACCACATATTGTCTGGAACATTTTGAACTCTCTCAATAGCATCACACTCCCAGACACTAGGGGATATATTTACTAAAGGTCGATTTTTATTGATTTCAGATCGATCTTAATCGATGTTGGGCTTCATGGGCTAAAACACACATTTACTTACATTTAAAAATTAGAAATACATACTACATCCCTGCGGTTGGGATGGCGGTGGTCACATGACTGACAGTGGCATCCCGATACTGAAGATCCCGACTTCGGAGGGGGTAAGTATTTCTACCCCCCCCCCCACCATAAGCCACGGGGGATGGCAGCTAGGGCAAACACTCAGGGGTGTCGGCTAAGGCTAACCCATGGGGGGGATGGGGTGGTATCTAGGGTTAACCCCCCACCCCAGTGCCTGACCCTCAACCCCCCTCCCCCCATTGCCTAATCATAACCCATATCGGCGCCAGTGTTCTGAGTGGTGTTGGAATTTCCGGCGTCGGTCACATGACCGCCGGCATCCCAAAAGCCGGGATGGTCAATGCATCCCAAAAATGAAATAAATAATATAAAAAAATCATCTGTTAGTAAATGTGTTTTTTTTAACCCTGGAAGCCGAACATCGATTACGATTGATTTCTCTAACGTCCTAGTGGATGCTGGGGACTCCGTAAGGACCATGGGGAATAGACGGGCTCCGCAGGAGACAGGGCACTTTAAGAAAGAATTTGGATACTGGTGTGCTCTGGCTCCTCCCTCTATGTCCCTCCTCCAGACCTCAGTTTGAATCTGTGCCCGGACGAGCTGGGTGCTACTTAGTGAGCTCTCCTGAGCTTGCCAAAAAGAAAGTATTTTGTTAGGTTTTTTTATTTTCAGAGAGATCTGCTGGCAACAGACTCTCTGCTACGTGGGACTGAGGGGAGAGAAGCAGCCCTACTCACTGAAGATAGGTCCTGCTTTTTAGGCTACTGGACACCATTAGCTCCAGAGGGATCGTACACAGGATCGCACCCTTGGTCGTCCGATCCCGGAGCCGCGCCGCCGTCCCCCTCGCAGAGCCGGAAGACAGAAGCCGGTGACAGAAGCAAGAAGACTTCGAAATCGGCGGCAGAAGACTCCAGTCTTCATATGAGGTAGCGCACAGCACTGCAGCTGTGCGCCATTGCTCCCACACTAAACCCACACACTCCGGTCACTGTAGGGTGCAGGGCGCAGGGGGGGGGGGGGGCGCCCTGGGCAGCAAAAGAGACCTCTTGGCAAAAGTGGGCATATATACAGTTGGGCACTGTATATATGCATGGGCCCCCGCCATATTTTTACACAGAAACGCGGGACAGAAGCCCGCCGCTGAGGGGGCGGGGCTTCTTCCTCAGCACTCACCAGCGCCATTTTCTCTCCACAGCTCCGCTGAGAGGAAGCTCCCCAGGCTCTCCCCTGCAGAATCACGGTAGAAGAGGGTAAAAAGAGAGGAGGGGCACATAAATTTGGCGCAAAAACAATATACAGCAACTACTGGGTTAACACTAAGTTACTGTGTGACTCCTGGGACATATAGCGCTGGGGTGTGTGCTGGCATACTCTCTCTATGTCTCTCCAAAGGGCCTTGTGGGGGAACTGTCTTCAAAAAGAGCATCCCCTGTGTGTGTGGTGTGTCGGTACGCTTGTGTCGGCATGTTTGACGAGGAAGGCTATGTGGAAGCAGAGCGGGAGCAAATGAATGTGGGGTCGCCGCCGACGGCGCCGACACCCGATTGGATGGATATGTGGAAGGTTTTAAATGATAATGTTACTTCCTTGCATAAAAGGTTAGATAAAGCTGAAGCCTTGGGACAGCCGGGGTCTCAGCCCATGCCTGATCCTATGTCGCAAAGGCCGTCAGGGTCTCAGAAGCGCCCACTATCCCAAATTGTTGACACAGATGTCGACACGGATTCTGACTCCAGTGTCGATGGCGATAATGCAAAGTTACAGCCTAAAATGGCAAAAGCCATCCGTTACATGATTATAGCAATGAAGGATGTGTTGCACATCACAGAGGAAACCCCAGTCCCTGACAAGAGGGTTTATATGTATGGGGAAAAAAGGCAAGAGGTGACCTTTCCCCCTTCACATGAGTTAAATGAGTTATGTGAAAAGGCTTGGGAATCTCCAGATAGAAAACTGCAGATTTCCAAACGGATGCTTATGGTGTATCCTTTCCCGCCAACGGACAGGTTATGCTGGGAATCCTCCCCTAGGGTAGACAAAGCTTTAACACGCTTATCCAAGAGGGTAGCCCTCCCGTCACAGGATACGGCCACCCTAAAAGATGCTGCGGATAGAAAGCAGGAGGGTATCCTGAAGTCCATTTATACACATTCAGGTTCCCTACTAAGGCCGGCAATTGCGTCGGCCTGGATGTGTAGTGCTGTAGCAGCATGGACAGATACCTTATCTGAGGAACTTGATACCTTGGACAAGGATACTATAGTACTGACCCTGGGGCATATAAAAGACGCTGTCCTATATATGAGAGATGCCCAAAGAGACATTAGCCTACTGGGCTCTAGAATAAATGCAATGTCGATTTCTGCCAGAAGGGTCCTGTGGACTCGGCAATGGACAGGCGATGCCGACTCAAAAAGGCACATGGAGGTTTTACCTTACAAGGGTGAGGAATTGTTTGGGGACGGTCTCTCGGACCTGGTCTCCACAGCTATGGCTGGAAAGTCAAATTTTTTGGCATATATTCCCTCACAACCTAAGAAAGCACCGTATTACCAAATGCAGTCCTTTTGATCACAAAGAGGCAAGAAAGTACGAGGAGCGTCCTTTCTTGCCAGAGGCAGGGGTAGAGGAAAGAAGCTGCACAATACAGCTAGTTCCCAGGAACAGAAGTCCTCCCCGGCTTCCACTAAATCCACCGCATGACGCTGGGGCTCCACAGGCGGAGCTAGGCCCGGTGGGGGCGCGTCTCCGAAATTTCAGCCACAAGTGGGTTCACTCCCAGGTGGATCCCTGGGCTATAGAGATTGTGTCTCAGGGATACAAGCTGGAATTCGAAGAGATGCCCCCTCACCGTTACCTCAAAACGGCCCTGCCAGCTTCCCCCTTAGAGAGGGAAATAGTGTTAGCTGCAATTCACAAATTGTATCTTCAGCAGGTGGTGGTAAAGGTTCCCCTCCTTCAACAGGGAAGGGGTTACTATTCGACCATGTTTGTGGTACCGAAACCGGACGGTTCGGTCAGACCCATATTGAATTTAAAATCCCTGAACATATACCTGAAAAGGTTCAAGTTCAAGATGGAATCGCTCAGAGCGGTCATCGCAAGCCTGGAAGGGGGGGATTTTATGGTGTCTCTGGACATAAAGGATGCTTACCTTCATGTCCCCATTTATACACCTCATCAGGCGTACCTCAGATTTGTGGTACAGGATTGTCATTACCAATTCCAGACATTGCCGTTTGGTCTCTCCACGGCACCGAGAATATTTACCAAGATAATGGCGGAGATGATGGTGCTCCTGCGAAAGCAAGGGGTCACAATTATCCCATACTTGGACGATCTCCTCATAAAGGCGAGGTCCAGAGAGCAGTTGCTGATCAGCGTAGCACGCTCTCGGGAAGTGTTACAGCAGCACGGCTGGATTCTAAATATTCCAAAGTCGCAGTTGATTCGTACGACTCGTCTGCCCTTCCTGGGCATGATTCTGGACACAGACCAGAAGAGGGTTTATCTCCCGATGGAGAAGGCTCAGGAGCTCATGACACTGGTCAGAGACCTATTAAAATCAAAACAGGTGTCGGTGCATCACTGCACGCGAGTCCTGGGAAAGATGGTGGCATCATATGAGGCCATTCCCTTCGGCAGGTTCCATGCGAGGACCTTTCAGTGGGATCTGTTGGACAAGTGGTCCGGATCACATCTACTGATGCATCGGCTGATCACCCTGTCCCCTAGGGCCAGGGTGTCTCTCCTGTGGTGGCTGCAGAGTGCTTACCTTCTCGAGGGCCGCAGATTCGGCATTCAGGACTGGGTCCTGGTGACCACGGACGCAAGCCTCCGAGGGTGGGGAGCAGTCACACAGGGAAGAAATTTCCAAGGTCTGTGGTCAAGTCAGGAGACTTGTCTTCACATCAACATCCTGGAACTAAGGGCAATATACAACGCCCTACGACAAGCGGAGACCCTGCTTCGCGATCGACCTGTGCTGATTCAGTCAGACAACATCACCGCAGTGGCTCATGTAAACCGCCAAGGCAGCACAAGAAGCAGGGTGGCGATGGCGGAAGCCACCAGAATTCTTCGCTGGGCGGAGAATCACGTAAGTGCACTGTCAGCAGTGTTCATTCCGGGAGTGGACAACTGGGAAGCAGACTTCCTCAGCAGGCACGACCTCCACCCGGGAGAGTGAGGACTTCATCAAGAAGTCTTCACGCAGATTGCAAGCCGGTGGGAACTGCCACAAGTAGACATGATGGCGTCCCGCCTCAACAAAAAGCTACAGAGGTATTGCGCCAGGACAAGAGACCCTCAGGCGATAGCTGTAGACGCTCTAGTGACACCGTGGGTGTTCCAGTCGGTCTATGTATTTCCTCCTCTTCCTCTCATACCCAAGGTGCTGAGAATCATAAGAAGAAGAGGAGTGAGAACAATACTCATTGTTCCGGATTGGCCAAGAAGGACTTGGTATCCAGAGCTGCAAGAAATGCTCACAGAGGACCCATGGCCTCTGCCTCTAAGACAGGACTTGTTGCAACAGGGGCCCTGTCTGTTCCAAGACTTACCACGGCTGCGTTTGACGGCATGGCGGTTGAACGCCGGATCCTAGCAGAAAAAGGCATTCCGGATGAGGTTATTCCTACGCTGATAAAGGCTAGGAAGGACGTGATGGCTAAACATTATCACCGTATATGGCGAAAATATGTTGCTTGGTGTGAGGCCAGGAATGCCCCTACGGAGGAATTCCAGCTGGGCCGTTTCCTTCACTTCCTACAGTTGGGAGTGACTTTGGGCCTAAAATTGGGTTCCATTAAGGTCCAGATTTCGGCCCTATCCATTTTCTTTCAAAAAGAACTGGCTTCTCTTCCTGAAGTTCAGACGTTTGTAAAGGGAGTGCTGCATATTCAACCCCCTTTTGTGCCTCCAGTGGCACCTTGGGATCTTAACGTGGTGTTGAGTTTCCTGAAGTCACGCTGGTTTGAGCCACTTAAAACCGTGGAGTTAAAATTTCTCACGTGGAAGGTGGTCATGCTATTAGCCTTGGCTTCAGCTAGGCGTGTGTCAGAATTAGCGGCTTTGTCACATAAAAGCCCCTATCTGGTTTTCCATATGGACAGGGCGGAATTGCGACCCGTCCGCAATTTCTGCCAGAAGTGGTGTCATCTTTTCATATGAACCAACCTATTGTGGTGCCTGTGGCTACTCGTGACTTGGAGGATTCCGAGTTACTAGATGTGGTCAGGGCTTTGAAGGTTTATGTAGCCAGAACGGCTAGAGTCAGGAAAACTGAGTCACTGTTTATCCAGTATGCACCCAACAAGCTGGGTGCTCCTGCTTCAAAGCAAACTATTGCTCGCTGGATCTGTAACACGATTCAGCAGGCTCAGTCTGCGGCGGGATTGCCGCTGCCAAAATCAGTAAAAGCCCATTCCACAAGGAAGGTGGGCTCTTCTTGGGCGGCTGCCCGAGGGGTCTCGGCATTACAGCTTTGCCGAGCAGCTACTTGGTCGGGTTCAAACACTTTTGCAAAGTTCTACAAGTTTGATACCCTGGCTGAGGAGGACCTTGTTTTGCTCATTCGGTGCTGCAGAGTCATCCGCACTCTCCCGCCCGTTTGGGAGCGTTGGTATAATCCCCATGGTCCTTACGGAGTCCCCAGCATCCACTAGGACGTTAGAGAAAATAAGATTTTACTTACCGGTAAATCTATTTCTCGTAGTCCGTAGTGGATGCTGGGCGCCCGTCCCAAGTGCAGACTTTTTTCTGCAATGCTTGTATATAGTTATTGCTTACATAAGGGTTATGTTATAGTTGCATCAGGGTTGATCTGATGCTCTATTGTTGTTCATACTGTTAACTGGGTAAGTTTATCACAAGTTATACGGTGTGATTGGTGTGGCTGGTATGAGTCTTGCCCTGGATTCCAAAATCCTTTCCTTGTACTGTCAGCTCTTCCGGGCACAGTTTCTTTAACTGAGGTCTGGAGGATGGACATAGAGGGAGGAGCCAGAGCACACCAGTATCCAAATTCTTTCTTAAAGTGCCCTGTCTCCTGCGGAGCCCGTCTATTCCCCATGGTCCTTACGGAGTCCTCAGCATCCACTACGGACTACGAGAAATAGATTTACCGGTAAGTAAAATCTTATTTTTAATCAATCTGAAATACAACAAAATCGACCTTTATTAAATATATCCCTAGGTAATCTCATTCTTCTGTTGCATATATGTGTGTACAGTCTTGAGGATGTAGCAGAGTTTCTGTACACACTAGTGGACACCTTACAACTTTGAACAGCCTATTAACAGGTTTGCAACATTGTAATGCACACTGGTAGATGGTAAATTGCATGCTGGGGGCCGCCCAGTGATGCAATCAAAATTCAATTGCGATTGCATCACAAAAACCTCTAAATATAGGTTGACCCCTGTATACGCTGCCAGGCTGCACTGCTGCCATGTGCACTGCTGCCATGTTTCCTATTACAGGTAACGCAGGCGACGTCATCGGGCCCCCAGAAAATGGCCATGACATGCCTGAGTTTCCTGCTCCCTTCCCCCCAATGCCGCGTCACCGCCCACTACTTGTCAATTATAATGCGATTCCAAAATGGAAGGTGAGGTGAGCTGCCACCAGTAATATGCAAATTAACTGTTGACTGGTGAACCTAAAGTCACATTAATAGGTACCTTACCTGGAGATTAATGGAATAACTAATTAGCATGAATTAAATAACAGTAAAAAATAGAAGGTAACTCATAAATATGCCCTTAAAAACAAGGCTTTTACTGTAACTAAGAGAATCAACGAAAACTCCTATAGTTCCGAGAAGTTTCCTAAAGTAAAGGTGTTATGGGTTTGGGGTGTAAATAAACTCTACTGTAAGCACGTGATTGTAAGATATCAATGCTTTTTGGGATAATGAATCACAAAGGAAGATGGATAATCTTATATACAGCGGTCTGTTTTATAAAATATATGAAGTCAAAGATCTTTTTATTAGGTAGTCCATAGAACTTTAAGTTGACTTTTTTATGAAGACAAACTGTACAACAGTCATTGGTTGTATTTTTTAGATATTCCAAAATAGTAAAGTAGGCAAACATCAACAATAATAACGGGATTTATGGTAAGAACTTATCGTTGTTAACTCTCTTTCGGCGAGGTACACTGGGCTCCACAGGGAATAACATCGGGTGTAGAGTAGGATCTTGATCCGAGGCACCAACAGGCTAAAAGCTTTGACTGTTCCCAGAATGCTTAGCGCCGCCTCCTCTATAACCCCGCCTCCGTGCACAGAAGCTCAGTTTTGTTATCCAGCCCAATGCAGTAGCAGGCAAAAAGAGACGACAACCGTTAGTAGCCACATACACCACATACGACAGGAGAAGGTGTCAACGGCTAATTCCATACCAACCCAAAGAAGCTAAGTGCGTCAGGGTGGGCTCCCTGTGGAGCCCAGTGTACCCCGCAGAAAGAGATTTAACAACGGTAAGTTCTTACCATAATTCTCGTTTTCTGCTGCGGGATACACTGGGCTCCACAGGGAATAACATTGGGGATGTCCTAAAGCAGTTCCTTATGGGAGGGGACGCACTGTAGCGGGCACAAGAACCCGGCGTCCAAAGGAAGCATCCTG
The DNA here is from genome assembly GCF_028390025.1 of Pseudophryne corroboree. Classification (NCBI taxonomy): domain Eukaryota; kingdom Metazoa; phylum Chordata; class Amphibia; order Anura; family Myobatrachidae; genus Pseudophryne; species Pseudophryne corroboree. The sequence continues at coordinate 1,036,900,468 of NC_086444.1, forward strand.
GAGGCGGATGTATCAAAGGCATAGAACCTTATGAACGTGTTCACTGAGGACCACGTAGCCGCCTTGCACAATTGTTCAAGGGTCGCACCACGGCGGGCCACCCAAGAAGGTCCAACCGACCGAGTAGAATGGGCCTTGATGGTAGCAGGAGCTGGAAGGCCAGCCTGTACATAAGCATGTGCAATCACCATTCTAATCCATCTGACCAAGGTCTGCTCGTTAGCAGGCCAGCCACGTTTGTGAAAACCAAACAGTACAAAGAAAGAATCAGACTTCCGAAGGGATGCAGTTCTCTTCACATAGATACGGAGAGCCCGTACCACATCCAAAGACCACTCTTTGGAAGACAATTCAGGAGAGACAAAGGCCGGAACCACAATCTCCTGATTAAGGTGGACAGAAGACACCACCTTAGGTAGGTACCAGGGACATGTTCTAAGAACTGCCCGGTCACGGTAAAAAATCAGATAGGGGGACCTACACGACAAGGCCCCCAAATCCGGCACCCGTCTAGCAGAGGCAATAGCCAGTAGATAAAATACCTAAAGGGAAAGTCACTTAAGGTCTGCAGATTCAAGATGCTCAAACGGAGACTCTTATAAAGTCTCCAGAACCACCGACAAATCCCAAGGAGCCACAGGCGGGACGTAAGGAGGTTGAATCCGTAACACACCCTGAGTGAACGTATGAACATCAGGCAGAGTGGCAATTTTTCTCTGAAACTAAACCAACAAGGCAGAAATATGAACCTTGATGGAGGCCAGATGAAGGCCAAAGTCCAGGCCCTGTTGCAGAAAGGCCAAAAGTTTGGCCGTACTAAACTTGTAAACATCATGATTATTAGATGCGCACCAAGCAAAGTAAGCATTCCAGACCCTATGGTAAATCCGAGGAGAAGCAGGTTTACGGGCCTTCAGCATAGTCTGAATGACCGCCTCAGAAAAAGCCTTGGCCCTTAGTACGGAAGCTTCAAGAGCCACGCCGTCAAAGCCAGGCGGGCCAAATCCTGGTTAACACAAGGGCCCTGAACGAGGAGGTCTGGTCGTTGTGGAAGCAGAAGAGGACTCTCCAACGAGAGACCTTGGAGGTCTGAGAACCAAAGCCGTCTGGGCCACGCTAGAGCGATCAGAAGTAGGATTCCTCCTTCTTGCTTGAACTTTCTTATTACTCAGGACAGGAGGAAACACGTACGGCAGCCGAAAGTTCCATGGAATTGCCAGAGCATCCACGAACGCTGCTTGAGGATCCCTTTTCCGTGCTCCGAAGACCGGAACCTTGTGTCGAGACGCCATCAGGTCCACATCTGGGAGGCCCCACTTGTCCACTAGGAGTTGAAATACTTCTGGATGGAGGTTCCACTCTCTGGCATGTACATCCTGAAGACTGAGGAAATCCGCTTCCCAATTTAGGACTCCCAGGATGAACACTGCTGATATGGCTGGCAGATGGCGTTCTGCCCACTGAAGAATTCTGGATACTTCCCTCATTGCCACGCGGCTTTGAGTGCCGCCTTGATGATTTATGTACGCCACCATGGTGACGTTGTCCGACTGTACTTGAACAGGTCTGTTCTGTATTAAATGCTGGGCCAAGTTCAGAGCATTGAACACTGCCCGCAGTTCCAGAATGTTTGTCAGGAGGAGAGACTCCTCCTTGGTCCACCGATCCTGAAGGGAGTGTTGCTCCAACACCGTGCCCCAACCTCTCAGACTGGCATCAGTCGTCAGAAGGACCCAGTTGGAGATCCAGAAAGGACGACCCCTGCTCAATCGTTGGTCCTGAAGCCACCAGCTCAGTGACAGACGGACCTCAGGAGACAAGGAGATCATGTGAGACCTGATCCGGTGAGGCAGGCCATCCCACTTGGCAAGAATCAATTACTGTAGATGGTGGGAATGGAATTGAGCGTACTCCACCATGTCGTAGGATGACAACATGCGACCTAGCACTTGCATCACCGAATATATCGACACTTGCGGACGAGATAGAAAGCATTGAATCTTGTCCTGAAGCTTCAGGACCTTCTCCTGAGACAAGAACAACCGCTGGTTGTGAGTGTCTAACAACGCCTCCAGGTGCACCGTGCTCTGCGCAGGGACCAGGGAGGATTTCTTCCAGTTGACGAGCCACCCGTGGGCTTGCAGAAACTGGAGCGTCAGATCCAGATGCCGTAGGATAATTTCTGGGGAATTCGCCAGGATCAACAAGTTGTCCAGATACGGCAGGATCCTGACCCCTTGACGGCGGCGTACAGCAGTCATTACCGCCATGACCTTGGTGAAGACTTGCGGGGCCGTAGTCAAACCAAAAGGAAACGCACGAAATTGGTAATGGAGGTTGCCAACAGCGAACCTCAGATATTGTTGATGCGACATTGCAATAGGAATATGCAGGTAAGCATCCTGTATGTCCAGGGAGACCATATAATCCCCTGGTTCCAAAGCCAGAACAATAGAGCGAAGGGTTTCCATACGAAACTTGGAGACTCTCCCAAATTTGTTCAAGGACTTGAGGTTGAGATTTGGCCGACAGGACCCATTCAGTTTCGGGACAAGGAATAGCGGTGAATAGTACCCCATGCCTCTCTGAGCCAGAGGAAGCTGTACTACCACTTCTGTGTCCAGGAGCGACTGTACCACCGAATGAAGAGTTTTTGCCATCACCTGATCCGAAGGGACGTCTGTCAGGCAAAAATCGATGAGGGGGACGATTCCTGAAGGATACGGCATAACCTCGAGTGACGACTTCCCGTACCCAGGCATCGGAAGTGGTCTTCAACCATTCCTGGGTAAACCCTAGAAGTCGGCCCCCCACCCTGGGATCCCCCAGAGGGAGGCCTGCCCGTCATGCAGCAGGCTTGTCCGTTTTGGAAGCAGGCTGACGAGCAGCCTAGGCCTGTTTAGGTTTGGGCTTGTTGGTTTTGGAAGTGCGAGCCTGTTTTGGGTATGCCTGACCTTTTGCTTTACCTGAAGGACGAAAGGAGCGAAAGGAAGTACTCTTAGCCTTCAGTACCGAAGGAGCAGTACTAGGTAGACACGCTGTTTTAGCCGAGGCTAAATCAGCCACTATCTTGTTGAGGTCCTCTCCAAAAAGAATGTCTCCCTTAAAAGGGAGCACCTCCAGGGTTTTCTTAGAGTCCATATCCACAGACCAGAATCGAAACCATAGAATCCTGCTAGCCAAAATGGACGTAGTAGCATCCTTGGCCGCCAGGATACTGGCATCAGAAGCCGCCTCCTTAATGTAATGAGATGCTGTGACAATATACGACAGACATTGTCTAGCATGAGCCCACGCTTCAATAGCCTCTGCAGCCCATGTGGCTGCAATAGTGGGCCGATGCGCAGAAATGATGGTAGTTACAAGCAGAGCCGAGGACACCAGCCGCGCCACTTGCGAATCCACTGGCGGGGGTGTTTCCCAATTTTTACTTAGCTCCGTGGCGAGAGAATAGCGAGCCAGCATCTTCTTGTGAGGTGTGAATTTCTTTCCTGGATTTTCCCAGGATTCCTGACGTATTTCAACTAAATGGTCAGAATGAGGTAAAACTTGTTTAATAACCTTCTGACGTTTAAATCTGTCCGGTTTCTTGGAGGTAGCATCAGGCTCTGGGTCATCAGTAATTTGAAGAATTAGCCTGTTAGCCTCCAATAAGTCAGGAACATCCACCTGAGAACCGATTCCCCATCAGAATTATCTGGATCAGCGTCTGTGGGATCAGTATATACGCCTTCTTCATCAGATGAGGTGTCAAGGACGTGGGTGGATTGTGAGGAAGTAATGGCTCGCTTAGAGGACCCCTTGGTCTTAGGCGGGCGAGGGTTAGACGTCTGTTTAGTCAGTGAGTGGTTCAATTGCTGTAACTGAGCGGACAGTTGATCTGCCCAAGGCAGATTAACCGTAAGGACCATAAGCGGTTGTATCGGCACAGGAGGTACCATAGGGGGCACAAGTCTAGTTACCAGCGTACTTAATAACGTGGAGAAAGTAGCCCAAGGTGGGTCGTTATGAACCCCCGTTGCTACAGTTCCACTGGGGGGTAGGGAACCACCAGAACCTGAACCCTCTGCTGCTATGTTTTCTTCTAATATGTCTGCAGCATCACCACCACGCAACGTTGCCCCTTGTAGCTGACATGTTCGAAAGCTCAAATCACGGGTAAATCCAGTACAATATCAGCAGCCTAATACCTTAACAAGAACCCCCTGTGCAGTGTATGAGCACAAACAGAGAATTCAAGAGGTATATGGTGACTGAAAATCAGAGAAAAATACACAGTAAGTATATCCTGTGAAACATCTATATTAAACAATAACCCTGACGCACGTAGCCCCCTCAGGTTACAGAATATAGGGATAGCAATCTGAGTGAGATACATGAAATGGAAGTCACACAGCAGCTATATGCACACACACAGAGTCACATGTACAATGCATAAATTATGACATGCAATAAAACTGCACTGGACTAGCAATACAAAGTAATACTAAGTACAGCTATATATAGGCAATAGATATAACAATGCACAGTAAAGACTGGATGTATATCACAGGGTACTTGTACTAAATAACCCTGACTAAATGCACTATTTCTTAACTAACACTGTCAGCAGACATGTAGAATACTTAAGTGTCCTGTAAAATGCACAGCGCTTACATGCAGGCGGCTTTACAGAGGAGGATTTGCCCCAAACAGTCCCAGGATCACCTCAGCTTGAGGTAATGGCGCCCAAACGCTGACAGGGAGTGAGGAAAAGAGAGAGATGCAGCTCAAGGATGGGAACATTTACTCTAAATGGCGCCCTGGGGCTGGGGGAGGGGCTACAGGTCAAAGCCTTATCCCCTTGTTGGGCTTCACCACCGGGTACTGTGGGCTATGTATAAATGTTTTTTAGTAAAACCGAGCTGTGCCCTTGCCCTGGTGGTCTAGTGGGATCCCTGTACTACCACAGTGTCCAGGCCAGCGCGCGTGGCCCGCCTTCCACCGGCCGCGCCAGATCGCGGTTTCCAGCGGGTCCCGCCTGGGGGACCCTCTTACCTCCTCCCAAAATGCAGCCATGCGATCCTGGAGAGCTGCGGCGGGGTGTGTGACTGACAGGAGCAAACCGGAGCCTCCGCTGTAAGTACCCGGCAACCAGGGCGCGGGAGTATACAGCGCCGCTGGGGAAGGTGATGGAGCTGCAGCAGGAGATGTCTGACTGACATCTAACACACACAGTGTCTCTGCTGCAGCCCTTGAAGTCTTCAGATTTCACTTTAAAAAAGCTCTTCTGAGGGCTGCTGGAGCAGCCCACCTGTTGTATGCCTGCACTGCATGGCACCAACTACAAAACTGAGCTCCTATGCACAGAGGCGGGGTTATAGAGGAGGCGGCGCTATGCATTCTGGGAACAGTCAAAGCTTTTAACCTGTTGGTGCCTCGGATCAAGATCCTACTCTACTCCCGATGTTATTCCCTGTGGAGCCCAGTGTACCCCGCAGCAGAAATTAACAATAATTAATCAATACTATTACATGCTGTTCTTAAGATATGGGAAAATCTCACTTTTGTTATTTTATATTACTAATAAACAACTTTTAATATTTAGGGCCATGATACGACGGCAGCTGCTCTAAATTGGTCCTTGTTTTTATTGGGTTCCCACCCAGAGGTCCAGGAGAAGGTTCACAAAGAGCTGGATGACAATTTTGGTAAGCCCTGTCTCAGTTTAATAAGGTGAACCGAAGACTGTTCTTGTCATCACTGGTTAGTATGAGGTTGTCATTAAATGGGCTAAATCCATATGGACTGACAGAAACTTGCAGGTAATGGAGGTTGCTATACCTGTACAACTAGCCTTATATTGAGCATTGGCTTGGGGACATAAAATGCAGTAAGGCACTGGAGCTTATTTACAGAATGCACCTGATGCGCACAAAACATCTTGGTGTAGCCAGCCCACATCATGGCCCCCACTGCCTCTCAAATTAATTCTGCTACAACATGAGCAGTGAAAAAATGCTTTTCTAGCTACACTGTAAAGATCACATCACTACCAAACCATCTACCTCCTTTGTGGCACCTGACCTTTCATTTGAATAGAGGTTTATATTTTTGTGATAGTGACCCCTGTATAATGGACAAACAAAAAGGGCAAAAACAAAAAATACAAACTTGCTTGGTTTTCAAACAAAGTGTAATTGAGTAAATGACTCCCCTAAACCTAAATCAATTTCTATTTTTAAATGTGTTTCTTATCTGTTATACTGGGACTACTGGGGTGGTTATTGGGGATGCCAATCCATGGGCCTTAATCTAGTTTACTAACATTGCCTTGTTATTTTTAACCCAATGCACTGTGTATTGGGGATGTAGTTATGTGACCAACCGCCGGTCACTATATTGATGCCGGGATCCAGGGCGATTCAGAGCCTGACAGTCGGCATGCCAACTAACAGGGACTATTCCCAGTTGGTGTCCACTATGCCCATAGAGTGGGAATAGAACCTGTGGTGAGCGCAGCGATCCACCAAGCTCCTGCGCGGCGAGTGCAGCAAGCCCACAAGGGGCCTCGTTGCGCTCCCCCGCCGGCAATCTAAAGATCATGATCCCGGCGTCGGGACCAGCGGGATCCCAAACGCGGGTCACCTGAACCCAACCTGTGGTCATCCTGAGATATCCATAGTGATCGATAAGACCTTGTTATTTAACAAGATCTTATCGCTCACTATGGATATCTCAGGATGACAATAGTGAGAAACACTGTAGGAAATGAAATGTTATTCGTAAAATGAAGTATTTTTACATTTTTATTTTTCTAGTGCAGCAAGCCCACAAGGGGCCTCGTTGCGCTCCCCCGCCGGCAATCTAAAGATCATGATCCCGGCGTCGGGACCAGCGGGATCCCAAACGCGGGTCACCTGAACCCAACCTGTGGTCATCCTGAGATATCCATAGTGATCGATAAGACCTTGTTATTTAACAAGATCTTATCGCTCACTATGGATATCTCAGGATGACAATAGTGAGAAACACTGTAGGAAATGAAATGTTATTCGTAAAATGAAGTATTTTTACATTTTTATTTTTCTAGTTTGTTTCTTCTTTTTATTACATTTTTACTACAAGTCTGAGTCTTGGTTTCCAGTGCAATGCAGATAAGTGACCCAGCGAGGTCAGGTCAGACATGCTTGGAATGGACCCTACTGGCCAGCGATGCAATAAGTCTCTGCCTACTCCTGCTGGCCAGCACTGCCACACAACTGAGTATTGCTCAGCTGCCCAGTGGGTTTTATTTTAAGAGAAATCAGCCAGAAAAAGATTCACTGCAATGAGGGGTGTAATGGACTACAGTAAATCTGTCAATTCTGTCAATTTCAAACCTTGATGTCACAAAGTATTACTTCTTAAGCTATTTTCATGTGCCATTTTTTTTTGTCCGTATTAGGTAAGTCCGACCGGCCACTGACAATGGATGATTTGAAGAAGCTGCGGTATCTTGAAGCAGTTATTAAAGAAGCACTTCGAATCTTCCCTTCAGTCCCATTCTTTGGAAGAACCACTACTGAAGAGTGCACCATTAGTAAGTCACCAAAGTTTTATGGGAGTACAAATCTGTCATCTAGATAACATAATGACCTGTAGAGATGGACAAATGATGAGTGTAAATCACAAGCATAACATGCAACCCAGAGCTGGCTGTACAGGCACGGAGAGAACAGTAGTACATGCGCCTGGTGTGTGCCTGGAGATCTGGCTTCATCTGGAAATACAAAATAAAAATACTAAGTCAATGCAGATAATGCTAAGTCAATTGTTTTCCCTTTAATAGAACAAATGGGTATCTGCTTTTTTCTTGCAGTCTATTACAAAAATCAGTGTAATGATGCACATAGATTGCAGCAGCCACACTACAATAGTAATAGCGTCAGTGCTAGGGATCAAGACGCACCCAGTCATTGCAAAGCATTCCCCTCCTGACAGCCACATGATCACTTTCTTTGTGCTCAGCAGTTGAGTAGTAAACCATAAGCCCTAAATGCATCGCAGTGTACATGGGCAGTAGAAAGCTAAAAGGTGCCAAATGTATTTATATCCAACCCATGAGCCTCAATGCGTGATAATACAGAAAATGGAATCTGAAGGGGTAGATTTAATAAGGAGCATGTTGTCAAAGAGACCGATCATTGGTGACTTTGACTGATGAATGTTAAAGGGCATATTTGCTAAGCAAGCCATATATTTCTGTTTTTGTTTTAAAACTATCAATGAAGGCCGCTGATGATCACTGGCTTTGACAAGCTGTTTCTTAGTAAATCTATACCTAAGCAGTACCATCTTAGCATATGGGCACAATGGGCAGCTGCCCAAGGCCCTACAATTGTAGGGGCCTTAGGAGCTGGTGCCTCCAGAATTTCTTGGGAGGCAGACTACATGATGTGTGCGGCGCTTGCAACATGCATATGGGCAGCCGGCTGAGAGGCTGGCAAAGAATGATTCTTCTTGGCCGCTCTGATTGTGGATTATACACAATCAGAGCGGTTGGGCAGCATTCTCTACCTGCCTCCAAGCCTGCAGCCAGACAGTGAATGGCTGTCAGCTGGCTAATTGGCGGATGGCTGGAGCTATCCATCAATCAGAGTGCAGCATTCTCTACTTACCTCCCGCCTGCAGCCAGACAGTGAATGGATGTCAGTATGCTGATTGGATGGCTGGAGCTAAGAGATGGTTGGAGCTGTACCTAAGAGTGTGATCAAGCTTAATTATTTTACACTAAAATGAAACCTGACAAGTCAGAAACTGCAAGTAATTCCAGTAACAGAGAGGTAGACGCATTACATATACTACGTACATTAACTTTCAATTATATCTCTGCTAAAAATAATTATGTGCTGCCTGTGGGCTTGTGTCTAATCCTGTAGGAGGTTTTAAGATACCGAAAGATGTGAATGTGGTGATTGTGCCTTATGCCCTGCACCGTGATCCAGAATATTTTCCCGAACCCGAGGAATTCAGGCCGGAACGGTTTCTTCCTGAGAACGCAAGTGGGCGTAACCCCTACGCATATATACCTTTCTCTGCTGGACTCAGGAACTGCATTGGTGAGTTTAGAAATTAAACATACACGTGGATTTGTAGTAGATTACTGGAACACAAAAATACACATTGATGGTAACAAGCACACACTAACAAAATATGTATATATATATATATATATATATATATATATATATGATCTTCCTGTATATAGAGTGGGCACATTGTTTTTAATTACAGTAGTTTTCGCCGATCTTTACTAATATAGTCTTTTCTTTGTATTCTGCAACGTATAGGCCAGCGCTTTGCTCTGATGGAAGAAAAGGTGGTTTTAGCTGCCATCCTGAGGAATTTTACAGTAAAAGCATGTCAGAAGCGTGAAGATCTCTGCTTGCTGGGAGAACTGATTCTTCGCCCACAAGATGGCATGTGGATTGAGCTGCAGAACAGATAACCTGACTTTGTTTCCCAAACCTTTTGACCTTACAATCTAATTGTATGAACTATAAATATGTCTGTAATTGTTATTAATTGTAAATAGCTTATTATGTATGAATACTGATAGAGAGGAATTGCAGTATAATATTTTTCTGGATGGCCTTACAATTTCCCATGCTACCCAAGCCTGGTATTTTTATTACTTCAGGAAATAGCTGGGTTTTTCTTTTAAAGATGCAGGACTATTAAAATGAATATGTTTTGGCTAGAAAGAATCACACACACATGTAGATTATGGGGGGTATCCAATAAGCCGAGGTAAATTACCGCACTAACGGATCCCCGGGAGCTAATCAATTAGCCCTGACAAATCGGCACTTGTCCGGAATTATGATTTGCATGCCTCAGTTGCGTGAAGCAAGATCCCCAAAAAACAGCCCTTGGAGATCTGTTTTTTTGCAAAAACACATGGGTCTGGGAACTTATCCCAGATCCCACGCGTTTTCACTGGAAAACAGGAAATTTTTGTGCAGAAGAAAACAGGCTTTAATTGGATAATCCAATAATGACCATCGGGCTAAAATCACAATAATAGCCTGTTTCTGTTTGCCCGAAAAATTTGCACTGCTAATAGGATACCTCCTATGAGTATTAAGTAAATTGGGTTTTCCCAGCCCAAATATTATTTAGTGACACATACTAGAAGTAAATAGGAACCATGGTTTTCCTGTCACCCATGAGCACTCCAGTTCTCAAAACTACAGGCTAAGGCAGTGGTTCCCAGTTCTCAAAACATCAGGCTAAGGCAGTGGTTCCCAAACTTTCTTGAATCATGGCACCCTAGAGTATTAGCATTTTGTTATGGGACTCCCTAGGCCAAAAGTTTATTTTTGAGAAATTCAGCAAAGATTATTAAGTTAAGTCAATTGTTCTCACCTGTCATCCTTAGGGGCAGCTATGTGGTGGTAGACAGGGTTGTGCTTCTGTTTGGCCACATACAGTAGTTTATGATTGGCAGCCACCAGCTCTGGTTTTACATAGACTATAAATAATTTGATTTGGTCCTGGATCCATCAGCTAGTGGCAACCTTGCAAGCGCCCAGCGGCACCCAGCTTGGGAACCATTGGGCTAAGGGTATGCTTTTGTACTGTATATTTACTTCCATAACTTTCTATGCAATATTTTGACTGGCGAATATAAATAAAATGCAGGTTCTCAGAAACATTGTTGATACTTTGGTCTATCACAATTAATTGAATACACTTCTACATGACAGTATATGTTTCTGTAGCCCGTATGGTGGGACTTTGGTGGAACACTGATATGTACACGCAATTATTCGTATGTTTCCTTAGTGTGAAAATGCAGGATTTACAGTTTCCCAGTAGGTTTACACATTCATTGTATGCAACTAGCATGGCGACATACCTATCAGTATAATAATGAAATAGAAACAATTGACATTTGTGTGGATGGACAATTACAATAACAAACACAAACTATTAAATAAAATGAAGATATAAATATATGAGATAAAATACCAACTATACCATTTAATAAAAAATACATACCATACTTACTGTAAAACGATGTACACACTGGCATATCTATAGTGGGTGCAGTGTGTCTATCAGCCATATGTATGGGCATCTTCTGGCAGTACCACCCTTAAATAATGTTCCATGAGGGTACCAGGCCACAGTGATGCTTTCCTTGATTTAGCTACTTAGTTAGATCCCCGAGTGGTCAGATCCTGCCCACTTTCACCATGCACATACTGTAATGGTCTTGTTGCTTGGCTGTGCATCTGAGGGGTAGTATCAGAGCATGGGTGGACAGCTTAACTCCTTAGCTGACTTTAGACAGTGTGACGGGGTTTATGTTGTAGTCAGTAACCTACAGTATAACTGGTATTGCACATTTACATTTTTTCTGATCGCCTATTTTGTATGGATCTCTTCTGTCATAAAGAGGTGGATAACACAATGAGAAATATTTACACAGATATACGTGACTCGGACAATTGACAGCACAGCATAAAATAAAGTGAATCACCAGGTACTGACCCATGCCAGTAGTCCAGGCATTCCCAACCGCGGTCCTCAAGGCACACCAACAGTGCAGGTTTTAGTGATATCCAGGCTTCAGCACAGATAGAGAAAATCAAAATAACTGAGGTACTAATTAAGTCACCTGTGTTCAAGCCTGGCTATCACTAAAACCAGGACTGTTAGTGTGCCTTGAGGACCGAGGTTGGGAAACACTGCAGTAGTCCATGATTTCATGTGCTCCTTACAACATGATATTGGTGGGATTAGTGGCAAAAAAGGACCATATCCAATTTTACAGTTCATAATCACCAGTGTACTGTTACATGATTTGAAAATGATCGTTATTTTTCTACAGCCTTATGATGAACATAGAGCACATATTAAAACTATTTAACATGTCTATATTTGCCTGTAGCAGATTCCAGCCAGACACTTTTTGTCTTAACTTATAAAATGGCCTCCCTCATTCCTTCTAGCAGTAACTCTGGCCAAGTATATATTTCTGGTGTTCACTGAATTCACATATACTGTATGTAAGCATGCTCGTATATCTGCTTGCCTGCAGATACAAAGCTTCCCCCTTTTTTAACTTTCACAATGTTTCTGTGAGCTGGGACTAGGAACACCTTGATTTTACTTGAAATCACCCTTAAGTTTGAGGCTTAAGCACAATGGGGGTAATTCCAAGTTGATCGCAGCAGGAATTAGAGTTAGATTTGGGTGTGGTGTGTTCAATCTGCAATCTAATTTGCAGTGTAAAAATAAAGCAGCCAGTATTTACCCTGCACAGAATTAAAATAACCCACCCAAATCTAACTCTCTCTGCACATGTTATATCTGCCTCCCCTGCAGTGCACATGGGCCCTCATTCCGAGTTGTTCGCTCGCAAGCTGCTTTTAGCAGCATTGCACACGCTAAGCCGCCGCCTACTGGGAGTGAATCTTAGCTTCTTAAAATTGCGAACGAAAGATTCTCAAAATTGCGACCACACACCTCTTAGCAGTTTCTGAGTAGCCCCAGACTTACTCGGCATCTGCGATCAGTTCAGTGCTTGTCGTTCCTGGTTTGACGTCACAAACACACCCAGCGTTCGCCCAGACACTCCTCCGTTTCTTCAGCCACTCCCGCGTTTTTCCCAGAAACGGTAGCGTTTTTTCGCACACACCCATAAAACGGCCAGTTTCCGCCCAGAAACAACCACTTCCTGTCAATCACATTACGATCACCAGAACGAAGAAAAAAACGTGAGTAAAATACCTAACAGCATAGCAAATTTACTTGGCGCAGTCGCAGTGCGGACATTGCGCATGCGCATTAGCGACTAATCGCTCCGTTGCGAGAAAAAAATAACGAGCGAACAACTCGGAATGACCCCCAATGTTTTGCCCAACTGCTAAAAAAATTCCTGCTGCGATCAACTTGGAATTACCCCCAATGTTTGTAACATATGGTATCATAGAAGAACACCAGTTGGCAGAGTGGCACAGCCAAGGCACAGAAGGCAGAAGTGGAGCGAAAGCCAAAGTCACCAGATGGAAATGTAAAGATGTAATCAAGGACAGGTAACTGCGTAGGTACCAATTGTAGAAGCAGCAAGTGCAAACCACAACTACTGTATATATAGTAAATATACCTGTGTGTGTGTCAGCAGAAACCGAGTCACTCACAGGACTTGTCTGTGCAGTAACAAACTTTGGTGCATAAACGCAAATTAAGTCCAACTTCTGGCAGGATATTTAGACCAGGAAACATCTGATTTTTTTCAGACCAACCAGAAAGTGTCTGTTATTTTAACAGTTGCACATAATAGAATTTTACCTTTGCTACCCAAAGTCCCATCATTAAAGCAACACACACTATAAATAATTCCCAGTCTTCCAGGACATACAAACAGCTTATGCTGATTTAAATGATGTGTGGCATGGCTATATTCTGTTACACCGTTTTTCAGAAAAACACTGTAGCATAACCTTTTGTGTGCAGATACACTTGCCATTATATACAGAATATAGGCTTGCCACATATCATTGGAGACTTATGGATCTGCTTCTGTGACTTGGGGACTAATTCAGACCAGGGGCATCGCACGGGTACAAAGTGGATCGCCGCTCAGTGATGGGTTTGTGTGAAGGACCAATTCGCATGGGCATTCGCAAGGAGATTGAAGAAGGATTGAGAAGGCGTTTATGGGTGGCAACTGACCGTTTTCTGGGAGTGTATGGAAAAACGCAGGTTTTTCCAAGCGTTTGCAGGGCGGGTGTCTGACGTCAATTCCTGTCCTGAACAGGCTGAAGCCATCGCAGCGGCTGAGTAAGTCCTGGGCTACTCAGAGACTGCACAAGATCTGTTTGTAGTGTACAGCTCTGCTACACATGCGTTTGCACACTTGCACAGCTAAAAATACACTCCCCCCTGTAGGCGGCGACTATCTGTTCGCAGCGCTGCAAAAATTGCCTGCTAGTGATCATCTCTGAATTAGGCCCTTAGGGGGTCATTCCGACTGAAGTGCGCCTGTGCATGGGTCGCAATGCGCAGGCGCGTCGTTGCCCGACGCCGGGCAGCAACGAGAATAACAAAGAAAGCGTTCGGAGCAGCAAACGCAAAAAGATTGACAGGAAGAGGCCGGCCGGGGGTGTCAACTCACCATTTTCTGGGAGTGTCGAGGAAAACGCTCTCTGCACAGCCGATTGCAGCCCTGCACAGCTCAAACCCCCAATTCATAGTATGTCACACAGCAGTGTCCCCAATTCATAATATGTCACACAGCAGTGTCCCCAATTCATAATATGTCACACAGCAGTGTCTCTAGTTCATAATATGTCACACAGCAGTGTCTCTAATTCATAATATGTCACACAGCAGTGTCTCTAATTCATAATATGTCACACAGCAGTGTCTCTAATTCATAATATGTCACACAGCAGTGTCCCCAATTCATAATATGTCACACAGCAGTGTCTCTAATTCATAATATGTCACACAGCAGTGTCTCTAATTCATAATATGTCACACAGCAGTGTCTCTAATTCATAATATGTCACACAGCAGTGTCCCCAATTCATAATATGTCACACAGCAGTGTCTCTAATTCATAATATGTCACACAGCAGTGTCCCCAATTCATAATATGTCACACAGCAGTGTCTCTAATTCATAATATGTCACACAGCAGTGTCTCTAATTCATAATATGTCACACAGCAGTGTCCCCAATTCATAATATGTCACACAGCAGTGTCCCCAATTCATAATATGTCACACAGCAGTGTCTCTAGTTCATAATATGTCACACAGCAGTGTCCCCAATTCATAATATGTCACACAGCAGTGTCCCCAATTCATAATATGTCACACAGCAGTGTCTCTAATTCATAATATGTCACACAGCAGTGTCCCCAATTCATAATATGTCACACAGCAGTGTCTCTAATTCATAATATGTCACACAGCAGTGTCTCTAATTCATAATATGTCACACAGCAGTGTCCCCAATTCATAATATGTCACACAGCAGTGTCTCTAATTCATAATATGTCACACAGCAGTGTCTCTAATTCATAATATGTCACACAGCAGTGTCCCCAATTCATAATATGTCACACAGCAGTGTCTCTAATTCATAATATGTCACACAGCAGTGTCCCCAATTCATAATATGTCACACAGCAGTGTCTCTAATTTATAATATGTCACACAGCGGTGTCTCTAATTCATAATATGTCACACAGGGGTGTCTCTAATTCATAATATGTCACACAGCAGTGTCCCCAATTCATAATATGTCACACAGCAGTGTACCTAATTTACAATATGCAACATAGCAATGTCCCCAATTCATAATATGTCACACAACAGTGTCCCCAATTCATAATATGTCACACAACAGTGTCTCTAATTCATAATATGGCACACAGCAGTGTCCACAATTCATAATATGTCACACAGCAGTGTCTCTAATTCATAATATGGCACACAGCAGTGTCCACAATTCATAATATGTCACACAGCAGTGTCTCTAATTCATAATGTGTCACACAGCAGTGTACCCAATTCATAATATGCCACACAGTGTCCCCAATTCATAATATGCCATACAGCAGTGTCTCTAATTCATAATATGCCACACAGCAGTGTACCTAATGTACAATATGCAGCATAGCAATGTCCCCAATTCATAATATGTCACACAGCAGTGTCCCCAATTCTTGATATACCACACAGCAGTGTCTCTAATTTACAATATGCCACACAGCATTATCCCCAATTCATAATATGTCACACAGTAGTGTCTCTAATTCATAATATGTCACACAGCAGTGTCCCCAATTCATAATATGTCACACAGCAGTGTCCCCAATTCATAATATGTCACACAGCAGTGTCTCTAATTCATAATATGTCACACAGCAGTGTCCCCAATTCATAATATGTCACACAGCAGTGTCCTCAATTCATAATATGTCACACAGCAGTGTCCCCAATTCATAATATGTCACACAGCAGTGTCCTCAATTCATAATATGCAATACAGCAGTGTCTCTAATTCATACTATGCAACACAGCCGTGTCACTAATTCCTAATATGCCTCATAGTAGTGTCCCCAATTTATAATACACCTCACATTAATGCCTCAATTGGTAATATGCCACACAGAGCCCCTTTATATGATTCAATCCTCAGGCCATCCTCATGCATTTATATGCCAGCACGGAACCTTGCCCTCATGTCCTTATATACCAACTGAAAACCCCCCTCATGTCCATATATACTAGCTTACCACACTTCCATCTCATTTCCTTATAGTACAAGCTTAGAGCTGCCCTCATGTCCTTATTAACCAGCTCAGCACACGCCTCTCATGTACTTATATACCCACTCAGCACACACCTCCAGCATGTGCTCATATGCCAGCTCGACGTGCGCCCCCTCATGTCCTTATATACGAATTCGGGGTACGCCTCCCTCATGTCCTTATATACCAGCTTGGTGCATGTCACCCTCATGTCCTTATATACCAGCTTGGCACACACCTCCCTCATGTCCTTATATGCCAGTTCAGTGCACATATCATGTCCTTATATGCCAGTTCAGTGTACACATCATGTCCTTATATACCAGCTCGGCACACACCTCCCTCAAGTTCTTATATACCAGCTCAATGCATATCCGCCTTATGTCCTTTTATACTAGCTCAGCGCACGGCTCCTTCATTTTCTTATATGCCAATGCAGCTCGGCGTGCGCCCCCCTCATATCCTTATATACCAGATCAGCGCACACCCTCCTCATATCCTTATATACTAGCTCAGTGCACGCCTCCCTCATGCCCTTATATACCAGTTTGGGGCGCGCCTTCATCATGTCCTTATATACCAGCTCAGCGCACGCCCCCCTCATATCCATATATACCAGCTCAGCGCATGCCCTCTTCATATCCTTATATACCAGCTCAGCGCATGTCCTCTTCATGTCCTTATATACCAGCTCAGTGCATGCCCTCTTCATGCCCTTATATACCAGCTCAGCGCACACCCCCCTCATATCCTTATATAAGGTGCTGTCAGATGGAGTTACAGTTGTCCATATACAAATGTTCACAACCTTTTACATAATCTGATGAAAGATGCTTGAATGTTTTCTATGTAGTTCTTGAAATAGTTGCAATTTGCAATACAAAATGTGACTTTTACATAGACTACATTCTCAACTAAATCTGAGGTTTCATCATGTGCAAGCTTGTTTGAGCTTAAATGGCTACAGTGTATATTTAACAGCTTCATGCAAACAACAAAACTCAATCTTTGACTGTCAAACAGTAATGTTCACTCTTTGAAATAAAAACATTAAACATATATGAGATATACTGTTATTGTTTAAACTCAGACATTTATCATTTACATTAATGGCTTTTGTTTGGAACCGAACTGTGAATGCAATGAGGCAGTCGTGCCCAAATCGAATAGACCCAAAATATGTGATATACCATGCACAAGTTCCCGAATCAACCAAATACTGTGGTTAATTCAGGTTGGATCGCAAATTGCGATCCAACCGGAATTATTACAATCGCCCCGCGGGTGCATGAGCAGCACCCGTCCTGCGCATACACCCGCACTTTCTTTGAGGGGGCCGCAGAAAATGCGATTGCCTTTACCTGTCAATCAGGCAGAGGCGGTCGCTGGGAGGGGGGCGGCAACGCTCCATTTCCAGGGTGGAGAAGGAGCATTGCGGGGACAGTGTGGAACGAACGGGGGGTTGTGGGGGCGCGATTGTGGTGGCTGCACGATGTCACACGCAGCCGCCACAATCGAGAACATGATGGCGGGACTCCTGCGCTGCGCCCGCAGGAGCCATCCGCAGTTTCTTAGTCCCACCTATACTATTCACACATGTATACGCACTCTCAAACTTTACTATTACCCATGCTTGCTAGTCTTCTGCTGTGCTCTTTATCCTCTAGAATAAAACATCCCTCTTTAGCAGAGCCCTCCTTAGACTTTGTTGTCATGTCTGTAGTTATGTTTCAAACATGTGTGGCCCTAATATGTTTATGCTCTGTTTTCCTTACTCTAGAGCTGTTAAACATTGTTTCACCTTATTATACAAAATAAGTAATAACATTGATATTCTCAGGTTCTCTGACTTTACAGACCTAAATTTAAATGGTTTGACTCAACAGTTTTGGTCTTGGTGCAGTCCCAGCATTCACTCAATGGGGGTAATTCCAAGTTGATTGCAGCAGGATTTTTGTTAGCAATTGGGCAAAACCATGTGCACTGCAGGGGAGGCAGATATAACATGTGCAGAGAGAGTTAGATTTGGGTGGGTTATTTTGTTTCTGTGCAGGGTAAATACTGGCTGCTTTATTTTTACACTGCAATTTAGATTGCAGATTTAACACACCCCACCCAAATCTAACTCTCTGCACATGTTATATCTGCCTCCCCTGCAGTGCACATGGTTTTGCCCAATTGCTAACAAAAATCCTGCTGCGATCAACTTGGAATTACCCCCAATGTCTCTTCATGGTACTCACTCATCTCCCACTGGTTATTTCTAGACTTCCACCAAACAAGCTAGAAAATTTCAAACATGTTCAAAAGGCCACAAAGATGTTTGTCTTCAAGAGACCTTGATTCGAGTTTGTGGTTTAAAATTCAGCTTATTGAGTACACAGTTCACAATCATCATTTACAGTTCACGTTTATCAATTTTTTTAATCAAAGTAATGTTGTTTGCAAATAAAAACTCAAAATGTATAAATTTTTGCTTCGATCTTGGTCAAGTCTATTCACACGTACAAATGGGCTTCAGCATATGCAAACCAGATTGCCCATGTTTAATCCAATTTAAGCATACCTCTGACTTGGAAGGGCTCAGACATGGTCAGTATAACTCCAGTAAACTGTTGGCTAATATCAAAGGTCAAAAGACTCTTGACATTGGATTTGAATGACTGTGGCTTTAACTTTGGACACAACAACAACCATACTAGTCATATTTAACCAGACTATCAGAGCTCAGTAAGGCTGGAATGTCACATTACTTAAACCCATGTCTGTACCGTATTGTCATGCTCCTGAGTTCCTGGCTGGGTGTCTTACCCTTACATTGTCTCTCCGTGCTAGCGCTGAGAACATCTCCTGTGGTTATTGCATTTCAGCCTTCATGGAGTGCTCTGTCGGCAGTCTGGCATGGGCGCCGCCATGATGGAATGTGTAAGCCGACCCAGTATCTTCCATTCAGATCATCTGAGCATTGCACCAGCCAACCAGCTCCCAGCAGGGGGCATATAAGAGCTTCCTGTGCACTGGCTCACTATCAGTGCAACGCCACTCTACTACATCTACCTGCTTCTATGCTCCATGCCGCTCTGGTTACTGGCTACAATACCGGTTGCAGTCTGGTCAACTACTGGTTCCAGTCTGGCTCCAATATTGGTTCCAGTTCGGTCATCTCCTTTTTCCAATCCAGTCACCTACTGGTTCCAGTCTGGCTCCAATATCAGTTCCAGTAAGGTCATCTCCTGGCTTCAATACTGTCTCCAGTCCAGTCATCTCTCGGTTCTAGCCTGGCTCCAGTACCAGTTCAGTCACCATTGTGGAACCCATTGCAATTCATGTAATCTATTCCATGAGTAGGAACTGGATTAAGCCTTCCAGACCACTACGTCCACCTCTGTTCCAGCCCCTCACGCCTCTCCCAACCAAGCCTATCCCTCAGACGTGACACATATTTAGCATCTCTAGAACCTCACATGACCAATGACACAGAGGATTGTCAGTCTGAGGATTTTTGTAGGTTTTAGTACTGGCATTATTATCATAAATAACAGTAGCGTTATTTGCTTTCCATGTCGATAACATCAACAGTAATGTTAGCTTGCCATGCTTGTACTGTTTCCTCTAAACTTGGAGTTTTGGAAATTATATCATGTGTTAAAATCCATTGTGGCAGACGGCACCAAGCAGCAGATTATTGTAGAAAATCTGTCATCAAATTATCATGCTCCCCGATTTCTAACATATACTGTACATGGTGATTCCTCTTTCATACATTGCATCTGCCGTGCAGCTCGGTTGATATAATATATGTGAAAACTGTTAGCTTCTCGACAGAAGGGATCCCGGCAGTCGATATACCGATGGCGGGATCCCGAAGGAGAACACAATACCAGCATCTACATACCGACGCCACACGGGATACAGGCATCACAATACCCACAGCTGGCATCCCGATCAACTTAACAGCGGACGGCGCTGGCATCCTGCCACGCAGGGGGGAGATTAGGTTTAGCCAGGAGAAGGGGGGTTAGGGTGTAGGGACAGGAAGGTTAGGGTTAGGGACCAGGGAGGGAGGGTAAGGTTTAACCACATAGAAGGGAAGGGGTAGGCATTGGAGGAGGGAGGGTTAGGGTTAAGCACTACCCGGGAGGATTAGGCACCACCCGGGAGGATTAGGTTTAGGCACCTACAAGGGAGGGTTAGGGTAGGGGGCATGAGGAGGGTTAGGATACTTTAGAGGGGGCTGTTGGGATTCTGATGGACGGGATGCCACTGTCGGTATTCTGACCACCAGCATTCCATCCATCAGGAATTCATACTGAACCCATAGAACACACACACACCTACATATACACACATATAGAACACATACAAACACACAAATACATACATACATACATACACACATACATACAAACAAACACACACACACACACACACACACACATAGAACACTTACATGACGCTGACGGTTTGCCCCATGCTGGTGCTGTAGCTAGGGGTGAGGTGTGCTCACAAGCATGGCGTGTAGAGGATCTAATTTGGGTACACACGGATACTCTTACTAGTGAGCCCCTGCAAGAAAGACCCACGTGGACAGGCAGTCAGTGGGCACCAGAAGACCTGTCAGCGCACAGCCAGTGGGTAGAAGCCGCACAGACTGCAGTACAAAAGGGCACACTGAGCAGCAGTTCCGAGGATGCCTGAAGGGAAAGGGCTGCGGCTATCCGGCACTCCGATCCCTGGTGAAGTATTGATCTTTGGGGTTTTCTGGGTACTCAGAAACCCTCCCTGCGTGTGCTACTGAAAGATCCTATATATCATCCATTCTAACCCCTTTATCTAATGCTGTATCTTATCATTAGGCTGTAGAACTTTGCCCAGGTAGTTAATCATTTATGGCTATACATTCCCTATACTGTGGGCTAGTGTTAACTGCATCAACAAAGAAAAAGTTTAGTAACTGATACATATTAAAAAACACACTGTATAGTGTGTGTACTTTATGGGGAAAGATATACACACTTTTACTATAAAATAAATATACATTATCTACACATTCTACTATTATACATTCAGCATTAAAATATGCCTATTATATTCTATGGGAGCTTTTTATGGGAACCGCATATTCTATTCGAGCACAGCAATACCAAATGATTCATGTTTGTGCGCACAGATAATGATTGAATTCTTTATTCATTCCATTATTGATGATTACAATATTTAAAATAAATAAAGAGATTTACACAATGACATCACCCATGCCCGGGCCTCGCACCCAGCTACATAAGCGCTGGTCTTAACTGCTCGGCCACGCAAGGCATCCGTAACAGCCTTGATACTTATTGGGAACATGATGTGATGCGTACACCTTACGCTACGTAGGGTGTACACAATGCAATATCATACATTCCATCAATAGCGCAATACAATATCATACAATCCGTCAATACAAGCCATCAATAACGACAGTTTATGGATGGTCTGGTAAAGGTTTGGATACAATGTCCAAAGTGGTTTAGCGTATTGTTAGCAAACAAAGGATCCACAATGATTGAATTCTTTATTACACAGTCAACTGCAGCTCTGCATTCATGACAAAACGCTGTTCAGTATTACTGTATAATGTAAAGAATGACAGGTTCCATCATCCAATCGGCAAGCGGTGCTACAGAAGCTTCATTGGCTATTTGGCGCATGCGCTGTGCAGTTTAGGAAAAGTGACATCTGGTGGAGAGAAAGTTGTATTACAGTCTCTGTCTTTCCTCAGTACGTTATGTTACTATGTTCTGTTACATTAGGCGACTTAGAACGTCAGGCAGTAGCACGGCAAGGCGCGACTAGCAAGGCCCACTACATAGCGTATGGCGCAAAGATGTAGCAGGACACATTTGTATATTTGGACACTGCCAGAATCTTCCTAATTTTGTCTCTGTAAGCCACCACAACTGATTTGAAATTAAACAATGGAGATGCAATTGAAGTGCAGACTTTCAGCTTTAATTGAAGGCGTTCAACAAAAATATTGTATGAATAGTTTAGGAAATGCAACAATTTTTATACACAGTCCCCTGTTTTCAATGGCTCAAATGTTATTGAGCAAAGTAACATAATAATACATAAAATGTTCATTTTTAATACTTCCTTTGTTATGCTTTGGCAGGTCTTTACTGCAGATGTATTTAGTGGATGTTCATGGGTCTTTCTGCCTTTAGTATTGTCTTCAGCAAGTCAAATGCATACTCGATAAGGTTGAGATCAGGTGATTGAGTCAGTCATTGTAGAATATTCAATTTCTTTACCTTAAAACACTTCTGAGTGGTTTGGCATGTTTGAGTCTGGTATGTTTTGGGTCATTGTCCATCTGGACTGTAAAGCTATGCCCAATCAACTTTGCAGACTTTGACTGAATCTAAGCAGACAGTATATCTCTATACACTTCAGAATTCATCCAGCTGCTTCTGTCCTCTGTCACATCATCAACCAACACTAGTGACCCCATGCCAATGGAAGCCATGCAGGAACATGCTATCACACTGCCTTCATCGTGTTGTACAGAAGATGTGATACACTTCCAATTATGAGACATTCCAAGCCTTCTCCATATTTCTTTCTTTCCATCATTCCGGTACATGTTGATCTTAGTTTTATCTGTCCAAAGGGGATGCGGTCAACATCCTGGTGGACGGGATCTCGGCGGTCGAAATACTGACGCCGGAATCCCGAGCGCCACAATCCCGACATATTCTCCCTCCGTGGGTGTCCACGACACCCATAGAGGGAGAATATAATAGTGTGCCGAGCGTAGCGAGGCACCGTGCCCACAGCGTGGCGAGCGAAATGAGCCCACAAGGGGCTGCGTTCCGCTCGCCACCCCTGTCGGGATTGTGTGGTCGGGATTCCGGCGTCGGTATTTCGACCGCCGGGATCCCGTCCAGCGGGATTACGTACTGATCCCGTCCAAAGAACGCTGTTCCAGAACTGGGCTGGCTTTTTTAGATGATTTTTGGCAAAGTCTAATCTGGCCTTTGTATTTTTGAGGCTTATGAATGACTTGCACCTTGTATCTGTATCTGCTTTTGTGAAGTAAATGCTACTTTTGGAATTAACTCCAGACATTTTGGCTGCTTGACTGATGAAAAGGATAGTACTTGAAACAGCTTTTGAGTCAACTGTACAATTACTTTAGGTCCCTTGAAAAAGAGGGAGCTGCTATTATTATTATTATTATTATTATCATCATCATCATCGTCATCATCATTATTATTAACAGTTTCTTACATAGTGCAGCAAATTCCATTGCACTTTACAATTAGAAACAGTAATAACTTAAAACAAAACATTTGGAAACAACAACACTGAAAAAACAAAACTGGGTAATAACAGACAGTCATAGAGGTAGGAAGGTCCTGCTCGCAATCTTACATACTAAACAGCTGTAATTTCTAAACTCTTTCTCCAATTTGGATCTGAATACACCCAAATTAAAGAATGCAATTTAAAATCATATTAATTATATAACTGTAACTTAGATATGTTTTGGTAAACAACTAAAATGACAAAAGTTGCATTATTATCTAAATATATATGGACAGGGCTGTTTCTAGACAATTTGGTTCCCAGTGCGAGCATAAAAAAAAATGTGCCATCCATGGCACGAATACGTCACTGATGGAGGGGGCGGTTCTCCTCCTCCCTAAATGACTTGGCTTATACTTCCGCCTTGAGTACTGACCTTGCTGGCCCTGTGTCTTTATTGCTTCTCTGTCTATTGCTATGTTTCCATGTTTGACCTGTGTCCATCTGTATATTTTTCCAGATAGCTTTGTATTTTTTGTACTATACCTACCTGTTATATTTGACTTTTTGACAAACTTTATATTTGTATGTCTACATCCCGTTTCCCTGGTTCTGTGTTACCTCCCCACCCCTCCCTCTTTTCTTTTCTGTACCCCTTCCCCTTGCAAAAAAATTTTTTTTTCCAATAAATATTATTGATGAAAAAAATAAAATAAAATGCGCCATCCCCCCTATTAGCATTCAAAAACTGGAGGGGATGGCATGTGGGGGCGTGACCTCACTAAAATGGGCATGGCTTCGCAGGAAAAGACTACTTTACACCCCAATTTTTGACCCTGCAACAACAGACCTCAGCCACCATAAAGAAAAAAAATTCCACCATATTAAGCCCCACACGTAATGCCCCTTGCACCATATTATGCCACACACCGCAATGCCTGTGATACATTATGCCCTACAGTAAAGCTTCTAATTGCTTTTAAATTACCTGCTCGTGTCCAGGGGTTTCATGTGCTGGGTGTCATGCTCATTGCCAGGGGTTTCATGCACTGGGTGTCATGCTCATTGCCAGGGGTTTCATGCGCTGGGTGTCATGCTTGTTGCCCAGGGTTTCATGCTGTGGATGTCATGCTTTTTACAGAGGTGTGTAATACTTGTTGCCAGTGGTTTCATGCTCTGGCTCTGGGTGTAATGCTTGTTCTCAGGGGTGTGTGATGACCATTGCCAGGTGTTTCATGCTCTGGGTGTCATGCTTGTTCCCAGCTGTGTGTAATGCTCTTTGCCAGCAGTGCCAGATTAAGGTCCACATGGAAATGTAGGAAGGGCCTATTATGTGCCATTGCAGGTAGTGTGCTCAGTGCCACAGAGAAGTTCTCCCGGGTGGGAACCGGGGGTGTGGTGACATACTATTCACTGCACTACCTCCCCACACTACATCACTATACTACCTTCCCAGACTACAATTCCATACTATGTGATCTATTCATGAAGTAGTGAAAAAAGAATGGAAGTGAGCCAGTGGAGAAGTTGCCCATGGCAACCAATCAGTGTTAAGGTAACATTTATAAAGTGCATTCTATACAATTATACGTAGCAGCTCACTTCTCCACACTTTTCACTGCTTCATGAATAGATCCCTGTATCCTTATGCTACATCACTATGCTACCTCCCCACACTACATCCCTACAGTGTATCACTATGCTACCTTCTCCTACAGTATATCACTATGTTACCACTACATCTCCACACTATTTCACTGCACTACCTCCACAGACTACGTTCTCGCACTATGTCTACCTTCCCACACGACATTACTGCATTACCTTCCCACACCACAATACTGTACTACCTTCAGGGCCAGATTAAGGTTTGTCGGGGCCTCTGTGCAACAAAACTGTAGGACCCCTTTCAATATAAGAGGGGGAGGATGCGAGGCTGCAATGTTTGCCTCCAGTGCTGGGTTGGCTGGGATCAAGGTGAAGGAGTGCCAGCATCCTGCTTCAGGCAGGGGATGGCTTCAGGGTGTGCCAGAGTCGAGGGAGCAACTGACATCCTCCTTCTGGCCTGTGCAGCCCCGAGCTACACTCTAATGTGGCAACTGCTAACTGTAGTTGGCCAGAAGTGAACCACTGGGAGCTGTCAGTGGGGAGTCATCCTGGTATCCCAGAACTCTGTAGGTATGCCACTGCTACACTGTAGTAGGTCAGTGGTCACTGTTGGGAGCCATGTGAGTTCACTGCACAGGTGCAGGTGGCCGTGGGAGATCCACACACAGAGTGTAAGCATGTAGGTAAGTGGCTATACAGATTTGCTCAAAACAGTACTGCAAGGCCTTGGCTACCTTCTCACATTATTGCACTCCCGCCTCACACCACATTAGTGTGTTGTCTCCTCACACCACATTACTGTGCTACCTCCCCATACTACTTCCCTGCACTGCCTCCCCACACTACAAAACAGCACTATACTGCCTCCCCACTTTGCACCACTACACTACCTCCCCACACTAAAACATTGCACTACCTACCGATACTACATCACTTCACTGACACCACACACTACATCACTGCACTACCTACCTATACTACAAAACAGTACTATACTACCCAGAGGCGTCACTAGGGTTGGTGTCACCCGGTATGGTAACTCATGGTGTCGCCCCCATAGACCTAATCACACGGAACCCTTAGTAATGTTTGTGTACTAGTTTTAGAGCACTTGTGTACGATATCGTGAGTGCAGGACTGCCGGGGGGCTTCTGGGGAGTTCAAGGGAAATAGCATGCGATGATCACATGCGATTCATCTTTCTGATGTATGGCCACCTTCAGGTATGCAGATTCATGTGGAAATCTGTTTCATTACAAAAAAATGCATTTGCAGACTCGCACTTACAGATGTATCCTCCTACACTCTCGCTGCGGGAGGCAGATTGTACTGGTGCTGCCGCATCGCAGAATGTCGTAGCCTAGCACAGCTAACAAAGGGCCTAATTCAGAGCTGGTTGCAACAGCAATTTTTTTCTGTTATGGGCAAAACCATGTGCAGTGCAGGTGGGGCAGATGTAACATGTGCAGAGAGATAGATTTGGATGGGGTGTGTTCAAACTGAAATCTAGATTGCAGTGTAAAAATAAAGCAGCCAGTATTTACCCTGCACAGAAACAATATAACCCACCCAAATCTAACTCACTCTGCACATGTTACACCTGCCCCCCCTGCAGTGCACATGGTTTTGCTCATTAGAGAAATATTTTCTTTTTGCGATCAGGTCTGAATTAAGCCCAAAATCCATTGATATGCTAATAATCACAGGTGTGTGTATATGTGCGCATCCACTAGCGGCCTGAACATTACTGCAATAACTATGGTTATCAGGAGCATTGCTTCCCCCCAGTAGTGCAAGTAGAAAAAAGGCTTAGTGGTACTGTCGAAAAAATGGGCGTGGCCATGTGCAACAAAGGGGCATGGCCAGTTAAAATGTGGCATGTCCACATGACACCCCCCCATTTCTCGTCACTCTGGGAACATTACTTTACATTCCATATGCACCTTACCTTTATGGTGGTTTCTCTGAAGAATGGGGAACCTCTGAAGAAACGTATCCTCCCTGGTCAGACAGCGTCTTTAGTCGGTATTTACTATTCATGCAGGAAATTACATGGTCCGGAAGATGCCTGTTTGTGTAGGAATATAACCAAAATCATCGTCGTACAAGAGAGGTTCATCCAGATTCATGCCAGCTGTGTCACCTTCTACACCCTGTGTCTCTCAGCCACACCATTATCTATCTTCCCCCCTGCATCTCCCAGCCACACCATCTTCTCCCCCCTGATACTCTCAGCCACACAGTCATCTCCCCACAGTGTCTCTCAGCCTGCGTTCCCCCTCCTTCATTCTGTGTCTCTCAGCCTGCGTTCCCCCTCCTTCATTCTGTGTCTCTCAGCCTGCGTTCCCCCTCCTTCATTCTGCGTCTCTCAGCCTGCGTTCCCCCCTCCTTCATTCTGTGCCTCTCAGCCTGCATTCCGCCTCCTTCATTCTGTGTCTCTCAGCTTGCGTTCCCCCTCCTTCATTCTGTGTCTCTCAGCCTGCGCCCCGTTCATTCTGTGTCTCTCAGCCTGCATCCCCTTCATTCTGTGTCTCTCACCCTGCATTCCCCCCCCCCTTCATTCTGTGTCTTTCAGCCTGAGTTCCTCCCCCTCCTTCATTCTGTGACTCTCAGCCTGCGCCCCCTCTTCATTCTGTGTCTCTCAGCCTGCGTTCCCCCCTCCTTCATTCTGTGCCTCTCAGCCTGCATTCCGCCTCCTTCATTCTGTGTCTCTCAGCTTGCGTTCCCCCTCCTTCATTCTGTGTCTCTCAGCCTGCGCCCCGTTCATTCTGTGTCTCTCAGCCTGCACCCCCTTCATTCTGTGTCTCTCACCCTGCATTCCTCCCCCCCCTTCATTCTATGTCTCTCAGCCTGCGTTCCTCCCCCTCCTTCATTCTGTGTCTCTCAGCCTGCGCCCCCTCTTCATTCTGTGTCTCTCAGCCTGCGTTCCCCCCACTCCTTCATTCTGTGTCTCTCAGCCTGCGCCCCCTTCATTCTGTGTCTCACAGCCTGCATTCCGCCCTCCCTTCATTCTGTCTCTCTCACCCTGCTTTACCCCCTCCCTTCATTCTGTCTCTCTCACCCTGCTTTACCCCCCCCTTCATTCTGTCTCTCTCACCCTGCATCCCCCCGCCTTCATTCTGTCTCTCTCACCTGCATTCCCCCCCCCTTCATTCTGCCTCTCACCCTGCATCCCCCCCCTTCATTCTGTCTCACTAACCCTGTATATTCCCCCCCTTCATTCTCTCTCTCTCTCAGCCTGCGTCCCCCCCTTAATTTACTCTCTCTCAGCCTGCGTCCCCCTCTTCATCCAGTCTCAGCCTGCGCCCCCCACCTTCATCCAGACGCTCTCAGCCTGCGTCCCCCATCCCCCCCACTCTTTAACTCTGTGTCTCTCTCAGACACTCACCCTCTACTCCAGGCGCCGGCTGACTGAAAGCAACAAGGCAGGCATGTGTATGCAGCAGGAGGAAGCCGCGGCTCTTCCTTCCTGCTATGATGCGGCTGCGCTCCCAGCACGCAGCACTGTACAAGGAAGAGCCGCGGCTTTTGGCTGTGTGCCCAAACCCGGCCGCGGTGGTGTTGTGCAGGTGGGTATGTAGCCGGTTCATGGTCGGCGGGGGTGCGACGTGATTGCCGGGGAGGAGGGGGGGTGGCCGCCACCGCCGCACACGTGTCTCTGGCAGGTCAGTAGATGGGATGGGTGTGCGTGCGCAGCTCTATTTGGTGTCACCCCGTTGAAGGGTGACACCTGGGTGCGGGCCGCACCCCCTGCACCCCCCTCATGACGCCACTGATACTACCTCCTTATTCTGAACCACCACACTACATCACTACACTATACCACTGCACTACCTACCCAAACTACATCACTGCACTACCTCCCCACACCACATTACTGTGCTACCTCCCTACATATTACGGCGCTGCCTCCACACATTACTGCACTATGGGGCTAATTCAGACCTGATCGGTGCTGTGCCTTTTCACACAGCAGCAATCAGGACTGAACTGTGCATGCGCTGGCGCCGCAGTGCGCCGGCGCATGGCAGACAGCCCACGGCTGTCTTAGCCCTGTGATCGCCTCTGCCTGATTGAAAGGCAGAGGCAGTCACTGGGCAGGAGGGGGCAGGCCGGCGGCATTTAGCCGCCATTTATTGGGTGCGGCATGCCCGGACCGTTGGGGGGGTGGGCTGCGGTGGCTGCGTGATGTCACACACAGCCACTGCGACCAAGGCTGCGGCAAGTAGCTCCCTGCCAGCGAGCTGCGCTGGCTGGGAGCTACTCTTCCAGTATAAAAGCATCGCCGCTGTGCACTGCTTTTGCATTTGTGCGGGGGTGGGGTGGGGTGGTGGGGGGGTTGGGTTGGCCCCAGGGGCGTCAGAACGTTTTTCAGTTGGGGGGGCAAGTTAAAATCTCAATTTGGCGCCCCTAATTTATGGCCACCTTAGACAGGTCACTAGTACCTGTACGAAACTTTATGGAGTAGCAGTGAGTGAGTGACCCCGTATATACATTATGTCTGGTAGCTCCCTTACATCTATGATCAGTTTCTCAGACATGCGGGGGGACGCCTAGTCCACCCAGCATGTCTGGCTTTCCCCCCCCCCTGCACGGTTGTGAAAGCATCGCATAGCGGTGATGACTTTGCACCTGGCTAGAATCTCCCTTCCAATGCAGCCGCCGCGGCCTGCCCCCGCAACGGACCGGACACACCTGCGTTGTCTGGATAGCACCCAGCCAACGGTGTTCTTACAATGACAGTGACAGTCAATCAATTGCGGTCCGCGGCTGAAGCGCCCTTTATGTGCGGCGCCTATCTCAGCCGTGTACTGTGGCAGCAGGCGCCTCTCTCATGTTTGGGGGGAGCGAGCTGCCCCCTTGCCCCCCCCCATTCCGACGCCTCTGGTTGGCCCTGACATGCGGGGCGGAATAGCCCTGTGCTGGGCATCCCTCCTATGTCAGGGAAGCTGATCGTAGATGTGCTAAATTTAGCACATCTACGATCAGGTCTGAATCACTCCCTATGTCTTCACACAATATATCTACACTACCTCCCCATACTACATCAATAGGCTTGCGCAGCACATTTTATTAGGGAGTGCACTGTCGTAGCGGTGTCTAGCACTGCCTGTTGGACGTGTTTAGCACCGCCTTTTGGCATTCCTTACCTTACCTATATGGTGGTTTCTCACAATGTGGAACCTCTAAAGCAATATATTCTTTCTGGTCAAACGGTAATCACTATTTATGTAGGATATCACATGGTACGGAGATACCTGTTTGGGAATATAACTAATATCATCATACAACAGAGGTTCAATCAGACTCGCATCACCATCTGCCCCCTGCATCTCTCAGCCACACCATCATCTCTCCCATTCACCTCTAAGCTACACCATTATCCTCTCCCTGCGTCTCTCAGCCACACCATTATCTCCCCCCTCACCCTCAGCCACATCATCATCTGCTCCCTGCGTTGTCTCTCAGCTATCCCATCATCTCCTCCCTGCGTCGTCTCAGCCACAACATCATCTCCTCCCTGCATTGTCTCTCAGCCACAACATCATTTCTTTCCAGTGTCGTCTTCTCAGCCACACCATCATCTCCCACCTATGTCTCTCTGCCACGCCTTCATCTCCCATCTGCATCTCTCACCATCCCCCTCACTTTGTTTGTCTCTGAGCCTGACCCCCCTTCACTATGTGCTAACCAGCCTCCAACCCTTCACTCTGTCCTTCTCAGCCTCTCACCCTTCACTCTGTGACTCTCAGCCTGCTACTCTCCTTTCATGAACCCCTCATATCAACCTCACCCACTCCCCTTAAGCCAGCATCCCCTCTTCAATCTGTGCTTCTCAGCCTCCCACCCGTCACTCTGAGCCTATCAGCCTCACCCATTGTAATACTCACCTCACTGACGAAAGCTGGGGTGTGCCTGTCCCGACTGGTGCTGCGACCTCCTTGTGGTGTAGCCTGCTGGGCTGTACGTCTTGTCGTTGATATCCCTCGTCGGCGCAGGGTGTCCACCCCCAGACTGGAACCGGTGGATGGTGTCTCAGTGTTAGCGTGGCGGCTATTGGGCTCTTCTTCACCACACAGTATTGTGTGCAGGGAGCTAATAATGTTCAAGCCAGTAAAGAGAGTCGGAGCTGGGCTGCATGCATAGCTGACAGCCAGCAGCCTTTCCTGGTGGCGGGCGGGCAGGCAGGCATTTGCAGCTGCAAATGATAAAAGTAAAATAAATAACTACCCCGCCCCCTTGAATCCGTCCTATGGGCGTCTCTCTACATTAGGGTGTGCTTGTACATAACAGGCACACCCTGTGCGCACACCTAAGACATCACTGTAATACCTACCTACAGTATGTGCCCCCCCACCAGAACCTATAGAAACACTTCATGTCATTGATTTCATTTATGTAAATATGTGTTTATATAATGCTTTGTCACTCCTGTACCAATGTCCTTGCTGGAAGTGGAACTGTGACCCGTAGCTTTGATGCAGCAGCAGTAACAGGGTTAATGGTCACTATGCCACTATACCCCTGATATTAACTGAAAGTATACTGCATTGGTGACAGTGTGACAGCGGTGTGCAGAGCTGGCGCATGGCGTTCCTGGATGCTATGCCGTGCGCTGGCTGAGGAGCACCATGCGATTCAGGCAGGAAGAATCCAGGGACCCCAGAGGAAGCTAAAACAAGGGGAACTAACCGACCATTGAAGAGTTCTGAAGGAATCTTCAGGACAGCGGAGCTGCGAATCCCTGGTCTCCTGTCAGCAGGGAAAACGCAGAGGCAGCCCTGTGTGGAGAGGCTGGGTCAGCAAAGGACAACCCATCGGCAGCGCCAAGGGAATGGCACAGTGAGGGTCCCGGCCAGAGAGTGAGACACTCTGGAGGCGCGACCATCAGCACGACCGAGACTGGCCTGTTGAGGAGTGGGACGGAGCAGGGTCACAGGGAACTGCTTGGCTGCGGCAGTCACATCCAGGAGAAGCAGCAGTGAGTGAACCAGGCTGCAGTAGAAGGAAATTTTCTTTTCCTATCCACAGCACACAGAGATCTGTTTGATGCGGAGGGCCTATTTTGGAGAGTGGGCCTGGAGCTGCAGCTCCATTATCCCCATTATTAATCCGGCCCTGTTTGCCAGGGGTAATGCTCGTTGTCAAGGGTGTGTACTCATTGGCGCCAGCCCACGAGCAATGCTATCAGGCACCTACTCCTTCTGCCCATAGTACTCCACTTGGGGGGCGGAGTTTTGTGGAATGATGCGGTTGCGTCCCTGAGCAGAGTACTATAGGAGAAAGGAAGGGGAGCAGAATATGAGCCTGCAAGTGCCGCAGCGGGCGCCATGTGCGATCGCACGACTCGCCGGCCGATAGAAAAGGCACTGTATATGGACCAAACTGTAGATGGGATGCGGTCAAGATCCCGCCAGTCGGGATCATGACAGTCAAAATACTGACAGTGGGATCCCGATGGTTAGGTTTAGGAACTAGGGGAACAGTTAGGGTTAGGTTGCAGGAGGAGATGGCTAGGGTTAGGCTGCAGTAGGGGTGGGTTAGGGGTAGGGTCAAAATTACAAAATTTTCACCATCAAGATGCTGCTGCCAGAATAGTGACTGCTTGGATAGAGATGTGCGGCTGGCACTTTTTGTGTTTTGGTTTTGGTTCTAATTCCACTTTCGTGTTTTGGTTTTGCCAAAACCACCCTTTTGTGTTTTGGTTTTGGATCTGGATGATTTTTGAAAAAAAACATAAAAACAGCTAAAATCACAGAATTTGGGGTTAATTTGGATCCTACGGTATTATTAACCTCAATAACATTCATCTCCACTCATTCCAGTCTATTCTGAACACCTCACACCTCACAATATTGTTTTTAGGCCAAAAGGTTGCACCGAGGTGGCTGTATGACTAAGCTAAGCGACACAAGTGTGCGGCACAAACACCTGGCCCATCTAGGAGTGGCACTGCAGTTACAGACAGGATGGCACATAAAAAACTAGTCCCCAAACAGCACCTGATGCAAAGAAGAAA
The DNA here is from genome assembly GCF_028390025.1 of Pseudophryne corroboree. Taxonomy (NCBI): domain Eukaryota; kingdom Metazoa; phylum Chordata; class Amphibia; order Anura; family Myobatrachidae; genus Pseudophryne; species Pseudophryne corroboree. The sequence goes on from NC_086444.1 coordinate 1,036,933,686, forward strand.
AAGAGGTGCAAGATGGAATTGTCCACCCACCCTTATGTTGTATAAACAGGACATGCACACTTTAACAAACCCATCATTTCAGCGACAGGGTCTGCCACACGACTGTGGCTGAAATGACTGGTTTGTTTGGGCCCCCACCAAAAAAGAAGCAATCAATCTCTCCTTGTACAAACTGGCTTTATAGAGGCAAGATGTCGACCTTATCCTCACCCCTTTCACTGTGTACATCCTCCTCGTCACAGAGTATTAATTCATCCCCACTGGAATCCACCATCACAGGTCCCTGTGTACTTTCTGGAGGCAATTGCTGGTAAGGGTCTTCCCGGAGGAATTTATAATTCATTTTGATGAACATCATCTTCTCCACATTTAGTGGAAGTAACCTCCTACGCCGATCTCTGACAAGGTTACCGGCTGCACTAAACACTCTTTCGGAGTACACACTGAAGGGGGGGCAACTTAGGTAAAATAAAGCCAGTTTGTGCAAGGGCCTCCAAATTGCCTCTTTTTCCTGCCAGTATACATACGGACTGTCTGACATGCCTACTTGGATGCTGTCACTCATATAATCCTCCACCATTCTTTCAATGGTGACAGAATCATATGCAGTGACAGTAGACAGTAGACAGTAATCGTTGGCGGGTCCTTCAGTCCTGACCAGATGTCAGCTTTCACCTGCATCACCGCCAGTTGGTAGGCTAGGAAATCTTATCCTTTTCCTTGCAGCCCCTGTGGCGGGAGAAATTGAAGGACGAGCTGTTGACGGGAAACATTCCGCTTAAGTTGCCAATTTACTCACCAGCAGGTCTTTGCACCTCTGCAGACTTGTGTTTGCCAGAAAGAGAGATACAATGTAGGCTTTAAACCTACCTAGGATCGAGCACGGTGGCCAAAGTGTAGAGCTCTGATTTCAACAGATTGACCACCCTTGAATCCTGGCAAAGCGAATGAAGGTCTCCATCAACAAGTCCCACATACTTTGAGGAATCGTTCCATCTTAGCTCCTCCTTCAATTTCTCCAGCTGCTTCTGCAAAAGCCTGATGAGGGGAATGACCTGACTCAAGCTGGCAGTGTCTGAACTGACTTCACGTGTGGCAAGTTCGAAGGGTTGGAGAACCTTGCACAAAACGGAAATCATTCTCCACTGCGCTTGAGTCAGGTGCATTACCCCTCCTTTGCCTATATTGTAGGTGGATATATAGGCTTGAATGGCCTTTTGCGGCTTCTCCATCCTCTGAAGCATATAGAGTGTTGAATTCCACCTCGTTACCACCTCTTGCTTCAGTTGATGGCAGGGCAGGTTCAGGCATGTTTGCTGGCGCTCCAGTCTTCGGCACGCAGTGGCTGAATGCCGAAAGTGGCCCACAATTTTTCAGGCCACCGACAGCATCTCCTGCACACCCCTGTCATTTTTCAAAAAATTCTGCACCACCAAATTAATTTTATGTGCAAAACATGGGACGTGCTGGAATTTGCCCAGATGTAATGCACGCACAATATTGGTGGTGTTGTCCGATATCACAAATCCCAAGGAGAGTCCAATTGGGGTAAGCCATTCTGCAATGATGTTCCTCAGTTTCTGTAAGAGGTTGTCAGCTGTCTGCCTCTTACGGAAAGCGGTGATACATAGCGTAGCCTGCCTAGGAAGGAGTTGGCGTTTGCGAGATGCTGCTACTGGTGCCGCTGCTGTTTTTGCTGCGGGAGGCCATACATCTACCCAGTGGGCTGTTACAGTCATATAGTCCTTAGTCTGCCCTGCTCCACTTGTCCACATGTCCGTGGTTAAGTGGACACTGGATACAACCGCATTTTGTAGGACACTGGTGACTCTTTTTCTGACGTCTGTGTACATTCTCGGTATCTCCTGCCTAGAGAAGTGGAACCTAGATGGGATTTGATACCGGGGACACAGTACCTCAAACAATTCTCTAAGTCCCACTGAACTAATGGCAGATACCGGATGCATGTCTAGCCACCTCTTCCGGTCCAGTGTTGGGAAGGTCAGGCATCGCAACCGCCGACACACTTGGACTCTCCTTAGGGATTTGTGATACCATCTCAGAACGCATAGTTCTTTTCTGTGCTTTTTCCATCTTAACGCTTTTCATTTTTCTAGCGGGAGGATGAGGGCTTCCATCGTCATGTGAAGCTGAACCTCTAGTCATGAACATAGGCCAGGGCCTCAGCCGTTCCTTGCCACTCCGTGTCATAAATGGCATATTGGCAAGTTTACGTTTCTCCTCAGACCATTTAAATTTCATTTTTTTGGTTCTTTTTACTGAACTTTGGCTTTTTGGATTTTATATGCCCTCTACTATCACATTGGGCATCGACCTTGGCAGACGACGTTGATGGCATTTCATCGTATATGTCATAGCTAGTGGCAGTAGCTTCAGCACTAGGAGGAAGTGGTTCTTGATCTTTCCCTATTTTATCCTCCAAATTTTTGTTCTCCATTATGTTTCTGGAGTTACATAACACAATATGCGGCACAGGAATGACTGATGGCTGATGGCCAGGACACTACCACTGTTCTGATGCAGCACAACACAGCAACACGTGATCGGAGGAGGTCACGTGTCCACGGGCGGGAACTTACGAACACTCCTCAGATAGCGTTCATTGGCAGCTAATGGTCATGTGATCGGGATCGATCACATGACATTGATCTAAATGAATACTTTTAATGTTTTATGACATTTCTTACCTTCGTTTTTTTTAAATAAATACACTGTATCTTTGAGACCTATAGATGACTGTCTTCTGCTGTACTTTAAAGTAAATTATGTATAATATCAGTCAATGTATTAGAATGGAGACAACAGATGTTTTGTGTTATTCCTTAATTGTAAGGGTATATAAAGGACACTACATTAGTTCATGCTCCTGAGGAAGCTGGCAGCTACAAGACCAGCGAAACGCGTTGAGCTATCTGTGTAAGGACCACAAGGTGTTTTTCCAACAACAACTCTGAAACTATGGACTCTTTTGCATCCACCGGATAAAATCCCAGCACAAGTCACTTACAGACCCGGATACATCCCTGTTTGCCAATTTGGATCTTCATGTATGAGATTCCTAGGGGGTTCCTCTTCCGGAAGCAAGTCTGGTAACAATATATGCCTTCAATTGAACTTGTGAGCTTAAGTGGAATAGAGTCCTAGTCAGAAATTTGGGACATTACACCTAAAGGACATAACCAGTGGTACCTTACAATTTTGATCCTATATTTTACTACTCTTAGCAATTGCTATAATATTTTAATAATTTACATCTGTTAAGATTGTTTAATAAAATAGTGGTTATATTTTACCTAATTCTATTTGTATTATGTCCATCATTACTTGACCTGCAGCCGGCGCCAGTATATACACCTTTTACTGTAAGGGACTTGTTGTTGTTGTTATTATTATTATTATTATTATTATACGGCAGCAGTGGACATATAGCAGCAGCGTATACCACTGTGACTGCCTGGTCACTGGAATGACCGATGGCCAGGGCACTACCATTGGTCTGATACAGGACAACACATCAACACTGTGAGGGACTTGTTCTTGTTATTATTATTATTATTATTATACGGCAGCAGTGGACATATAGCAGCAGCGTATAGCACTGTGACTGCCTGGTCACTGGAATGACTGATGGCCAGGACACTACCACTGGTCTGATGCAGCACAACACAGCAACACTGTGAGGGACTTGTGGTTGGTATTATTATAATACTGTAGCATTGGACATATAGCAGCAGCGTATACCACTGTTACTGCCTGGTCACTGGGATGACTGATGGCCAGGACACTACCACTGGTCTGATGCAGGACAACACAGCAACACTGTAAGGGACTATTTATACAGCAGCACTGGACATATGGCAGCAGAGGACACCACCACTGTGAATGGTCATTGGACTGACTGATGCCCAGGACACTACCACTGGTCTGATGCAAGACAACACAGCAACACTGTAAGGGACTATTTATACAGCAGCACTGGACATATGGCAGCAGAGGACACCACCACTGTGAATGGTCATTGGACTGACTGATGCCCAGGACACTACCACTGGTCTGATGCAAGACAACACAGCAACACTGTAAGGGACTTATTATACAGCAGCACTGGACATATGGCAGCAAAGGACACCACCATTGTGACTGATGCAGCACATCACACCACCACTGGACAGCACTGGACATATGGCAGCAGAGGACACAAGCACTGTGACTGGACAGATTCAGCACAAGACACGGACACTGTGTCCTCCTCAGCGCCAGCAACACCCATATCCTCCTCATCCTGGTGTACTTCAACAGTGACATCTTCAATTTGACTATCAGGAACTGGACTGCGGGTGCTCCTTCCAGCACTTACTGAACTTTTGTTTTTTGGATTTTACATGCTCTCTACTATGACATTGGGCATCGGCCTTGGCAGACGACGTTGATGGCATTTGATCGTCTCGGCCATGACTAGTGGCAGCAGCTTCAGCACGAGGTGGAAGTGGATCTTGATCTTTCCCTATTTTAACCTCCACATTTTTGTTCTCCATTTTTTAATGTGTGGAATTATATGCCAGTAATATATCAATAGCAATGGCCTACTACTATATATACTGCGCACAACTGAAATGCACCACAGGTATGGATGGATAGTATACTTGACGACACAGAGGTAGGTACAGCAGTGGCCTACTGTACCGTAATGCTATATATTATATACTGGTGGTCAGCAAACTGTGCAAACCTGAAATGCACCACAGGTATGGATGGATAGTATACTTGACGACACAGAGGTAGGTACAGCAGTGGCCTACTGTACCGTACTGCTATATATTATATACTGGTGGTCAGCAAACTGTGCAAAACTGAAATACACCACAGGTATGGATGGATAGTATACTTGACGACACAGAGGTAGGTACAGCAGTGGCCTACTGTACCGTAATGCTATATATTATATACTGGTGGTCAGCAAACTGTGCAAAACTTAAATGCACCACAGGTATGGATGGATAGTATACTTGACGACACAGAGGTAGGTACAGCAGTGGCCTACTGTACCGTAATGCTATATATTATATACTGGTGGTCAGCAAACTGTGCAAAACTTAAATGCACCACAGGTATGGATGGATAGTATACTTGACGACACAGAGGTAGGTACAGCAGTGGCCTTCTGTACCGTACTCCTATATATTATATACTGGTGGTCAGCAAAATTATGCACTGTACTCCTACTATATACTACAATGCAGCACAGATATGGAGTGTTTTTCAGGCAGACAACGTATACTGGTGGTCACTGTCAGCAAAACTCTGCACTGTACTCCTCCTATATAATACAGCTGCTCCCCAGTCCCCACAATTAAGCAGTGTGAGCACAGATATATGCAGCACACTGAGCACAGATAAGGAGTGTTTTTTTCAGGCAGAGAACGGATAAAACTGGTGGTCACTGATCAGCAAAACTCTGCACTGTACTCCTCCTATATAATACTGCTGCTCCCCAGTCCCCACAATTAAGCAATAAGCAAGCACAAATATTTGCATCAACAATAAACGGAGAGGACGCCAGCCACGTCCTCTCCCTAACATTTCCAATGCACGAGTGAAAATGGCGGCAACGCGCGGCTGCTTATATAGAATCCGAATCTCGCGAGAATCCGACAGCGGGATGATGACGTTCGGGCGCGCTCGGATTAACCGAGCCATACGGGAGAATCCGAGTATGCCTCGGACCCGTGTAAAATGGGTGAAGTTCGGGGGGGTTCGGTTTCCGAGGAACCGAACCCGCTCATCACTAGTAAAAAGGGGAATCTGTCCGCCGTAAGGTGTAAAAGGGTCTCTACCTGGTGTAGTGGTGCTACTGTGCAGCGTAATTTGAATAATGGAGACTACTGTGCACCGTTTTATGAATTGGTATTATTTTGGGGCCACACCCCTTCCCCATGAACCCACGCCCCTATGTATTTTTGCACTCACCTACGGCGCGCACTGCCCCTGTTTTGCATGCAGGGGTGGGGCTCTGATGCCGTTTCTTGCAAACAGTGCTAAAATGTCTAGTTACAGCACTGTTGCTAGGTATCCATTTCTCTGACCCTGAGCAAATCCCCCTCATCAGATCCTCTCCAGGGGTGAGGAGGTGGACTTGGATGGGATGAGGGGGGGGGGGGGCAAAGCATTTTGTCGCACCTGCGCCCACCGCTCGCTAGTTCCGCCACTGGATGGTTGGTAATGTGTGAGATGGTACAATGGATATACGTATCAGTAAGGATGCTTTATTAATCACCAGAGGCGTAATTAAGGGGGGTCGAGCAGGACATGTGCCCTGGGCGCCGTGGGAGGTCCAGCAGAAGGGGCGACGCCGGCCAGGGCATAGTACCTGCTCGACCCCCCTTAGTTATCTTGCCCGCTGCCCGCCGCCATTGTGCTGCTGCCTGTATAGCTGCTGTCCTCCCTCCCCACTGCGCCGCCGAGCTAGACCCGCCGTGGACGTGGTGCTCGGCGGCGATTGAGCAGCAGCAGCAGCATCCAGTCACCTTGCACTGGGAGGGAGCGTGACTGAGCTCCCTGCTGCTTGGCCACCCCTGCTCAGTCCGGACTTGCAGGCTCCCCGGCTCCCTGGCTCCCGGCTTCCCGGCTCCCTGGCTTCCAGCTTCCTGGCTCCCTGACTCGAGACATGGCCTCCAGCTGAAAGTAGGGGGTGGGGGGGAAATAACACAGACAGACGCACACACACAAAACACACTCACTATATCTCTGAAGGGGGGGAGGAGGACACTAAGAGACACAGGGTGAGATGTAATAACATTCATCGCTGCCCCTCGTCACCCATCGCAGTGATGTTAATCGCATATGTACTAACATATGCGAATTAACATTGCAATGCGGTGACGGAGGCCCCCCCACGATATCTGTGGGGTGGTGTGCGGCTGTTCCAGGCGCCTCCCTCCTCCTCCTTCCTGCAGCGGCCAGCGTTGCTACTATTACTTTCATGCCAGGCCTTCAGTCCCTCCCCCACTTGCACGCCCCATTTTGACGCCCCATTTTCAGTAGCCACGCCCCTTCAGGAATGTGGCACACAGTTGCTTTATAGCCCTTTTTTGGGGGGGGAGGGTGTGCCATTCGTAATCTTGCCCTGGGCTCCAAAAACCCTAGTTACGCCTCTGTTAATCACATAAAAAATACAATAAACATTTAATTTTTGCACAGTAATACCTAATGCACATGTCAGTCACTTGCATACATTGTACTGTGGATGCAAGCCTAATTGTTGCTTTGGGGAGTACCTCTGCGCAAATGGTGTGGGCATTTGCGCAGAGGCAGAGATGAAAATAGAAGATGAAAAAGCTTCAATGGGGGTCATTCTGAGTTGATCGCTCGCTAGCAACTTTTTGCAGCGCCTCGATCAGGTTAAATCTTGACAAAACTGCGCATGCGTATGCACCACAATGCGCAGGCGTATTGTATGGGTACAAAGAGGATCGGTGCTGGACGATGGATTTAACGAAGAATCCATTCACACAGCCGATCGCAAGGTGATTGATATTGACAAAAAGAGGGCGTTTGTTGGTGTCAACTGACCGTTTTCTGGGAGTGTTTGGAAAAATGCAGGCGTGTCCAAGCGTTTGCAGGGCGGGTGTCTGACGTCAATTCCGGGACCAAAAAGACTGAAGTGATCGCAGCATCTGAGTAAGTCCAGAGCTACTAAGAAACTGCAAAAAACTTTTTTGTGCCGTTGGCTGCAAAAGCGTTTGCACACTTGCAAAGTGAAAATACACTCCCCCAAAGGCGGCGACTATCTGATCGCAGCACAGCAAAAAGTTGCTAGCGAGCGATCAACTCGGAATGACCCCCTTTTAGCTGCCTATACTATACTGTGGAGATGTGCCCTGTACTACAAGGCACATCGTTGCAGCGGCGGGTGTCCGGTGCAGGGACCAGATATTTCACTGCACCGGACTGTCGGCGGCGACGGGCAGCGGCGCAGCGGCGTTTCAAACTTGGCGCCACTTGGGCCGCCAATGAGAAGCGCCGCCAGCGTCTTTTCAAACCCGGCGCCGTCCGCGAGCCAATCGCGGCTCACGGGGCGCCGGCCAATCAGTTGTGGGCGCGGCGAGCCAATCGCGGCTCGACGCGTCATAGGCCCCGCCCCCGGCGTCTGACGTCAGATGCCGGGCGGGAGCCGTAGAGGCCGGGCGCGCGGAGGAGCGGAGGAGAAGAAGACGGGCGGGAGAAGAGAGAAGACGCCACGAGGAGAGGAAGACGACGGCCGTTTGAAGAAGAGATCCGGTGGCCGCTGAAGAGGCCAGAAGACGTCAGCCTGCAGGAGGAAGATGTCCAGCGGCGGCTGGACGCTGAGGAGCGGAGGTGGTGCCGCTGGCCGGGACGGGTCAGCGGCAGAAGAGGGCGCCGGAGACCCTCAGAGCAGGTGAGGCCTCAGAGAGGCTACTTCCACCCCCATCCCCTTTTCTCCCTAGACCACCGGGTGTTCGGGCATTAGGCCCGTGGGCACAGTCAGGCCCTTCCGGCCTGTGGGCAGTTAGTTGGGCCCTCCCGGCCCGTGGGCAAGTTTAATCGGGCCCTCCGGGTCCGTGGGCACGTGCAGTCGGGGTTCCCCCCGGCCCGTGGCCCTGATAGGAGTGGGGGGGGTCATCATTCGATTTGGTGGTTTGGGCGTTAGGCCCAAGCCACCTCACCAGCGCGGTAGGCGGGCACTAGGCCCGTGGGCAAGATCAGGCACTAGGCCTGTGGAGCATTAGAGGGCATTAGGCCCTGGTTCGTTTTGGCTTAGTGTTATAAGGTGACCCAGGGCAGTAGGCCCAGGTCATCCAGCGGGCGACAAGTTAGGCGGGCGGTGAGCCCGAGGGATAAAGTCAGGCCTCGGGCCTGTGTGCAGTTAGGGGGCGTTAGGCCCAGTAAATAAGAGGTACCCCCGAAGGTGAATACAGGTGGTACTGGGCACTAGGCCCAGTCCACCCCAGGGTGTTTGGGTAGGCAGGCTCGCTTGGCCTGAGCCCCACATAAGGGAGGGTACAGGAGGTGGATAGGCTGTGCGGCGTCCACCCCCCCCAGAGTGCAGGTAGGGATTTAAGGGAACAGCACCGTTTGATGTTGTACTCTATGTGTGTTGTTACCGTGCAGGGTAAATGTTGTTTTAGAGTTTGTGCATAGTGTCACACCGTCGCCCCGGGTCCCCTACTTACCTCTCCGGGCGCGCTGGTCCTCTCTGCGGCCGTCCTCGCTGGCGGCTTCCGGCTCCCGTCGCTCGGCCCGGCGTCTGGGCGGGTGACGTCATCAGGCACTTCCCACCAACCAGCTGGTGGTGGGAAGTATAAATTCAGGCACAAGGAACTGCATCAGTGCCTGAGTATCATCAGTTCCCCAGGAGTGGTGATCGCCAGACTTCCGTGCCTCCCAGCACCTCCGTGCCTCTGAGCATCTCCGTGCCTCCAAGCACCTCCGTGCCTGCGAGCATCTCCGTGCCTCCCAGCATCTCCGTGCCTCCGAACATCCCCGTGCCTCCCAGAACCTCCGTGCCTCCGAGCATCTCCGTGCCTCCAAGCACCTCCGTGCCTCCAAGCACCTCCGTGCCTTCCAGCACCTCCGTGCCTCCAAGCACCTCCGTGCCTCCCAGCACCTCCGTGCCTCCGAGCATCTCCGTGCCTCCCAGCACCTCCGTGCCTCCAAGCACCTCTGTGCCTCCCAGCACCTCTGTGCCTCCGAGCATCTCCGTGCCTCCCAGCACCTCCGTGCCTCCGAGCATCCCCGTGCCTCCCAGCACCTCCGTGCCTCCGAGTATCTCCGTGCCTCCGAGCACCTCCGTGCCTCAAGCACCTCCGTGCCTCAAGTACCTCCGTGCCTCCAAGCACCTCAGTGCCTCCAAGCGCCTTAGCGCCTCCAAGCACCTCAGTGTCTCCACGTGCCTCAGTGCCTCCAAGCACCTCAGTGCCTCCAAGCGCCTTAGCACCTCCAAGCACCTCAGTGCCTCCAAGCACCTCAGTGTCTCCAAGCGCCTCAGCGCCTCCAAGCACCTAAATGTCTCCAAGCGCCTCCAAGCACTTCAGCGCCTCCCTGCACCTCAGTGCCTCCAAGCACTTCAGCGCCTACAAACACTTCAGTGTCTCCAAGCCCCAGCGCACGTAAGCGCAGTTGTGCCTCCAGCACCTGGTATTCTTCTCTGATTCACCAGCACCTTTCAAGTTCTGTCTTTCAGGAGACCTTCAGCGTCCACGTGTGCCTCCTGTTTGCCGACCTGATCCTGCATGAGGAAAACTTACATTCGGCCATCTCTGCTGCGGCCCAGTTGCGGTTCCTCTTCCCGGTCACCGGAAGAAACCCCGAGTCCACAACACTCCCAAACCAGGTCAGTGATAGTATACTCAGGCCACATGGACGCGGGGGATCGGAACACGGACTCAAGTGCCATCCAGAATCTGGCTTCCCGAGTACAAAATCAGGAAGTGGCACAAGGTCAGGTGATGCAGTACCTCCAGGAGTTGTCCGGGCGTCTGGATCAGATCCAGGCGTCTCTAGCCTCGGTAATTCCGGCACCAGTTCCAGTAGCCGCACCAGTTGCCGCTTCCAGCAATGTTCAACCATCGGCCGGTGCCACTCCGCGCCTTCAGCTGCCTACTCCGTCCCGTTATAATGGGAATCCTAAAATTTGTCGTGGTTTTTTAAACCAATGCGAGGTACATTTCGAGCTACTTGCACATAACTTTCCTACAGACCGGTCCAAGGTGGCATATATTATTTCTCTGCTGGAAGGATCTGCCTTGGATTGGGTGTCTCCATTATGGGCACATTCGGATTCACTGGTTTCCAATTACTCCGAATTCATCACGTCTTTTCGACAAATTTTTGACGAGCCCGGCAGGATGACCTCGGCCTCTTCTGATTTTCTCCGCATCCGTCAAGGCTCCCGATCCGTGGGTCAGTATGTGGTTCATTTTCAAACCATTGACTCTGAACTTCGCTGGAATAATGAGGCTCTGAGAGCTGCTTTCTGGAACGGTCTCTCTGATCGCCTGAAGGATGAGTTGGTCACTCGGGAGCTTCCGGATTCTTTAGAGGAATTGATCTCTCTCTGTGTCAAGGTAGATCTCCGGATGCAGGAACGTGGAGGTGAACGTAGTCGATCGGATCGTTCTAGGTTCCGGCTTCCCCCTGCAAGGCAAGCGGTGGTCCCAAGTCCAGACGAACCCATGCAGATTAACCGATCCCGATTGTCCCCAGACAGCGTCGTCATGAGGGCAAACTCTGTCTGTACTGCGGAGCTGCGGGTCACTTCATCAAGCCTTGCAAATCCCGTCCGGGAAACGGGCAGGCCTAGCTTGTTCCGGAGGAGTCAAGCTGGGGGTTACGACCAAATCCTCTCCGACTTCGGACTGTTTGCTTCCTGTAACATTAACCACCAAGGTTACTTGCAAGTCTTTTGAAGCCCTGTTAGACTCCGGGGCTGCGGGGAATTTCGTTTCTTCCCTCTGTGTCCAAAGCCTGAATTTGGAAGTACGGTCCATCGAACGGCCTATTTCCTTGACAGCTATTAATGGTACTAGGATATCCAAGGGTATCATAACAGAACACATGGTTCCAGTTAAATTACAGGTCGGGGCTCTACATCAAGAATATTTGGAGTTCCTGGTGATTCTGGAGATGCATCACGATCTGGTTCTCGGAATGCCTTGGCTCAGAATTCACAATCCCCATATCGATTGGAAGACCGCACAGATTCGGTCTTGGAGTTCTTTTTGTCACGCTAACTGTCTCACTCCTGTCTGTCCGCTTCATGTTTCTACTAAGGCGGAGGAAGAACTTATCCCGGAGGCGTACCAAGAGTTCAAGGATGTGTTCTCGGAACAGGCGGCTGACCAGTTACCACCCCATAGGTCTTGGGACTGCCCCATTGACCTCATCCCAGGGAAAATGCTGCCCCGGGGTCGCATTTATCCTCTGTCCCTTTCAGAGACACAAGCTATGTCAGACTATATCAAGTCCAATCTTCACAAGGGATTCATTCGCCCCTCTATCTCCCCGGCTGGAGCGGGCTTCTTCTTCGTGAAAAAGAAGGACGGAGGGTTAAGACCATGTATCGACTACCGCGGCCTAAATTATATTACCATCAAAAATAAATACCCCTTGCCTCTAATCACAGAGCTATTTGATAGAGTTCGTGGTGCCCACGTTTTTTACAAGCTCGATTTGAGGGGGGTCTATAACCTTATACGCATCAGAGAGGGAGATGAATGGAAGACCGCCTTCAATACCCGGGATGGGCATTATGAGTATCTGGTGATGCTGTTTGGTCTTAGCAATGCTCCTGCTGTCTTCCAGGGATTCATCAACGAAATCTTCCGAGACATGTTATACCTGAGTGTCGTGGTGTATTTGGATGACATACTGATTTTTTCCAAAGACCTTGCTGAACACAGGATACAGGTCAAAGAGGTACTCCACCGTCTACGTGAGAATCATCTCTATGCCAAGTTATCCAAGTGTACCTTCGAAGTAACATCAATACCGTTCCTCGGTTATATCATCTTGGGGATGGAGCTTCGCATGGACCCGGAGAAACTTTCCGCTATTCGGGACTGGGCACAGCCACTCTCCTTGAAAGCAATACAGAGATTCCTGGGTTTTGCAAACTATTATAGAAAGTTCATTAGAAGTTTCTCCACCATTGTTGCACCCATTACCGCCTTGACGTGGAAGGGTTCCAACCCGGGTTTGTGGCCCCCCGAAGCCATAGAGGCCTTTTCCAACTTGAAATCGGCTTTTATGTCTGCTTTAGTACTCCAACAACCAAATTTCGAGAAACCTTTCTTCCTAGAAGTGGACGCATCCTCGGTCGGAGTTGGGGCCGTTCTCTCTCAGTACGCCTCAGATAAGAAATTACATCCGTGTGGCTTTCACTCTCGTAAATTCTCTCCGGCTGAGCGAAATTACACTATTGGAGACCAGGAACTCTTGGCAATTAAATCTGCCTTGGAAGAGTGGAGATATCTCTTAGAAGGGGCCAAACATGTGATTACCATTTACACTGATCACAAAAATTTGTTGTATATCAAAACCGCACAGTGCTTGAATCCTCGCCAAGCTAGATGGGCACTCTTCTTCACTCGATTTTCTTTTGTTATCAAGTACCGAGCCGGGACTTTAAATACTAAAGCGGATGCACTGTCCCGTTCACAAACTCCCACAGATGAAGAGGATTCTTTTGAGTGGAGTTTAATTCTGAATCCAATTTCTGTCTCCGCTGCCTCAACTACTCCAGGTCCTCCCCCTGGAAGAATGTCCGTACCAGCTAAATCCCGGTCGAGGATACTACAGTGGGCCCATATCTCCAAGTTTTCCGGTCATCCCGGCGCCCAGAAGATGTACAAGTTTCTGCAAAGATCTTACTGGTGGGACTCCATGAGGAAGAATGTACAGGATTACGTTAATTCTTGTCCACAGAGTACACAGCATAAATCTCCCCATCTACCTCCTGCTGGGTTACTTCGTCCTCTGCCCATTCCTATGAGACCGTGGACTCACATTTCCATGGATTTCGTCACCGACTTGCCCTACTCCAAAGGTTTCAACACTGTCTGAGTGATCGTCGACCGTTTTTCGAAGATGGCGCATTTCATTCCTTTGACTGGTCTGCCGACAGCTCCTAAATTAGCTCTAATATTTGTCCGAGAACATTTTCGGTTGCATGGGTTGTCTCAAGAAATAGTCTCTGATCGAGGGGTACAGTTCACCGCAAGGTTTTGGAAAGCTCTCTGCTTGGCCTTACAAATTAAACTTGTTTTCGTCCGCTTATCACCCCCAAACTAATGGGCAAACGGAACGAGTCAATCAAGACTTGGAGACTTTCCTCCGCCTGTATCTATCCCCTTCACAGGACAACTGGGTAGAGTTATTGCCTTGGGCAGAGTTTGCACATAACCATTCGTTTCATTCCTCCACTGGCGAATCTCCGTTCTTCATCAACTATGGCTTCCACCCACAAATTCCGGAATTACCAATTCTTCCAACAGGAGAGGTTCCAGCTGTGACTTCCACTCTACTACACTTCAGACAAATTTGGAGTAAGGTTCATGCTAGTCTTAAAAAGGTTTCTGTCCGATACAAGTTTTTCGCGGACAAGAAACGGCGAGCCGCTCCTCAATACAAGGTTGGAGACAGGGTATGGCTCTCCACACGTAAACTTCGGCTAAAGGTACCCACCATGAAGTTCGCCCCAAGGTTCATCGGTCCATACCCTGTGCTACAAATCCTGAATCCTGTGGTCTGCAAGTTGGGATTACCTTCCCATCTACGCATACCAAATGCCTTTCATGTTTCTCTCCTTCGTCCTCTCATCCTTAATCGTTTTCATTCTAAGCCCTCAAGCCCCACTTCGGTAGAAACTGAAACTGGGACAGACTTCGAGATCAAAACTATTCTGGACTCTCGTTATCTTCATAAGAACCTGCAATATCTGGTAGAATGGAAAGGTTATGGTCCTGAGGAGAGAAGTTGGATAGGAGCTTCTGAGGTCTCAGCTCATCGACTAATCCGGATCTTCCATGCCAAGCACCCTACGAAACCTGGGAAGTGTCCAGGGGCCACCCCTAGAGGAGGGGGTACTGTCACGCCGCCGCCCCGGGTCCCTTACTTACCTCTCTGGGTGCGCTGGTCCTCTCTGCGGCCATCCTCGCTGGCGGCTCCTGGCTCCCGTCGCTCTGCCCGGCGTCTGGGCGGGTGACGTCATCAGGCACTTCCCACCAACCAGCTGGTGGTGGGAAGTATAAATTCAGGCACCAGGAACTGCATCAGTGCCTGAGTATCATCAGTTCCCCAGGAGTGGTGATCGCCAGACTTCCGTGCCTCCCAGCACCTCCGTGCCTCCGAGCATCTCCGTGCCTCCCAGCACCTCTGTGCCTCCGAGCATCCCCATGCCTCCCAGCACCTCCGTGCCTCTCCATGCCTCCAAGCACCTCCGTGCCTTCCAGCACCTCCGTGCCTCCAAGCACCTCCGTGCCTACCAGCACCTCCGTGCCTCAGAGAATCTCCGTGCCTCCCAACACCTACGTGCCTCCAAGCACCTCCGTGCCTCCCAGCACCTCCGTGCCTCCCAGCATCTCTGTGCCTCCCAGCACCTCCGTGCCTCCGAGCATCCCCGTGCCTCCGAGCACCTCAGTGCCTCAATCACCTCCGTGCCTCAAGCACCTCCGTGCCTCCAAGCACATCAGTGCCTCCAAGCGCCTTAGCGCCTCCAAGCACCGCAGTGCCTCCACGCGCCTCAGTGCCTCCAAGCACCTCAGTGCCTCCAAGCGCCTTAGCGCCTCCAAGCACCTCAGTGCCTCCAAGCACCTTAGCGCCTCCAAGCACCTCAGTGTCTCCAAGCGCCTCAGCGCCTCCAAGCACCTCGGTGTCTCCAAGCGCCTCCAAGCACTTCAGCGCCTCCCTGCACCTCAGTGCCTCCAAGCACTTCAGCGCCTACAAACACTTTAGTGTCTCCAAGCCCCAGCGCACGTAAGCACCTGGTATTCTTCTCTGATTCACCAGCACCTTTCAAGTTCTGTCTTTCAGGAGACCTTCAGCGTCCACGTGTGCCTCCTGTTTGCCGACCTGATCCTGCATGAGGAAAACTTACATTCGGCCATCTCTGCTGCGGCCCAGTTGCGGTTCCTCTTCCCGGTTACCGGGAGAAACCCCGAGTCCACAACACTCCCAAACCAGGTCAGTGATACATAGTTTGTGTTGCACCACCCACACTTGAGCCAGTTCGAGGGCTTTGTTTATGTAGCTAGTGTAGCGGATGCACACTAGGTTAGAGTTAGGCCCTGCACTGCTGTTTCTCTCTTTGCCTCCTTACAGGGACCTGTAAGTGGAGAAGATCGGAGTACAAGACGTAGGACGGTGAGTAACATCTATCTGTGTGTTCTTTCTGTGTTTGTCCCTATCTGTCTCCCTTCCTTCAGGGCGAACGGTGAGCCTTGCACGCCGATGCAAGGTAGAATTTCCACCTGGTGCGAGAGTGCCAATAGGTGAAATTCGGGCTCTGAGGCGTACGCCGGGGATGACCCTCACCTAGCCCGAAAGAGCTATCTTCCTCGGTTCCGGAGGGCGTTTCGGTCCACAGTCAGGAGGACGGCACCCAGCAATCTCCTTCCTCCTAGGTCATCGTGCCCGGGTCCGACTGAAGATTTTCCAGGTCCGTTGAAGGCCCGGTACCTGAAGGTGAGAGAGTGCGGCGCCTGGTAAGTGGTGAACATACACCTGCACGGCAGCAGGCACTACACGCACCGCGCCACCGCCACCACCCCTCTTACAATACCAAAACAATGTCAAACTCCCCATACTCACTCACAAAGCCCTCCACCACTCTTCCTTCCTACATCTCATAACTAATCTGCATTCACACTCCCTCTCACTCACTCCACTCAGCCAATGACTGCATCTTGTCTTCCTCCCTGATTGCTTCCTCTCACGTCCTTCTGACCTCTCTCCCACTTCTCCCAACCTCGGGAATACCCTCCCACAATAGATTAGACTTTTGCCCAACTTTCCAGCATTTAAACTAAAAACTCACCTTTTCTCTAAAGCCTCCTCCTAACTGTCCAGGTTATGCCGCTCACTGCTCCCCACAACCTCTTTAAGTTTAGTTACATAATTATGTATTTTGTGTGTTGTAATTATGTATCTATGTTAATTTGTTTCTTGTCTGTATCTGTCATACTGTTCAGTGTACTGTATACCCATGTAATACCGTATGTTATTTGCCTAGGTACTGTATGGGGCTACAGATTGTTTGTGGTGGCAAACAAATAAAAGATAATAATAATAATTATAATAACTTTACGTACAAAAATAAAGTACTTCAGATCCTATACATTAAAAATCATGAATTAAGATAAATTGTGATAATTGTTTATGACAAAATTATTGCAGGCGTGGCACGTGAGAATAGGGGGAGAGGCAGTGGCGTAAATTCGTCACAGTTGCCCGGAGGCAAGATAAATATTGGTGCCCCCCTATTTCCTATTTTAAGATAAATATATGTATGTATGTATGAATGTATGTATGTATGTGTGCGCGCGTGTGTGTGTGTGTGTGTTTATGTATATGTGTGTGTGTGTGTATATATATGGAGTGTTCTGAAATTTTTTTATATACTGTATTTATACATTTAATTGTCTTTTATTTTAAATCACACATTTCTTAGCAGTCATACCCAGGATTAGTACCCATGACCTGTTACACTAACAGCAGACACTTTACTGATGGAGTTATTTGCTCCTGTAGAGAAAGTATGAGAATTCTAACTATATGAAGTTACGTGTAATTGTCAGAGAAGTAACTTCATATAGTTAAAATTCTCATATTTCCTATACAGGAGCAAATAGCTTCATCAGTAAGGTGTCTGCTTCCAGTGTAATAGGTTGTGGTTTCTAATCCTGGGTGTGATACTTGTAAAATGTATATATTCAGTATAATAAAGAGGGTGTGATCTGTAAGGTGCAGGGACCAATGAGGAAGTCGGCCACTGAAAAGACAGCGACAGCTATCAATTAACTTAATTCAATGGTGTCACAGAACAGGAGGCGAGGTGCCCCCCTTCAGAGCAGGAGCCCGGCGGCAGATGACTCCGTTGCCTCCCAGAGTTCTGCCTCTGGGGAGAGGTATCAAACCTTCTAAGAAGTAGACAAATAGAAAAGTATCCCAGATCAACCAATCACTCTCTACCTATCATTTTATAGAATGTTCTTGATAAGTGCTAGTTAAACACTGTTTTGTTGTTATGGGCAACTGCTCCTCTGGTACATTTCTCCTCTCTTTAGAGGGATTGATACATTTGCCCCAGAATTCCTAATATGTGATACCCTATCAGCTACATACAAATTCATGTTTGTACACAGATGCAGTGGCATCACAAGGCGGGTGCGGGGGGTACGGCCCGCACCCGGGTGTGACACCAAATGTCAGCTCCTCTGCAGTGACAGGAGCCAGGTGCTGCAGTGTGAAATTCTGCTGCAGCACCCGGCTCCTGTCATAGCAGGGGAGCCGACAGCGCACTGAGACCGTCTCTGGGGAAGCCCAGCATCTCCGGAGATGCTGGGCACCCCCCCAGAGTGACGATTCCAGGATCCCTGCAAAGCCATGCCCCCTAATTGTAAGGCCACACCCCTTTTCACCACGATCGCGGCAGGAGATCAGGGGTGCGCACCGGGTGTCACCACACCTGGTGACGCCTCTGCACAGATGCAATTGCAATGTTCTAGGCTACGGAGCTGCTAATGTTAGCAAGTGAAACTGCCTCCCAGTAGTGAAAGGAGACGTCCACCGGAGCCATCGCAAGCTTATCGCAACTGCGTACACATTCGCAGCCTACAAGCAAAAACTAGGAACATCGGGGCTAAGGGTTGGTCTATGGCTACGCAGATTGGACACAGCAGTAGCGGCACAAGCTCATAGCTGACCGCAGATACACGCACCGAAACCGGCCATGACACGCCTGTCTTTTCTCAACCACTCCCTGTAAACTCCCAGTTGACATCTCTAAACGCTCACTTCCTGTCAATGCCTTTGCGATGTAATCTTCATTTCGCACAAGTGCACTGTGATCGTGGCACATGCGCAGTCCACCGATAATCCCTCCGTTGCTCGCAGTTTTGCAAATGCAATTCATAGCAATGCAAATGCAGTAAAAGGTGTATATCCACCACCTTGCTGCATTTGCGCTTGCGGCGTGCGTTGCAGCCTGAGATCAAACATCACAACCACTGGTTGCGAAGTTCATATGCAAAAGCAAGTTTTACCGTCGCAGGGCAGCTTGTGAGGCCTAGGAAGTTGTGTCTCGCGACACAGTCCTTGGCCTCACAAGCTGCCCTGCGACGGTAAATGGGGACTGCCGGAAAATGGGGACGACCCCCCCCTCGTTTCCGGTTTTGCAGGCTGCCCCCATTCCTCCTCCTGAACGCCTGTGCCTGTCAGTCAGGCAGAGGCGTTCGCATTACTGCGATGTGACCCATTCTACACGTGCACAGATTATATAGAAGTCCTCTCTGAATTTGAACTGGTGGCTCTGTTACAAAACCAAACACTGAATTGCACCATACTCAGTTAAACATTGCCTTCACACAGTGTTGTAATGCAATGTAAACATGCCCCTTTTTGGTAAAGTAAAAAAAAAAACACAAAAAAAAAAAACCCCATGAAAAGCTCGCACACTACAGAAAGAGAACGGCTAGTGTCCCGGGACACAAATCAGCACAAATAAGTCAGGTAAGATAATCTTTTCTGCTTTTAAATGAAACATTCAATATATTAAGAGTACACAGTAGCTATTCACTAAAGTAAAAATGACATGTTTGTACAAGTAGGTCATTATTTTAGTATTTAAATGGATGATGTTTGCGGTTGACTTACATTGTTTTATGTAGTCTATGAAATATATATATATTTTTTGTTTTATTAGGATGAATTTGTATTATTCCATGGTATGCTGTTTCTTGTTCTTTACTTTGATTTGTGGAGGTAAGTAACGTTTCAGTTTTCTTCATACTGGCATGAGTCTATATTTTCTATAATAAAACTGCTAGGCAAACAATGTAGCAAAATATAGACATTAATGAGCTAAATTACACGCGCATTACTCAGTAAGGATAATGTGGGGTAGATGTACTAAAGCCTTGGAGAGTGATAACGTGGAGAGAGATAAACTACCAAACAATCAGCTCCTAACCAGAGGTGGATTTAGACCTCATGGGGCTCTAAGCAAGACACCAATTTGGGTCCACCCTCCCACAAACAATCCCTAGCGCTGACAGCCTGCTGTGGCCTGGAGGTATTCAGCCAGCCCATCGCAATCAGAACTGCTCTGTTCATGGTGGATGGGGAACTATCTTTTAACTAGCACGCCAATATGAGGATGCAATGCACTGTCCCTGGCTGCGGCGGGTGCCGGCTCCTAGCTGCATGTGAGATCTCGTAAGAGTAGCGAGATCTCGCACATACGCACTGGAGCCAGCCAGGCAGGTAGACATAGTACATAAGCACTAAGTTTTCACTCCCCCGCTTCGGCAAATGTTCTTACATCTCCTCGATGTTCCTTCCTGCTTTGCTTTGGTAATGAGGTGAAACAGGAACATACCCTATAATACATTCCCCCCATTGTATCATAATGCTTGTACAATAAGTGACATACATCTATAGCTGATTCCTATATAAAACATATTGGGCCTTATTCAGCTTCAATTGCAAAATCGCCTGATCATTGTCAGACTGCGCATGCTCTGCGCATGCGCTGCGAATGCATGCGCGAAGACTAAATTGCAATAGCAATTTAGAGAAATGCGATCACAATTTGATTGACAGGAAGTTACCGTTTGTGGGTGATAGCATAGCGTTTGTGGGGAGTGGTTGGAAAAATGCAGGTGGATCGTGGCCGTTTTCGGGGCGTGTATGTGACTTCAGTTGCAATGGAATGTGGCAGAAAACATGGTATTGGTGCAACTGCATTCTCATTATTCTGAGTAGCCCTGTGTCAACCGCAATTGTCGATGGTACTTGATTTCTGTGTATGTATCGCAATTTTGCGATTGCATACGTGTGCGTCTTTTACCTTTCTGGGCGGCTCATCACATGCGATTTTTAGCAGGATTGATAAAATCTCAATTTCTGTCTATACAGTAATTCTGTAATAGCGATCCAAGCTGAATTAGGCCCACTGTCTGTAGGTATTATATAGCAAGTAACTATACAGTAAGAGCAGTGCCGTTTCTAGGGGCGGGTGAGCCGTGCAACCGCACGGGGCGCCCGCCGCGGCACTATGTTACTCCTTCTCGCCTCTCCCGAGCGCTCCTGCTCGGGGGGCGGAGTTTCGCGGAATGACGCGTTGCGTCGTGACGTCACGACGCAAACGCGTCATTCCGCAAAGCCCCGCCCCCCGAGCAGGAGCGCTCGGGAGAGGCGAGAAGGAGAAGCAAGAAGAAGGAGGAGGCGGCCGGCGCGAGGGACGTGAGGCGGCGGGACCGAAGAGCGGGAAGACGTAAGTATTCTCTCTCTCTTCCACCCCTCTCCCCCTTCCTTCTCCTCAGCTTGAAACCTGCCTGCCGCTGCCGCACTGTGTAAAATGGGGGCACCTGCTTATGGGGATACCTGCCTGCCACACTGTGTAATATGGGGGCACCTGCCTATGGGGATACCTGCCTGCCACACTGTGTAATATGGGGGCACCTGCCTATGGGGATACCTGCCTGCCACACTGTGTAATATGGGGGCACCTGCCTATGGGGATACCTGCCTGCCACACTGTGTAGTATGGGGGCACCTGCCTATGGGGATACCTGCCTGCCACACTGTGTAATATGGGGGCACCTGCCTATGGGGATACCTGCCTGCCACACTGTGTAATATGGGGGCACCTGCCTGCGTACTGTGTAATATGGGGGCACCTGCCTGCGTACTGTGTAATATGAGGGCATCTGCCTGCGTACTGTGTAATATGGGGGCATCTGCCTGCGTACTGTGTAATATGGGGGCATCTGCCTGCCACACTGTGTAATATGGGGGCACCTGCCTGCGTACTGTGTAATATGGGGGCATCTGCCTGCGTACTGTGTAATATGGGGGCACCTGCCTGCGTACTGTGTAATATGGGGGAATCTGCCTGCGTACTGTGTAATATGGGGGCACCTGCCTGCGTACTGTGTAATATAGGGGCACCTGCCTGCCACACTGTGTAATATGGGGGCACCTGCCTGCGTACTGTGTAATATGGGGGCACCTGCCTGCCACACTGTGTAATATGGGGGCACCTGCCTGCGTACTGTGTAATATGTGGGCACCTGCCTGCGTACTGTGTAAAATGGGGATATCTGCCTGCCGTGCTGTGTAAAATGGGGATATCTGCCTGCCGTGGTGTGTAAAATGGGGATACCTGCCTGCTGTACTTTGTAAAATGGGGATATCTGCCTGCGTACTGTGTAAAATGGGGGCACCTGCCTGCGTACTGTGTAAAATGGGGATACCTGCCTGCGTACTGTGTAAAATGGGGATACCAGCCTTCCGCGCTGTGTAAAATGGGGACACCTGACTGCCGCGCTGTGTAAAATGGGGACACCTGCCTGCCGCGCTGTGTAATATGGGGACACTTGCCTGCTGTAATGTGTAAAAAGGGGACTTTTTTATTTTTATTATTTCCCCACTGTGGTGGGTGTGATGATATCAGATGAGGCCATGCCCACTTTAATGAGACCACGCCCATTTTAATCAGGCCACACACCCTTGTCGGGAGCGCGCGCGCATGCTTTTTCTTTTAATGGCTATATGGGAGGGGGGGGGGGGCACACTTTTTTTTTTTTTTAGAGCAATAGGGGGGGGGGGGGGGGCGCATTTTGAAATCTCGCACTGGGAGCCAAATTGTCTAGAAACGGCCCTGAGTAAGAGGCATACTCTATACATCTATAACTGATTCCTATATAAGGCATATTGTCTGTAGGTATATACAGTGAAGCATACACTATAAGTGATTACTATATAAAGCACAGTCTGCAGGTATTATGTAGTCTGTAACTACATACAGCATAAGACATATACTATAAATATCTATATGTCATCCATATGGGATGGTATCTGGATCCCGGTGCTTGGGATGCCGGTGGGCATAAGATCGACAGCGGCAACCTGATGTGCAGAAACCCGACGCCTGCTTGGTAAGTATTCCGACCCTCCCTCTTTTCCAAACCTAACCCTTCCTTCCTGCAGCCTAACCCTAATCCCCCCACAGTCTAACCCTATCCCTCCCCCCTTAGTGCCTAACCCTAACCCCCCCTCTAGTGCCTAAACCTGACCTCCCCTACCCGCACCCCACCCAACCCCACAGCCTAACCCTAACCCTCCCCGGTATACATACGATCAGGATGCCGGCAATCTGGATTCCGGTGTCGGTATTCTGACTGCCGGAATCCCGAACGCTGGTATGCTAACCGGATACCATCCATATAAGCCTTAAGGCATGCTTTTTGCCTGTATTATGTGGTTGATCGCTATATACAATGACAAATACAATATAGGGGGTCATTCCGAGTTGTTCGCTCGATGCCGATTTTCGCTATGCTGCGATTTGTTGCAAAATGCGCATGCGCAAGGCACGCAGGGCGCATGCGCTTAGTTATT
Organism: Pseudophryne corroboree; assembly: GCF_028390025.1. Lineage (NCBI taxonomy): Eukaryota > Metazoa > Chordata > Amphibia > Anura > Myobatrachidae > Pseudophryne > Pseudophryne corroboree. The sequence goes on from NC_086444.1 coordinate 1,036,956,846, forward strand.
TAACTAAAAATTTAGCAGATTTGCTGTGGATTCTGCGGCGCTTTTCAGTCGCACTGCTGATCGGTGAGTGATTGACAGGAAAGGGGCGTTTCTGGGTGGTAACTGAGCGTTTTCCGGGAGTGTGCTAAAAAACGCAGGCGTGTTAGGGAAAAACGCTGGAGTGTCTGGAGAAATGGGGGAGTGGCTGGCCGAACGCAGGGCGTGTTTGTGACGTCAAACCAGGAACTAAACGGACTGAGCTGATCGCAATCTGTGAGTAGGTCCAGAGCTACTAAGAAACTGCAAAGAATTATTTATTAGCAGTTCTGCTAATCTTTCGTTCGCAATTCTGCTAACCTAAGATACACTCCCAGAGGGCGGCGGCCTAGCAAGTGCAATGCTGCTAAAAGCAGCTAGCGAGCGAACAACTCGGAATGAGGGCCATAGATCTAAAGGTGACCCCTGTATAAAGCTGACATTCTGCAGTTAGTATATACACTACAGATGTAGCCACGGTCATTGTTGGCGCGGCTAGTGTGCCTATGACTGTGCGCGTACATCATTAAAGTCTATGGTGCGAATGCCGGCTGCGGGCAATCACAGAACGGCGTTTTTGCACTATGCTGCGATGCGTGTGCATGTGCATATGCATCGCTGCACAGATGAGCTTTGCTACATCTGTATATGGACAAAAGTATTTGGCCACACTTGTTAATTATCAAGTTCAAGTATTTCAATCTGACCCATTGTCACTGGTGTATACAATCAAGCACCTAGCCATGCAGTCTCCATTTGAAAACATTTGATACAAAATGGGTCGTTCTGAAGAGCTTAGTGACTTCTGTGATAGAATGCCACCTTTGCAATAAGATGCATCATGAAATTTCATTCTCGGTGTTGCAGGCTTTTCTCCTTCTATGGGTGTCCCGAGTATAATGCAACAAAGAGATATCAAGTCAAGTCCATGAATGCTATATAGGAATTAGGACAAAGGGAGTGAAGGTAGGAGACAGGGGCGGTCAGGAGATGCTGGGCTTCAAAAAGGGGGGAAGCTGCACGGTAAGGTAATTAGATAATTCATAACTGACAAGTGCTGTCAACAGTGCCCCCTACCCTGCAGTGCTATGCGCGGAGCACACTCCACACACATAGTTATGGCCCTGCTTTGGGATGAACTGGAACGGAGATTGCGAGCCAGGCCTTCTCGTCCAACATCAGTGCCTGACCTCATAAATGATCTTCAGACGGAATGTGCACAAATTCCCACAGAAACAGTCAAAAATCTTGTGGAAAGCCTTCCAAGAAGTGTAGAAGCTGTTATAGCTGCAAAAGGGCGGTCAACTCCATATTAAAGTATATGTCATTACAGTCCAAGTTGTTGTAACTGTCAGGTGTCTGAATACTTTTGTCCATATAGTGTAGCTGTTGATGATATACAGTGAGAGGCATAAACAATGTATCTACAGAAGATCCATATAAAAGACATACTGTGGCCGCAGATATCATGTATTTGATGAGAAAGGCATACAATTTAGACCTATACAAGAGCACCGCTAACTATATACAGTGAGAGGCATAAACTATACATCTATAGGTGGTTCTAACTTCTTACCTACAGTGCATCTGGAAAGTATTCACAGTGCTTAACTTTTCACATTTTGTTATGTTACAGCCTTATTCTAAAATGGAATAAATTAATTTTTCCCTCAAAATTCTACACACAATAGGGGTCATTCCGAGTTGTTCGCTCGTTGCCGATTTTCGCAACGGAGCGATTAAGGCAAAAATACGCATGCGCATGGTACGCAGTGCGCATGCTGTAAGTATTTTAGCACAAAACTTAGGAGATTTACTCACGTCCGAACTAAGAATTTTCATTGTTGAAGTGATCGGAGTGTGATTGACAGGAAGTGGGTGTTTCTGGGCGGAAACTGACCGTTTTATGGGAGTGTGCGGAAAAATGCAGGCGTGCCAGAATAAAACGCAGGAGTGTCTGGAGAAACGGGGGAGTGGCTGGCCGAACGCAGGGCGTGTTTGTGACGTCAAACCAGGAACGAAATGGGCTGAGCTGATCGCAGTGTAGGAGTAAGTCTCAAGCTACTCAGAAACTGCTAAGAATTTTCTATTCGCAATTCTGCTAATCTTTCATTCGCAATTCTGCTAAGCTAAGATACAATCCTAGTGGGCGGCGGCCTAGCGTGTGCAATGCTGCTAAAATCTGCTAGCGAGCGAACAACTCGGAATGACCCCCAATACCCCATAATGACAAGTGAATAAAGTTTTTTTTAAATTTTTGCATATTTATAAAAAATAAAAAATGAAGAAATCACATGTACATAAGTATTCACATCCTTTGCTCAATACATTGTCGATGCACCTTTGGCAGTAATTACAGCCTCAAGTCTCTTTGAATATGATGCCACAAGCTTGGTACATCTATCTTTGGGCAGTTTTGCCCATTCCTCTTTGCAGCACCTCTCAAGCTCCATCAGGTTGGATGGGAAGCATCGGTACACAGCCATTTTCAGATCTCTCCAGAGATGTTCAATCGGATAAGTCTGGGCTCTCACTGGGCCACTCAAGGACATTCACAGAGTTGTCCTGAAGCCACTCCTTTGATATCTTGGCTGTGTGCTTAGGGTCATTGTCTTGCTGAAAGATGAACCGTCGCCCCAGTCTGAGTTCAAGAGTGCTCTGGAGCAGGTTTTCACCCAGGATGTCTCTGTACATTGTTGCATTCATCTTTCACTCTATCGTGACTAGTCTCCCAGTTCCTGCTGATGAAAAACATCCCCACAGCATGATGGTGCCACCACCATGCTTCACTGTAGGGATGGTATTGGCCTGGTGATGAGTGGTGCCTTATTTCCTCCAAACATGACACCTGGCATTCACACCAAAGAGTTCAATCTTTGTCTCATCAGACCAGAGAATTTTGTTTCTCATGGTCCGAGAGTCCTTCAGGTGAATTTTGGCAAACTCCAGGCAGGCTTTCATGTGCTTTTTACTAAGGAGTGGCTTCTGTCTGGCCACTTTACCATACAGGCCTGATTAGTGGATTGCTGCAGAGATGTTTGTCCTTCTGGAAGGTTCTCCTCTCTCCACAGAGGAATGCTGTAGCTCTGACAGAGTGACCATCATGTTGTTGGTCACCTCCCTGACTAGGGCTCTTTTCTCCCAATTGCTCAGTTTAGATGGCCAGCCTGCTCTAGGAAGAGTCCTGGTGGTTCCGAACATCTTCCATTTACGGATGATGGAGACCACTGTGCTCATTGGGACCTTCAAAGCAGCAGATATTTTTCTGTACCCTTCCCCCAGATTTGAGCCTCAAGACAATCCTGTCTCGGAGGTCTACAGACAATTCCTTTGACTTCATGCTTGGTTTGTGCTTAGACATGCACTGTCAAGTGTGGGACCTTAGACTGACAGGTGTGTGCCTTTCCAAATCATGTCCAATCAACTGAATTTAAATTAAACTGTACGAACATCTCAAGGATGATCAGTGGAAACAGGATGCACCTAAGCTCAATTTTGAGCTTCATAGCAAAGGCTGTGAATACTTATGTACATGTGATTTCTTAGTTTTTTATTTGTGATAAATTTGCAAAAATCTCAAACAAACTTTTTCACGTTGTCATTATGGGGTATTGGGGGTCATTCTGAGTTGATCGCATGCTGCCAATTTTCGCTGCGCTGCAATCAGGTCTCTACTGCGCATTTCATATACACCGCAATGCGCACACGTGTCGTACGGGTACAGTGCGGATCGTTGCTGTGCTATGGATTTAACGAAGAATCCATACGCACAGCCGATCGCAAGAAGATTGACAGAAAGAGGGCGTTTATGGGTGTCAACTGACTGTTTTCTGGGAGTGGTAGGAAAAACGCAGGCGTGTCCGGGCGTTTGGAGGGCGGGTGTGTGCCGTCAATTCCGGCACCAAAAAGACTGAAGTGATCGCAAGGGCTGAGTAAGTTCAGACCTACTCTGAAACTGCACAAAATGTTTTTGCAGAGCTCGGCTGCACAGGAGTTCGCACACTTGCAAAGTGAAAATACACTCCCCCATGAGCGGCGACTATGCACTTGCATGGCTGCTAAAAACAGCTAGCGAGCGCCCTTTGTGTGTAGAATTTTGAGGGAAAAAATTAATTTATTCCATTTTGGAATAAGGCTGTAACATAACAAAATGTGGAAAAAGTGAAGCGCTGTGAATACTTTCAAAATGCACTGTATACATGAGGTACACCATCTGTATGTAGGTAGGTAGACTTACCTGGTACTCCACCTCCATACTGCCATTGTAAAGGGCCATTTGGTAGAAACTGTCCTGTCTCCCAGCCGGTAGCAGGAAAGTCAGCTCCGATACCTGATGCTGATTTATCCCAGCTGATACAAGGGGCAGCACTAGCAAAATCAGGCTACATAGCAAAGCCATAAGAGTGGCTGGGAAACCACTTAGATACCGAGGCAGCTTCCATAGAGCCATTGTCAGTTTGTCGGGACTTGGGAGTGTAATGGCAGCGCACCTCCTCTCAGCACCTCCCTCACTGTGTAACGTGCGTGTGACGTGAGGTTATACACAGGAAGTCACAACACATTGGAGATGAGAGCAGAGCGGCATGCACTGGGGAGGTGGAGCAGGCACCTGGCAGCTGTCATACCCCAGGGCCTGCACGTAAAAATAAGATTTTAAACCTACCGGTAAATCTTTTTCTCGTAGTCCGTAGAGGATGCTGGGGACTCCGTAAGGACCATGGGGATAGACGGGCTCCGCAGGAGACATGGGCACTTTAAGAAAGACTTTAGGATTTGGGTGTGCACTGGCTCCTCCCTCTATGTCCCTCCTCCAGACCTCAGTTAGAGAAACTGTGCCCAGAGGAGATGGACAGTACAAGGAAAGGATTTTTGTTAAACCAAGGGCAAGATTCATACCAGCCCACACCAATCACACCGTATAACTTGTGATAAACTAACCAGTTAACAGTATGAAATTCAACATAGCTTCAGTCGGAAACTGAAAGCAACCATAACATAACCCTTATGTAAGCAAAACTATATACAAGTCTTGCAGAAGTAGTCCGCACTTGGGACGGGCGCCCAGCATCCTCTACGGACTACGAGAAAAAGATTTACCGGTAGGTTTAAAATCTTATTTTCTCTTACGTCCTAGAGGATGCTGGGGACTCCGTAAGGACCATGGGGATTATTAAAGCTCCCAAACGGGCAGGAGAGTGCGGATGACTCTGCAGCACCGATTGAGCAAACAGGTGGTCCTCTTCAGCCAGGGTATCAAATTTGTAGAATTTCGCAAACGTGTTTGCCCCTGACCAAGTAGCTGCTCGGCACAGCTGTAGTGCCGAGACCCCTCGGGCAGCCGCCCAAGAAGAGCCCACTTTCCTAGTGGAATGGGCCTTGACCGATTTAGGTAACGGCAATCCAGCCGTCGTATGCGCCTGCTGAATCGTGGTACAGATCCAGCGAGCAATAGTCTGCTTTGAAGCAGGAGCACCAACCTTGTTGGCTGCATACAGGATAAACAGCGCTTCAGTTTTTCTGACTTTGGCCGTCCTGGCCACGTAAATTTTCAAAGCCCTGACTACATCCAGATACTCGGAATCCTCCAAGTCTCGTGTAGCTACCGGCACCACAATAGGTTGGTTCATATGAAAGGATGACACCACCTTAGGCAAGAATTGAGGAAGGGTCCGCAATTTCGCCCTATCCATATGGAAAACTAGATAGGGGCTTTTGTGAGACAAAGCCGCCAATTCTGACACTCGCCTAGCCGAAGCTAAGGCCAACAACATGACCACCTTCCAAGTGAGATATTTTAACTCTACTGTCTGAAGTGGTTCAAACCAGTGCGACTTAAGGAAACTCAAAACCACGTTAAGGTCCCAAGGGGCCACCGGAGGTACAAAAGGAGGCTGAATATGAAGCACTCCCTTTACAAAAGTTTGTATTTCTGGAAGCGAAGCCAATTCTTTTTGAAAGAAAATGGATAATGCCGAAATCTGAACCTTAATGGAGCCTAATTTTAGGCCCAAATTCACTCCAGTTTGTAGAAAGTGAAGGAAACGGCCCAGATGGAATTCTTCCGTAGGAGCATTCCTGGCCTCACACCAAGCAACATATTTTCGCCATATACGGTGATAATGTTTAGCTGTCACATTCTTCCTAGCCTTTATCAGAGTAGGAATGACCTCATCCGGAATGCCCTTTTCCGCTAGGATCCGGCGTTCAACCGCCATGCCGTCAAACGCAGCCGCGGTAAGTCTTGGAACAGACAGGGCCCCTGTTGCAACAGGTCCTGTCTTAGAGGAAGAGGCCACGGATCTTCTGTGAGCATCTCCTGCAATTCCGGGTACCAGGCCCTTCATGGCCAATCTGGAACAATGAGAATTGTCCGAACTCCTCCTTTTCTTATTATTCTCAACACCTTTGGGATGAGAGCAAGAGGAGGAAACACATATACTGAGTGGAACACCCACGGTGTCACTAGTGCGTCCACCGCCATCATGTCTATCTGGGGCAGGCCCCACTGGCTTGCAATCTGTGTGAAGACTTCCTGATGAAGTCCCCACTCTCCCGGATGCAGGTCGTGCCTGCTGAGGAAGTCTGCTTCCCAGTTGTCCACTCCCGGAATGAACACTGCTGATAAGGCGCTTACATGGTTTTCCGCCCAGCGCAGAATCCTTTGTGGTTTCCGCCATTGCCACTCTGCTCCTTGTGCCGCCCTGGCGGTTTACATGAGCTACTGCAGTGATGTTGTCTGACTGGATCAGAACTGGTAAGTCGCGAAGCAAAGCCCTTGATGAAGGGCGTTGAATATGGCCCTTAGCTCCAGGACGTTGATGTGAAGACAAGTCTCCTGACTTGACCAAAGACCCTGGAAGTTCCTTCCTTGTGTGACTGCACCCCAACCTCGGAGGCTCGCGTCCGTGGTCACCAGGATCCAGTCCTGAATGCCGAATCTGCGGCCCTCTAGAAGGTGAGCAACCTAACAAAATACTTTCTGTCAGAAACTCAGGAGAGCTCCTGAAAAGCACCCTGTCTCCACTGGGCACAGTAATCAACTGAGGTCTGGAGGAGAGACATAGAGGGAGGAGCCAAATCCTAAAGTCTTTCTTAAAGTGCCCATGTCTCCTGCGGAGCCCGTATATCCCCATGGTCCTTACGGAGTCCCCAGCATCCTCTAGGACGTAAGAGAAAATGCTTTAAACTGCTCTGTTGGCAGCCTGGGCTCCCTGGGACCAGCCAGGCCCTAAACAACAACTTAGGTCGCATATTGGTAAATCTGTTCAGGTTGGATCGCTATAAGGCGTCTATCATTTATTGTGATTGTTCTTACCTTAACACTATACTTAAGCTACCTTATCAACTAAAAATAACGACACGGACACCAACTGCATTAGATTTAAAAGGCCATTGTATTTATTAATTGGATGACCCTAAACGTAGGGATGACAAGGAAAACGCTACAATGGCCAGCTCCAGTTAAATAATCATACAATTTGGGGCGACTGATACGCCCCAAATGTAATGGAGGCGATAAACACGTCCAACTCTATATAAGCATAATCTGCGCTGTGGAGTGACTCACCGCCCCTTACTGGCACAGTACGGACCTCCTACTGGGAACGCCATCAAAGGTGTAAGTGCACCACAGCGACCACTTGCTACCCATAACTGCTGGCCGTAGCGCCTTCCCGCCGTCTGAAATTGAAAATTAGCAGATCGAATGAGTAATCAAATTGTAGAACATATAAACAAACCAAAAAAGGTGGGAAGGGTGGGCGGGCTTCCAAACGACAAGAGGATTATTTTCCCTCAGAACACTCCCTATAAAGGCTGCCAAAGCCCTCCCCTCCTACCATACTGATAGGCCTAACCTAAACCAATAAAAACACGCTAAATACCCTTGATCTGCCTAGCAACAAGCCTAAACTAACCAATCACAAAAATCAACGACCCTTATATGCTTTCGTGCCTAATTCTGCTCTCTCTCCTTTATCTTGCTAAAAAGCAGTTGCTGAAATCAAATAGTTGCCACCCAGAAACAGAGAAAACACGCCCATTGCAGAAATTGTGAATACATCTCAACGTGCGATGTGATCGCATAACCATACGCAAATACCGGAACATCAAAGAGTTTTTTCATCTGTGCCAGGCAAGGTTGTCCACAATTCGGCATATGCAAGAGGCTTGAAGTGGTCATCGCTGACGTCAGAAAAATGCCTTGCCACGCCCACAAACTCCATGTTTCCTCCCCTAAATGCTGTCTTACTGTCAATGAAAAGGTGATTGCACTGAAGCACAATGCGTTCACAGAAATCGCGGGTGCATACATGCAATGTCATCGCTGCGCATGCGCAGTCGTTCAATAATTGTCCGGATTGTGATTCTCAAGTTTTGCGATCCAACCTGAATAGGGTCCTTTATCTCTCTCCACTTTATCACTCTCCAAGGCTTAGTATATCTCCCCTTATATACAGTATGTATTTATTGTAAGACATGTAAAAAATATTAATTGACTGTACATCAACAAATTGTATTGCCTTATTTAATCTTTTTTTCTCAAATGAAATTGTGCGACAGCTTCTTTTTGCGCAGCACAACAGCATCTTTATGATAATGAAGACGTACAAAGACTGTGGCCAGAGGCTGCGACACACCTGAGACTTGCCCGCTCTGGCCAGCCACCCCCTTGTTACCTCCCAGTAACGTCCCCTGAAATTGCTTCTATCTACACCTGAATATGTTCTGCATCCCCTGGCGGTAACCATTGGGGCACATGCCCAGTGTGACTCAGATGCATGAGCAAATGTAAAACATCAGCCGCTTGCATCCAACATCGACACTGCGTCTGCCTCTGAATCAGCCCCTTAGTGAGAGGTGGTAATCTAATAAGTGACATTAACCCCCCTGATAAAGGAAAGATCTACAGTACTGTATGTCATTAAAATATAGGAAGTAACTACTTGCGTTCTTCATTCTATGTAAACTTACCTTTCCCCTAAGATACAAGATACAGTTGCCTTATATATATATAATGGTCAACATCGTTCTTAAACCTTTCTTTACCCTGTATGCAGTATTAACAAGAAAAAGAAAGAAGACTTCTTTGTGGGCGCACTCTTAGAATGGATAATTATGAAAAATTAATGAGAGAAATAAAACTTAACTTTTAATAAAGCCATTTAAAAGATGAATCTCCTATAGTACAAGGACATGACATATATAACACACAACAATAATTAAAAAGGCGGTTGTCGGTACGACTTGATTTTGTCCGAATATCCAATCCCTAATCATTGGGAAATCCCCGGCGGTGAGAAGCCCTATAAATATTATTGATATTGTGGGGACCAGGTATGAGCTGTATATTGGTAATGCTAAAAGTTAATAGAACCAATCGATAGTGGGGTGCCTGGAGTCACAGAGATCAGATGCGAGAAAAAGTATGAATCTGCTTTCAATGTTAGACTGGAGTTATTCCTAGATTTTCAACCTACTACACCGAGTCTTCCCTGGTAGTCACCCACCAGGTACTGACCCGGCCCTCTACTGTTTAGCTTCCAAGATCAGACGAGATTGTGCACAAGCAGTGAGGTATGATAGTAGGTATGGTGTATTTAATGCATCCGTCTCCCGAATCATTGATGAGAGTTCAGAAGGAAGTATTAGGAAAGTAGAAAAAAGGAGCATCTGCTTTTGGTGTTAGATGGTGACCAAATGAGCCATCAGTTGGAGAACTGCCATTGGAAGGTGTCCCCCAAATCACCAATGAGAGTCCTGAATGGGAAAAAAATTAGTGTACTCCAATCATGGTAGTGCCCCTGTTGCTATATCACTAAATGCAATTAGTGTCTACTCTAGATGTATCCAGATTTCACAGTGATACTAGTAAGTTTCAATTGTTGCCCCCAAAAGTATCAAGCAGTTGACATGCTCAGCAGGGCAAGATAATGTAACAGCGTGTTATCCACAGGCAAGTATATAAAACAAATATTAGAACAACGAGCCTATATGTAATATAATAGTCTTAGCTTCTGGAAATTGCTGACAGATTTAAGCTCACATGGTACAACATCAAAAACACTTTTCACCAGTTAGAGATGTGCCTGTTATCACAATATTGGTGCTTTTGGCACAACTGGGTCATGGAAATAAATCAGTCAGATGAGTAACTATACCTAATAAGTGTTGTCATGCTCCAATGGCCGACCTAGAATATATTTTAACTTTCTAAGCACTCATGCTGATCTATCATCAGACCACTCTTATAAGGACCAGGGCTAAGTAACTGTAAAGTTATGAGCATGGGTGTGCTGAATAAAACTTAATGAACCCACCCGTCCGTCAAAGCATGGGGCTGGTGATCCTCCTAAGTGTAAGGATATATATCAGCATTAAACACTAAGGGGTACATTTACTAAGCAGTGATAAGAGCGGAGAAGTGAGCCAGTGTAGAAGTGTCCATGGCAACCAATCAGCACTGAAGTAACATCTATAATTTGCATACTATAAAATGATACAGAGCTGCTGATTGGTTGATGGGGAAATTTCTCCACTGGCTCACTTCTCCGCTCTTATCACTGCTTAGTAAATGTACCCCATATATCACGTGCGTGACACTACTAGTATGCAAGTTAATTACTGCACCGTGTACACATATAGACGTTATATCCCTCTCGCCTGAAGTGCGGGTGGACCCCTGCACACTGGGGGTAATTCCAAGTTGATCGCAGCAGGACATTTTTCTCTGACGTCCTAGTGGATGCTGGGGACTCCGTCAGGACCATGGGGATATAGCGGCTCCGCAGGAGACAGGGCACAATAATAAAAGCTTTAGGATCAGGTGGTGTGCACTGGCTCCTCCCCCTATGACCCTCCTCCAAGCCTCAGTTAGATTTTTGTGCCCGACGAGAAGGGTGCAATCTAGGTGGCTCTCCTGAGCTGCTTAGAATAAAAGTTTTAGTTAGGTTTTTTATTTTCAGTGAGTCCTGCTGGCAACAGGCTCACTGCTACGAGGGACTTAGGGGAGAGAAGAAAACTCACCTGCGTGCAGGATGGATTTGCTTCTTAGGCTACTGGACACCATTAGCTCCAGAGGGAGTCGGAACACAGGTCTCACCCTGGGGTTCGTCCCGGAGCCGTGCCGCCGACCCCCCTTGCAGATGCCGAAGTTGAAGAGGTCCAGAAACAGGCGGCAGAAGACTTTCAGTCTTCATAAGGTAGCGCACAGCACTGCAGCTGTGCGCCATTGTTGTCAGCACACTTCACCAACAGTCACCAACTGTCACTGAGGGTGCAGGGCGCTGGGGGGGGCGCCCTGGGCAGCAATGTATAATACCTTTTTATGGCTAAAATACATCACATATAGCCCTTGAGGCTATATGGATGTATTTAACCCCTGCCAGATCTCACAAACTCCGGGAGAAGAGCCCGCCGAAAAGGGGGCGGGGCCTATTCTCCTCAGCACACAGCGCCATTTTCCTGCTCAGCTCTGCTGTGAGGAAGGCTCCCAGGCTCTCCCCTGCACTGCACTACAGAAACAGGGTTAAAACAGAGAGGGGGGGCACTTATTTGGCGATATGATTACATATATAAAAATGCTATAAGGGAAAACACTTGTATAAGGGGTTGTCCCTGTATAATTATAGCGTTTTTGGTGTGTGCTGGCAAACAGAAACAGGGTAAAACAAGAGAGGGGGGGCACTAATTTGGCAGATTAATAAAAACAGCAGCTATATAAGGGAAAAACACTTATATAAGGTTATCCCTGTATATATATAGCGCTCTGGTGTGTGCTGGCAAACTCTCCCTCTGTCTCCCCAAAGGGCTAGTGGGGTCCTGTCCTCTGTCAGAGCATTCCCTGTGTGTGTGCTGTGTGTCGGTACGTGTGTGTCGACATGTAGGAGGACGATGTTGGTGAGGAGGCGGAGCAAATTGCCTGTATTGGTGATGTCACTCTCTAGGGAGTCGACACTGGAATGGATGGCTTATTTAGGAATTACGTGATAATGTCAACACGCTGTAAGGTCGGTTGACGACATGAGACGGCCGGCAAACAAATTAGTACCTGTCCAGGCGTCTCAGACACCGTCAGGGGCTTGTAAAAACGCCCATTTACCTCAGTCGGTCGACACAGACACAGACACGGACACTGACTCCAGTGTCGACGGTGAAGAAACAAACGTATTTTCCTTTAGGGCCACACGTTTCATGTTAAGGGCAATGAAGGAGGTGTTACATATTTCTGATACTACAAGTACCACAAATAAGGGTATTATGTAGGGTGTGAATAAACTACTTGTAGTTTTTCCTGAATCAGATAAATTAAATGAAGTGTGTGATGATACGTGGGTTTCCTCCGATAGAAAATTATTGGCGGTATACCCTTTCCCGCCAGAAGTTAGGGCGAGTTGGGAAACACACCTTAGGGTGAATAAGGCGCTCACACGCTTATAAAAACAAGTTGCGTTACCGTCTCCAGATACGGCAGCCCTCAAGGAGCCAGCTGATAGGAAGCTGAAAAATATCCTAAAAGTATATACACATATACTGGTGTTATACTACGACCAGCAATCGCCTCAGCCTGGATGTGCAGCGCTGAGGGGGCTTGGTCGGATTTCCTGACTGAAAATATTGATACCCTTGACAGGGACAAGATTTTATTGACTATAGAGCATTTTAAGGATGCATTTCTATATATGCGAGATGCGCAGAGGGATATTTGCATTCTGGCATCAAGAGTAAATGTGATGTCCATATCTGCCAGACGACAGTGGTCAGGTGATGCAGATTCCAGACGGCACATGGAAGTATTGCCGTATAAAGGGGCGGTCCATCGGACCTGGTGGCCATGGCAACAGCTGAAAAATCCACCTTTTGTTACCCCAAGTCACATCTCAGCAGAAAAGGACACAGTCTTTTCAGTCTCAGTCCTTTCGTCCCCATAAGGGCAGGCGGGCAAAAGGGCCAGTCATATCTGCCCAGGGGTAGAGGAAAGGGAAGAAGACTGCAGCAGGCAGCCCATTCCCAGGAACAGAAGCCCTCCACAGCTTCTGCCAAGTCCGCAGCATGACGCTGGGGCCGTACAAGCGGACTCAGGTGCGGTAGGGGGTCATCTCAAGAGTTTCAGCACGCAGTGGGCTCACTCACAAGTGGACTCCTGGATCCTACACGTAGTATCCCAGGTGTACATTGGAAATTCGAGACGTCTCCCCCTCACAAGTTCCTGAAGTCTGCTTTACCAACGTCTCCCTCCGACAGGGAGGCAGTATTGGGAACAATTCACAGGCTGTATTCCCAGCAGGTGATAATCAAAGTACCCCTTCTACAACAAGGGAAGGGGTATTATTCCACACTATATTGTGGTACTGAAGCCAGACGGCTAGGTGAGATCTGAAATATTTGAACACTTACATACAAGCGTTCAAATCAAGATGGAGTCACTCAGAGCAGTGATAGCGAACCAGGAAGAAGGGGACGATATGGTGTCACTGGATATCAGGGACGCTTACCTACATGTCCAAATTTGCCCTTCTCACCAAGGGTACCTCAGGTTCGTGGTACAGAACTGTCACTATCAGTTCAGACGCTGCCGTTTGGATTGTCCACGGCACCCCGGGTCTTTACCAAGGTAATGGCCGAAATGATGATTCTTCTTAAAAGAAATATGGACGCTTTCCTGATAAGGGCAAGGTCCAGAGAACAGTTGGAGGTCGGAGTAGCACTATCTTAAGTAGTTCTACGACAGCACGAGTGGATTCTAAATATTCCAAAATCGCAGTTTTTTCCGACGACACGTCTACTGTTCCTAGGGATGATTCTGGACACAGTCCAGAAAAGGATGTTTTCTCCCGGAGAAGAAAGCCAGGGAGTTATCCGAGCTAGTCAGGAACCTCCTAAAACCAGGAAAAGTATCAGTGCATCATTGCACAAGGATCCTGTGAAAAATGGTGGTTTCTTACAAAGCGATCCCATTCGGTAGATTTCACGCAAGAACCTTTACGTGGGATCTGCTGGAAAAATGGTCTGGATCGCATCTTCAGATGCATCAGCGGATAACCCTGTCTCCAAGGACAAGGGTGTTTCTTCTGCGGTGGCTGCAGAGTGCTCATCTATGAAAGGGCCGCAGATTCGGCATTCAGGACTGGGTCCTGGTGACCACGGATGCCAGCCTGAGTGGCTGGGGAGCAGTCACACAAGGAAAAAATTTCCAGAGAGTGTGATCGAGTCTGGAGACTTCTCTCCACATAAATATACTGGAGCTAAGGGAAATTTACAATGCTCTAAGCTTAGCAAGACCTCTGCTTCAAGGTCAGCCGGTATTGATCCAGTGGGACAACATCACGGCAGTCGCCCACGTAAACAGACAGGGCGGCACAAGAAGCAGGAGGGAAATGGCAGAAACTGCAAGGATTCTTCGCTGGGCGAAAAATCATGTGATAACACTCTCAGCAGTGTTCATTCCGGGAGTGGAAAACTGGGAAGCAGACTTCCTCAGCAGGCATGACCTCCACCCGGGAGAGTGGGGACTTCATCGGGAAGTCTTCCACATGATTGTAAACCGTTGGGAAAAACCAAAGGTGGACATGATGGCGTCCCGCCTGAACAAAAAACTAGATATTGCGCCAGGTCAAGGGACCCTCAGGCAATAGCGGTGGACGCTCTGGTAACACTGTGGATGTACCAGTCAGAGTATGTGTTCCCTCCTATGCCTCTCATACAAAAAGTACTGAGAATCATAAGAGGGAGATGAGTAAGAATGATACTCGTGGTTCCGGATTGGCCAAGAAGGACTTGGTACCCGAAACTTCAAGAGATGTTCACGGAAGACCCGTGGCCTCTACCTTTAAGAAAGGACCTGCTCCAGCAGGGGCCTTGTCTGTTCCAAGACTTACCGCGGCCGCGTTTGACGGCATGGCGGTTGAACGCCGGATCCTGAAAGGGCATTCCAGATGAAGTCATCCCTACCCTGGTCGAAGACAGGAAGGATGTAACCGCAAAACATTTTCACCGCATTTGGCGAAGATATGTTGCGTGGTGTGAGGCCAAGAAGGCCCCTACAGAGGAATTCCAACTGGGTCGTTTCCTACATTTCCTGAAAACAGGACTGTCTATGGGCCTAAAATTAGGGTCCATTAAGGTTCAAATTTCGGCCCTGTCGAATTTCTTCCAGAAAGAACTGGCTTTAGTGCCTGACGTTCAGATGTTTGTAAAAGGGGTACTGCATATACAGCCTCCTTTTGTGCCCCAGTGGCACCTTGGGATCTCAATGTTGTTTTGAGTTTCCTAAAGTCACATTGGTTTGAACCACTCACCACTGTGGACTTAAAATATCTCACATGGAAGGTGACGATGCTATTAGCCCTGGCTTCAGCCAGGCGTGTGTCAGAATTGGCGGCTTTATCATTGTTATGCACACCAGTGCCTGCAGGAAAGTACTGGTGTCAGAACTGTTATGCACTCCAGTGTCTGCAGGAATGTACTGGTGTTTGAACTGTTATGCAAAACAAATGGACTCACAGACAAACTGGGGAATATGATATAACGTACACAGAAGGTAATAGGGTAACAAAATACACACAAAGTGAACAGAGAAGCCCAGAGGCTAAGGAACTGGGTATCTCCCTTGTATTAGAACTGCACAGATGGAAAAAGCAAGATGTTGTGTTTTAATACGTAGAGAACCCGAAATGCTGTTGCTAAGGGCAACAGCAAAACCCTAAAGGGTTACCAACGGGTGTGGCAGTAAACTCCTTGGTCAGAGATGGAATGATAGACACAAGGAGAGTCTCCACAATCCTATTTCTCACTTGCAGTGCACAGGTTTTAGCTTACTGCCACTAAACTGACCCCTGACACCTAGCACAGTGAGACAGGATTAGACAGGCAAGTCTTAGAATACAGCCGCAAACTTGCTAAGTTCACAGAGTAGTAACAGAACCCCAGCAAGCTAAACGACTGACTCCAGTCTTACTGCTAGGTCTGGATTGGCAGAGTGTAATACCAAATCCCCAGGCCTATTTGCAGTAAGCAACAAACAAATACAAAGCTACACAGTACTGGCTAACTTTCAGAAACTGACTAACCAACAAAGATTCAGCAGCATCTGCTTACCCTGAAAAGAGGCCTTATAAAGCAGGTGCTGTCCACGCCCCACTCAGACCTCACAGACTGTGAGCACAAAAACCAGCACCGGATCCCCTGCCGTGCACAGAGCCTATAACCACTGCACAGCAAAAGACCCGAACCGGAGTATCAGCTGCGCTCAGGTTACTCCACTAGCACTTGTCTCCCGGTTGCCATGACGACGTGGCAGCACAGGGCAGGAGACCCTAACAGTACCCCCCCTCTGACGAGGGGTCAAAGAACCCCTACCACCGGGTTTATCGGGGAACTGCGAGAAGAAAGAGCGTATCAGTCTGGGGGCATGAAGATCACAACTGCGCACCCACGACCGCTCCTCCGGGCCATACCCCTTCCAGTGCACCAAAAATGACAGCCGACCCCGAACCACCTTGGAGTCAAGAATCCTTTCAACAACAAACTCCCTCTGGCCACGTATCAGAAGAGGGGAAGGTCTTCCACTGGAAGAAGGATTACTAATCGCCCGTTTTAAAAGGGAACAATGAAATGTTTTATTGATACCCAAAGAACGGGGCAGATCTAACTGAAATGCCACCGGATTGATAACCCTGGTGATCTTATAAGGGCCGATGAACCGGGGCCCTAACTTATGAGATGGCTGTCTCAACTTCAAATTCTTGGTAGACAACCAGACGAAGTCTCCTAATTTGAAGCTGCAGGGTTTTTTCCGCTTATCAAAAACCCTTTTGGTCACTAATGACACAGACACAAGGGCTTTCTTCACTTTCCGCCAAATACCTCTAAGGACCGAAACCACAGAGGAACCACCAGGCGTGGAGTCCAGGGGGTCAAAAGAATTGGCCTTAGGATGATGCCCATACACACAAAGGAAGGGAGAGATCCCTGTAGCAGAGTGAGCCGCGTTGTTATAGGCAAACTCCGCCATGGACAGATGAGCAACCCAGTCAGTCTGACACTTGGAGACATAACACCTGAGGAACTGCTCCAAGGACTGGTTCACCCTTTCAGTCTGCCCATTAGACTGCGGATGGTAGCCTGACGACAAGCTGACAGAAATCTGGAGATCGGAACAAAATGCCCTCCAGAATTTGGCCACAAACTGGGATCCGCGGTCAGAGACCACATCAAGTGGCAACCCGTGGAGACGCACAACATGCAGCATAAATAATTCAGACAGGCGTCTGGCCGATGGCAGCCCAACCAGTGGAACGAAGTGCGCCATCTTCGAAAACCTGTCAACGACAACCCAGATGGCTGTCATCCC
Organism: Pseudophryne corroboree; assembly: GCF_028390025.1. Classification (NCBI taxonomy): domain Eukaryota; kingdom Metazoa; phylum Chordata; class Amphibia; order Anura; family Myobatrachidae; genus Pseudophryne; species Pseudophryne corroboree. The sequence goes on from NC_086444.1 coordinate 1,036,974,211, forward strand.
CGAGGATTTGGGCAAGTCCACCACAAAATCCATTGAAATGTGGGTCCATGGCTTAGATGGGATAGAGAGTGGATGTAATGGGCCAACAGGAACCCCTCTAGGAGTCTTATTTCGGGCACAGATGTCACATGCCCGAACCCACTGATCCACATCCTTAGCCACCGAGGGCCACCACACCGCCCTAGATAGCAACTCCCGAGTTCTGGCAATACCCGGGTGACCTGCCGACTTCTTGGCATGGAATTCCAGGAACACTCGCTGTCTTAACCTAGGAGGCACAAACAAAAGACCTACCGGAAGGTCTGGAGGAGCCTGCTCCTGTGCTCTAAGGACTAATGATAAGAGGTCCTGGGTAATGCCCACTTTAATACATGATGGGGAAACAATGGGCAACGGCTCCTCGGTGGTCTCCTGGATTGGAGCAAAACTCCGCGAGAGCGCATCAGCCTTGATGTTTTTTGACCCAGGGCGATATGTTATCAAAAAATTAAAGCGAGCAAAAAACAAAGCCCATCGTGCCTGCCTGGCATTGAGACGCTTCGCTGACTCTAAATATGCCAGATTCTTATGGTCAGTGAGAATTGAGACCACAAACTTAGCCCCCTCAAGCCAGTGTCTCCACTCCTCGAGTGCATCCTTAATAGCCAACAATTCCCGGTTACCCACGTCATAATTCATCTCGGCAGGCGAAAATTTACGGGAAAAGTAAGCACAGGGATGAAGGCGATTATCAGACACTCCCATCTGAGAAAGCACTGCCCCAATACCCATCTCAGAGGCATCCACCTCCACCACAAAAGGACGCTCTGGATCTGGGTGTCGCAGCACCTTGGCCGAAACAAATGCCCTTTTGAGACGGGCAAAAGCCGCTTTAGCCTCACAAGACCAGTGAGCAACATCCGCCCCTTTCTTAGTGAGTGCCACCAAGGGCGCCACTATAGACGAAAATCCAGCGATAAATCGTCTATAAAAATTTGCAAAGCCCAGGAAACGCTGAAGCGCCTTCAAACTAGTGGGCTGCACCCAATCCAGGACTGCCTGTACCTTGGAACCCTCCATTTGGAAACCTTCTGGGGAGATAATATATCCTAGAAATGCGATTTGCTGAACTTCAAATTCGCACTTCTCCAGCTTCGCCCCAAGCCGGTGGTCTCTGAGTTTCTGGAGGACTAAGCGTACATGCTTCCGATGTTCCTCCAGGGAATGGGAGAAGATTAGGATGTCATCTAAGTATACAACTAAGAATCTATCCAAATATTCCCTGAGCACATCATTCATGAAATCCTGGAAGACTGCCGGGGCATTACAGAGCCCAAAAGGCATCACCAAATATTCATAATGCCCTGAGTGGGTATTAAAGGCAGTCTTCCATTCATCCCCCTCTCTTATTTGGATTAGATTGTACGCACCGCGTAGGTCAATCTTAGAAAAAATGGTGGCAGTACGAAGCTGGTCAAACAAGACCGAAATGAGAGGCAGTGGGTATGAGTTTTTAATCGTGATACGGTTCAATTCCCTGAAGTCGATGCAGGGTCGCAACGAACCGTCCTTTTTACCCACGAAGAAGAACCCCGACCCAACTGGAGACTGTGAAGGTCTGATAAATCCCTTAGCCAAGTTCTCCTGAATGTACTCTGCCATAGCCTGAGTCTCAGGACGTGACAGGGAGTACAACCTGCTCTTGGGAAGCTTAGCATTTGGCAACAAATCAATGGCACAGTCATAGGGGCGATGGGGAGGTAGTACCTCTGCAACTTTTTTGGAGAACACGTCCGCAAAATCTGCATAACACCCTGGCAATCCTGGCAAACTTAGCTGCGAGAGCCTGACTGGAAGGCTCAAGCAACTCCTGAAACAATCAGTACCCCAACTAAGAATCTCCCCAGAGACCCAGTCAAATTGAGGATTGTGGGCCCTTAACCAGGGTAAACCCAACACCAATGGGGCAAAAGTACAGACAGTCACATAAAAGGACAATTTTTCAGAGTGTGTGGCTCCAATAAACAAAGAAATCTGGCTAGTGCAAGAGGTAATTTTACCTTGGGATAATGGTTCCCCGTTTAACCCACAAATCTCAATTTCCGATGCCAAGGGTACTAAGGGAACAGAGTGTTTCAGGGCGAATTGGCGGTCCATAAAAACCCCGTCGGCCCCACTGTCCACAAAGGCCTCAGTCTTGACAGTTTGACCGAGGATCTTCAAGGTCACCGGAATGATAAAAGTCTTCTTGGGAAATTCTGACTTCTGGCCTGACAGGATATTTCCCATCACCCTCAGGCCCTGAAGTTTTCCGGCTTTTCTGGGCATGATACTACCACATGACCTTTATTCCCACAGTACAAACACAACCCCTGCTGTCTCCTCCGCGTCTTCTCACGCGAGGAGAGGCGGGTAGCCCCAATCTGCATAGGCTCCTCAGAAAATTCCTCAGAGTCTGAGGTTCCCTTGGGAAGGAAGGAAATCTCAGTCTCCCTTTCAAGCCTACGCTCTCTCAGCCGTCTATCCACCCGGATGGATAACTGCATGAGCTGATCCAAGCTATCAGGCAAGGGATATTGTACCAGTTGGTCCTTTATCTGGTTAGAAAGACCTCTTCGGTACTGGTGTCTCAGGGCTGGGTCATTCCACTGGGTATCATGGGCCAACCTCCGAAACTCCGTACAGTAAACCTCAACTGGCCTTCGCCCTTGCTTAAGGATCGAAATCTGAGCCTCGGCTGAGGCCGTCTTGTCAGGGTCATCATACAACATGCCCAGTGCCGTAAAAAAAGCATCAACACTTTTAAGCGACGGACAGTCAGGCTGCAACCCATATGCCCAGACCTGTGGGTCTCCTTGTAGCAAGGAAATCACTATGCCCACCCGCTGAATCTCCGACCCAGAAGACTGAGGCCTAAGCCGGAAGTATAGCTTGCAGCTCTCCTTGAAACAAAAGAACTGCGAGCGATCTCCAGAAAAACGATCCGGGAGATTTACTTTCGGCTCCTTAACCCCTGCAGGTGCTGCTGCTGCGGGAGCTCCGCCAGCAGCCTGGGAGGTGTGCATTTTAATGGACAAATCATTAAATTGTCGAGTCAGGACCTGCACCTGATCGACCACCTGTTGCAACGTATTTTGAGGGGTATGCTCCATATTCCCACAAAATTTCAACAGGAGTATTAGGCTGCTGAATATGTTATGCACACCAGTGCCTGCAGGAAAGTACTGGTGTCAGAACTGTTATGCACTCCAGTGTCTGCAGGAATGTACTGGTGTTTGAACTGTTATGCAAAACAAATGGACTCACAGACAAACTGGGGAATATGACATAACGTACACAGAAGGTAATAGGGTAACAAAATACACACAAAGTGAACAGAGAAGCCCAGAGGCTAAGGAACTGGGTATCTCCCTTGTATTAGAACTGCACAGATGGAAAAAGCAAGATGTTGTGTTTTAATACGTAGAGAACCCGAAATGCTGTTGCTAAGGGCAACAGCAAAACCCTAAAGGGTTACCAACGGGTGTGGCAGTAAACTCCTTGGTCAGAGATGGAATGATAGACACAAGGAGAGTCTCCACAATCCTATTTCTCACTTGCAGTGCACAGGTTTTAGCTTACTGCCACTAAACTGACCCCTGACACCTAGCACAGTGAGACAGGATTAGACAGGCAAGTCTTAGAATACAGCCGCAAACTTGCTAAGTTCACAGAGTAGTAACAGAACCCCAGCAAGCTAAACGACTGACTCCAGTCTTACTGCTAGGTCTGGATTGGCAGAGTGTAATACCAAATCCCCAGGCCTATTTGCAGTAAGCAACAAACAAATACAAAGCTACACAGTACTGGCTAACTTTCAGAAACTGACTAACCAACAAAGATTCAGCAGCATCTGCTTACCCTGAAAAGAGGCCTTATAAAGCAGGTGCTGTCCACGCCCCACTCAGACCTCACAGACTGTGAGCACAAAAACCAGCACCGGATCCCCTGCCGTGCACAGAGCCTATAACCACTGCACAGCAAAAGACCCGAACCGGAGTATCAGCTGCGCTCAGGTTACTCCACTAGCACTTGTCTCCCGGTTGCCATGACGACGTGGCAGCACAGGGCAGGAGACCCTAACAATCATATATAAAGCCCTTAATTAATTTTTCATTCTGACAGGGCAGAATTGAGGACTCGTCCTCAATTTCTCCTTAAGGTGTTTTCTGTTTTTCACATGAACCAACCTATTGGTGTACCTGCGGGTACTAGGGACTTGGAGGACTCCAAGTTACTTGACGTTGTCAGGGCCCTGAAAAATATGTTTCCAGGAAGGCTGGAGTCAGAAAATCTGACTCGCTGTTTAGCCTGTATGCACCCAACAAGATGGGTGCTCCTGCTTCTAAGCAGACGATTGCTCGCTGGATTTGTAATACAATTCAGTTTACACATTCTGTGGCAGGCCTGCCACAGCCAAAATCGGTAAAAGCCCATTCCAAAAGGAAGGGGGCTCATCTTGGGCGACTGCCCGAGGGGTCTCGGCTTTACAACTTTGCCGAGCAGTTACTTGGTCAGGGGAAAACACGTTTGCTAAATTCTACAAATTTGATACCCTGGCTGAGGAGGACATGGAGTTCTCTCATTCGGTGCTGCAGGGTCATCCGCACTCTCCCGCCCATTTGGGAGCTTTGGTATAATCCCCATGGTCCTGACGGAGTCCCCAGCATCCACTAGGACGTCAGAGAAAATAAGATTTTACTTACCGATAAATCTATTTCTCGTAGTCCGTAGTGGATGCTGGGCGCCCATCCCAAGTGCGGATTGTCTGCAATACTTGTACATAGTTATTGTTACAAAAATCGGGTTATTCTTGTTGTGAGCCATCTTTTCAGAGGCTCCTTCGTTGTTATCATACTGTTAACTGGGTTCAGATCACAGGTTGTACGGTGTGATTGGTGTGGCTGGTATGAGTCTTACCCGGGATTCAATATCCTTCCTTATTATGCACGCTCGTCCAGGCACAGTATCCTAACTGAGGCTTGGAGGAGGGTCATAGGGGGAGGAGCCAGTGCACACCACCTGATCCTAAAGCTTATATTATTGTGCCCTGTCTCCTGCGGAGCCGCTATATCCCCATGGTCCTGACGGAGTCCCCAGCATCCACTACGGACTACGAGAAATAGATTTATCGGTAAGTAAAATCTTATTTTTAGCAGTTGGGCAAAACCATGTGCACTGCAGGGGAGGCAGATATAACATGTGCAGAGAGAGTTAGATTTGGGTGGATTATTTTGTTTCTGTGCAGGGTAAATAATGGCTGCTTTATTTTTACACTGCAATTTAGATTGCAGATTGAACACACCACACCCAAATCTAACTCTTTCTGCACATGTTATATCTGCCTCCCCTGCAGTGCACATGGTTTTGCCCAACTGCTAAAAAATTTCCTGCTGCGATCAACTTGGAATTACCCCCAATATGTGCATATAGATACAATAACTCTCTTACAGTACAGTGAGAACAAAAATGTGTGTGGAAAGCAAAGACTGATGTGGACTTAATGAGCTTATTGGGCGGGAGAAATCTCCCCGTCCCGCTGCTGCTACCAAGTGTTGAGCTTGCTTTCTCAGATCTGGAAAGTGAAGATTACCGCTATAGCAGCTGCCGCTGGATGCCCCGGGCTATAGACCGTCGGATCCGCCATCGCTCACAGACCTAGGGAGACGCGTTTCACCCGTAACGGACGGGCTTGGTCACTCCCTGTATGCAGTATCTATGATATGTATAATGTATAATGTATATATAATGGATGTACTGGATGTGTTCCCTCTGTAAGACTGTATTCCCGGAATGGAGCAAGATGTCTACTTTCAAGGAGGAGACCATGGTTCTGTCTTCGCTCCAGATGTTGAATATTGCCAGGTAGCCTGCACCTTCAGCCCACGGTGCTTGATGTTCTCTTACTTACAAGCAAGCTGGCCAAAAGAAAATGAAAGGTACAGCAATATCACATGCACAAAGGCATACTAACACACAAAACACACACACAATCGACACAAAGTAGAAATTAAAATGTTTGCACCAGCGGCTCTCACTGCTGGGCGCTCGACAGTGCAATTCAATTGTTGCTCAGTTCAGACAAAACAGTTGCCAGCATCGGCATTTCTGCTCGCAGCCCCTTGCGTTGGAGAGCAGAAATGTGTGAAAATTTACCCATTTGGGCACCCAAACAGCACTTTTCACGTTGCTCCCAACACTTTAGTCGGGTTTAGTCATTCTACGTGGCTAAACCCGACACTTATGGGCGCAATCAGTACATTAATAAAGAACAATTGAATAGCGCCCCCCAATCTCCAGTCAAATAAGATGGGAGATTGGGAGCACATAAAAAATTGAATCGTCCCCAAAGTACTTGCTAATGTGCCAAAAGTAAAAAGAATATCCAACCTTTTTTCAAAATTAACGAGACACAAAAACCTGACAATAATTGATTGCATAAGTATTCACACTTTTGCCTCCAAACTACATTTCTTCTGAAGTAAACTGTTTTATTCAGAAGTCACATAAATATTGTAGTTTGTTGGAGTTCACCTGCCTGCAGGTAAGGTATGTTACAGGATCACAGTAAAACTATACCTGTCTCTACACCTGTGCGAGCTCCCATAGGTAGTCAATGCATTTACAAGCAAAGGCTATAGAATGAAGGCAAAAGAATATTCCAAGCAGATATGGGACACAGTCATTGGGAAATACCAATAAGGAAAAGGGTATGAGAATATTTCCAAGGCATTGAATATACACCAAAGCACAATTAAGTTTATAATAGGAAATATGGAACAACTGTGAAGCTGCCTAGAACAGGCTGTCTTCCAAACCTGAATGTCTGTCGAGAAGAGGTATAGGGGGTCATTCCGAGTTGATCGCACATTGCAACTTTTTGCTGCCTGTGCTATCAAGTAGATGCTGCCTATGAGGGAGGGTTTTTTTTTGCATAGCAAGGCTGCGAACGCTTGTGCAGCCAAGCTATGCAAAAACATTTTGTGCAGTTTCTGAGTAGCTTTCAACTTACTCACCCGCTGCGATGTCTTCACCCTGTCCGGTCCCGGAATTGACATCAGATACCCGCCCTGCAAAATGCCTGGACACGTCTGCGTTGGACTCACCACTCCCAGAAAACGGTAAGTTGACGCCCCGGAACGCCTTCCTCCTGTCAATCTTCTTGCGATTGCGGTAGCGATCACTTTCTTCGTTCTTCTTGTCATTCACTAGGCAACGGCGTGCCTGCACATTGTGGCCGCCGCCCATGTGCAGAACCGACCCGTTTGCACCGCTGCGAAAAACAGCAGTGTGCGAATGGGTCAGAATGACCCCCATAGTAACGGAAACAAACTCACATCAAAGCTTAGGGCAGAATTAACAATGAGTGATATTCTTGTTATCACTTGTTATGAATGTTAAATGGTGCTCCAGGCCTCCAGCCATTCAGCTCCTGCCATTTTTCAAACACATTACAATTAAGAGCTGATTGGCTGGAGCACTATTTAACATTTGTAACTAGTTATAACAAGAATATCACTCATTGTTAAATCTGATTAAAATCAGCTATAATGCTAAACACTATGCTTGGTGGAAACCTAACACTGCTTATTCCAGTGAAACTACCATCCCTACAGTAAAGAATGGTGGTGGCAGCATCATGTTCTTGAACTGTTTGCCAAACTTGATTTTTTAGTGAACCCTAAAAATGCAAGTGTTACAGATCTCTACAATATTGGATTGGTGGAGTGTTCCGTGAATACTGATGCAATTGCTGATTTTCAGTTATATGTGCTTAATTTATTTTGGGGGTCATTCTGACCTGTTCGCTCGCTGCTTTTTATCGCAGCCGAGCGAACGGGAACCCACTGCGCATGCGCTGGCGCCATAGTGCGCCGGCGCATGCCAGACGCTTGAAGGCCGTAGCTGGGCTGCGATCTCCTCTGCCTAATTGACAGACAGAGGCGGTCGCTGGGGCGGAATGACGGCGTTTGGGCGCCATTTTGTGGGCACGGTCCAGCCAACGCAGGCATGGCCGGACCGTGCGGGGAGTAGCTTGCAGCGGCTGCGTGACGTCATACGCAGCCTATGCGGGCCAGGGAGCGATGAGTAGCTCCCAGCCAGCACGCTAAAGCTGCGCTGGTCGGGAGCTACTCTTGAAGTGCAAAGGCATCGCTGCTGTGCGATGCCTTTGCACTTCTGCGGGGGAAGGGGGGGCGGCGGCACTGACATGCGGGGCATCCCCCCGCATGTCAGTGTGAATGATCGTAGCTGTGCTAAATTTAGCACAGCTACGATCATCTCGGAATGAGGGCCTTTGTCATATGAGTGGATTCATTTTATTAGGAGAGGGGAAAGGGCACATTATCAAATACTTTGTGGTGATTGGTAGAAATGTTTAAATTAAATACATCATGGGTGGTCATTCTGAGTTGTTCGCTCGTTGCCGTTTTTCGCAACGGAGCGATTAGGTGGAAAATGCGCATGCGCATGGTGCGCAGCGTGCATGCGTTCAGTAATTTAACACAAAACTTTGGAGATTTGCACAAGCTCCAGCGACGTTTTCTCATCGCTCGAGTGATTGTAGTGTGATTGACAGGAAGTGGGTGTTTCTGGGCGGAAACTGGCCGTTTTCAGGGAGTGTGCTAAAAAACGCAGGCGTGCCAGGTAAAAACGCAGGAATGGCAGGAGAAACGGGGGAGTGGGTGGCCGAACGCAGGGCATGTTTGTGACGTCAAACCAGGAACTAAACGGACTGAGGTGATCGCAATCTGTGAGTAGGTCTGGAGCTACTCAGAAACTGCAAGGAATTATTTAGTAGCAGTTCTGCTAACCTTTAGTTTGCTATTCTGCTAAGCTAAGATACACTCCCAGAGGGCGGCGGTCTAGCGTGTGCAATGCTGCTAAAAGCAGCTAGCGAGCGATCAACTCGGAATGACCACCATTTAAATTCTGAATATATATATATATATATATATATATATATATATAGGTACACGTGGATGTGCGGCACTCCAGACGACTTGAAATAACGAGACTCAGGCTGCCTGAGTCTCGTTATTTCAAGTCGTCTGGAGTGCCGCACATCCACGTGTACCTATTGAACTCCACATTGCGGGCACCCGGCGCAGATGTACAGCTGATGGGAGAGCCTGTACTTTTCTGGTTATATATATATATATATATATTTATTTATTATTATTTTTTTTATTTTATAGAAATTGGTCTTATCAACGGGCTACAATTGCCTGACACATTATCATTTCACACAGGAAAAAATATTTCAGCCAAAACTCTGACATAAGTACCATTGTTTTCCTGTCTCATATTTCTTTGATGCTTGTTTCTGTGCATAGCCATACAGTATGTATTGAATACTTTTTTTGTCTGTACATTTTCCATGTTAACCTGTATGAAAACAAATACAGTACCATAAAAAAAATGCCATTGTAGGCAAATTTATCTATTTCTGGTGTTTGCATACAAGTGACATTGGTTCTCTCTTTAATACTACAGATTTGCATGCTTTCTAAAGGACAGTGCTACACTGACACTACCAAAAATGCCATTACCAGGAGCAGTGTCAGGACATTCCCTAAAACACTGCACAAAGAAAATATATAGTAAGAACTTGTACTAAGATTTCCTAAGAAGTAATCACTTTTTTAGTTATATTTAATTTCAGAAATGCTTTAGAAATATAAGTATATGATATTTTTTTTAGTTGAGCTTAATAAGTAATAAGGGCCAATACGATGAAAAGAGGAATAAAATAAACATACAAAAATTTCAAACAAACTTTATTGAATAATTTATTTCCCATTACTATTGTCTCCACTTTATTATTATTATTATTATTATTATTATTATTATTATGTTTCCCTGCAGTGCATGCCCTTGCTGAGCAGGTTGTACTGGCCCTGGGTGCCATTTACCAAAATATTAATGGAATACTTCTTTCTGCCATTATGCTTGATACACCTGGCTTCTGGGCCTAATTCTGAGTTGATCGCAGCAGCAAACTTGTTAGCAGTTCAGTTAGGCAAAACCATGGGGGTCATTCCGAGATGTTCGCTCGTTGCCGATTTTCGCTATGCTGCGATTTGTTGCAAATTGCGCATTCGCAAGGCACGCAGGGCGCATGCGCTTAGTTATTTAACACAAAACTTAGCAGTTTTGCTGTGGTTTCTGCGGCGCTTTTCAGTCGCACTGCTGTTCGGTAAATGATTGACAGGAAAGGGGTGTTTCTGGGCGGCAACTCAGCGTTTTCCCGGCATTTGCAAAAAACGCGTCAGGGAAAAACGCGGGAGTGTCTGGAGAAACGGGGGAGTGGCTGGCCGAACGCAGGGCGTGTTTGTGACGTCAAACCAGGAACTAAATGGACTGAGCTGATCGCAATCTGTGAGTAGGTCCAGAGCTACTCAGAAACTGCTAAGAATTATTTAGTAGCAGTTTTGCTAATTTTTCGTTCGCTAATCTGCCATGCTAAAATACATTCCCAGAGGGCGGCGGCCTAGCGTGTGCAATGCTGCTAAAAGCAGCTAGCGAGCGAATAACTCGGAATGAGGGCCCATGTGCACTGCAGGGGGGACAGATATAACATGTGCAGAGAGAGTTAGATTTGGGTGGGGTGTGTTCAAACTGAAATCTAAATTGCAGTGTAAAAATAAAGCAGCCAGTATTTACCCTGCACAGAAACGAAATAACCCACCCAAATCTAACTCTCTCTGTACATGTTATATCTGCCCCCCTGCAGTGCACATGGTTTTGCCCAATTGCTAACAAACTTGCTGCTGCGATCAACTCAGAATTACCCCCTCTGTTCACACCTCTTGTCACCTCTCCCCCTCCTCCTGAAACCTTTCCAGCCCTCCCTCCCATCACCTCTCCCACCCTCTCTCCTCCTGTCGCCTATCCTGTCCCTCCCTCGTGTCACTTATCCTGTTCTCCCCTCCTCCTGTCATCACTCCCGCGTCCCCTCCTGTCATTTCTTGTGTCCCTCCCCTGTAACCACTCCTGCCTTCCGTGTCACTTATCCTGCCCCTCCCTCCTGTCACTTCACCTTCTCTCGCCTCCTATCACCTCTCCTGCCTTCCTCCTGTCATCTCTTCTGCCCTCCCCTCCCCTCTGAAAAATTGTCCACAGCGCTATTTACATGAGATTTGTTGAGAGATGCTGCCACCGGCGGAGAGGTACATATTTAAAAAATGGGTGCAGGGTGTGCAGTGTGGATCACCCTGGATCCCGGGGGCCTGTATGTACTGCATACACTGCGCCCATTATAGATACGCCACTGAATGCAGCATCTTTTACTGTCATAAAACTTGGTTTCACATGCCTGAATTGCTGGCATTTAAATGCTATGGCAATTTGCATCCTTCACAAGCAATTGAATTTCCCCCTAAGCCTCATTACTAACTGTACAGTAAGCAAGAGCCAAGGTGTCCATTTGTCCATCTTGTGCATACAAACAGTACACTAGGTCATGCTTATTTCCTTATTTGGGAAATGTACCCTTGCCAACACTCTTTGTTGTCAGGTCCATATTAAATTGTGCCTGATGGGAAAGTAAGGCCTCACCTGACCAAACACTATGCAACAGGCCTGTAGGTGGAGGTCATTGCGTATTGTGGTTAGGTGGATAGGTGGAGAAGAGCCGCCTTAGCCATATACAAGAGAGTCAAGGATGTGATCCATAGTAACTGCCATTGCTCAGATGTACTGCAGGCTACTTTCTTCCATATAGAGATGGTAGTAAATTATTCATATGAAAGGTGGAGCCACTGTGGAGCCTGACAAAAGTTGACATTGCCAATGAGTGCATTGGGTTACAACCATGCCAAGTGTCTGCAGGATGAAGCCATTAGTAAACCCGTCAAATGTCTAGAGTTTGGGAAGGTTCTAGACCCATCTTATAGTTGCCTGGTAATCAGCATGGGCATAGGATGGTAGAAAACTCCATCAAAGGTCTTAATATAAAGTAAGAGTAGATGAGACGTACACAATACTCTGTTAAAAAGCAAGCCTTTGTTGGTCCCAAAGCATGGTAGTGGCCTTGTGCAGGCAGCTAAGGTATGTACTATAAGAGCACTAGCAGAAATCCTCTGTGAAGGAAAGACGTCTCTGCAAGTCATATATTGGACCTCCTGCACTGGCAATAAGATGCCAGTTTTGTAAAACAAGTTGCTTCTTCCAGAGATGAACATATGCAGACAATTAGGGGTAGAGCTGTCCACTTCTGTAGGTTCATTTGTTGCAAGAATTCAGTGTGGAAACTTGTTGCAAGAGATCAGGTATGGGTTGTTGGATAGACACAACTTACCCGTATAATCTCGAGTATAAGTCGACCCGAATATAAGCCGAGGCACCTAATTTTACCTCAAAAACTGGGAAAAATTACTGACTTGAGTATAAGCCTAGGGTGGGAAATGCACGGTGCCAGGGGTTTTCATGCTCAGGGTGTCATGCTCGTTGCCAGGGGTTTCATGCGGTTATGCTTGTTGCCAGGGGGTAATGCTTGTTGCTAGGGCTGTGCCCCCAGTGCCACATATACCCCCAGTGACAGATATCCCCCCACAGTGCCAGATAAAAACATGCCCCCCTGTTGCTTTGCCCCCAGTAGTTGTGCCCCCTCTTTCTTTGCCCCCAGTAGTTGTGCCCCCTCTTTCTTTGCCCCCAGTAGTTGTGCCCCCTCTTTCGTTGCCCCCAGTAGTTGTGCCCCCTCTTTCATTGCCCCCAGTAGTTGTGCCCCCTCTTTATTTGCCCCAGTAGTTGTGCCCCCTCTTTATTTGCCCCTTGTCGCTGTGCCCCCATCGCCGCTTACAAACACACAAAGTAATAAAAACAATACTTACCACTGCCCCGCTCCTGCTTCCTGACCGCTTCTTCTGCTGCTGCTGCTCCGTCCGTCCATCTGGCCGCCCGCCCGCTCCTCTCTATGGGACGTCATGACGTCTCTCCCATAGCAGCACCGCACAGACACTAGAGGTCAATAATGACCTCTAGTGTCTGTCCCTGGAGCCGGCTGCAGCGGACGCCCACACAGCCCACGGCGTCTGCTGCAGCCGTGAGCTGCTGACTCGAGTATAAGCCGAGGGGGGCTTTTACAGCACAGAAAAATGTGCTGAAAAAGTCGGCTTAAACTCGAGTATATACGGTAGGTCGACAGTCACTAGGTCGACCATGGAAGGTCGACATGTACTAGGTCGACAGGGATAATAGGTCGACATGGTCATTAGGTCGACATGTACTAGGTCGACAGGTCAATATGTCGACATGTTTTTTTTACTGTTTTTGGCGTCGTTTTCTTCGTAAAGTGAAGGGGAACCCCAATTAGTGCACCGCGTCCCCTCGCATTGCTCGCGACTTAGCTCGGCACAGGTTACCATTCCAATTGTAATCCACGTAGATCGTCAAGTATGAAAAATCCAAATCCAAACTCATGTCGACCTTTTGACCTGTCGACCTAGTGCATGTCGACCTAATGACCATGTCGACCTATTGACTAAGTCGACCTAATGCATGCCGACCTTCAGTGGTCGACCTAATGAATGTCGACCTAAGCTGTGTCGACCTAACGACCGTATCCCATGCAGTAACACCTCTTCTCCTGGCTTTAATAACAAAGAACACATGATTTTAATAGAGGAAGTGAGTAGGGATATTGGTTAATACATTTTATACTGGAGTTACAGTGAACTTTAAATGATGCACAGGTATGGATGTGTTGTGCTGCTGATTTGTGGTGAAGTAGTCGTTTTCATATTTAGCTAATGGTTTGACACACGAGACTGAGATCTCTGCTCTCACATATATGTAATACTGAGGCTGAATAATAGATATTATGCCCTTTGTGCACTGTACAGCACATGATAAATACATTCTTGAATATATGTTAAATGTAAACTATATAATGAAACCTTTTCCTCTATTGCTGTAGCCTGCAGGGATAAGATTTATCCTGGACTTGACATGATGGGAACAAACTATAACATTTCGAAAGTTAAGAATGTGGAAGAATGCAGGGAGCGCTGCACCAACGAACAACACTGCCAGTTCTTCACCTATGTTACCGAGAAATTCTACAGCGTACAGCTCCAGTAAGTATGCTACGGCAAATATGGCCTGCTGTATGTACATGGCACCTGTCACTGGCCTAACCAGATTCATATCCAGCCTATACATTTTCCTGGAAATCAGGGGCGGACTGGCCATAGGGTTTACCAGCAAGATTCCTGGTAGGCTGACGTGTCTGGGGTTTCTGTTTTGAGCATTGTCATGTGACCCCACCCCACACATGACAGGCAGCCACCGCACTCAGTACACTGCATTGTCCCCATTCATTCTGTTATTCCATCTCTGCAGTACAGCAATTCTGCCATCCAGCGATGCTGCCATGGCTACACGGTATGTTATATCTCTTGTGCTGCCCATGTCAAATGCGTACAATCAGGCCCTATGAGGAAGGACCCCGCCCCCTTCAATAGACCCCATCCCCTCATCAGAACACACCCCAATTAGGGCTGCTCCCATAAATTTCCCGGGCTGGTTTTCTATCCCAATCCGTCCCTGCTGGAAATAATCCCTAGCATATTGATAAACTGAATTCTACAAACAATGGTTCAGCACACAGTTCCGAAGCCTCCATTACTGATGGACAACTTGTAGAAGAGGATGACAAAGTGATCTTTTTCCTTGAATGTTTGAAGCGAGTGAATAGTTTTCTTTGATGTTGCGATATATATTGAATATTGTAATTAAGAAAATGACCGGTCCTCTTCCTTTCTGCTATTAATGTATGCATCGTTTGACATTATTCCTTCTAGAAACATGTGCTACTTCAAATATTCCGGCAAAGGAATGCCCACAAAGATAAGGCAGCTGGCCAATGTAATTTCCGGCTTCTCATTAAAGTCTTGCGGGAAATCTTCCCTAGGTAAGTATTACGTTTTATGTGGGCAATCTTGTATTTAAATGGCAGTAACTATGTGGGTGGCTGCATTCAGTAACAATAGTAACCAGACATATATTTGTTAATGAACAGGAAGCGTGTTGTATGGATGACAAAGAAATTTTAATACCATATTGACAACAAATGACATGGCTTGTGATACCGTGTGAAATGTGTTTTGTCCTTGGTTACTTACATATAAACCAATAAATTGCCTGTCTTTTATTTATACACTGTTTTTTGTGTTTGCTAAACCCTACACCCCTATTCTAAAACATGGAAAAATACAAATTTCAAACATACTGACGAAGTGTAATTAATATACAACTTAGTGTTATGTACATAAAAATGCACACAAATTGCTAACTAAATGAAACTGTTAACTAATAACCATTGACTTATATATGAAAACGAAATATCATCTCATGTGATAGAACTTATTGTCATGAGACACTATGGGTCTGGCATGATATACCGGCAGAGGAGATGCCAGCTGTCACTATCCCAACAGTGGCATCCCGTCTGGCGGAATACCAGCAGCGAGTCCAGATGCATGCTCGCTGCGCTCGCCATGATTCGGGCCCGGAGGCGTAAACCCACCAATCAAGTGGGAATTAGGGGTGGGTATCAGTAAGGTGGCTTTTATCCAAATGCTGGTGGTCGGGATTCCAGCGTCGGTATGCTAAATGCCGGGGTCCAAACCGCTGGCATTTTGACTGCACTAAATATATATGCTCCCCACTCACAGCAGCACATCTCTGCCCCACCGACAGCAGCCCCTCCTTGCCTCACAATATATATATATATATATATATGGGTTTCATTCCCATGATAGCCCTAACTCTTTGGAGTTTGTATATTCTCCCTGTGCCTGCATGGGTTTCCTCTGAGTACTCCGGTTTCCTCCCGCATCCAAAAATATACTGGTAGGCAAATTGGCTCCTGACAAAATTAACCCTAGTGTTTCTTGTACATCGGCAGGCTAGATGTGCCAAGCGGTTCTTATCTGCCGTCACATTCTATGTTCTAGGCAGAAGAGGGCTAAATAAGAGTGTGTGGCTGCAGAGTGAGTGTGCATGGCTTAGAAGTGTCAGAAGCATATAGTGGACATCAATTTGCACCTACATCATCACATGCAGACAGATTGAGGGGGCAGTATAAACACAGCACTTTGATTTTAGCCAGTAACTTCACTTACCAATAATGTGTTTACCCAAAGATGCCTATACGCTGCCACACGGTATGTGTTACATGGGGCCCTACCAGTGGCGTGCGGTGAGGTTAGTGGCTGGTGAGGCACTGCAGCCATAATGTCTTTCGAGTACCGCGGATGAATCCTATAGCCGCTACTGCCGCTGCCCCCGCCAATGCATCTGCTCCCCTCCTCCACCAGTGGAACCCTGCAGCTCAGTGGCGGAACTAGCGAGCGGTGGGCCCAGGTGCGACAAAATGCTTTGGGCCCCCCCCTCCCCTTCCCATCCAAGTCCACCCCCTCACCCCTGGAGAGGATGATCTGGTGAGGGGGACCTGCTCAGGGCCAGGGAAATGGATACCTAGCAACAGTGCCGTAACTAGCCATTTTAGCGCTGTGTGCGAGAAATGACATCTGATAAAGCTAAATATTTATCTTATTTAAAACCCTTTAAGAGGTCTAAGAACACTGTACGCTATTGACGTATGGAGTACCGTAAGGGTACGCACGTTGCGTAGCAATCGCTTAGCCGTAGTCGAGATGCTCAAGCGTCACGTTCGCTCACGGCCAAGAGATCACAGGCAGGCACGCTATTGGCTGCCGACTAACGTAATGGTTTGCTATAGCGTAGCGGACGCTCGGGACCACGAGGAGATCACCAGCGGCGCTGACGCTCACAATGTTAAACCTTTATATGTAAACCATGAACAATGTATTATACAGGAAAACCTTAGTGTAGTGATAGAGTGTAGATGCAACACAGTGTAACCTTATTAACTTAAAAGATGTTCAAGCGTCACCGACGCTCTGAGAATACTTAACACTATAAGAAATACACAAATACTGGGCTTAGGGTCTAACGCCTTATATGAATGTTATACTTGAAAAAGAATAATACAATACAAGTCATACACTACAATATAACATAGACTAACTAACCAGATAACTACACAGGAAATACAATACAATACAATTATGTTTAAGGGAAAATGAGAGAGAAAGAGGAAGAGAGAGAGAGAGAGAGAGAGAGAGAGATATGGAGAGAGAGAGAGAGAGAGATATGGCTCACAATAACAATAAAGACAATATGATTGCGGAGAAAACTTACGCACAAAGGGAACGATCGCATGCGCCTTTCTGAATATCCAGCTCCCGATTATCAGTGATGAGAACCATTGAAGAGAGTCAGCTGGATCAGGTCGGCTTGTCTATTTATGCCCCACACACAATACAATTCAATGGTCCCTACAATCTCATTGTTCATTGGACACAGGAATTCGTCTTCGCATTATAACAAAAGGTCATAGGTTGATTCATACAGGTGGGCTGAGACCATTTCCAACTGCTCAGGTGGGTGGGAAACTAGGTTTCCCGCCGCATGGATAAGTAAGTGCAAATAATAGTAAATGGACATAAACTTCTTATGTCCATAACTATTCGCACGAGCGATTAATCCGCTTCAAACCAACACCGGAATATTGCTAATTAAATACTCTTCCGATGGATACTAAACACCACTGTATGACCCATGTCTGACCCTTCGTATCAAACAAAGAGGGATCTCTTTGTCCATGAACATGCTATATTAACTAAACTTTCAGAATCTATCAAAGGGACCATGATCTACAAAATACATTATATGGTAAAAATATATATCGATTGAGTCGCCCGCTAGACGCATACAAACTCTACCGTAAATCCGCATATCGTGCGCCTGCGGGTGCACGCGACTGCGAGTATGCGCACGCACGGGAGAGCTCTTGCACGCGCAGCGGGAGCTCGCAAGAGGTGCAAATATGGCAGTGTGCATAGTGATATTTTTCTGACTTTGACAGTCCACCCTTTGGCAGTCAACAATAACTGCCACTTCCTAAAACATTTCAAAACGAGAAAAATATATGTCAAGTGTAAATACATTTCCATGATTGGGTAAGGGAGGAGAGAAGAAGGTGTGGAAAGGGTATGACCTAGTGAGATAGCAGTAGCATGTGTGTATGAATCCATGTTTGGGGGGTCATGTATCATCGTGCCGTACGTGTTTTAGATCAAGCTTCGAGGTATTGCGAAGTATACATTTAAATTCCTTCTTATCCCGCGGTACGGGTCTGTGGATGGGCTGTCAAACTTTACCGAGCTCTTTTCGGATTTTGGTTGCAACAAAATGGGGGAGCACATTTTAGTTGATGATACATGAATGGGGGGTAATATGTGATTGCTGATATCTGTGCCTGTATTCCCTATCGACTATGTGTGTCATTACCTGAAGGTTGTAGAGATGAAGATAAAGAACAATTATGGTAAATGCCGTGGTATTCTATGTCAGGTTAATGAACATTTGTCGGTTGAAGTCTTGTTCGGTGTCTGTTGAATGCAGTCTTCTTTGGGCTTTTGCCAAAAAGTGTGGGCAAAAGCTTTGTCAATGTCCATAGACTTACAAAGGTGTTGGGCTAGCGTAATTTTAAAATTTCTAGGGAAACTGGGGGTCTATGGCATAGTTCATCAAATATCTGTGTATAAGGTTGTCAAAACTTCTTCTTTAATCCATCAGTTGTCTGTATACAGGCTCGTCAAATTCCTCGTCCAAGTGGGTCTTTTTACCTTGGGGAAAACGGAAAAACAGGTGAAAGAAACGGACCGTATAATCGCATTTTCATCACATCATTGTTTCTACCGTTGGGTCATAAATCAAATCCATTGGAATTACAATTTCCTCACTCCTTAGACTCATTACCCTGGTACTACGTTTGCACTTCATTAAAGCCTGACCGCATCTAAATATCAAGCCAATCGATATGACGACACTCAAGATACATAGGAGAAACTTCCCTACATCCATTATGACTCCTTGAGCCCATTCTCCTAAACCAGAGAACCAATTTCGCGGGTTCAACCATGACACCCAACCAGTCAGCTCATTACCCACAGCAGCAAGGGTGAGATTGTGTCTCCTGCGAAATTCCCACTTTAATTGGAGAATATCGTCCATCTTTTGGTCTATGACCTCGACCGGATCCTCGGTACTATTCGTAATATATGTGCAGCATTTCACGCCGTACTGCGTTGCCAGTGTGACACAATATCCACCTGTCACTGCTGTGAGATAATTAAGAACCATTCTATGCTTAACCAGTTCTGTTTTATAAGCTTGAAGCTCTCTTCCAGTATACCTAAAAGTGTCATCATACATTTCTGTGATATTGTCTAATAAATTTGCAAGCGCAGATATGTATCTATAGTTCAGCACTCCTCTAGCGGTGCGAGTGAAATCTAACGCAAGTAGAACCTGAATCCCGGTGGATTCATGGATCATGTCAGAGGCCGAATGCTCCGTCCTTTCTGTCAGTTGCCTTTTAACTACGTGCTCGTAGTGGGTGTGAGTATAAGGAGCTTGGGCACCACGGTGTATATCTTTCATTTTGCTATGCGATACAGTCATTACTTCAGGCAGTACTTTTCCAATATAACACAATCCTTCAGAGTTTGGGGCAAGCCACTTATACGCCTTCCTCCCGCATATGAAATATGCATCATCGGGGAGAACATATGGGACGGAGTAGGACATAACCATATTACATATCCTACCCCTAATTCTCCCATCTGTCTAGTACACGTATCAGTTTGTACGATGTGTGCACAGTATCCTGGTGATACCTCTCCAACTCTCGTAATCCTACTTCCTAGGGTATACCTATATCGGAAAGATTTTTCTCTATTGGCTATGTGGCGTATAAGCTCTGTATCTGTAGGCATTCTATCTGCTCTATATGAAAAGGTCATGGTTTGGTTACTCCATGACACTTCCCAATTTCCCGGCTTTCGGGGATTGGTAATGTTAAAACATATTAGGGATCTATCCACATGATATTGGTGGAGCTTCAAACTAGGAGGACTGGAGATATTAAACCTCCTGTCCACCGGTCTCCCACCCTTTAGCTCAAGTACCTCTCCTACCGTTAAAGGGAATGGTACTAGTCCTGATTTGCTATGACCTTGAGGTACTTGAGAGCATACCCAACAATCTGTTTGATTTAACACACTACCCACTAAGGAGTGATAGTCACTCAATGGATGCCGGTCCATGTGGATATTAAAACTGGATTGGCATTTCTTGATGCACCCATCCTCAACTACATTGTCACAGAGCCTACAGATACAGTTTTCTTCAGCTAACAATCCTTAACAATTCCTTCTATTGTCAATGCTATCGGATCGTTTTCTGATACTCGCCTTTTCTTGTTGGTTAAGTTGTTCTTGGAAAACTACGCCTCCATCTTTGTCATCAGAACCCATTCCAGAACCTCTCTCGACCTCCATGGTACTCTCGCCGGAACAGACTGCTCTGGTCAACATCATGGTCAACAGGAAAATCCGGATCACAGTCTCTTGGGGCAAGTCCATCTTATAGGAGGAAACGGAGAAGAATGAGAAGGGGGAAAAAATAGTTGAGGGAGAGGGGATGGGAAGTGGAGAAAAACAATAAAAGGGAACAGGAAATCGACAACTGCTTCCGATCTTATGATTTTCAATGCTCAGGTGCCGCCTCAGTCCTCTTGGAACAGGCACTCCAGTGATACAACTTCCTCTACCGTCTGTTCCTTATCACGGGACCTCTCTGGATCAGCAACCTTCTTACAGTGGGACGAATGAACCCAAGTCTCTCTCTCGGCAACCTTCAATGCTGTAGTGCTAGTCAATAAGACTTGGTATGGTCCTTCCCATCTGTCAATAAGGCAACCTGAGCGTAGAAAATTCCGTATCATTACATAATCACCAGGTTCAATGTCATGACAATTACTATCTGGTAAATCAGGAATCACTAACTTCAAATTATCATTTTGATTCCTCAGCTGTTTACTCATTTTAACCAGGTACTTTACAGTCACTTCATTGTTACACTTCAAATCATCCTGAGGGTTAATCATAACATGCGGTTGTCGACCAAATAAGATCTCAAAGGGAGACAGATTAAGAGGGGACCTGGGAGTGGTTCTGATGCTGTATAGTACAATGGGTAAAGCTTCTGGCCATGTCAATCCTGTCTCTGCCATAACTTTGCTCAGTTTATTTTTAATAGTGCTGTTCACTCTTTCCACCTTCGCACTCACCTGGGGACGGTATGGAGTGTGCAGCTTGCTATCAATTCCCATCAACTTACACATTCCTTGAAAGACATCACCTGTAAAATGGGTACCCCTATCACTTTCAATTATTCTAGGGATACCATATCTACATACAAATTCCTGCACAATTTTCTTAGCAGTAAACATAGCGGTATTTGTGGCCGCAGGAAATGCTTCGACCCAATTTGAGAATACATCTATACAAACAAGTACATATTTCAAATTTCGACAAGGGGGTAATTGAATAAAGTCAATCTGTATTACCTGAAAAGGGCCGCCTGTAGGTGGGATATGAGATGGTTCTGTTGGTATTGCCTTTCCGATATTCTTTCTTAAGCAGGTAAGGCATGACATTGCTCTCTTACTCGCATGAGATGAAAATCCTGGGGCGCACCAATATGCTCTTACCAACTTGCACATTCCCTCCTTGCCCAGATGAGTCAGCCCGTGTGCTGCCTCAGCTAAACATGTAAGATATGCTCTGGGGGCCACTGGTTTACCTTGTCCATCCGTCCAGAGTCCTGAGGACTCCTGGCCATATCCCTTTGCCTTCCAGACTGCCTTTTCCTGTGTGGAACACAAATTTTGCATTTCACACAACTTCTGTGTGTTGATGGTATTAAATACCATCAGTTGTGTGGTGTCTGTCTGTCTGGGGGTACCAGCTGCTAACTTAGCAGCTTCGTCTGCTCGGCTGTTACCAAGTGATACTGGGTCCTGGCTATATGTGTGTGCTTTACACTTGATAACAGCCACTCTGTCGGGTTCCTGTATCGCTGTTAGAAGCCTTTTGATGTGAGCTGCATGCGCTACCGGTGTACCAGCTGCCGTCATGAAATTTCTGAGGCGCCATAGGGCTCCGAAATCATGGACTACCCCGAATGCGTATCTGGAGTTGGTGTAGATATTGGCTGATTTGCCCTTAGCCAATTCACATGCTCTGGTTAGGGCGACCAGTTCAGCAACCTGGGCTGAGTGAGGTGGGCCTAGCGGTTCAGCTTCTATGGTGCCTTGGTCGTCTACGACTGCTTATCCAGTACACAAGTCTCCCGAGTCTGACTGTCTGTGACAACTACCATCCGTGTAGAAGGTAAGATCTACATCTTCCAGTGGGTTGTCACTGATGTCAGGCCTTGCGGTGAAATTTTGGGTCAAATATTCCATACA
The DNA here is from genome assembly GCF_028390025.1 of Pseudophryne corroboree. Lineage (NCBI taxonomy): Eukaryota > Metazoa > Chordata > Amphibia > Anura > Myobatrachidae > Pseudophryne > Pseudophryne corroboree. Next base: position 1,036,996,637 of record NC_086444.1, read on the forward strand.
ATCATGTGTGTCCTCCTTTGTATTAAATCCTCCTTCCCCATCACTCTCATCCTCCACCCTTTGTGCCTGTCCAGGCACACCTGGGAGATATGTTGCAGGATTTAATGCACTGCATCTCCTTATGGTGATGTTTACGGGGGCCATTAGTGCCAATTCCCATCTTGTAAACCGCGCTGATGAGACGTGCCTGGTTTGGGTAGAATTTAGCAAGGCTGACACTGCATGTGGTGTATGAATTGTGAGGTTGGGACCTAGCACTACATCTTCGCTTTTCGTTACTAGCAATGCTATCGCAGCAACGCTTCGCAAGCATGTGGGGAGGGATCGCGCTACCGTATCTAGCTGAGCGCTGTAGTATGCTACCGGCCTGCTGGTATCACCATGCTTTTGGGTTAGGACGCCTGCCGCGCAACCAGCACTTTCTGTTCCGTACAGCTCAAAGGGTTTCCCATAGTCTGGCATACCTAATGCTGGCGCCTGCGTTAGGCACTGTTTAAGTCTCTCAAATGCCATTTCGGACTCGTCTGTATGCGAAATCCGATCAGGTTTGTTTGAGGAGACCATCTCCTGCAAAGGTAATGCCAGAATGGAAAATCCTGGGATCCAGTTACGGCAATACCCACACATTCCTAAAAACGTTCTGATCTGTTGCTGGGTTTGAGGCAGAGTCATGTCTCTAATTGCTTGAATTCTATCAGCGGTCAGGTGTCTCAGTCCTTGTGTTAGACAGTGTCTCAAGTATTTTACTTTAGTTTGGCATAATTGCAACTTGTCTTTGGAAACCTTGTGTCCTGTGTCTGAAAGATGAAACAGGAGCTGTTTCGTATCCTTCAGGGACGCTTCCAATGAATCTGAACACAGTAGTAAATCATCCACGTACTGTATCAATATTGATCCATTCTCTGGTTGGAAAGACTGTAAACAATCATGCAAAGCCTGGGAAAATATACTTGGACTGTCTATGAAACCTTGTGGTAATCGAGTCCAGGTGTATTGGACTCCTCTGTATGTAAATGCAAACAAATATTGGCTGTCAGGGTGCAGAGGTACCGAAAAGAAAGCGGAGCAGAGGTCAATAACAGTGAAAAATTTCGCAGTGGGAGGGATTTGCATAAGGATGACAGCTGGATTTGGCACTACGGGGAACTGACTCTCAACTATTTTGTTAATCCCCCTTAGATCCTGCACTAGCCGGTAACCCCTCCCCCCACTCTTTTTCACAGGGAAGATGGGACTATTGGCTGTGCTGGATGTTCTTACCAGAATGCCCTGTTGTAGCAAGCGCTCTATTACGGGATACACTCCTAACTCCACCTCTGGCTTCAGAGGGTATTGTGGGATTTTTGGAGCTATCCTACCATCTTTTACTTGTACAACTACTGGAGCTACGTTTGCCATTATTCCAGTGTCTTGTCCATCTTTAGTCCAAAGTGACTCTGGTATCTGGGATGTCATTTCTTCTACTTGGGATGGAGTCCTATTTGTCATAACGGTATGTGTCATTAATTTTGATGGGGAGTCTAACATGTCTCGCACTTCCTGAGCGTGATTCTCAGGTATGTCCAAGAATACACCTTCAGGAGTGCAATAAATGACGCACCCCATTTTACACAATAAGTCTCTTCCCAGGAGATTAGTCGGTGCCGATGCAGCCAGCAAAAAGGAATGCTTGGTGTGTAAAGGCCCTATTGTAATCTCGGCTGGTTTGCTAACAGGGTAATGCTGGACTACTCCCGTTACTCCCATGGCTGGAATTGTCTTACCAGTGGTTCTCATGCCCACTGTCGAATTTATCACTGATTTGGCCGCCCCCGTATCTACAAGAAAGTTTAATGATTTACCAGCTACATTAATTGCAATTTCGGGTTCACTTCCAAGACTTGCAATCAATTTTACTGGCTGCAGATTACAGGTATGGCCACACCCCTATTGGGTATGGTGACCTCCCTGAATCCCGCTGGCAGCAACTACTTGTGAAGGAGTTAACTGGGAACTAGCAGAGGCTTGCCAGTCTCTGTTCGGGGGGTATCTTTTTGTTTCCCCTGCATGTGGCTCATAACTCCGTCTTTGTGGACCCTGATCCCAATTTCGTGTGTCCTGTCGTGGTCTAGGGGGTTGGTATGATTTTTGTGAATTTTTCACTCTACAGTCTCGTGCCATGTGTCCCTGTCTATGACAAGAATAACAAGTTACCACATTTGACTTACCCACAGGGTTTGGTGATTTATACAAAGGCTGCCTTGTGGTCAGGGCCTGTATACTTACGGCCATTAATTTATCACCTTGTAATTCCCTGTGTCTGGTGATATTCCGATCGTGATCAATAGCTGCCTCTCTCAAAGTAGCCACCGACAGACCTCGCCAACATGGTTGCGTGGTCTGTACCCTTGTTTTTAATGCTTCTTTCAAACCATCCATTAACACAGATACTGCTACTTCTCTATGGTTTATGTTGGTTTTAATGTCCTCTATGCCTGTGTATTTAGCCATCTCTAATAATGCCCTGTGAAAATACTCTGCAGCTGTTTCTGACTCTTTTTGTTTAATGGAGAAAATCTTGTTCCATTTAACTACAGCTGGAAAATACTCCTTTAACTGTAAATGTATTCTTTTTACGTTGTCTTTGTTGTACACATCTGTAAGAGGTACATCCTGATCCAATCCACAGTCAGCTAAAAATTGAGCTGAGTCGACATTGGAGGGTAAACAAGCCCTCAGCAATACCTGCCAGTCTTTGTTATTGGGCTCTAAAGTGTTCCCTAGGTCTCTGATGTATTTCTGGCTAGCAACTAAGTCTTTCCTAGGGTCAGGGAATTCAGTCACTATGGTTCTTAATTCCATTCGGGAAAATGGGCTGTACATGGCAATGTTTCTGATAGGAGTGACTCCTGTGGTGTCAGTTTTTCCATTTGGCACTGCTATTACCCTAACAGGATTTAGTCTAGCAACATCATTCTGTGTAGATTCTACAGCCTGTGGTGAAATGGTTTCAGCATAGTGTATGGTGCCGTACTTACCCGTAGATACGACCTCACCTGTCCCTCCGCTAGGGGCCTTTGTTACTAATCTTAAGGGTTGGGCATTGCCTACTGTAGTTTCTGATATGGTGGCTGCTAGAGAGAGCGCCGATATTGTTGCCGATTCGTCCTCTTGATCACACTCCTGGGGAAAGTTCAAAACAGGGTACAACTTGCACGGGTTAATACTTGCATTGGTTAACTTATTAACATTTACACAGTTGCTAAGTGTTTGTTTGTTACACCCTAATGCGTCATTCTCCGCAACCAATTTCTCTCCTGATATGTAAGGTGGCGGCGGGGCCGTGGCTATCAGTTTCTTGATAGGGTTAGATCCCGCCGCCTGAGCCAATCCTCTCTGTATTTCACCCTCCTGTTGCCATAACTGCAAATAATCATAATGTTTGATCCGTCTCTTTGTTGATTTAATGAGACATATCCTCCTCCTTAGATTTTGTAACACTTCTGGGCTAAAGCTGCCTACTCTTGGGAACTTCTCCCCGTCATGTACCGTCATTCTCTCCCATTCATCACATAAAACTTCTGTGTGTGAACCGTATTTTTAACACATTACGTACCTTGCCGACCCGATTGGTCGGTTCACTGAATCAACCCGAACCGAGGTTGATCGCCCCCTACCTGAACAATTGGCCCCCATACCTGTAGGTGTTGCTTTCTTCAGCGAACCCATACAAAACCAAAATGTTCAAGATAGGCTGACGGTGGCGGTTTACCGAGTACCCCACTCACTCGCCCACGCCGACCAATACGACCTACACACTGTCCTAGTGCTGGCGTACTCGACCCAGGGCCCCTGCGACCTGAACCGCTATTTACTGGAACATGTGAGGGTGATCCGCAGAGCACTTACTCTTTCCAGTAACTATTGGTTGCTGGATAGTTCCCAAGTGACTGACGAACCTCCCTTAAAATAAAAAAAATTAGACAAATCACGTTAGAATGTACAAATAGCGTTTATGACCCCTTTCGTACACAAATGGCACTGGGTCAGATTACTAACTAATGCACACAATTACGTGCGGTACAATCGTTCTGCACATAAGCAACTAATCTTATGTGCGGAGCGACCAGTGGAATTGAAAATTACGGCTGCGAATTCCTTCAGCCAGAGCTTTATGGCCTATATGGGTTCCGCACCAACCCTTCCTGGTGTTGTGCTACTTGTCTCTATAGCGGACTTCTTAGTCTGCTGTAACTGGACCTCCTGGTCTTGTTATAAGACCTCCTGGTCTGCTGCTACAGTGTGACCTCCTGGTCTGCTACACTCTAATGCTCAAATTTTATGTTTAACAAGGGATGCCTCCCTAGCCACCATGTACGTCACTTACATGCATGTACCTCACGAGAACTCGACTTCTTGTGGTTCAACCTCAAAAATTGTAGAACTTATATAATTGCAAACACTCACTCACCACATGTACACTTTTGTTTCTATTTCTATTTCTGCGCAGAAATTTTCTTTCCTTTAGACCAGATGTGTTGTAAATTTGGAGAAGGATCTGTTAGTCTAAATTTCGGACACTAAAATCGATTTGCGCTATTTATCGCGTTGCCACCTTTTCGCCTGTTAAAATAACACTAGCGTGTGATTTGAGTTACGTGGGCGTACCCGGACGCTCCGTTGCGTAATATATGCTGCGTGCGTCGGCCTTTGAGTTGCGTACGCGAGTCTCAGCCCTTTGTTAGAGACATGTGTACACAAAGCAAATATCCACCGTAACACAATTTACACGTTTATCAATGTAGATGATCCTCGATCATCTACCGAACCCCACACCAATCTCTCCTTGTATCTTTAGGTAGAGCTGCGTGCGTGCTTTGCAATTTACACCTTAATGTATTACTTTTACACTTTAACTATGAAATAGCGACAAATCTCTCTTAGCACGTTTATCAATTATAAAATGGCAAACAGGAGAGTGATATATGAAAATACACGAATGAAAAAGAAATGCAAATATGCGTGTGTGCGTACGCAAGACAGAAATAAACAGTTTTAAAAGACACTAGCGTGTTGTTCTTACCTCCGGTTCCGGATTCCTTCAGCACCCTTTACTAAGTGAAGCAGACGCTTATCCAGGCAGCACTACGAGGAATATGATCTCCCGCCCTTTGCTGATGGATAATGTCTGCTGAAATTACCTAGCAGAGATATGTGAAGGACGGACGAGCCGCCAATTGATAAAGCTAAATATTTATCTTATTTAAAACCCTTTAAGAGGTCTAAGAACACTGTACGCTATTGACGTATGGAGTACCGTAAGGGTACGCACGTTGCGTAGCAATCGCTTAGCCGTAGTCGAGACGCTCAAGCGTCACGTTCGCTCACGGCCAAGAGATCACAGGCAGGCACGCTATTGGCTGCCGACTAACGTAATGGTTCGCTATAGCGTAGCGGACGCTCGGGACCACGAGGAGATCACCAGCGGCGCTGACGCTCACAATGTTAAACCTTTATATGTAAACCATGAACAATGTATTATACAGGAAAACCTTAGTGTAGTGATAGAGTGTAGATGCAACACAGTGTAACCTTATTAACTTAAAAGCTGTTCGAGCGTCACCGACGCTCTGAGAATACTTAACACTATAAGAAATACACAAATACTGGGCTTAGGGTCTAACGCCTTATATGAATGTTATACTTGAAAAAGAATAATACAATACAAGTCATACACTACAATATAACATAGACTAACTAACCAGATAACTACACAGGAAATACAATACAATACAATTATGTTTAAGGGAAAATGAGAGAGAAAGAGGAAGAGAGAGAGAGAGAGAGAGAGAGAGAGAGATATGGAGAGAGAGAGAGAGATATGGCTCACAATAACAATAAAGACAATATGATTGCGGAGAAAACTTACGCACAAAGGGAACGATCGCATGCGCCTTTCTGAATATCCAGCTCCCGATTATCAGTGATGAGAACCGTTGAAGAGAGTCAGCTGGATCAGGTCGGCTTGTCTATTTATGCCCCACACACAATACAATTCAATGGTCCCTACAATCTCATTGTTCATTGGACACAGGAATTCGTCTTCGCATTATAACAAAAGGTCATAGGTTGATTCATACAGGTGGGCTGAGACCATTTCCAACTGCTCAGGTGGGTGGGAAACTAGGTTTCCCGCCGCATGGATAAGTAAGTGCAAATAATAGTAAATGGACATAAACTTCTTATGTCCATAACTATTCGCACGAGCGATTAATCCGCTTCAAACCAACACCGGAATATTGCTAATTAAATACTCTTCCGATGGATACTAAACACCACTGTATGATCCATGTCTGACCCTTCGTATCAAACAAAGAGGGATCTCTTTGTCCATGAACATGCTATATTAACTAAACTTTCAGAATCTATCAAAGGGACCATGATCTACAAAATACATTATATGGTTAAAATATATATCGATTGAGTCGCCCGCTAGACGCATACAAACTCTACCGTAAATCCGCATATCGTGCGCCTGCGGGTGCACGCGACTGCGAGTATGCGCACGCACGGGAGAGCTCTTGCACGCGCAGCGGGAGCTCGCATGAGGTGCAAATATGGCAGTGTGCATAGTGATATTTTTCTGACTTTGACACATCGGAGCCCCCCCCTATGTAAAACAGGACAGTGCGCACCGTAGGCGCGCGCAAAAAATATAGGGGCATGACTTCGTGGGGTAGGGGTGTGGCCACAAAATACCACCAATTCATAGTACGGTGCACAGTAGTTTCCATTATTCAAATTGCGCCGCACAGTAGCACCACTACACCAGGTAGAGCCCCTTTTACACATTACGGCGGACAGATTCCCCTTTTTACACATTACGCCAGACAGCGCCCTCTTTTTACACATTACAGCAGACAGCGTCCCCCTTTTTACACATTACGGCAAACCGCATCCCCTTTTTACACATTACGGCAGACTGCGTCCCCTTTTTACACATAACGGCAGACAGCGGAGCCCTTTTTACACATTACGGCAGACAGCGTCCCCCTTTTTACACATTACGGCAGACATCGCCCCCCTTTTTACACATTACAGCAGACAGCGTCCCCCTTTTTACACATTACGGCAGACAGCGCCCCCTTTTTACACATTATGGCAGACAGCGTCCTACTTTTTACACATTACGTCAGACAGCGCCCCCCTTTTTACACATTACGGCAGACAGCGTCCTCCTTTTTACACATTACGGTAGACAGCGTCCTCCTTTTTACACATTACGTCAGACAGCGCCCCCCTTTTTACACATTATGGCAGACAACGTCCTCCTTTTTACACATTACGGCAGACAGCGTCCTCCTTTTTACACATTACGGCAGACAGCGCCCCCCTTTTTACACATAACGGCAGACAGCGTCCTCCTTTTTACACATTACGTCAGACAGCGCCCCCCTTTTTACACATTACGGCAGACAGCGTCCTCCTTTTTACACATTACGGCAGACAGCGTTCTCCTTTTTACACATTACGGCAGACAGCGTCCTCCTTTTTACACATTACGGCAGACAGCGTCCTCCTTTTTACACATTACGGCAGACAGCGTTTCCCTTCTTACACATTACGGCAGACAGCGCCCCCCCTTTTTACACATTACGTCAGACAGCATCCTCCTTTTTACACATTACGTCAGACAGCGCCCCCCTTTTTACACATTACGGCAGACAGCGTCCTCCTTTTTACACATTACGGCAGACAGCGTCCTCCTTTTTACACATTACGTCAGACAGCGCCCCCCTTTTTACACATTACGGCAGACAGCGTCCTCCTTTTTACACATTACGTCAGACAGCGTCCTCCTTTTTACACATTACGGCAGACTGCGTCCCCCTTTTTACACATAACGGCAGACAGCGTCCTCCTTTTTACATATAATGGCAGACAACATCCTCCTTTTTATACATTACGGCAGACTGCGTCCCCCTTTTTACACATAACGGCAGACAGCATCCCTTTTTACACATAACGGAGAGAGAAAGAGGGAAAGACACAGTGCCAGGGAGAGAGAGACAATGTACCACTCATTATTCACATTACACTACACCATATTCACCTTATTCACATCAGGTGGCTCAGCAGCACCCCCACACACTGATTGAATATAAAAATGTAGACTCAGCAGTGCCAGGGTATGAGGAAGGATGCCAGGAGAGAGCAGCCGCAACAAGCCCGTGTCCTGCAGTCGGAGAATGACGTCAAGGTATGGTCCTGCCATCAACCCGCCTGTACCCTCAGATGTGTGGCCGGCTGCTGGTTGAATACAGTTAAAGCGCGAGTACCGTGTCCGGGCACTACAGGTCCATCCCTACATTGTGCCTGGCTCAGCGTGCATATAATGCCGCCCGCCACTTGCCCCACGCACAGTCTTTCCCGGCTGCTAAGCCACGCCCCTCACTGCTGCCTCCGCACAACGTCCAGGGGCCGGCTCTTGCTGCTGCCGGCTCATATGTATGTGCTGTCACCCGATTGGAGCTGAGAGCTCCGATCGCGGAAAGCAGCTAGAGCCGCCGGCGCAACCCGCCTCTGTTCACTGCTGCAATTTGATCCTCTGGCAAGTTGGCAGCGGCGCCTCTCATGTTTGGGGGGGCGAGCTGCCCCCTCCCCCCCTTCCCGTTTTGACGCCTCTGGCGGCATGTAATGAGTCAGTTTGACTCATTACATGCCACGCTGTCTTTAGGCCCCTTGACAGAGGCGGGCACCAGTGCAAGGCACTGCTTGCACCGGGTTGGTTCTATATCGGAGTGGGAAAAGGGACCTTCTGACATACCTAGGGGAGGAGATACGTCACCAGGTGGAGGAGCTACAGCCGTACAGGGTACCCGAAAAGTACCCTCGCGGGCTCGATTCGCTCGCCACGCTTCGGGCTCGGTGGCTCGCTCCGCTCTGCTGGCCTAGCGCCTCCCTTTTGTGTCGTGGCTTCTCCCCCTGATGGAAAAGGTCCCTTAGCCCACTTGAATCTAGCATCAACCCTGGCAGTAGTTCCGCCACTGCTGCAGCTACTGACTTCTTCCCCTTCCTCCGCATTCATGGAGCCCCACAGCAGTGGACTCCCCCCCCTCCCCACCATCAGAGCCCCGCAGCAGAGGTATTCATCCCCCCCCCCCTCCCTCTCCTTACCGATGGAGCCCCGCAGCAGTCTTCTCCCCTCTCCCCCTAACCCCCCTCCTCTCCTTACTGCTAGAGACCCGCACCAGAGGTCTTCTCCCCTCTCCCCCCAACCCCCCCTGTCCTTACCGCCGGAGCCCCGCAGTAGAGGTCTTCTCCCCTCTACCAGTCCCCCCCCCTCCTCTCCTTACCGCTGGTGACCCGCACCAGAGGACTTCTTCCCGCAGGGTGTTCCCCGGAGCCCTGGTGCTGTCTGTGCGTGAAAGTGAGCGGTGGACGGCCCTGGGAGGGGGCAGGACCTTCGCTGCAGTTCTGCTCTCCCTGTATATAATGCGGCCGCCGCGACTTTAATCTCCTGCGGGTGAAGCCGGGGGGTTGGAGGGGAAGGAGAGAAATGGGTATTATCGGCCGCCGCTGATAAGATTGGGGGGGGGGGGGAGGAAGGAGGGGGAGGGAGTCTGATGCTCAAGTCAGCCGGCCCAGGAATTGGGGGTGGTCCGGCCCAGCCCACTGCCCAATCACATCAGTGTTAGGGACAGGGGCGTGCATTCATATGGGCTGAAAGCACGCCCCTGTCACAGAGGCACTCACACTAGTGCCGCTTACAGGGTTTTTTCTTAATGGGCTTCTACAGCCCGATGTTTAGCCCCGCCCCCCGCTTCCGGCCGAAACATATTGACAGCAGGAGGCACCGAGAGTGGTGCCTCTGAACTCATGTAAAACTTTTTTTACATTATTAAAATAATAGAAAGGATAAAGCAGATACTTATGACACAGAATCTGTGTCATAAGTATCTTCTTTGTATTTTAATCATTAAGGACAGGGGAGGCACTGCCTCCCCTGCCTCCCCTGACTGCACGTCCCTGCGCCCTACCTATTTTGTCAGTCCAGGGCCCCACAATTTCTGATGGCAACCCTGCTCAGGTCTATGAAAAAATAGTGCAGCTGTCATGTTCCCACTGTGCATGCGCAGATCACTGGTAAAATAGCGCAGATCACTGGTAAAATAGCGCAGCTCCAATTTCTAAGTGATTTGTGCAGTGCTGCTGCAGGACTACAGAGGGATAAGTATTACAGAAGATTTTGTGTGTATATATATATATATACAGATGGAGCCACACTAGTCATGGCTCCATCTGTGCCAGGCGTGCCTAGCTGCTACAGTGTCTCCGTCCGGGCGGACGGATCGCCTAGTCACGCCAGGAGTGCACGCCTGCGATGGAGCCGCCTCAGTGTATATATATATATATATATATATATATATAAAAGCACGCACGCACACACGCACACACAGAGTATATATGCAATACCCTTGTGTATAACTTCCTTTTTATATGCCAAGAATATAAGATGAATTATTGAATTCTGCAGCGGAATCTCTATTTCAATTAGGATGTGTTTTATCCTCACTTCACAAACAAGGTTATATAGACGAGAGCTTTAGGTTATTAAGTGTCACCAATCTACCTTGCTTGCCTGCATCTCGAATAGTAATGAGGGGGTTGTTCTTTAGCTGACATAATGCCTTCTCTCAAGTTCATATAACCAATGCTTTGCTCAAGTTCATATAACCAACATCACTGCTGAAATTTCTATATTTGAAACAGTATAATACTTCTAGTGCTGATCCCTGGGCTGGTATAGGATAAAATACAAATTTCTTTCATTTTGGGATTGTTTTGAGAAACTCTGAATTGTCTAACAAATAGATAAGATCATTTATACTTTGATGTTATTGCATTGTAAAACATTGATTTTTATCCCACAGTGACCTATTATGATTTTCCTGAACTTCAAAGACCTTGAATAATAAATTTTCTTCCAAAAAATGTTTACATGAATGAATAATACATAATTGGTTTGGGCCCTTATTCAGTTTTGCAGAGGAAATTGTATCCAAAACCCAGGCCGTGCATCAGTAAACACTGGTTAAAAGGGAGGAGAGAAGAGTGTAGTGTAGGGCAATGGGGAATTCTCATACTAAGGAGAAAGTATTGAGTAGTGTACTGTAACAAAATATACTGGCACTATATAAGTAAATGTTTATAAATAAATAAATATTGGCAGAGCAGACCGCTAGCCAGTAGGAAAATATTCACATTGTCCAGCACAAGTTTTAGCATCACAGAGGTTAGTCATCTCAACAAATGACTTAAATGTGCACATATGATGAAAGGAAAAAAATTTGATCGATTCATTGAACGAATTTGTAAGAAAATTGACTGTTGTGGTTTTTACCGGACACAAGCCTGAGGATCACCATTAGAAGTCCTTTATCCTTTTGTCACTAAGGGGCATATTTATCACAATCCACATCTCAGATGCAGATGGGATGTGATAAATTTGATCAAATCCACAATGCGATAATTGAATACATTGCGGGGATGTCCCTCCGAATCCACTTACTGCAATTCTCACTGTATTTTTTGTGAAAAACACATTGAGATTATGTCCGCGCATGTGCCGTCACCAGCTACCACTCGCAAACACCCCTCCTCCGATTACACTTACCTGCGGCCAGTTGCGGTGATCCGGAAGGACAGCTGGTCATCTGATCTTGTGCTCTGCTGTGACCTCCGGTGCTGTAAAGTGAGATGCCAGCTTTACCGCATCACTTTACTACACCGGGGTCACAGCAGGAGAACAGTGACCAGATGACTGGCTGCCCCCACCGGATCACTGGTCACCAGACCCTGGGTACAGGTATTATATTTTTTTCTAACTTTTTTTTTTCTTCACACAGTGATCAGTCTGTTGGGGGGGGGGAGGGGGGCATTCAACTGTTATTGCACCCCCAATCTCCCGTCTAAAGTGAGGGGCGATATTCAACTGCCTCCAATTATCGCGCTGATCGTGCCCATTACACTCAGGTTTAGGTGCGCAAAGCACCTAAACCCAACTAAAGATATTTCGGGCAGATTACATTTCCCATTACAAGTATGGGAATGTGAATTTTAGGACTTTGAGGAGAATTTTGCTAATTCTTCCCCAGTTGCCCTCTAGTACATTCTGGTACAGGTTGAGTCTCCCTTATCCAAAATGCTTGGGACCAGAGGTATTTTGGATATGGGATTTTTCCGTATTTTGGAATAATTGCATACCATAATGAGATATCATGGTGATGGGACCTAAATCTAAGCACAGAATGCATTTATGTTACATATACACCTCATACACACAGCCTGAAGGTAATTTTAGCCAATATTTTTTATAACTTTGTGCATTAAACAAAGTGTGTCTACATTCACACAATTCATTTATGTTTCATATACACCTTATACACACAGCCTGAAGGTCATTTAATACAATATTTTTAATAACTTTGTGTATTAAACAAAGTTTGTGTACATTGAGCCATCAAAAAACAAAGGTTTCACTATCTCACTCTCCCTCAAAAAAGTCCGTATTTCGGAATATTCTGTATTTTGGAATATTTGGATATGGGATACTCAACCTGTAATACTAAAATAATGTGAAAAGGTTGTGAAAACATCCTTTTTCACATTATAATAATAATAAAAATTATTTTGATAAATATTGCTGTGAGGATCTTAGTCATGACAATGGTAATGCTACTGTACTGTACTGTAGACTGTATGAACTTGGAGAAAAGCAGAGGAGTTAGCAGTACACCACTTTAAGCAAAATCACCTCATTACTATTCGGGAGGCAGACACGGAAAGTTGTGTGGTGACACTTAACAAGTAAGATTTTATTGACAAGGGTTTTAGCTTATTAAGTGATGATAAAGCCTGTCTTATATTAAATGGAGATCTCTCTCTCTAGGAAATTTAATAATTCACTTAAACAACTTATACTGTAAGCTTAGCATACGAAAGTGAAGTTATACACAAGGAGGAAGAAGGTTCTATGGAGCTTCCTGAGATCTCACATTTGTAACATAACCAAGAAATAGATAAACATCTTTGAAAACATCTAGCAAGGCACATTTAATGTCTCACATCAAGTATCCAGATATTTTTTAAAATGTTTGAAATTCACCACATACTAAAATGATGAGATGAATTAAAGCACAATACTATATTCTGTACGGGGATGCAGTCAATTTACCGACAATCAAAATCCTGAAGGTCAAAATACCGACAGCAATTGACCGACGGTCAAAATATTGATATAGTCAAAATACCAATATTTAAAATACAGACAAGGTCAAAATACCGACATTTATAATGTTGACAGGTCAAAAAGTCGACATAAGTTTTTCATGATTTTTTTCATTGAAACCGACTTGTTCATACTTTACCATCCCAGTGGACCTGGAGGGGGAATATAATAGTGTGCCGAGCGCAGTGAGGCACCGTGCTCGAAGCATGGCGAGGAGACGCGGTACACTTATATGGTGTCCACATAGTAACATAGTAACATAGTATCTGAGGTTGAAAAAAGACAATTGTCCATCGAGTTCAACCTATTTGTGGTCTCCTATGCATGATGATTTGGCTAAAGTTTCTGACTGATGCTGCTGTCAGCCGTTGCATTTTATCCCTATTTATAGTAACTATAATGCATGACTATGCACCATACCCCTGGATATCCTTATCCATTAGGAATTTATCTAACCCATACTTAAAGGTGTTGACAGATTCCGCCATTACAACTCCCTCGGGCAGGGAATTCCAAACACGTATTGTCCTTACCGTGAAAAAGCCTTTACACCGTATTGTGCGGCATCTCCTCTCCTCTAACCTGAGCGAGTGTCCACGAGTACTCTGTGTTGATCTAACCAAAAACAGGTCCCGCGCAAGCTCTGTGTATTGTCCCCTTATATATTTGTAGATGTTGATCATATCCCCTCTTAGTCTCCGCTTTTCCAATGTAAACATGCCTAGTCTTTCAAGCCTTTCCTTGTATTCCATCGTCTCCATGCCCTTAATTAGTTTGGTCGCCCTCCTCTGTACCTTTTCAAGCTCCAGGATATCCTTTTTGTAGTAAGGTGCCCAGAATTGTACACAGTATTCAAGGTGTGGCCTCACTAGTGATTTATATAACGGGAGTATAATACTCTCGTCCCTAGCATCAATACCCCGTTTTATGCATGCTAATATCTTATTAGCCTTATTAGACCTATGTCGACACACATGCCAAAAATCAAAGAAAAGCGAGTGTCGGCATTTGACATATCGACATTTTACATGTCGGTATTTTGACCATGTCGGCATTTTAAATGTCGGGATTTTGACCGTTGGTCAATTGCTGTCGGGATTTTGACCATCGGGATTTTGATTGTAGGTATTTCATATCGATCCCACTGTACGTGCTTCAAATAACCACCAGAATACTATAAGCAAGTACCATCTAAACTTATAAAACATATAAGACAATAGAAATTAGTAATGTTACTTTCAGCACTGGGTGATTCTTGATCTTCTCAGTTAATCGATCTTCCAATACACATGTAAGAAAAGAACTTAGGACCTGATTCTGAGTCACATGCAGCAGCATCTCTGTCTACGTCTTTTCCCGGTAGCATGCCTGCGACTTTATGCAAATGCATGCCCTTCCTTGGTGTACAGAGGTGTGTCTGAATTTGCAAGGACTGGGATGTCCACTTTGACCATCTTTAAATTAAAGAACAATTATGATATTTACCAGTTCTGGGCTAGGTGGTTTATTTCTTCAGGATTTCTATTAAGGATTGTTAAGTCTTCCAGATTTCCACCATGTTTCTTTAAATACCTTGGCAATCACAGCCACATGGCACATAGGGAGAACAGGCACACACATGCACACACAAACTTGCTTATTGAATATAGTCACATGTTAGTCACCTAGCTCATGGCAGGTTAAGACTACAACATGAAATTTGAAACGCTGATTTTTTTTCTGTCTCATTTCATAATGTGTGTTAATTAATATTGATTGAGCACTCTTTGAGACACTGTTATGTTGGAGATGATCTGGACTTTGGTGGCATAGTTTGCTTAGGTGTCTAGGCAGGTGATAGCTACTGTATACATTATACATGGTGATGGTTCCCTTTCGGTGGACATGGGGGACTCCAACCCCTTTAAATAAAAAAAAGTGCCTACGTTTGAGTTTTCCCCCTGGAAGAAGCTAGGAAGGGATATGCAGCTCACTGCTTGACACCAGGGCAGCTTAAGAGAGGAGTAGGGCCATGTGCAGTCACTGTGCAGAGGTCCATGTGAACTGCAGAATCTGCACCCATCACAAATATAATACTGGCTCTTGTCATTGTAAGTCTATGAAGAGGGGGTGGAGCTAAAATGAAGCAATGCTCATAGAATTGCATCTCATTGGCCTCACCCCCTCCACATGGACCTACGATTTGCAGAATTATGTTGCCTGTCGCACCTATTTCACTAGCAAGTTGGTGGAATTCAGGAAACTCCTGTACTTTCCAGAAGAACAGTTAAATACAGATGTGTCCTCTTACATCAAGCCTCAAAACGCCATGCAGCACAAGATGCCTGGTGCGAAGGAGCCGCCAGGTCCTGTGCAACTCTGCTAGCGGTGAACGTCTTTTATTACTGAAAATATGTCTTACTAGGGCGCACCAGGAGACTGTGCTGGTTAATATGATATGCAACATGTATATCTGTGTGCCAATGAGTCTGTATACGAAGCACAACAGAACTTGACGTGGAAAAAGTTGCAGCCGCTGCATTGTAGCACTTGGTATACAGTTTCAGAGACTTAGTTGCACACAATATAAAAGTGTCACATTGTCACGGTTCGGTTTGTCTGTGGACCCGAACTGGAATATTTGGCCCGCTTTGAGTCTGTGGTGAGCATTGGGAAACTGGATGGCCTTAAGTGGTCTCTGCTCGTGAAGGATGGTAGGGCTGAAGAGTAATATTAGTGATCTGCGAGAAGCTGATGGACATGTGAGTGCTGCTGGAAACCGTGGGTTCTGGAGATGCAGCTGACGGCCTGTAAGAAGTCCAAGTGATTCTTATTCACAGATGATAAATGACATGGAGTTGGAACACAGGATTCACAGTAATGGAATCAGATTGCTGGCGTACTGGAGAACTGAATACTCCAGAATGGAGACAGAAAGCAGGATACTCCAGGATGGAACTGTATCGCTGTATTGCTTAGAACTTCGCATTGGAACGGAAATAGCTGGATAGCTGAGTGCACCGGAATACTTGAAATCTGAGTACACAGGGATAGAACCGGAATAGCTTGATAGCTGAATACACCAGGTTTGAACCAATTGTACAGGATATTGGACTGGAACTGATGGTTTAGAATAGCTGACTGGAATCAATGGTATAGGATACTGAACTGGAACCGATGGCATATTGGACTGGATTAAGTAGCCTGTAGTGCAGCAAGGTGGAGTTTGGCACTTAGAGCAATACAGCGAGACTAGAGAGGTCTAAGCAGGGCTATAAAAAATATTGCACTGGCCTCTTCTGTCTCTTAAGGAAGTCCATTTATACCCCTGGTTGATCACGGATTGGCTGTGGGTGTGATGGGACTGGAGACTGGTCGACCATTGGTGCTTGGGCAGTCACCTGGCATGGACCAACATGGCAGTGCACAACAGACTGAGATGGAGGGAAAACTCATGAGGTACACACAGGGGAGACTAGAGAGGTCTAAGCAGAGCTATAGAAAATATTGCACTGGCCTCTTCTGTCTCTTAAGGAAGTCCATTTATACCCCTGGTTGATCACGGATTGGCTGTGGGTGTGATGGGACTGGAGACTGGTCGACCATTGGTGCTTGGGCAGTCACCTGGCATGGACCAACATGGCAGTGCACAACAGACTGAGATGGAGGGAAAACTCATGAGGTACACACAGGGGAGACTGAGTTGCACCTTGGGCAGCAGCAGGCTCTAAGGGACTGAGAGCAAATGCACCCACATGATTTCTGCAGTTCATGTTCAGCACTACTAATACACTCAGTACCAGATGAGATCAGGATACCTGTTATCCGGGCGGGTTCCAGGGGTCTGCGTTCAGTCTGGCGCGTCAGCGGGGGGTTTCCAGGGATCCCGTGGTGGGTCCGGCGCGTCGGCACTGGGGTCCAGTGTGTCCGCGGCGGGTCCTGACAGCAGTGATGGTGGCTGCAAAGCCACCTCACCACCGGTCTGTGATTGGCCGCAGACTCCAGTGATGTCATGACGCTGGCCACGTCACTACAGGGCCAAAATATTCTGGTTTTCTGAATATTTTCATTTTCAGGTATCCGGATAAAGGATACCCGACCTGTATTTCTCTAAAATCGATATACAGTATATATCTCCTCATGCAGTTTACAATACGTAATTTATTATTATGTAAAAAATATATGTTGTTTCATCTTCTCTGTGTATAAAGCTCACAGGAGCTTTGGTTCCTGGGTCGGAGCTTGTGTAAAGTGACTTGTCATGAGGAATTCTTGCAAGGACACAAAGACAGACATTTCAATGATTAGTCTGCCCTGGACATTGATTGGCCAAGGGCAATTGATCTGCAACTCATTTCCTTGAACAATTAGCATTTGTAACTCTATAATGTAGTGAGATTTCGGTACACCTAAGTCTTGTACCTTTTGTGGGGAAATATATATGTATATACAAACAAATATAGAAAACCACAGCACTCGCCACCCCAGAAGCGGGGTGCAGTGTCTGCACTCACCACTCATAGGGTGGGGTGCATGCAGCCCATGGCCACCTACCCAAATACATACAAATAGAGAATTCAGGACTCACCATAGCAAACTCACTTGTCCTCACAACATCAATAAATAAATGATGGGGGTTTAGTTAGTGAGGACAAGTGAGCTTGCTATGGTGAGTGCTGAATTCTCTATTTGTATATATATATATTAGTGATGTGCACCGGAAATTATTCGGGTTTTGTGTTTTGGTTTTGGGTTCGGTTCCGCGGCCGTGTTTTGGGTTCGAACGCGTTTTGGCAAAACCTCACCGAAATTTTTTTGTCGGATTCGGGTGTGTTTTGGATTCGGGTGTTTTTTTCAAAAAACCCTAAAAAATAGCTTAAATCATAGAATTTGGGGGTCATTTTGATTCCATAGTATTATTAACCTCAATAACCATAATTTCCACTCATTTTCAGTCTATTCTGAACACCTCACAATATTATTTTTAGTCCTAAAATTTGCACCGAGGTAGCTGTGTGACTAAGCTAAGCGACCCAAATGGCCGACACAAACACCTGGCCCATCTAGGAGTGGCACTGCAGTGTCACGCAGGATGGCCCTTCAAAAAACCCTCCCCAAACAGCACATGACGCAAAGAAAAAAAGAGGCGCAATGAGGTAGCTGTGTGACTAAGATAAGCGACCCAAGTGGCCGACACAAACACCTGGCCCATCTAGGAGTGGCACTGCAGTGTCACGCAGGATGGCACTTCAAAAAAATACTCCCCAAACAGCACATGTCGCAAAGAAAAAAAGAGGCGCAATGAGGTAGCTGTGTGACTAAGATAAGCGACCCAAGTGGCCGACACAAACACCTGGCCCATCTAGGAGTGGCACTGCAGTGTCAGACAGGATGGCACTTGAAAAAAATACTCCCCAAACAGCACATGACGCAAAGAAAAAAAAGAGGCGCAATGAGGTAGCTGTGTGACTAAGATAAGCGACCCAAGTGGCCGACACAAACACCGGGCCCATCTAGGAGTGGCACTGCAGTGTCAGACAGGATGGCCCTTCAAAAAATACTCCCCAAACAGCACATGACGCAAAGAAAAAAAGAGGCGCAATGAGGTAGCTGTGTGACTAAGATAAGCGACCCAAGTGGCCAACACAAACACCTGGCCCATCTAGGAGTGGCACTGCAGTGTCACGCAGGATGGCCCTTCAAAAAAATACTCCCCAAACAGCACATGACGCAAAGAAAAAGAGGCGCAATGAGGTAGCTGTGTGACTAAGATAAGCGACCCAAGTGGCCGACACAAACACCTGGCCCATCTAGGAGTGGCACTGCAGTGTCACGCAGGATGGCCCTTCAAAAAAATACTCCCCAAACAGCACATGACGCAAAGAAAAATGAAAGAAAAAAGAGGTGCAAGATGGAATTGTCCTTGGGCCCTCCCACCCACCCTTATGTTGTATAAACAGGACATGCACACTTTAACGAACCCATCATTTCAGCGACAGGGTCTGCCACACGACTGTGACTGAAATGACTGGTTGGTTTGGGCCCCCACCAAAAAAGAAGCAATCAATCTCTCCTTGCACAAACTGGCTCTACAAAGGCAAGATGTCCACCTCATCATCATCGTCCGATTCCTCACCCCTTTCACTGTGTACATCCCCCTCCTCACAGATTAATAATTCGTCCCCACTGGAATCCACCATCTCAGGTCCCCGTGTACTTTCTGGAGGCAATTGCTGCTGGTGAATGTCTCCATGGAGGAATTGATTATAATTAATTTTAATGAACATCATCTTCTCCACATTTTCTGGAAGTAACCTCGTACGCCGATTGCTGACAATGTGAGCGGCGGCACTAAACACTCTTTCGGAGTACACACTGGAGGGAGGGCAACTTAGGTAGAATAAAGCCAGTTTCTGCAAGGGCCTCCAAATTGCCTCTTTTTCCTGTCAGTATACGTACGGACTGTATGACGTGCCTACTTGGATGCGGTCACTCATATAATCCTCCACCATTCTTTCAATGGTGAGAGAATCAATTGCAGTGACAGTAGACGACATGTCAGTAATCGTTGGCAGGTCCTTCAGTCCGGACCAGATGCCAGCACTCGCTCCAGACTGCCCTGCATCACCGCCAGCGGGTGGGCTCGGAATTCGTAGCCTTTTCCTCGCACCCCCAGTTGCGGGAGAATGTGAAGGAGGAGATGTTGACGGGTCACGTTCCGCTTGACTTGACAATTTTCTCACCAGCAGGCCTTTGAACCTCTGCAGACTTGTGTCTGCCGGAAAGAGAGATACAACGTAGGTTTTAAATCTAGGATCGAGCACGGTGGCCAAAATGTAGTGCTCTGATTTCAACAGATTGACCACCCGTGAATCCTGGTTAAGCGAATGAAGGGCTCCATCCACAAGTCCCACATGCCTAGCGGAATCGCTCTGTTTTAGCTCATCCTTCAATGTCTCCAGCTTCTTCTGCAAAAGCCTGATGAGGGGAATGACATGACTCAGGCTGGCAGTGTCTGAACTGACTTCACGTGTGGCAAGTTCAAAAGGTTGCAGAACCTTGCACAACGTTGAAATCATTCTCCACTGCGCTTGAGTCAGGTGCATTCCACCTCCTTTGCCTATATCGTGGCCAGATGTATAGGCTTGAATGGCCTTTTGCTGCTCCTCCATCCTCTGAAGCATATAGAGGGTTGAATTCCACCTCGTTACCACCTCTTGCTTCAGATGATGGCAGGGCAGGTTCAGGTGTTTTTGGTGGTGCTCCAGTCTTCTGTACGCAGTGCCTGTACGCCGAAAGTGGCCCGCAATTCTTCTGGCCACCGACAGCATCTCTTGCACGCCCCTGTCGTTTTTTAAATAATTCAGCACCACCAAATTCAAGGTATGTGCAAAACATGGGACGTGCTGGAATTTGCCCAGATGTAATGCACGCACAATATTGCTGGCGTTGTCCGATGCCACAAATCCCCAGGAGAGTCCAATTGGGGTAAGCCATTCTGCGATGATCTTCCTCAGTTGCCGTAAGAGGTTTTCAGCTGTGTGCATATTCTGGAAAGCGGTGATATAAAGCGTAGCCTGCCTAGGAACGAGTTGGCGTTTGCGAGATGCTGCTACTGGTGCAGCCGCTGCTGTTCTTGCAGCGGGAGGCAATACATCTACCCAGTGGGCTGTCACAGTCATGTAGTCCTGAGTCTGCCCTGCTCCACTTGTCCACATGTCCTTGGTTAAGTGGACATTGGGTACAACTGCATTTTTTAGGACACTGGTGACTCTTTTTCTTAGGTCTGTGTACATTTTCGGTATCGCCTGCCTAGAGAAATGGAACCTAGATGGTATTTGGTACCGGGGACACAGTACCTCAATCAAGTCTCTAGTTGGCTCTGAATTAGCGATGGATACCGGAACCACGTTTCTCACCGCCCAGGCTGCCAAGGCCTCAGTTATCCGCTTTGCAGCAGGATGACTGCTGTGATATTTCATCTTCCTCGCAAAGGACTGTTGGACAGTCAGTTGCTTACTGGAAATAGTACAAGTGGTCTTCCGACTTCCCCTCTGGGATGACGATCGACTCCCAGCAGCAACAACAGCAGCGCCAGCAGCAGTAGGCGTTACACTCATGGATGCATCGGAGGAATCCCAGGCAGGAGAGGACTCGTCAGACTTGCCAGTGACATGGCCTGCAGGACTATTGGCTTTCCTGGGTAAGGAGGAAATTGACACTGAGGTTGTTGGTGGTGTGGTTTGCAGGAGCTTGGTTACAAGAGGAAGGGATTTAGTGGTCAGTGGACTGCTTCCGCTGTCACCCAAAGTTTTTGAACTTGTCACTGACTTATGATGAATGCGCTGCAGGTGACGTATAAGGGAGGATGTTCCGAGGTGGTTAACGTCCTTACCTCTACTTATTACAGCTTGACAAAGGCAACACACGGCTTGACACCTGTTGTCCGCATTTGTGTTGAAATAATTCCACACCGAAGAGCTGATTTTTTTTGTATTTTGACCAGGCATGTCAATGGCCATATTCGTCCCACGGACAACAGGTGTCTCCCCGGGTGCCTGACTTAAACAAACCACCTCACCATCAGAATCCTCCTTGTCAATTTCCTCCCCAGCGCCAGCAACACCCATATCCTCATCCTGGTGTACTTCAACAGTGACATCTTCAATTTGACTATCAGGAACTGGACTGCGGGTGCTCCTTCCAGCACTTGTAAATGGTGGAAGGTGCAAGCTCTTCCCGTCCAGTGTTGGGAAGGTCAGGCATTGCAACCGACACAATTGGACTCTCCTTGGGGATTTGTGATTTCGAAGAACGCACAGTTCTTTGCTGTGCTTTTGCCAGCTTAAGTCTTTTCTTTTTTCTAGCGAGAGGATGAGTGCTTCCATCCTCATGTGAAGCTGAACCACTAGCCATGAACATAGGCCAGGGCCTCAGCCGTTCTTTGCCACTCCGTGTCGTAAATGGCGTATTGGCAAGTTTACGCTTCTCCTCAGACGCTTTTAATTTTGATTTTTGGGTCATTTTTTTTACTGATCTTTTGTGTTTTGGATTTTACATGCTCTGTACTATGACATTGGGCATCGGCCTTGGCAGACGACGTTGATGGCATTTCATCGTCTCGGCCATGACTAGTGGCAGCAGCTTCAGCACGATGTGGAAGTGGATCTTGATCTTTCCCTATTTTTTAACCTCCACATTTTTGTTCTCCATATTTTAATGCGCACAACTAAAAGGCACCACAGGTATACAATGTAGATGGATGGATAGTATACTTTATACATGACGACGAGTGACTGAAGACACAGAGGTAGGTACAGCAGTGGCCTACCGTACTGCTATATACAGTATAATGGACCTGGTGGACACTGTCAGCAGACTGCGTTTATAGTATAAAGAAAAAAAGACACCACAGGTATACAATGTAGATGGATGGATAGTATACTTTATGTATGACGATGAGTGACTGAAGACACAGAGGTAGGTACAGCAGTGGCCTACCGTACTGCTATATACAGTATAATGGACCTGGTGGACACTGTCAGCAGACTGCATTTATAGTATAAAGAAAAAAAGACACCACAGGTATACAATGTAGATGGATGGATAGTATACTTTATGTATGACGACGAGTGACTGAAGACACAGAGGTAGGTACAGCAGTGGCCTACCGTACTGCTATATACAGTATAATGGACCTGGTGGACACTGTCAGCAGACTGCGTTTATACTTATAGTATAAAGAAAAAAAGACACCACAGGAGTGTTTTTTCAGGCAGACAAACGTATACTGGTGGTCACTGTCAGCAAAACTGTGCACTGTACTCCTGCTATAGCTGCTCCCCAGTCTCCCCCACAATTAAGCAGTGTGAGCACTCAGCACAGTCAGATATATCATGCAGCACACTGAGGCTGAGCACAGATATGGTATGGAGCGTTTTTTTCAGGCAGAGAACGGATAAAAAAAAACTAGCAAAACTCTGCACTGTACTCCTCCTAACAGCTGCTCCCCAATCCTCCCCACAATAAGCTAAGCAGTAGCAATCAGATCAACTAACTATAACTATATAAACGGAGAGGACACCAGCCACGTCCTCTCCCTATCAATCTCAATGCACGTGTGAAAATGGCGGCGACGCGCGACTGCTAATATAGAATCCGAATCTCGCGAGAATCCGACAGCGGGATGATGACGTTCGGGCGCGCTCGGGTTAGCCGAGCCATACGGGAGAATCCCAGTATGGCTCGGACCCGTGTAAAAAGGGTAAAGTTCGGGGGGGTTCGGTTTCTCGGAAACCGAACCCGCTCATCACTAATAAATATATATATATATATATGTATATATATATAGCCGTCGTCAGCACTATATAGACAATGAGCTCTCAGTTATACTTTACAGTGACTTTGCTGTGCTGTGTTAACTATGTGCAGTATGGAATGTTGGATGTACAGTAGTATATCATTACTGAGAGTGATATTTTAATACAAGGGCGTGCAAAGGGAAAGTTTCCTCTTGTTTCTCTTGGCTGCCCTCCCAGGACAGATCGTATACTGTACATATTCTAAAATAGCTACTGTAATTGTTAAAATTGTCCAGCTACAATAGGAGGTTAGTCAAGACATCGATAAGCAGTGAAATGTAACAATTTATTTTCTGCTCCATTGTATTTTCTAGGTTGCCGAAGAGATCTCTTTCAGACAATGGAATTTTCTGGGGATAGTCTGGCAAGTGTTATTGCCCCTGATGTGAACACATGTCAGAAGATTTGCACATTCTATCCAAACTGTTTATTTTTTACCTATATAACAACAGAAAGGAATGAACCATTGCTAAGGTTAGTTGCAATAACTAACCCTTACAGCCTACTCACTTATAATGTTGCACTTATAATGTTACACTTACAGATAAACCCAACAGGAACAGTAATAACAATGTTTATACAGCACGCCTCAATATCCAGGGCCATCTTAACATATAGGCACACTGGGCAGCTGACTGGGGCCCCACAATACTAGGGGCATTCGAGCAGAGGTGGGTGGTGGTCACACAATCAGTGCCACAAAACAGCATTCTCTACCTGCCTCCCAGCCTGCAGCCAGACAGGGAATGGCTGCCAGCATGCTGATCGGTGGGTGGCTGGAGCTATCCACCAATCAGAGTGCTGACATTCATTCACTGTATGGAAGCATGTGGAGAGATGGCACAGGACTGCAGGAGGGGCATGTTATGATTTATTTTATTGGTTCCCATGAATGCGTGTGTAGGGGCCTTAGTGCAATGCTGTCAAGATGGCCAATATCAAGACAAATACTAGAGATAAGAAAAACTTTCAAAACTTCTTGGTGAAATATTTGTATTGTTGCATATTTTACCAGCAGAATGGATAGGCTGAAGTTTAATGGTAAGAATTAAAGCATTGCTGAAACATGGCAGCTCTGTAAACTATTTGTTTCACTGGAAAAATCTGATCAATGAAAAATATTTGTCAGGAATCTGTATTTTGCATCACGTCACTTACCGGTGCTCTGATGTGCTGGCATCCGGAGTTCACATCCTCAGCCTGGCAGCATGTTCCATGATTGCCTGCAATGTGCAGAGACTCTCTCCAGTGTGTACCCGCTTGCCATACAGCGTGTACCCCGATGTATTCCTACCATCTCTGGAGTATGGGCTCCGCCATGACACCCGGGCCAGTATTTACTAAGAATCCGAGTTTGTCCGATTTGTGTTTTTTTTCTAAGTCCCAATCCGGGAATTCATTAAGCACAAATCTCGGCAGTGTTTGGACTATTCGTAATGGTTTGATTTGCAAAGTTCTGAAATACGAATGAATAGACCATCGGTCAAACACGGCTGTTATTTCATACAATACGGGCATTCACTATTCATTCGTATTTGGGTGTTAGTTTCTGAGTGCTCAAGTGCGGGTCTGTTTTTTTTCGATTCATTAAAAAAAGCAGCAAAAAAATAGACCTGCTTTTTCCAGTCGAGTTTGGATAACCATGCACGGATCAGTGAGATCTGTGCATGGTTATCTATGGGAAAGGGTCTGTTTAGTGTAAAAACTGAGAAAAAAATTGTGTGGGGTCCCCCCTCCTAAGCATAACCAGCCTCGGGGTCTTTGAGCCGGTCCTGGTTGAAAAAATATGGGGGGAAAAATGACAGGGGATCCCCCATATTTAATCAACCAGCACCGGGCTCTGCGCCTGGTCCTGGTTCCAAAAATATGGGGGACAAAAAGCGTAGGGGTCCCCCGTATTTTTGAAACCAGCACCGGGCTCCACTAGCCAGGTACATAATGCCACAGCCGGGGGACACTTTTATACTGGTCCCTGCGGCCCTGGCATTACATACCCAACTAGTCACCCCTGGCCGGGGTACCCTGGAGGAGTGGGAACCCCTTAAATCAAGGGTCCCCCCCTCCAGCCATCCAAGGGCCAGGGGTGAAGCCCGAGGCTGTCCCCCCCATCCAAGGGCGGCGGATGGGGGGCTGATAGCCTTGTGAAAAAATGTGAATATTGTTTTTAGTACCAGTACTACAAGTCCCAGCAAGCCTCCCCCGCAAGCTGGTACTTGGAGAACCACAAGTACCAGCATGCGGTGGAAAACCGGGCCCGCTGGTACCTGTAGTACTACTACTAAAAATACCCCCAAAAAAACAGAACACACACACCGTGAAAGTATAAGTTTATTACATACATGCACACCTCCATACATACATACTTACCTATGTTCCCACGAGGCTCGGTCCTCTTCTCCATGTAGAATCCTTGGGGTACCTGTGATAAAAATGATACTCACAGAATCCAGTGTAGAATCAGACCTTTGTATAATCCACGTACTTGGCAAAATAATAAAACGGAAACCCGATCACGCACTGAAAGGGGTCCCATGTTTACACATGGGACCCCTTTCCCCGACTGCCAGGACCCCCCCTGACTCCTGTCAAAGAGGGTCCCTTCAGCCAATCAGGGAGCGGCACTCTCCTGATTGGCTGTGTGCTTCTGTAGTGTCTGTCAGGCAGCACACGGCACAGATACAATGTAGCGCCTATGCGCTCCACTGTAGCCAATGGTGGGAACTTTGCGGTCAGCGGTGAGGTTACTTTCGGTCAACCGCTGACCGCAAAGTTCCCACTATTGGCTACAATGGAGCGCATAGGCGCTACATTGTATCTGTGCCGTGTGCTGCCTGACAGACACTACAGGAGCACACAGCCAATCAGGAGAGTGCCACGTCGTGGCGCTCCCTGATTGGCTGAAGGGACCCTCTTTGACAGGAGTCAGGGGGGGGGGTCCTGGCAGTCGGGGAAAGGGGTCCCATGTGTAAACATGGGACCCCTTTCAGTGCGTGGTCGGGTTTCCGTTTTATTATTTTGCCAAGTACGTGGATTATACAAAGGTCTGATTCTACACTGGATTCTGTGAGTATCATTTTTTTCACAGGTACCCCAAGGATTCTACATGGAGAAGAGGACCGAGCCTCATGGGAACATAGGTAAGTATGTATGTATGGAGGTGTGCATGTATGTAATAAACTTATACTTTCACGGTGTGTGTGTCCTGTTTTTTTTGGGGGTATTTTTTTAGTAGTAGTACTACAGGTACCAGCGGGCCTGGTTTTCCACCGCATGCTGGTACTTGTGGTTCTTCAAGTACCAGCTTGCGGGGGAGGCTTGCTGGGACTTGTAGTACTGCTACTAAAAACAATATTCACATTTTTTCACAAGGCTATCAGCCCCCCATCCGCCGCCCTTGGATGGCGGGGACAGCCTCGGGCTTCACCCCTGGCCCTTGGGTGGCTGGAGGGGGGGACCCCTTGATTTAAGGGGTTCCCACTCCTCCAGGGTACCCCGGCCAGGGGTGACTAGTTGGGTATGTAATGCCAGGGCTGCAGGGACCAGTATAAAAGTGTCCCCCGGCTGTGGCATTATGTACCTGGCTAGTGGAGCCCGGTGCTGGTTTAAAAAATACGGGGGACCCCTACGCTTTTTGTCCCCCGTATTTTTGGAACCAGGACCAGGCGCAGAGCTCGGTGCTGGTTGATTAAATATGGGGGAACCCCTGTCATTTTTCCCCCCATATTTTTTCAACCAGGACCGACTCAAAGAGCCCGAGGCTGGTTGTGCTTAGGAGGGGGGACCCCACACAATTTTTTTCTGAATTTTTACGACTTTAAACAACTTTTTAAGGTACACAATGATGCCCTGCACAGATCTCACAGATCCGGCCGGGATTCCTTGTGTTTTGTCAGGCAGTGTTTTACTCATCACTCCCGTAAAACACTGCCTGATATTACGAAATCACATCGACAACGGAAAAAACAATTGAGCAAAACTCGGCAGCTTAGTGAATGATCGTATCAGGATTCAAAAAGTTGCAGTAAAATGCACCCGATACCAATCGAGTTCAAACACCCTTCAAAACGGCCAAAACACGAATCTTTGTAAATATACCCCCTGCAGTCAGTTGACTTGGTGCTATCCACTCCTGAGCACTGGAGCGCTCACATGACTTGATTCTCCAATCCCTGCTGACCAGGCAGTATATAGCCAGAGTTCCTGCTCAGTATCATGGCATTGAACAATGCGTCGCATCCAGTGCACAGCGTCTCCTGGCTCCAGTCTCCTAAGACTCCCTTGTGTCAACTCTTCCATGAAACTACAGGCACCAGCCATTCAGTTTGCTGCATATCATACTCACCTGTTTGTTATTACTCTGAATCAACACTGTGCTATTCAACCTGCACTAAAGCATTCAGCTTAAAGTTCAGTTGTCTCCTGCAATAACCTAACCTGGTTCTGTTGTTGTATGCAAGCATTGCCTTTGACTGTGTAGCTCTGTTGCAAGTTCCTATCGGTTTCCAGGCCGATCATCTGTGTTACCAATTGCCTGTACAAATCCTGTTTCAAGTTACCATCGGTTTCCAGGCCAGTCATCGATATTGCCAAGTATCTTTGTCATCATCGGCTTCCAGGCCGATCATCGTTTATTTCCAGTTGTTATCGGTTTCCAGACCGACCTATAGTATGTGACTGTTTTGATTTCCAGAGACTCTATCAGTTACTCTCACTGAACTGCAGTTGTATTTGCCGTTGGTCCAGTTATTTTTTATATATCTCTTGTGTGCTTCAATAAACATTAGAGATGTGCACTTGAAATTTTTCGGGTTTTGTGTTTTGGTTTTGGGTTCGGTTCCGCGGCCGTGTTTTGGGTTCGACCGCGTTTTGGCAAAACCTCACCGAATTTTTTTTTGTCGGATTCGGGTGTGTTTTGGATTCGGGTGTTTTTTTAAAAAAACACTAAAAAACAGCTTAAATCATAGAATTTGGGGGTCATTTTGATCACAAAGTATTATTAACCTCAAAAACCATAATTTCCACTCATTTTCAGTCTATTCTGAATACCTCACACCTCACAATATTATTTTTAGTCCTAAAATTTGCACCTAGGTCGCTGGATGACTAAGCTAAGCGACCCTAGTGGCCGACACAAACACCGTGCCCATCTAGGAGTGGCACTGCAGTGTCACGCAGGATAGCCCTTCCAAAAAACACTCCCCAAACAGCACATGACGCAAAGAAAAAAAGAGGCGCAATGAGGTAGCTGTGTGAGTAAGATAAGCGACCCTAGTGGCCGACACAAACACCGGGCCCATCTAGGAGTGGCACTGCAGTGTCACGCAGGATGGCCCTTCCAAAAAACCCTCCCCAAACAGCACATGACGCAAAGAAAAAAAGAGGCGCAATGAGGTAGCTGTGTGAGTAAGATAAGCGACCCTAGTGGCCGACACAAACACCGGGCCCATCTAGGAGTGGCACTGCAGTGTCACGCAGGATGGCCCTTCCAAAAAACCCTCCCCAAATAGCACATGACGCAAAGAAAAAAAGAGGCGCAATGAGGTAGCTGTGTGAGTAAGATAAGCGACCCTAGTGGCCGACACAAACACCGGGCCCATCTAGGAGTGTCACTGCAGTGTCACGCAGGATGGCCCTTCCAAAAAACCCTCCCCAAACAGCACATGACGCAAAGAAAAAAAGAGGCGCAATGAGGTAGCTGTGTGAGTAAGATAAGCGACCCTAGTGGCCGACACAAACACCGTGCCCATCTAGGAGTGGCACTGCAGTGTCACGCAGGATGGCCCTTCCAAAAAACACTCCCCAAACAGCACATGACGCAAAGAAAAAAAAAGGCGCAATGAGGTAGCTGTGTGAGTAAGATAAGCGACCCTAGTGGCCGACACAAACACCGGGCCCATCTAGGAGTGGCACTGCAGTGTCACGCAGGATGGCCCTTCCAAAAAACCCTCCCCAAACAGCACATGACGCAAAGAAAAAAAGAGGCGCAATGAGGTAGCTGTGTGAGTAAGATAAGCGACCCTAGTGGCCGACACAAACACCGTGCCCATCTAGGAGTGGCACTGCAGTGTCACGCAGGATGGCCCTTCCAAAAAACCCTCCCCAAACAGCACATGACGCAAAGAAAAAAAGAGGCGCAATGAGGTAGCTGTGTGAGTAAGATAAGCGACCCTAGTGGCCGACACAAACACCGTGCCCATCTAGGAGTGGCACTGCAGTGTCACGCAGGATGGCCCTTCCAAAAAACCCTCCCCAAACAGCACATGACGCAAAGAAAAAAAGAGGCGCAATGAGGTAGCTGTGTGAGTAAGATAAGCGACCCTAGTGGCCGACACAAACACCGGGCCCATCTAGGAGTGGCACTGCAGTGTCATGCAGGATGGCCCTTCCAAAAAACACTCCCCAAACAGCACATGACGCAAAGAAAAAAAGAGGCGCAATGAGGTAGCTGTGTGAGTAAGATAAGCGACCCTAGTGGCCGACACAAACACCGGGCCCATCTAGGAGTGGCACTGCAGTGTCACGCAGGATGGCCCTTCCAAAAAACCCTCCCCAAACAGCACATGACGCAAAGAAAAAAAGAGGCGCAATGAGGTAGCTGTGTGAGTAAGATAAGCGACCCTAGTGGCCGACACAAACACCGGGCCCATCTAGGAGTGGCACTGCAGTGTCACGCAGGATGGCCCTTCCAAAAAACCCTCCCCAAACAGCACATGACGCAAAGAAAAAAAGAGGCGCAATGAGGTAGCTGTGTGAGTAAGATAAGCGACCCTAGTGGCCGACACAAACACCGTGCCCATCTAGGAGTGGCACTGCAGTGTCACGCAGGATGGCCCTTCCAAAAAACCCTCCCCAAACAGCACATGACGCAAAGAAAAAAAGAGGCGCAATGAGGTTGCTGTGTGAGTAAGATAAGCGACCCTAGTGGCCGACACAAACACCGGGCCCATCTAGGAGTGGCACTGCAGTGTCACGCAGGATGGCCCTTCCAAAAAACATTCCACAAACAGCACATGACGCAAAGAAAAATGAAAGAAAAAAGAGGTGCAAGATGGAATTGTCCTTGGGTCCTCCCACCCACCCTTATGTTGTATAAACAGGACATGCACACTTTAACCAACCCATCATTTCAGTGACAGGGTCTGCCACACGACTGTGACTGAAATGACGGGTTGGTTTGGACCCCCACCAAAAAAGAAGCAATTAATCTCTCCTTGCACAAACTGGCTCTACAGAGGCAAGATGTCCACCTCATCATCATCCTCCGATATATCACCGTGTACATCCCCCTCCTCACAGATTATCAATTCGTCTCCACTGGAATCCACCATCTCAGCTCCCTGTGTACTTTGTGGAGGCAATTGCTGCTGGTCAATGTCTCCACGGAGGAATTGATTATAATTAATTTTAATGAACATCATCTTCTCCACATTTTCTGGATGTAACCTCGTACGCCGATTGCTGACAAGGTGAGCGGCGGCACTAAACACTCTTTCGGAGTACACACTTGTGGGAGGGCAACTTAGGTAGAATAAAGCCAGTTTGTGCAAGGGCCTCCAAATTGCCTCTTTTTCCTGCCAGTATAAGTACGGACTGTGTGACGTGCCTACTTGGATGCGGTCACTCATATAATCCTCCACCATTCTTTCAATGGTGAGAGAATCATATGCAGTGACAGTAGACGACATGTCCGTAATCGTTGTCAGGTCCTTCAGTCCGGACCAGATGTCAGCATCAGCAGTCGCTCCAGACTGCCCTGCATCACCGCCAGCGGGTGGGCTCGGAATTCTGAGCCTTTTCCTCGCACCCCCAGTTGCGGGAGAATGTGAAGGAGGAGATGTTGACAGGTCGCGTTCCGCTTGACTTGACAATTTTGTCACCAGCAGGTCTTTGAACCCCAGCAGACTTGTGTCTGCCGGAAAGAGAGATCCAAGGTAGGCTTTAAATCTAGGATCGAGCACGGTGGCCAAAATGTAGTGCTCTGATTTCAACAGATTGACCACCCGTGAATCCTTGTTAAGCGAATTAAGGGCTCCATCCACAAGTCCCACATGCCTAGCGGAATCGCTCCGTGTTAGCTCCTCCTTCAATGTCTCCAGCTTCTTCTGCAAAAGCCTGATGAGGGGAATGACCTGACTCAGGCTGGCAGTGTCTGAACTGACTTCACGTGTGGCAAGTTCAAAGGGCATCAGAACCTTGCACAACGTTGAAATCATTCTCCACTGCGCTTGAGACAGGTGCATTCCACCTCCTATATCGTGCTCAATTGTATAGGCTTGAATGGCCTTTTGCTGCTCCTCCAACCTCTGAAGCATATAGAGGGTTGAATTCCACCTCGTTACCACTTCTTGCTTCAGATGATGGCAGGGCAGGTTCAGTAGTTTTTGGTGGTGCTCCAGTCTTCTGTACGTGGTGCCTGTACGCCGAAAGTGTCCCGCAATTCTTCTGGCCACCGACAGCATCTCTTGCACGCCCCTGACGTTTTTTAAAAAATTCTGCACCACCAAATTCAAGGTATGTGCAAAACATGGGACGTGCTGGAATTTGCCCATATTTAATGCACACACAATATTGCTGGCGTTGTCCGATGCCACAAATCCACAGGAGAGTCCAATTGGGGTAAGCCATTCCGCGATGATCTTCCTCAGTTGCCGTAAGAGGTTTTCAGCTGTGTGCGTATTCTGGAAAGCGGTGATACAAAGCGTAGCCTGCCTAGGAAAGAGTTGGCGTTTGCGAGATGCTGCTACTGGTGCCGCCGCTGCTGTTCTTGCGGCGGGAGTCCATACATCTACCCAGTGGGCTGTCACAGTCATATAGTCCTGACCCTGCCCTGCTCCACTTGTCCACATGTCCGTGGTTAAGTGGACATTGGGTACAACTGCATTTTTTAGGACACTGGTGAGTCTTTTTCTGACGTCCGTGTACATTCTCGGTATCGCCTGCCTAGAGAAGTGGAACCTAGATGGTATTTGGTAACGGGGGCACACTGCCTCAATAAATTGTCTAGTTCCCTGTGAACTAACGGCGGATACCGGACGCACGTCTAACACCAACATAGTTGTCAAGGCCTCAGTTATCCGCTTTGCAGCAGGATGACTGCTGTGATATTTCATCTTCCTCGCAAAGGACTGTTGGACAGTCAATTGCTTACTGGAAGTAGTACAAGTGGGCTTACGACTTCCCCTCTGGGATGACGATCGACTCCCAGCAGCAACAACAGCAGCGCCAGCAGCAGTAGGCATTACACTCAAGGATGCATCGGAGGAATCCCAGGCAGGAGAGGACTCGTCAGAATTGCCAGTGACATGGCCTGCAGGACTATTGGCATTCCTGGGTAAGGAGGAAATTGACACTGAGGGAGTTGGTGGGGTGGTTTGCGTGAGCTTGGTTACAAGAGGAAGGGATTTACTGGTCAGTGGACTGCTTCCGCTGTCACCCAAAGTTTTTGAACTTGTCACTGACTTATTATGAATGCGCTGCAGGTGACGTATAAGGGAGGATGTTCCGAGGTGGTTAACGTCCTTACCCCTACTTATTACAGCTTGACAAAGGCAACACACGGCTTGACAAATGTTGTCCGCATCTCTGGTGAAATACTTCCACACCGAAGAGCTGATTTTTTTTGTATTTTGACCAGGCATGTCAATGGCCCTATTCCTCCCACGGACAACAGGTGTCTCCCCGGGTGCCTGACTTAAACAAACCACCTCACCATCAGAATCCTCCTGGTCAATTTCCTCCCCAGCGCCAGCAACACCCATATCCTCCTCATCCTGGTGTACTTCAACACTGACATCTTCAATCTGACTATCAGGAACTGGACTGCGGGTGCTCCTTCCAGCACTTGCAGGGGGCGTGCAAATGGTGGAAGGCGCATGCTCTTCACGCCCAGTGTTGGGAAGGTCAGGCATCGCAACCGACACAATTGGACTCTCCTTGTGGATTTGGGATTTCGAAGAACGCACAGTTCTTTGCGGTGCTTTTGCCAGCTTGAGTCTTTTCATTTTTCTAGCGAGAGGCTGAGTGCTTCCATCCTCATGTGAAGCTGAACCACTAGCCATGAACATAGGCCAGGGCCTCAGCCGTTCCTTGCCACTCCGTGTGGTAAATGGCATATTGGCAAGTTTACGCTTCTCCTCCGACAATTTTATTTTAGGTTTTGGAGTCCTTTTTTTACTGATATTTGGTGTTTTGGATTTGACATGCTCTGTACTATGACATTGGGCATCGGCCTTGGCAGACGACGTTGCTGGCATTTCATCGTCTCGGCCATGACTAGTGGCAGCAGCTTCAGCACGAGGTGGAAGTGGATCTTGATCTTTCCCTAATTTTGGAACCTCAACATTTTTGTTCTCCATATTTTAATAGGCACAACTAAAAGGCACCTCAGGTAAACAATGGAGATGGATGGATACTAGTATACTTATGGATGGACTGCCGAGTGCTGACACAGAGGTAGCTACAGCCGTGGACTACCGTACTGTGTCTGCTGCTAATATAGACTGGATGATAATGAGATGAAATCAATATATATATATATGTATGTATATATAATATCACTAGTACTGCAGCCGGACAGGTAGATAATATATTTATTAGGTAATGATGACTGATGACGGACCTGCTGGACACTGTCAGCTCAGCAGCACCGCAGACTGCTACAGTAAGCTACTATACTATAGTAGTATGTACAAAGAAGAAAGAAAGAAAAAAAACCACGGGTAGGTGGTATACAATTATGGATGGACTGCCGAGTGCCGACACAG
The DNA here is from genome assembly GCF_028390025.1 of Pseudophryne corroboree. Taxonomy (NCBI): domain Eukaryota; kingdom Metazoa; phylum Chordata; class Amphibia; order Anura; family Myobatrachidae; genus Pseudophryne; species Pseudophryne corroboree. The sequence continues at coordinate 1,037,031,010 of NC_086444.1, forward strand.
AGGTAGCTACAGCCGTGGACTACCGTACTGTGTCTGCTGCTAATATAGACTGGATGATAATGAGATGAAATCAATATATATATATGTATGTATATATAATATCACTAGTACTGCAGCCGGACAGGTAGATAATATATTTATTAGGTAATGATGACTGATGACGGACCTGCTGGACACTGTCAGCTCAGCAGCACCGCAGACTGCTACAGTAAGCTACTATACTATAGTAGTATGTACAAAGAAGAAAGAAAAAAAAAACCACGGGTAGGTGGTATACAATTATGGATGGACTGCCGAGTGCCGACACAGAGGTAGCTACAGCCGTGGACTAACGTACTGTGTCTGCTGCTAATATAGACTGGATGATTGATAATGAGATGAAATCAATATATATATGTATGTATATATAATATCACTAGTACTGCAGCCGGACAGGTAGATAATATATTTATTAGGTAATGATGACTGATGACGGACCTGCTGGACACTGTCAGCTCAGCAGCACCGCAGACTGCTACAGTAAGCTACTATACTATAGTAGTATGTACAAAGAAGAAAGAAAAAACAAACAAACCACGGGTAGGTGGTATACAATTATGGATGGACTGCCGAGTGCCGACACAGAGGTAGCTACAGCCGTGGACTACCGTACTGTGTCTGCTGCTAATATAGACTGGATGATAATGAGATGAAATCAATATATATATATGTATGTATATATAATATCACTAGTACTGCAGCCGGACAGGTAGATAATATATTTATTAGGTAATGATGACTGATGACGGACCTGCTGGACACTGTCAGCTCAGAAGCACCGCAGACTGCTACAGTAAGCTACTATACTATAGTAGTATGTACAAAGAAGAAAGAAAAAAAAAAACCACGGGTAGGTGGTATACAATTATGGATGGACTACCGAGTGCCAACACAGAGGTAGCTACAGCCGTGGACTAACGTACTGTGTCTGCTGCTAATATAGACTGGATGATTGATAATGAGATGAAATCAATATATATATATATGTATGTATATATAATATCACTAGTACTGCAGCCGGACAGGTAGATAATATATTTATTAGGTAATGATGACTGATGACGGACCTGCTGGACACTGTCAGCTCAGCAGCACCGCAGACTGCTACAGTAAGCTACTATACTATAGTAGTATGTACAAAGAAGAAAGAAAAAAAAAAAAAACCACGGGTAGGTGGTATACAATTATGGATGGACTGCCGAGTGCCGACACAGAGGTAGCTACAGCCGTGGACTACCGTACTGTGTCTGCTGCTAATATAGACTGGATGATAATGAGATGAAATCAATATATATATATGTATGTATATATAATATCACTAGTACTGCAGCCGGACAGGTAGATAATATATTTATGAGGTAATGATGACTGATGACGGACCTGCTGGACACTGTCAGCTCAGAAGCACCGCAGACTGCTACAGTAAGCTACTATACTATAGTAGTATGTACAAAGAAGAAAGAAAAAAAAAAACCACGGGTAGGTGGTATACAATTATGGATGGACTGCCGAGTGCCGACACAGAGGTAGCTACAGCCGTGGACTAACGTACTGTGTCTGCTGCTAATATAGACTGGATGATTGATAATGAGATGAAATCAATATATATATATATGTATGTATATATAATATCACTAGTACTGCAGCCGGACAGGTAGATAATATATTTATTAGGTAATGATGACTGATGACGGACCTGCTGGACACTGTCAGCTCAGCAGCACCGCAGACTGCTACAGTAAGCTACTATACTATAGTAGTATGTACAAAGAAGAAAGAAGAAAAAAAAACCACGGGTAGGTGGTATACAATTATGGATGGACTGCCGAGTGCCGACACAGAGGTAGCTACAGCCGTGGACTAACGTACTGTGTCTGCTGCTAATATAGACTGGATGATTGATAATGAGATGAAATCAATATATATATGTATGTATATATAATATCACTAGTACTGCAGCCGGACAGGTAGATAATATATTTATTAGGTAATGATGACTGATGACGGACCTGCTGGACACTGTCAGCTCAGCAGCACCGCAGACTGCTACATTAAGCTACTATACTCTATAGTAGTATGTACAAAGACGAAAGAAAAAAAAAAACCACGGGTAGGTGGTATACAATTATGGATGGACTGCCGAGTGCCGACACAGAGGTAGCTACAGCCGTGGACTAACGTACTGTGTCTGCTGCTAATATAGAGTCTAGACTGGATGATAAATTATTGATAATGAGATGAAATCAATATAATATCACTAGTACTGCAGCCGGACAGGTACTATATATATTTATTATGTAATGACTGATGACGGACCTGCTGGACACTGTCAGGTCAGCACAGCACCGCAGACTGCTACAGTAAGCTACTATAGTAGTATGTATAAAGAAGAATGAAAAACAAACAAACCACGGGTAGGTGGTATACAATATTATATATATATATATATATTATATACAATTATATATATATATATATATATATATATATATATTAAACTGGTGGTGATTGATTATTAAACTGGTGGTCACTTCAGGTCACGTTGCAACTTGCAACTAGTACTCCGAGGCCTAAGCAGACAATCACAAAATATATTATTATACTGGTGGTCAGTGTGGTCACAACAATGGCAGTGTGGCACTGACTCTGGCAGCAAAAGTGTGCACTGTACGTTATATGTACTCCTGAGTCCTGCTCTCAGACTCTAACTGCTCCCCACTGTCAGTGTCTCCCCCACAAGTCAGATAATACACTTACAGTCACACTATCTATTATCTAATCTATAAATATCACTTCAGCAAGTAGTATAGTAGTATACAGTATAGTAGTACTCCTCCTAATAATGCTCCCCAAAATACTGTGTCTCTCTCTTCTCTAAACGGAGAGGACGCCAGCCACGTCCTCTCCCTATGACTCTCAATGCACGTGTGAAAATGGCGGCGACGCGCGGCTCCTTATATAGAATCCGAGTCTCGCGATAGAATCCGAGCCTCGCGAGAATCCGACAGCGTGATGATGACGTTCGGGCGCGCTCGGGTTAGCCGAGCAAGGCGGGAAGATCCGAGCCTGCTCGGACCCGTGTAAAAAACCTGAAGTTCGGGCGGGTTCGGATTCAGAGGAACCGAACCCGCTCATCTCTAATAAACATCATTGCGCACATGCGCAGGAACTTACTACAGTCTCCTTGTTTCCTCCACCACACCACCACTGACCCACTAGGGCCCCTCCGGGAACAGACACAGACACAGACCGGACAATATTACTGCAATTTCCTCATGCGGGCATAAGATACAAAGACAAAACTATGGCAAATAAGTGAAATAACAGGTATCTTCATACGATGTAGGCCCAAGTTAGCATTTTCATTCGAACTTTCCTTTATGGGAGTAACTGGGCCCTTATCGGAGTTCATGTGCCTAATTCTGAATCACACACATGCTGCACTCAATGCTGATGATCACATAGCTGAGCAATTATGTGCAAATGTGCATGTGCGAAAAACCTCTAAGATGCATGCATTACACAGTGTGTACGGCCAAATGTGCTGCTGCGATCGGGACAGACATCAGAAAGGTTGCAGTGAAGGGATGGGCATTCCTGGTCTGTGACTAGTAGTCCATGCAAAAATGATCTGTTCAGTGGCTGTATAATGGGTATGTCATAGACGTGTCAGTGCAAGCAGCTGCATTCCCAGATGCACAGTCGCAAGCTTTGATGGCCAGGGTCAGATGGAGACAAACACTGGGGCAGATGTATTAACCTGGAGAAGGCATAAGGAAGTGATAAATCAGTGATAAGTGCAAGGTGATAAAGGCACCAGCCAATCAGCTCCAATATGTAAATGAACAGTTAGGATCTCATTGGCTGGTGTGTTTATCACCTTGCACATATCACTGGTTTATCACTTCCTTATGCCTTCTCCAGGTTAATACATCTGCCCCACTGTATCTGCTGGTGCTATTTGCAATATTGCCACTGTTGGGAATAATGTGTGTACAGTGCGGTGGTATAGCAGAACTATGGACACATCTGCAGAGTTATCCTGACACTGAAACAGTCCATTCGCTTAACCATGAGGGTGGATTTATTGAAGATAGCAGATTGTACAGCCATACTCCTTGAGATGCATGCAGGCTTGGACTGGCCCACAGGGGTACAGGGGAAACCACCAGTGAGCCCTACTGCCAAGGGGCCCACCTCCTGCTCTAAGGATCAGGTTCTAGACTGTGCACTTGAATTATACATTATACATATGTTACCTTAAGTTATACTGGACTATGATGTATTTTCTACAGTGCATTGCTGTTATTAATCTGGTACATTATCATGCATGCAGCAGCTGAATTTACAGTATATATTTATGAAGGGGCCCAGATGTTGCACTGTCTAATGGTTAGTCAAACGAATGAGGTGACAGGCCACACCCCCTCAGCAGACTGGCCACACTCCTTAACATGGGCCCCTACCACTGCATTCCCCCGGTGGGCCCTACATGCCCCAGTCCGACACTGGATGCATGTACACTGGTTATACACATAGCGAAACTTGTAGCACTGGAGGGTTGTAGCAGTCACAGGCCGGATACTGGAACAGCAGTAATTAATGTAAAGCAGGTAGGTCTCTTGGAGCTAAGGGGCAGATGTGCATCTCCCACTATGCCACTCTACACAGTACCAAGATGGCGCCACACATGTGCAGTACAATCCTCTGCGGCCATCTTGCTTAAGGAATGAAGCTTCCCTATAAGAACTACTATAGAGCATACACAGCAACTGATGGTGGTGTATCAGGACGCACCAAATTGGTTTTACAGCGCACACAGGGGTAAAAGTGGGAGTCTCAAACCTTGTACATTTGGCCGCACAGATGTACACAAGGGAAGCAGTTTGTATACCATTTGCATAAAGTTGCAGATGGGCAACCGCCAATAGACACTGCTGCATTCGCTTTTGCATACGACTCAGAATCAGGCCCACTATGTCAATTCCATAATGAACTTTTCATATTCAACATATATTTAAATTTGTGTACAATGCATACCATATTCCACAGGATAACTTACTGTGGCTGCTTGTGGTCTCAGTTTACCTGTACTGTTAATGTAATTATAGGTGATCTTTTATACTGTAAGTGTGAATTCATTTTGTTCCTGCAGAAATCGTTGCTATATAAAGACATCGAAGAGTGGGATACCGACTGCAGTGACATACACAGAGAATGTTATATCCGGATTTACTCTCCTACCCTGTCAAATGACTACTTCAGGTAAAAGCATTAACAATATTGCTTAAAAAAACACACTCTGGAAGTTATAAATTATACATTATTATTATTATTATTATCATCATCATCATCATTATTATTTTGCTCCCTGTAGTATGCCCACTGTCGGTAACCCCTGACGCAGAGTTTCATGGTACCGACCTGCATGTTGAAGATGTCAGCAGAGACAAGGATTGTCAGCAGCGCTGTACAAATAACATCAGATGCCAGTTCTTTACCTTCAGATCACCTCAACCACAGTGTCCTCAAAATAAGTAAAGAATTATTAGATAAACATAGACAATAGAATGTTTTTGTGCAGCACCTGCCTTATATCCATGTACTGTATTTATTTTTCTTAAGGTGTAAATGCCACTTAAAGATGTCGTCCAATGGGCTACCAACTTCTATAGATCACGCAAAAGGATGGATTTCAGGCTTCTCGTTAAGACTGTGTAAAACCAGAACAATTGGAGGTAAAGTGAATTGGAGGAATGAATGAAAGAGGACAGTTATTTATATGCAAAGAAGCTGTTGTAAATATTTCTTGTTCAAAACAATAGCATAACGATAGACAGTTATTAGAACACGGTGGCTCATCTGGAATGAGCCGGTGCTTATAAACTCTGAATCCCGGCTCACTCCTGTGCAATCAGTCTCTCACTGGATCATGCCAGGATAAATAGCCAGTGAGCTTTATTACTGATGATAGGTTCAACTTCAGTTGTGCTTTCCTTCTCCAGCATCTGCCTGCCCATATTACTCTGCCTCTGTGTTTCTTACATCTGATTGTTTTCAACTAAGATTGTTTGCTGCCTGAACCATATTTCTATTGATCTCTTCTGAAGTATGACACTGGCAGAGAACACACTCAGTGCCCAAGTCATTGCTATCTTTAGTGCAGGCTCTACATTTCCAAAGAAATTGGGGGGATTGCACACAGGCCTGGTCATCTGGTTACACACACCCTTGCTATATGCCTCAATAAATATGATCATTTACAAAAGTTACGTATTGGCAGCCATGTATTTATGTATACAATAAGCAAAGTGCCGCATTTCTTATTATATTGTGAGTTTATTTTTATGAGGGCACTGGGTGCAGTTCCAGTTATTGATGCGTCAGCCCCAATGAAATGTACAGACTTACTGAATTATATAGACAGTAGAGATGAGCGAGTTCGATCGGTTTTACTTGGATTTACTCGGTTCTAAAAAACGGCATCTTATTGGCTCACGGATGTCTCATGTTTTGGTTAGCCAATAAGTTGCCGTTTAGAGAACCGAGTAAAACTGAGTAAAACCGAACCCGCTCATCTCTACTGTCTATATAACCGAACCCGCTCATCTCTAATAGATAGCACTTTTAGCCAGTCTGCAGGGACCAGAGCCCATAGTGAATTGGCATGGCTCCAGCTACGCTGTGTAAGTCACACTGTGACAACGAGCAGTGGATCAGGGTCAGACTCACGAGATTAGATTCAGCCATCTGCAGCATGCAGAATCAGTGCTCACTGGTGGGTCCCATCTCACAGTCCATTATCAAAGGCAGGTGCACTGTTGCTTGCTACAGCGCAGGCTGGATGAGATCCAGGAGGGAGCTGTCCTGTCCTCTATTGCAGGTGTTAGTAGGGCTACTGGGACAGTGCCAAATAAGTCTGCAGCAGCAGCAGCAGCGAGTTCACCGCAGAGCTACGCTGGAGGAGCAGCAGATCCCACTGTAAACCACACAAGTGCTGCTGTACATGGAGATGCCCCATTAGAGCTTGGAGCCCGGAGGCAGGCGTCTCCATTGCCTCGGGAAGTTCCACCCCTGCGTCCTCCTGTATTCCGGCATTGGCAGGTATCACCAATAGAAATTAATATTGATAATGTAATAGTGCCACACATTTAGAGAAGTGCCCAATTCTCACTTCAAAAACAAAAAAGTGCTAAACAAAAATTACACGTGGATAAAATTAGTGAAATACTGTACACTATGTGCACACAAAAAAAAATCTTAGTGCATTACGCAACTTCAAATCGGCATACCAGCTGTGCTTTGGATAGCCATTCATGTTAAATGACACCAATGTCATCCGAATTTCCTGTACTCCTGCAACCACCACTAATAATCTCAAAGTAAGAAGGAGTTCCCAAATAGGTAGTACGTTCAGAGAAAACTTTTCATTCCTCATACAAACAACCTAATATCTCTGTACACTGAGAAAGCAAATATAAAGCCTATCTGAAACAGAGGTAATTGAGAAGTATGAGTCCACACATCCAACATGTTTCTTCCTTTATCTGCTTTGGACTTCCTCAGGGGCAACCATAACTATATATACAGTATGTACTAGCGTTTGCATGTGGCTTCGCTTGAATGGATGCCTGTTATTGCTCAAGGGAACTAATTTTACAAAGACAGTAGTGCCATCTAATATTGTGATGTATATTTTATATTATACATATTGATCACAAAAGTTCTTTGTAAACAATATTTGCAGTTAAGGGAATAACACAAAAAGATGCTTGGGGCTACCTACTATCTCATGGGCAAGCCATGTAAAGCTGCCTATGGGAGAAGCAGCTGGTCCTAAGATCTACACCTGCAGCCCTGAGTGTTTTTCTGGGTGTATCTATCTATCTATCTATCTATCTATCTATCTATCTATCTATCTATCTATCTATCTATCTATAATCTTTATATAGATATAGTTATTATGTACTTATTATGCAAGTGTTGTGTGTCAAGTGTGTTTTGTCCTTTATTGCTCCTTTCCCCAATGTCATATAGAGATCATATATACCTCAGTTTCTTTCTAGGTCACTAAGCTATACAATAGTAACAGACAAAAATTCAGAAAAAAGCTTTATTTCATCTCCATAATTCTTAATCAGTCACTACAAGTATATTTCTCAAAACAAATTGCTATGTACAGACACAATCCTTACAGTTTTATTATATGTATAGATCTACTGTATATACTCCCCCATCGTATGTATATTATTTGTTAATACTACAATTATGTATACTGTTGAATAGGGTTAGCAAAGTCCTTATGATGAAAGTGTAGTAGACACTGAGGCGAAATGAGCACTATGTATTACTAGAGGAAGCCATATAATGAGGACACTGATAAAGAATCACAATTTCTAAACAGAAACAAGGACTACAGGTCCATGCAGTGAGGGAGGGTAACCGTTCAGATGGTCGACAGTGTTAAGGTCGACACTCATTAGGTCAACCACTAATGGTCGACATTGACATGGTCGACATGGTCAAATGGTCGACACATGAAAATGGTTGACACGTGAAAGGTCGACACATGAAAAGGTCGACATGAGTTTTTCAATTTTTTTTTCTTTTTTGGAACTTTTTCATACTTTCCGATCCACGTGGACTACGATTGGGAACGGTAACCATGCGAGGGGACGTGGTGCACTAGTTGGGGTTTCCAGTCACTTTATGCAGAAAACAACGCCAAAAAAAGTAAAAAAATCTCATGTCGACATTTTCATGTGTCGACCGTTTTCATGTGTTGACCATTTGTCCATGTTGACCATGTCAATGTTGACCATTAGTGGTCGACCTAATGAGTGTCGACCTTAACACTGTCGACCATCTGAACTGTCGACCATTCATACCGGAACCGTGAGGGCGTGTGGTTGGATACATGGAAATTAATACTTCTACCTTTGCTTTTGTAGACATAAAAACAACTAACTATATAGCCTTCATGGCCTGACAAATACACTGTTCAGTCACAAACGAGGTTTCTTGTAAAATGCAACTAATATTCAAAACTCTTTCCCTTCTCCTTCAGGATGTGGACAGCCTGTTGATGTAGAAAGTAGAATTGTGGGTGGCAGCAACAGCTCATTGGGAGAATGGCCTTGGCAAGTGAGCTTGCATCTCAAATTATCTCCTAATAACAACAAGCATGTGTGTGGTGGATCTATTATTAGCAACCAATGGATAGTAACAGCAGCCCACTGTGTTGAACTGTAAGTATTAAGTTTTGCTTAAAGTTTATCAGCGTTTGATTACAAATGATTTGCCATACAGACTATAGTATGGTGGCATTGTGGTAATGGTACACAGTACTACAAGGACTATGTTGAAAATGATATGACTATACAATAGGTCACATGTCACTATGCCAATTACTACTTTGCAGCATCAAATATCGCACCCATAGTAATCAGGTTTAGCTGTGTAAAGGGTTGGGCGCCTCACTATTCCCTTGGGCATCTCGCTACCCCCGGGGTAGCGAACTGAAATTATGATACCACGCCCGTCAGCAGAAACAGAATGGGTGTGGAAGGAGGCGGAAAAATTGAATACCGCCCATTGAATTAAATGGAAAACACTCGCCCCCATGACCCAAGAGAGCCTCACCATTGCATATTGTCTGTTATCTGCACTAATTTCATCATCTCACCCTACAACCTACCCCTGTGACCACTTCCTTCCTAATTTTCCATTAGTATCTCTACCTGTGGCATATACATACATATCTCCTCTCACACTATCTGTTTGCTTGCCCCAATGCTGTGATTTCGCCCTTTGCTTTCCTCTTACACCTCTTCTTTTAGGAAACTAATGTCAATACCAAATTGCTTTCTAACAAATATTTAAAATGCCCGCTCTAATATATACTGCAGACGCCAGGCGCATCTTATTACCATATACGATAAAAGTGCGCTGTACATCTCAAAACACTACATCCCTTAAGAGAAAAGAATACACCCACACATTATCTGAGATCCAAAGCTCATTGATGTATATTTGTTATTAAAAGGATATGTATTCAATATATCACAATGTACAGTATACATATAGTTACATGGTTACAATTTATACAGTAATCAGTTAATACAAAATACATACAGTTACAGGCCAGCATACCATACCATTCCCTCAATGCATCCTCCTCTTAATATATCTCTCACAGCAAATAAATACAGGAACTGGTCTGGCAACATCTCCACCATCGTCTGGAACAAAACAGCAACTCACTCCTGTGTGTGTCTGATCAGCAATGTGTTATCTAGTTTGGGGGAGTGCACACATCTAGTCTAAGGGAGGGAACTTTCTCATTCATGATGAGTCACTGGTCTGTTCATATGCTAACCAGGTTCAGCCTTGAAGACATCAAAAGGGCTGGCATGAGTTTCCTGTCCACCACCTGTTTGGAATGTCCATTGTCCTAATAAGAGTGATTTTAGCTTTAATACATTTAATCATAACTACTTGTTGCAATGTCCTACAACTTAATAACAAGTATCAAATGAATTTACACATTAATCTGGTTGCTTTAATACCAAATATGACATGTCTATCTTGCTCCGTTCCAATAATATGCATACATGACGTTACTCCATTATATCATTTTAAATCATTATGGTGTCTGGTGCTTGATATGTTATAATTATGTGCTGTATGAAATAAGTGTCGAATCCATCTCTGTGGCATGTCCGTGTAAATGCGTGTGTTACTATATATTGCTGTGCTCGCTGCGCGTATTTGCAAGCATAGCGACTCATAATGTATGTAGTCTGTATGTTCTCTCTATGTAATATTTTTGACTTCAACACTAATCAAAACAACTAGTTTGTCACAAACAGTACTGTCCCCTTCCACCTGTTCTTGTTGTTGTTGTTGTTACAGTATCTGAAATCCATTGCTGCTTGTCTAGATTCTTAAATGTTGTTGCCCTGTCTGGAAACAGGTGCTATTCACCACCTGGAAAACCAAGCAACAAGTTACATACAGTGATGCTACTTTGCAGTTCCCTCCAGAAAGCAGCTTTGCATAGAGGTCTGCAGCTGTTGCTATTAGGCCATTTTACTTTTGCTGGTTGAGCTCAAAGCCGGCAAGTGTGGCTTCCAGGAGACAGGGTGTGTGCTCCAACGCTTTTTGTTAGACCAATGGGGTTGGATTCATCAGGGACTTTCAAATGTGTTGTGAACTGCCCCTTTTTAAGTAATATGCATACTGTAGTTCTCCTATTGGCCAGTTTGAGAGGCAGTCTCTTTCAAATTAAACACTGAGATTTTATTTACATCCATGATGTCATGGTAATTGTCATGTAATATGGGTTCTCTATAACAGTATTCTTATTTATTAAATAAAGTGCATATAACATCCATAGCTATGTTTTAACTTTTTAGGCCTCCTTTCCTTAATTATATAATTACTATTATTTATATTTTCTGTACTTATTGGGGCTTGGTTTTCAGATTTTTTTTTTGCAATATTACTACAAGGGTGTAGAATATGCAAAGTTTTTAAATATCATGAGGGATTAGATTTTTTTTATAAAGTAGTTTCTTAATATGAATTGTTGACAAATGTTTAAATTGTGCTCTTTGCTATAAAAAAATGGAAGTAGGGGGATTAGATTAAACAGGAATAATTCAAAGTGGTTCTTGAGGTTTCTTGTTTATGGTTTTATAGACTATAATTACAAATCGAGACGATTGTTTTGAATCTTTATATTTTATTTATTTTTTGTTATTATTTGAATTAACTATTGTGCTAAGTTTAGAGAGGTTGATGTTGGTATTGAATCAGTTTGGTGTCCTTTCTTCCTTTTTCTCTCTTGTGGTCCAGGTAGGCACATAGTTCTCTATGGTGGTGTTCTGAATTCTTTAATCTTTTATGAATAATTTACTGCACCTGGTGTTCTTGAAATGTTTTCCTTTTCAGTACTTGCCAGGACCAACCCTGATTAGCTTTCAAGGTCAACGGGATTGGACATTCCCGTGGTGGTTTGGCTGTAAATTTCGTATTATATGGAACCAATGAACAGTCATCATCTTTCAGTTTCCTGTCTGGATGATACTCTTTATTTCTTGAGGAAACTTGTCATCTTGAATTCTATATTCAGGGCGTTAGGTGTTTGGAGATTATAAATCCTTTAACTTTTATCACAATACATAATGTCCAGAATGTTTCCTCCCCTCCAAAGTGTGTCTACTTTTTTATAGCCATGAATTTAGTAAAATGGGATTATGTTTTTGGGTAGATCTGAAATGTTCTGTATACTAGTGTTGTCATTTCTTTTTCTATGTTTATGTGTTCCCCCACTCTTGCTTGTTCAGTTTTCTTGCTGTGTGGCCTACGATCACACCTTTTGTGCCGCAGCTTTTTTTTTTATATTCTGATTTTTTTTTTGTTAATTCTGATATGAATTGGCTGATAATTTTTGCCATTTGCTTTTTGTTTTACACATGTTGCAGTAATAGTATCTTAGTAATTTTTTCTTCTTTAACTTAGGTATTATAATGTATATACCATTTTCAGATTATCTTTTACGATTTTTCTCAAGCCTTCATCTTTCTTCAAGATTGGTCAGTGTCTTTTCACAAGTTCTTTGTACTGCCCATTATATTATATAAGGAATAGCACTTCAGTTTCTTCTGTTTTTATCCTTATATTTGAGGAGGTAACTTCTCTCTATCTTCCTTGTTTTCTCTAGTTCTTTTTCTACTAATTGCTGTATTTTCTTTCTATGAATTTCTCTATCAGCTTTGTAGATCGCTCCTTCAAGTCTATCTGTCTGTCAGGTGCAATTACTTCATATCCATTTGTAAAGTCCTCCTGGTATTTCTTTGATTCAGTTCACACGATGGTTACTGTAGGTCGGGTGGGAGATAGTTGTTGCATGCAACTTATTTTGTGTATGTTTTGGTATGAAATTGTTCTCCTTCTGCAAATATAGATCCAGGAAGTCATCTTTTCTCTGCTTTGGTTCCTGTAAACTGCAGGTCTTGCTCATTTTGGTTTATATATTCTTTAGGGTTTTTCAATTCCAGTTCTGTTCCTTTTCATAGTACCAGTATATAATCAATGTACTTTCCATGTGATAATATGTCCTATATACGGTTTGTTTTTGCAAGTGTAGTTTGCCTCCCATTTGGCCATAAACAGGTTCACATAGCTTGGGGTTCCCTTAGCTGTACAACAAACCTGTCTATGGTGGGAGCCCCATACCACTTTGACTTTTGACTTAGGGGTCTATGTACTTAGCCTTGGAAAGAGATAAAGTGGACAGAGATAAAGTACCAATCAATCGGCTCATAACTGCCATGTTACAGGCTGTATTTGAAAAATGACAGGAGCTGGTTAGTTGGTACTTTATCTCTGTCCACATTATCTATCTTGAAGACTTAGGGCCTAATGCAGACCTTATCACTGGGCAGCAATTTTTGCAGCCCTGTGATCAGATAGTCGCCGCCTACAGGGGGAGTGTATTTTTGCTGTGCAAGTGTGTGATCGCATGTGTAGCAGAGCCGCACAAACTGAGTTTGTGCAGTTTCTGCACAGCCCAGGCCTTACTCAGCCTCTGCGATGATCGGGGCCGGAGCTGACGTCAGAATACCTCCCTCAAAATTCCTGGTCCCTCCTGCATTTTTACGGACACTCCCTGAAAACGGTCAGTTGCCACCCACAAATGCTCTCTTCCTATCAATCGCCTTGTGTTCACCCATGCGAATCCGTCGCACAAACGCATCGCTGACCGGCAAACCCCATTGTTATTGTCCGATGCACGTGCGCATTGCGGTGCATACGCATGCTCAGTTCAGATCTGATCGCAGGCTGTGGGAAAAGGCAGCCTAGTAATCAGGTCTGAATCGGCCCCTTAGTACGGTATCCGGTCTCTAGGTCAACAAGACTTAGTTCGACAGTGTCTAGGTCGACCACTATTGGTCGACAGTAACTAGGTTGACAGGGTTTCTAGGTCGACAGGGTGTCTTGGCCAACATATTCTAGGTCAAGAGGTCAAAAGGTTGACATGAGTTTTTCACATTTTTTTTCTTGTTTTGAACTTTTTCATACTTTACGATCTACGTGGACTACGACTGGGAATGGTAATCTGTGCCGAGCGCAGTGGTAGCAGAGCGAGGCACCTTGCCCGAAGCAGCCATGCAAGGGGACACAATGCACTAATTGGGGTTCCCAGTCACTGTACGGCAAAAACGACCCAGAGACCCTGTCGACCTAGAATCCCTGTTGACCTACTTACTGTCGACCAATAGTGGTCGACCTAGACGCCGTCGACCTAAGTCTGGTTGACCTTCAATACCACACCCCTTAGTACATAGACCGCTTAGTATGAAGTTGATACCTTTTAGAATAAATCCAAATTGACAATGGATTCTATTCTTCACATCCTGCCTTATGTTCAGTGTATAAGGATTTCACATCATATGTTGTTTTCATGAATGGGATCAGACAGTCAGGCATCTGAATTTTTAAGTAGCTCATAAGATGCAACCTCCCTTTCTGACTCTTGTGGCAGTGTTTGAAGAGTTGATTTTGGCAAATGCTCCTGCATACACACCTATGCAAATATGGGGCCAAACAGCCAATTTTGGGTGATCGATTGGATAATTGCATAGGTGTATACCCAGTTTAAGCCTAAGCTGCTGAGAAGGGTTATTGGAGTACAGTATAACAACAGCTACATGCTCTTTTTTGTCAATGTATAGGCTCTCTTTGCTGTGATAGCATAGTCTCTTCTAGAGTCTTCTTGTTAATCTTGTTATGAAGTTGTGTACTGATCACAGTTATGCTTAATCCACAACCTGTTATTGATGTTTGGACATACATGGGTTGTGCAAGAAGTTTCCGGAGGCACAATCTTTTTATAGAGTATCAAGCAGATGGAACCCAATGAGATGCCTATCTCCTTCTGTAACTGGGTCAAGGTCACCTTGGCATTCACCTCAACTATGGCCCGCATGTCAGCAACATTGTCCTCAGTGATTGTGGGCACAGGTCAGCCAAATTGCTATTTGTCTTCTAGGGACTGTCTCCTGTGCTGAAATTCCGCAAACTACTCATCGGATGGTGCTTCATTCACAAAAGCAACTTGCAGTCAGTCAAAAATTTCCTGCTGTCGCAGCTTGCAGTCAGTCAAAGGTTTCCTGCTGTCGTAGTCGTAGAAGATCATGGCTCTCCAGTGGCTTCTGTTAGCTCCATAACGAGTTTGTAAAAGAAATGAATATGATGACTCCTTCAGTGTGCAATACTGCTTATATACGGTTCTATACCTTGACATTTCACAAGAACTTTAGTCAGAGATTACAGTTCATAACCAGTCAGATTGTGTCTTCTCTACCTATGCACTGCACATCCAGAAACTTTTTGCACACCCCTCAAAGAAACGTATTATGCACTAGGCTATGTAGTGGGAGCGGTTGTTTTGTCTTTCTTTCCTTTTACTCTTTAAGGTTATTTAATGGGGAAGATTTTCCCCTGTGGTTTATGTTATTTTTGGTATCTTTGATTTCAGCCTGGAGGCATCAATCTAAAATGTACAGTCTATGTTCAGCCTAGTTCTTTATTTTCATGTGACATTTTTGACCTATGAGGAACATTCTTCAAAGAAATTCAATGGAGATAAATTTAATCTGTGGTTTGACCTGATCCTGTACTTTTTCAATGTAATCTTCAATTGCTTTTATTTAAGACAAACGGTAATGGTCAGTGTCAAACACTAGAGAGACAATTTCAGCACTATATATACACTGGTGCAGTTAAATGACTTACTAAAATTGGAGCCAAACCACAGTACAGTAAAACACATTTTATGTTGTTAAGCGGCAATATTTCTCACCACTGTTTACACATGCATTTATTTCTCTTACATCCTAGAGTAGGCATGTCCAAAGTCCGGCCCGGCGGACAATTGCGGCCCGTGCTCCCAATTCCACCGGCCCGCAGCCTCTGTGCATCCCTCAGCTCTCAGGCACACTGCCTTTGCAGACCGCTGCACTGACACTCCCCGCCAGTTGCTGTCAGCTGCCCTACACGGTGACTGACAGCTATCTTTCCCTCCTCTGCGTGCAGACTATAGGCTGGTCTGGTGAGACAGGAGGGCTGGGGCTGCCTCTCCTGCCGTGACAAACCCAGCCCTCCAGTGTGTATGAATCTATAAAAGGAGACACCAGGGAGGATCATCACGGTGGCCATCTTTACTGCAGCTCCGCAGCAGTATGCAGTGATCAGTGGTCTCAATAAGTTCAGTGCTTCACCCCCTCATAGGTGTTCTGCGCTACAGCATTTTCACTTGTAAGTTGTTCTCCAATGTCTATCTGGCAGCACTGCTGGGGGCATATAATGTGTATCTGGCACTGGGGGCATTTGTGTATCTGGCAGCACTGCTGGGGGCATTTGTGTATCTGGTCAGCCCCCACACATTTTTACCTCACCAAATCTGTCCCTCTTTGCAAAAAGTTTGGACACCCCTGTCCTAGAGGGTACTGGGAATCCATTTAGAAAAATGGGGTATAGACGGGTCCACAAGGAGCCTTGGGCACTTTAAGAATTTGATAGTGTGCGCTGGCTTCTCCCTCTATGCCCCTCCTATCGGACTCAGTTTAGAATATGTGCCCAGAGGAGCCGGTCACGTCGCTGGAAGCTCCAGAAGAGTTTTCTGCATTTATTTTATTGTTTGTTATTTTCAGGCAGCTCTGGATGGCACCAGCATGCCTGCTTCATGGGACTTATGGGGGGGGGGGGGGCAAACCTCTTGAAGGGTTAATGGTCCCCTTCCCCGCTGACAGGTCACAAGCTCCTGAGGGAACTATTCGCACACCCCACCATGGCAAGTGCACATTCCCGCAGCACGCCACCACCCCTAACAGAGCCAGAAGATAGGAGAGTGGTGAGTACTAAGCCGGCGTCCCAGTTAGCGGGTCGCCGGCCATTATGGCGGCATGAAGGTACGGAGATGCACGGCTTCTTCAGGAGTGGCGGAGTCTCCAGACTCAGTACACAGTGCGGATGCACCACTTCTGAGGGAGCGAACTGGGTCTAAGTACACTACGGGTGTACATAGTACCCAGACTTGCATTACAGACTTAAAAGGCGACTGACTCCATTTTAAGCACTACCATTACCTCAGCCAGTATAAAAAAGAGGGAAGACTGCGTGCCATTGAAGGGGTGGGGCTTCACTATGAGCGGATTCAGCAGCTCATCAGTGCCATTTTCCTTCTGCAGTGCACACAGACGCTGACTGACAGGGACGTGCAGCTCCTCCGAAGAGACTCCAGATTACCTCAGTGGTACCAGGGGGTCATAGCAGGGGGTGAGCGCTTACTAGTGTACTAAGTCCCAAATCTGGGTACTTAGTCTGCGACCTGGCTAAGCTTGGCATTAGCAGTAAGGGCACTGTGTGCTGGCTCCAGGCTATATCTGTGTCTCTCTTGAAGGGCTCTTTGTGGGTTAATTATGCATTTAACATTTTCCTGTGTGTGTGCTGTCACTGTCACAGTATCTCAGACCAAGAGTGTGTTTCATGTAAGGCACAGTGTTCCTCTTCTCCAGGGGGTTCACTACAGTGTACGCAGTGCAGTGTACCCTCCCAGGTTAGCAGGGCAGAACCATCTTGGCTTGATTCCATTAGGGGAATGATTTCCAATATCTCTTCTAAATTGTCCAGCAATGAGAAAGAGACGCAATACTTAAGAAAATCGATGACCGAGTTTATGAAAAGAGACTCAGTACCCAAACTAGCGTCTCAGTCCCCTTCCATTTGTCCGCAAAAACGTCCTTTGGCCCATATCCTGCAGTCTGACTCTGATGATGATGGGTCAGACATGGAGGAGGGGGAGGTGGACTCAGAGGTGGAGAAGGCTACTCTATTATAGGGAATAGAAGCTCTCATAGAAGCTATCAGAGACTTTCTGCATATCCCTAATAAGGTAACAGAGGAGACGGAGGAATCTTATTTTAATATAAAAAAAGAAATCCTTGGCTGCTTTTCCTGTGTCTAAATACCCTGTTTGAAGAACCGTGGGTTAATTCTGATAGGAAATTTCAAATCCCTAAAAGGTTGATATCATCTTTTCCTTTTCCTCCTGAGGATAGGAAAAAATGGGAAAATCCACCGATAGTGGATGCATCAGTATCCAGGCTGTCATGGAAAATTGTACTGCCTGTCCTGGATGCAGCTTCCTTGAAAGATACGGCTGATTGTAGAATTGAGAATACACTCAAATCTTTGTATACAGCTGCTGGGGTGGCCCAGAGACCCACTATAGCATGTGGGTGGATTACTAAGGCCATTGCCAAATGGTCAGGTAACCTAATTGAGGGGTTAGGTACAAGCCCGGCGACAGGGGGGGTCAAAGGGGACAGCTATACCGGGCCCCATGGTTCAGAGGGGCCCCGAGGCAGAGGAGAACAAAACACGGGTGCTGGAGTGCCTGTAAATACTCTATATTCATTGGCCGCTCCGCCCGCCCACCAATTAGGAAAGAAAAAAACAACAGTGCACACCATCGATACCCCCCCCCCCCCCCCATGTGCCCAGGAAGATCACCTCCCGCCGGGTGCATCTTCACAGCAGCAGCGTCACCCACAGCCCCACCGCAGTCCCCTGGCTGAGAAGCAGAGCGTCCTGAGCCCAGGAAGATCACCTCCCGTCGGGGACACCTTCACTGCAGCGGCACCACCCGCAGCCCCACCGCTGTCCCCTGGCTGTGGTGAGTTCCTCCTGGGTCCTGGCACCCCCACTGTTTGTGTGTGTATATATTTGTATATATATATATATATACACAGTATATATATATATATATATATATATATATATATGTGTGTGTCTGTGTATGTATATACTGTGTGTATATATATATATATATATATATATATAGATATATATATAGATAGCGGTTAGGTTCGGCACTCAAAAGGGTATGTAGCGTAATACTTGCTGCGGTGCCCTCTGTGATCTATGGCAAGATCCAAATAGGTGCGGAGGTCAGCGGCACTCAGCAGACGGGATAAAGCAGTGAAAATTCTTTATTGACGTCCTACGCCGTTTCGGGGACTTACCCCCGTCTTCAGGGACAGATCATACACAAGTGATAACATACAAAGAAACATATTTATACCCTCCCAAACAAGCACTCATTAATGGGATCATACTCACCTGTCCTGGCGTCAGCGGCTGCAGCGTGTCCAACTGTGCGGCATCCAGGTCGCGGAGAGGTGACGTCAGCCTGCTGAGTCGAGCGGGGAGTCTATCGCGGGAACGCAAGTCCCGTTACCAGGCAACCCCAAGCTCAAGACGTCATTGAAGACGCTTCCCTCTGCTGGTCCTCGCCAATCACAGGGCTCTGTCTGTCAGCAGACGCACTGGGCAGGGATTACTTCACCATTGCTAATCGTTGCTGGGCAACACCTAAACAGAAAAAAACTTATTAAAATATGCAGTGTGAAACACAATCAATTAAACAAAAATGAAACAAAAATAAACAATACCCAGCTAAAATACTCGGGCTATCATCCACAGTTGACTATATTCCTGGCGGATACAAACTAATATATACATAACATAATAACAGTTATAAGACAAAAACACATGTGATAATATAAAAACGTAAAAACATACATACTTTGCAGCGCTGATGTCACCAGCCTCTATACCTGCATCCCCCATGGTGCAGGTGTGGAGGCGGTACGGTCACTGATTACAGATAACCCATTATATCTAGGCCCAGCAGTGGAGGTATTCTTGCAATTATTAACTTTGGTGTTGACCCGCAATTATTTTTCATTCAACGGGCGCGTATACCTACAATTGGCAGGTTGTGCGATGGGGTCCCCGGTGGCCCCATCGTACGCGAACGCCTTTATGTATACAGTGGAAACACAACTCTTCAGTCCTGAGATAGAGCCATCTATGTGCCTTTACAAGAGGGAAGCGTCTTCAATGACGTCTTGAGCTTGGGGTTGCCTGGTAACGGGACTGTCAGGAATCGACTCACCAAGCTGACATCTGTCCGCCGCTGCGGACTCCGTCCTGGCTCCCTGCGGTCACCTGTCGTCCACGTCCCTGCCATCGGACGCCATCATGGGCCTGTGAGCGCCCCTGTGACGGCGGCGTGTAGCGCGCCGCATTCCCGCTGGGCCGCGGCATGGGCGCCGCCATGACAGCTTCCAATACTCAGCATACGGCGGCCAATCCGGTGCTTGGCCGCACCCACTTTTCCTCACTCCACCAATGACTGTTAACCAAGGGGTATATATGTAGCTGCAGGTTCAGTCTGCAGGCATCCTGGACTTTGTGTCACTCCTGCGACTCATGTGAAAGGATCTGGTTCCTGTCTCCTCCGTGTACCTGGCTATTTACCTGAGACTTTGTACTCCTGGTTACTTCACTCTGCTCCGTGGAACTTCAAGCCCCAGCAATACCTGCATTCATCAACAGGCTTCACACCCATCATTACCTTGTGTGCTTCAGCCTAGCAGTAGAGACTGACTCCAGGTGTGTTCCATCTCTCCACCTGTGATACAGCTTGCTTGCTGTCAGTGCTTCACCACCTGCACTGTGGACACAGTCAGACTCCTGCCTCTGCTATCAGGTTTGCCATATTACATCACCTCTGCTTAGTTCCATGATTTAACCTGCACTGGTTCCCATACCAGAATATCTCCACAAGTTTCATTCATCTGTTTATCATCATTACCGGTTATCATTTCTTCAAGTCATCATCCATTCTGTTCCATAGACTTTCAGCTATTACGCTGTATAATTGACACTCATATTTATTATTATTTCTGCTGCCGTTTTGTTTATTATCTGTTCAATAAATACCATTGCGCTCATGCGCAGAAACATCATCCAGCCTCCTCGTTTTCTCCCATCTACCTCCGCTGACCCACTAGCGCCCCCTCCGGGGACACAGACAAAACCCGATGTGACAGTAAGTCCAGGATCGATGGACTCGGATGGTGGACGGAGTGTGGGGTCAGAGGCCTTGCAAAATCTGGTCTCCCGTCTGGATGGTCAAGAGGCTGCGCAGCAGCAGATGTTTCAATTCCTGCAAGGGATGTCCTCCCGGATAGATACACTACAGCAATCTCTGCCTAGTGTACACACTTCTTCAGTTCCTGTTACTCCAGCACCTGCCAGTACTGTGAGTTCTCCTATGCCGGCTGCATCAGCTCCAGTGTCACGTCTGCACCTGCCCGTGCCAAGCAAGTATGATGGCAGTCCAAAGTTATGTCGCGGGTTTCTTAACCAATGTGAAATCCAGTTTGAATTATTGTCACATAATTTCCCCACGTCTAGATCCAAGGTTGCCTACATCATCTCTCTACTCTCCGGATCTGCTTTGAGTTGGGTGTCTCCTCTGTGGGAACGTGCCGACCCTCTGATTAACAACTATGCAGAATTCGTGTCAACCTTCAGACGGATCTTTGACGAGCCTGGTCGTGCAACATCAGCTTCGGCAGACCTGATCCAACTTCGTCAAGGTACCCGAAGCATGGGACAATATGTCATCCAGTTCCAGACGTTGGCCGCAGAGATTCAGTGGAACAACCAAGCCCTGGTGGCAGCTTTCTGGCATGGACTCTCGGATCGGATCAAAGATGAACTGGCGATCCGTGATCTCCCTGAGCAGTTGTCTGATTTAATTTCCTTGTGTATCAAGTTGGACTCTCGCATCCGCGAACGCAATAATGAACGTGCCCGGAGTGAGCCCCGCAGATTAAGGATGATACCTTCCGTACAGTTCCAGTCTCCACCTTCTGACGAGCCTATGCAAATAAATAGGTCCCGCCTAACTCCTGAGGAGCGGTCAAGAAGAATGCGAGAGAGACTATGTCTATATTGTGCGGCTGCAGGTCACCAGATTAACTCCTGCACAGTGCGTTCGGGAAACGCCAGATCCTAACTTGCAAAGGAGGAGTCAAGTTGGGATCTTCTAGTCAAGCTCCTTCTAGTCAAGATCTTATCCTTCCTGTGACTTTAGAGACTTCAGTTGGGCTTCAATCTGTATCTGCTTTAGTGGACTGTGGAGCTGCAGGAAACTTCATCACCCAAGCTGCGGTAAATAAATTTTGCTTGCCTGTATGTGAACTTTCTTCCCCAGTCTATATTACCGCCGTGGATGGTAGCCGAATCCCCAAGGGGAATATCTCTCACCAGACTGCACCAGTGGTTTTGGGAGTTGGGTTCTTACACTCTGAATTAATTAAGTTCCTAGTCATTCCTCAAGCCACCCAAGAGATCGTGTTGGGCATGCCCTGGCTCCAGCTACACAATCCACAGTTTGACTGGTCAACGTTACAACTCTCTTCTTGGGGTTCACATTGCCATCAGTCCTGTCTAGCCCAAATCTGTCCTGTAAAGTCTACTGAAGTTAAAACACAGTCAAGCCTTCCTGCGGCTTATCAAGATTTCTCTGACGTCTTCAGTGAAAAAGCCGCAGATGTCCTGCCGCCCCATAGAGAATGGGATTGTCCCATCGATCTCCTTCCCGGCAAGAAGCCACCTAGGGGGCGTACCTACCCATTATCTGTTCCCGAAACGGAAGCGATGAGCAATTACATCAGGGAAAATTTACAGAAGGGATTCATCCGTCCTTCATCATCACCAGCTGGTGCAGGCTTCTTCTTTGTTAAAAAGAAGGATGGAGGACTGCGTCCATGCATTGACTACCGGGGTCTTAATGACATTACCATTAAAAATAGTTACCCATTACCACTCATCACCGAATTATTTGACAGAGTTAAAGGAGCCCGCATCTTCACCAAGTTAGATCTTCGCGGTGCCTACAACCTCATCAGAATCCGGAGTGGTGATGAATGGAAGACAGCTTTTAACACTCGAGATGGTCATTACGAGTACCTGGTAATGCCATTCGGGTTGAGTAATGCCCCAGCAGTGTTCCAGCACTTTGTGAACGAAATCTTCCATGATGTTCTGTATAAATACCTTGTAGTTTATCTGGATGATATCCTCATCTTCTCCCAAGATCTTCCCTCTCATCGTCTACAAGTCCGTGAAGTTCTCCGACGTCTTCGTGAGAACCGGCTCTACGGTAAACTATCCAAGTGTACCTTTGAAGTTTCCTCTATACCCTTCCTAGGATATATAATTTCCGGATCGGATCTTCAGATGGACCCGACAAAATTGGAAGCCATTGCCAATTGGTCCATTCCAAACTCTCTCAAGTCTATTCAGCGATTCCTGGGATTTGCCAACTACTATAGGAAATTTATTCGGGGATTCTCCACTCTCATCGCTCCTATTACCAACTTAACTCGGAAAGGGGCAAACCATTCCAACTGGCCTGAAGAGGCTTTAGCGGCCTTCCAGAAAATCAAGCTGGCCTTTATGTCTGCTCCAGTTCTGTCCCAGCCAGATGTAGACAGACCGTTCGAGTTAGAGGTGGATGCCTCTACAGTTGGAGTTGGAGCTGTTCTCTCCCAGAAGGGAACTGATGGGAAGATCCACCCCTGTGGAATTTATTCTCGTAAATTCCTCCCTGCAGAAGCTAACTATTCCATTGGAGATCAAGAACTACTGGCGATTAAGCTGGCCCTCGAGGAATGGAGGTATCTCCTGGAAGGGGCCAAACATCCGTTCAACATCTACACGGATCATAAAAATCTGCTATACTTAAAGGCAGCCCAGTGCCTTAATCCTCGCCAGTCCAGGTGGTCTATGTTTTTCTCACGTTTTAACTTTAAGCTTCATTTCCGTCCAGGTTCGCAGAATGTTAAAGCTGACGCCTTATCCCGATCTATGGAATCCGAAGAGGAAACGCCTGACTCAGTTCCACATTCCATTCTGAGTCCTGTGGTATTTGCTGCATCTCAAGTCTCCCCAGCTCCTCCTCCTGGTAAGACTTTTGTTTCCTCAGAACTCCGTCCCAAGTTGCTGTCTTGGGCCCATCAATCCAAGTTCACTGGTCATCCCGGGGTTCTGAAAACCTTCAAGTTCCTCTCTGAAACATACTGGTGGCCAAAGATGAAAGCTGACATCAAGGATTTCGTGGCATCCTGTCCTAAGTGTGTGCAGCACAAGACTCCTCGTCAGTCTCCAGCAGGTCAGTTACAACCATTGTCTGTTCCTAGTCGCCCCTGGTCGCACCTGTCCATGGACTTTATCTCCGACCTTCCTCCTTCTCAAGGATATAATACCATCTGGGTTGTAGTGGACAGATTTACCAAGATGGCCCATTTTGTTCCTCTCCAGGGTCTCCCTTCTGCCCCAAAACTTGCCCAAATCTTCCTACGGGAGATTTTCCGCTTACATGGCCTACCCTCAGAGATAATATCTGATAGAGGTGTACAGTTTGTAGCGAGGTTTTGGAGGGCTCTCTGTTCTGCAATGCAAGTCAAACTGAAGTTCTCGTCATCTTACCACCCTCAGACGAATGGGCAGACAGAAAGGGTAAACCAAGAACTAGAGACATTTTTAAGGTTATATGTTTCATCTTCCCAGGATGACTGGTTGGATCTGCTCCCATGGGCCGAGTTTGCCCACAACTTCCGCTACCACACTGCTACTGAGACGACTCCATTCTTTGCAGTGTATGGACAACATCCTCGTGTCCCAGACTTCCAAGAGCTTCCTCACATGGATGTTCCTGCCGCCACTTCTGCTCTGAGTCAGTTTTCTTCCATCTGGAGGAAGATCCACACTTCTCTAAAAAAGGCCTCCAGCCGGTATAAACACTTTGCTGATCGCAAAAGACGTGCAGTTCCTAGCTTGAAACCTGGGGACAAGGTTTGGCTGTCTACCCGGAACCTCCGTCTTAGGGTCCCGTCTATGAAATTTGCACCACGTTTCATTGGCCCCTTTCCTGTCGAAAGAGTCATCAACCCTGTGGCCTACAAGCTGAAATTACCACCTTCTCTGCGAATACCTAATGCTTTTCATGTTTCTCTCCTCAGACCTTTAGTCCTAAATCGTTTCCAGAGAGCTCTTCCAGTTGGTCCCAAAATTCGAACTCAGCGGGGCGTGGAGTTCGAGATTGGAAAGATTCTGGATTCCCGTTGCCGGTACGGACGACTTCAATATCTTGTCGATTGGTCCGGTTATGGCCCAGAGGAGAGAAGTTGGGTAAATTCGTTGGATGTCCATGCTCCAAGGTTGGTCCGTGTCTTCCACAACACTCATCCTTCCAAACCACGTGGGTGTTCGGTGCCCACCCTTAAAGGGGGGGGTACTGTCAGGAATCGACTCACCAAGCTGACATCTGTCCGCCGCTGCGGACTCCGTCCTGGCTCCCTGCGGTCACCTGTCATCCACGTCCCTGCCATCGGACGCCATCATGGGCCTGAGAGCGCCCCTGTGACGGCGGCGTGTAGCGCGCCGCATTCCCGCTGGGCCGCGGCATGGGCGCCGCCATGACAGCTTCCAATACTCAGCATACGGCGGCCAATCCGGTGCTTGGCCGCACCCACTTTTCCTCACTCCACCAATGACTGTTAACCAAGGGGTATATATGTAGCTGCAGGTTCAGTCTGCAGGCATCCTGGACTTTGTGTCACTCCTGCGACTCATGTGAAAGGATCTGGTTCCTGTCTCCTCCGTGTACCTGGCTATTTACCTGAGACTTTGTACTCCTGGTTACTTCACTCTGCTCCGTGGAACTTCAAGCCCCAGCAATACCTGCATTCATCAACAGGCTTCACACCCATCATTACCTTGTGTGCTTCAGCCTAGCAGTAGAGACTGACTCCAGGTGTGTTCCATCTCTCCACCTGTGATACAGCTTGCTTGCTGTCAGTGCTTCACCACCTGCACTGTGGACACAGTCAGACTCCTGCCTCTGCTATCAGGTTTGCCATATTACATCACCTCTGCTTAGTTCCATGATTTAACCTGCACTGGTTCCCATACCAGAATATCTCCACAAGTTTCATTCATCTGTTTATCATCATTACCGGTTATCATTTCTTCAAGTCATCATCCATTCTGTTCCATAGACTTTCAGCTATTACGCTGTATAATTGACACTCATATTTATTATTATTTCTGCTGCCGTTTTGTTTATTATCTGTTCAATAAATACCATTGCGCTCATGCGCAGAAACATCATCCAGCCTCCTCGTTTTCTCCCATCTACCTCCGCTGACCCACTAGCGCCCCCTCCGGGGACACAGACAAAACCCGATCTGACAGGGACTTGCGTTCCCGCGATAGACTCCCCGCTCGACTCAGCAGGCTGACGTCACCTCTCCGCGACCTGGATGCCGCACAGTTGGACACGCTGCAGCCGCTGACGCCAGGACAGGTGAGTATGATCCCATTAATGAGTGCTTGTTTGGGAGGGTATAAATATGTTTCTTTGTATGTTATCACTTGTGTATGATCTGTCCCTGAAGACGGGGGTAAGTCCCCGAAACGGCGTAGGACGTCAATAAAGAATTTTCACTGCTTTATCCCGTCTGCTGAGTGCCGCTGACCTCCGCACCTATATATATATATATATATATATATATATATGTGTGTGTGTGTGTGTTGAGAGGAATTGGGGGGGTGGGGCCCAAAGAAATACATGTACCGGGCCCCCAAATTTCTGTTGCCGGCCCTGGTTAAGTACTTTGCCTCAGGGGGGAGATTATTTTACTCCTGCAACATACTGTATGCAGGATTCTGTGAATTTTATGGTAGAAGCCATAAAAGAAATAGGCTTGCTTAATGCACGCACCACTGCAATGGCAGTGTCGGCATGCAGAGGCTTATGGCTACGCCAGTGGACTGCTGACGTGGACTCCAGGAAAGGCGTGGAAGGCCTACCCTTCACAGGAGAGGCCTTATTTGGAGATGAACTAGACAAATGGATCTCCAAAGCTACTGTGGTTAAGTCTACGTATCTTCCTTCTGCAGCTACCCCAGCCAGGAAGGCCTACTCAGGACCTAATCTACAGTCCTTTCGGACTGCCAAGTTTAAGGGCAAAACCAGAGGTTCTTCAACAGCCACCAGAGGTGCTAGAGGTAAACCACAAAAACCAGCAACTGCCGGTTCACAGGAGCAGATCTCAAGCTCTGCTTCTTCAAAGCCTTCAGCATGACGGTGGGCCACGATGCCTGGAGGACTGGTAGGTGGGAGCCCAACTAAAATTTTTCAGTCACATCTGGACATCATGCCAGGATCCCTGGGTCATAGATCTTATTTCCCAGGGCTACAGACTGGAGTTTCAGGATCTCCCACCACACAGATTCTTCAAATCAGGCTTACCAGGTTCACAAGAAGCAAGTGTAACTTTACAGGACGCCATTCAAAATCCGGTACAGACTCAGGTCATTGTTCCAGTTCCACCTCATCTGCAAAACAAGGGATATTATTCCAACTTGTTTGTAGTACTGAAGCCAGATGGTTCGGTAAGACCGATTTTGAACCTCAAGTCGTTGAACCCGTACTTACGAGTGTTCAAATTCAAGATGGAGTCTCTGAGAGCGGTGATCTCAGGTCTGGAGAAGGGGGAATTCCTAGTGTCTCTGGATATCAAGGATGCATTTCTTCATATTCCGATCTAGCCGCCTCATCAGGCTTATCTACGGTCTGCACTGCAGGACTGCCACTACCAGTTCCAGACCCTGCCATTTGGCCTCTCCACTGCACCAAGAGTGTTCACCAAGGTGATGGCAGAGATGATGGCCCTCATTCCGAGTTGATCGGTCGCAAGGCGAATTTAGCAGAGTTACACACGCTAAGCCGCCGCCTACTGGGAGTGTATCTTAGCATCTTAAAATTGCGACCGATGTATTCGCAATATTGCGAGCACAAACTACTTAGCAGTTTTAGAGTAGCTCCAGACTTACTCTGCCTGTGCGATCAGTTCAGTGCTTGTCGTTCCTGGTTTGACGTCACAAACACACCCAGCGTTCGCCCAACCACTCCCCCGTTTCTCCGGCCACTCCTGCGTTTTTTCCGGAAACGGTAGCGTTTTCAGCCACACGCCCATAAAACGCCGTGTTTCCGCCCAGTAACACCCATTTCCTGTCAATCACATTACGTTCGCCGGAGCGATGAGAAAGCCGTGAGTAAAAATACTTTCTTCATAGCAAAGATACTTGGCGCAGTCGCAGTGCGAATATTGCGCATGCGCACTAAGCGGAATTTCACTGCGATGCGATGAAAAATACAGAGCGAACGACTCGGAATGAGGGCCGATGTTTCTACTCCACAAACAGAGAGTGAACATAATTCCATACCTGGACGATCTTCTGATAAAGGCACCTTCCAGGGAGCGGTTGTTGGACAGCATTGGCCTCTCAACCAAACTACTCCTGGATCACGGGTGGATTCTGAACTTACCAAAATCTCACCTGGAACTGACGCAGAGGCTCTCCTTCCTGGGAATGATACTGGACACAGAGTCTCAGAGAGTGTTCCTTCCCTTGGAGAAGGCTATGGAAATCCAGTCGATGGTTCGGGCTGTCCTGAAGCCAACCCGGATCTTGGTGCACCTGTGCATTCGCCTTCTAGGGAAAATGGTGGCCTGTTCGGAGGTGTTTCAGTATGGAAGGTTTCATGCAAGGCCCTTCCAGCTGGATCTGTTGAACAAATGGTCCGGATCGCATCTTCACATGCACCAAAGGAACTGTCTGTCGCCAAAAGCCAGAATCTCCCTTCTGTGGTGGCTACAGACTTCTCACCTCATCGAGGGTCGGAGGTTGGGGAGCAGTCACCCAGGGGGTGCAGTTTCAAGGATGATGGTCAAGTCGGGAAGTCATCCTTCCAATAAACATCATGGAACTCAGGGTAACCTACAACGCCCTTCTGAAGGCCTCATCTCTACTTCAGAATCAGGCCATTCAGGTCCAGTCGGACAATGTAAGGGCGGTAACGTACATAACTGACAGGGTAGAACAAAAAGCAGAGCAGCAATGTCAAAGGTGTCAAGAATCCTTCTCTGGGTGTAAAAACACGCTGTGGCATTGTCGGCGGTCTTCATTCTGGGAGTAGACAACTGAGAAGTAGACTTCCTCAGCAGACATGACATGCACCCGGGGGAGTGGGGCCTCCGCCCGGAGGTGTACCGGTGGTTGACACGTTGGTGGGGTTATCCACAGATCGACATGATGGCCTCTCGACTGAACAAGAAGCTCAAGCGGTATTGTTCCAGGTCGAGAGACCCACAAGCAGTGGCAGTAGATGCTCTGACAACTCTGTGGGTTTACCAACTGGTGTTTTCTCCACATCCTCTGATCCCAAGAATTCTCAAAAGAATAAAAAGGAAAAAGGTTCAAGCAATCCTCATTGCTCCGGACTGGCCTCGAAGGGCCTGGTATGCAGATCTTCTCGATATGCTGTTAGAAGATCCGTAGCCTCTACCTCTTCGCGAGGATCTTCTGCAACAGGGCCTGTTCATCTATGAAGACTTACCATGGCTACGTTTAATGGCATGGAAGTTTAACGGCTGTTTCTAGCCAGGAGAGGGATTCCTGACAAGGTCATCCTGACTATGATCCAAGCCAGGAAGGGGGTAACGTCTACACAATACCACCGTATATGGAAGAAATATTTCTCTTGTATGAGAGCAGACAATATTCGCGGTGGAATTTCATCTGGGACGGTTCCTGCTTTTTCTGCAGTCGGGAGTGGATGTGGGCCTACACCTAGGTTCTATTAAAGTCCAGATATTGGCCTTGTCCATTTTCTTTAAAAAACAATTGGCTTCTCTCCCTGAGGTCCAGACATTTTTGAAAGGTGTTCTGCACATCCAGCCTCCCTTTGTGCCTCCCATGGCACCTTGGGATCTCAATTAGGTGCTGCAGTTCCTCCAATCGGACTAGTTTGAACCGTTATAGGAGGTTGACGTAAAGTACCTTACGTGGAAGACCGTCACACTGTTGGCCTTGGCCTCAGCAAGACGTGTGTCGGAGCTAGGGGCGTTGTCTCACAAGAGTCCCTATTTAATTTTCCATGCGGACAGAGCTGAACTCAGAACTCATTAGCAATTTCTACCTAAGGTGGTGTCCGCTTTTCACATCAATCAACAAATTGTGGTTTCAGCTGTGACGGGCACCTCTGCTACTTCAGAGTCTTTTGATGTTGTGAGGGCTTTGAAGGTGTATGTAAAGATAATGGCTCATCACAGAAAATCCCAATCGCTGTTCGTTTTCTATGATCCCAATAAAATTGGGTGTCCTGCTTCAAAGCAGTTTATCGCTCGCTGGATCTGGCTCACTATCCAGCATGCTTATTCCACACAAGCTTGCTGGCTCCAAAATCTGTACAGGCCCACTCTACTAGGTTGGTGGGTTCTTCTTGGGCGGCTGCCCAGGGTGTCTCGGCTTTACAGCTCTGCCGAGCAGCGACTTGGTCAGGTTCAAACATGTTTGCAAAGTTTTACAAGTTCGATACTTTGGCCTCTGAGGACCTTCAGTTTGGTCAATCAGTTCTGCAGGAACATCAGCACTCTCCCACACGGTTTGGGAGCTTTGGTACTTCCCCATGGTACTAAATGGATTCCCAGTATCCTCTAGGACATAAGAGAAAATAGGATTTTAATTACCTACCAGTAAATCCTTTTCTCGTAGCCCATAGAGGATTCTGGGCACGTGCACGGTGCTTCATTTTTTCCTGCACTGTTACTTGGTTAAGCATTCTGGTTTGTTCAGCTGTTGCTGTTCATGTTTCAAGTTTGGTTAGCATGGCTTTCCTATTGTTCTGTATGCTGGTTTGTAATCTCACCACTTTCCTTATCTATCCTTCTCTCAAAGTATGTCCGTCTCCTCGGGCACAGTTTCCTAGACGGAGTCTGGTAGGAGGGGCATAGAGGGAGGAACCAGCGCACACTATCAAATTCTTAAAGTGCCCAAGGCTCCTAGTGGACCCGTCTATACCCCATGGTACTAAATGGATTCCCAGTATCCTCTACGGACTACGAGAAAAGGATTTACCGGTAGGTAATTAAAATCCTTTTTTTTTTTTTCCGGTTTCTGATCAGTAAAGCTGTCCGGCTTCTGCTGTATGTTACAAGTCATTTTAAGGGCATAGTTGCTGACTTTCTGGCTGCCAGGTCGGCACAGCAGTTGGTGAAAAGGGAGGCATGGCTTGAAATGGGGGGGGGGGGGGTACATTGCACAAAAGGCTGTGGGTGTGGACATTGCAGTGAGATCGCATCATTGTAGCCACGTCCTCCACTATACAATCCAGAGATTGCCAGCATTATACATTGGGAGTGTAGCTACAATGACGCAATTCAATGCAAATCACATCATCAGCCATCCGGTCCGCCCACTTTATTCGGTAAGTGCAAGGAGACTTGAGCACAACCCAAATTTCGGGAGTCCCCCAGCCCTTCCGTGAGAATAGGCAAGTATGTGGAAGGGTCACATGCAAGTATGCCAGAATTCATCACATTTTGTGCATCTAAGGTGTCATCCTGCATTGTTATGTTCTGTTTGAGAAGACACCTCATGCCGTTTTATTGTATAGTATCACTTTTTTAATAAGATCAAATACCAAGTCGCCTTGATTCTAGGTGAAGGATGTCCTGCCATCTGTTTTAACAATGATCCTTTTTAATGTAACAAACATTTTCCAAAGTTGATAATTAAATATCCATAGTGAAACTATAATTTTGTTTTATGAAGATAAGAATGTAGCAGTATCGTTCTTTATGGAGAAGTTGTTGCAAAAAGTCATACAACTCTGCCTTACTGACGTTTTGGTAAACCTTGAATATATAAGAGGGACCGTCCTGAAAAACATCAGACATCATATGGAGGTCACCTCCACGTGGAATCTGCCCTTGCCTTCCATCCTGTGTTATCTGGAATAGAAGCCAGTGTACATTTACTAATGTAAAAGCTACTCCAATAATTATTATACAGAGTAACCTTCTTACAGAATTGGTGATTCATTTCCTGCCCTTCACTGACCATCTTTTATGGATTAATATAGCAAGTTCTCTATTTTATATATAAAAGTCATTTCGTAGAAATCAATGTTGGGACTGCAGATTGGGCAAAAAATAAGAGATCATGGGGGTCATTCCGAGTTGTTTGCTCGGTATTTTTTTCTCGCAACGGAGCGATTAGTCGCTAATGCGCATGCGCAATGCCCGCAGTGCGACTGCGCCAAGTAAATTTGCTATGCAGTTAGGTATTTTACTCACAGCATTACGAGGTTTTTTCTTCGTTCTGGTGATCGTAATGTGATTGACAGGAAGTGGGTGTTTCTGGGCGGAAACTGGCCGTTTAATGGGTGTGTGCGAAAAAACGCTACCGTTTCTGGGAAAAACGCGGGAGTGGCTGGAGAAACGGAGGAGTGTCTGGGAGAACGCTGGGTGTGTTTGTGACGTCAAACCAGGAACGACAAGCACTGAACTGATCGCAGATGCCGAGTAAGTGTGGAGCTACTCAGAAACTGCTAAGAAGTGTCTATTCGCAAATTTGCTAGTCTTTCGTTCGCAATTTTGATAAGCTAAGATTCACTCCCAGTAGGCGGCGGCTTAGCGTGTGCAAAGCTGCTAAAAGCAGCTTGCGAGCGAACAACTCGGAATGAGGGCCC
Organism: Pseudophryne corroboree; assembly: GCF_028390025.1. NCBI lineage: Eukaryota > Metazoa > Chordata > Amphibia > Anura > Myobatrachidae > Pseudophryne > Pseudophryne corroboree. The sequence goes on from NC_086444.1 coordinate 1,037,063,582, forward strand.
ATACTTGGGTTAAGAAATTGGCTTAACTAGCAATAAGATGCATTTACACACTGAGTTTTACCGTAACGTTTATTACTGTCAGCAGTTTCAGTATTTGTGTCACATGCCTAGAAATATGGTCAGATTTATACAGTGTACAGATTGTGCACATTTGGCTTCACAGATGGGGGCTTATGCTGAGTTTGATGGAATTTGGGTTACATGCACAAAATACACCCTAAAAAGGATTTTGTTTTGGTGTCAGAGCTGACAATACAAGCACAAAGTGTTCAGATTAGCAAAGGTAGCATATGCACCTGCTGTAATCCTGGAATGGTCAGTTATACACGTGCATGGTTTACACCAGAAGGAGTGGCTCCACAGTGATAGGAGAAAATGCTAAATATACAATCCACAATTCATACAAAATATAATATATGACTGGACAGCGTATTAATAGCTAAAAAAAGCTCCCATTTTACCAGTTAGAACAGGGCACAATGAAAAAATGTAAGTATTTCTTAAGTTCAAATCAATATACACATCTATTACCTTCCCCTTTAAAAGATGAAATGGGAATATGCTTATTGCTTTGGACAATTGCTATTATCACTGTAATACTGCAAATAAATCACAGCAGCTTTACTATTAGCATAAGTGGGAGGGATTTACACACACATTTAGCCTATCAGAATTGGCTGACAATTGTCATAGTCATTGTCGTCATCATCATCATCAGTTTGTATTTTGTTACAGCGGTTGAGCAAGTGATCTGGCTCCAAATGCACCATTATATGTTTTTATTGTGGTCAGCATCAGCGGTGCAAGTAGGCAGGTACGCGCGGGTAATGGCGTACCCTTAAGAATTTAGCCGTGGGTACGCCGTACCCACAGCCGCCGGGCTGCCGCTCCCTCCCTCCCTCCGCTGCTGCTCACCGCGCTACTGCTGTGAGGGGAGGAGAGCGCAACGTGCGCCTCTCCTGCCCCTCAATGTCTACCTTCAATTTGGCGCTGGCCCATGAGCCAATCAGAGCTTGCGGACCGGCAGCCAAGGCTCCTGATTGGCTGCCGGACCACGAGCTTTGATTGGCTCATAGATTGGCGCCTAATTGAAGGTAGACATCCGCACCGCCGCTGGACAGCAGCAGCGCGGTAAGTAGCAGGGAAAGGGGGGGGGGCACTGTGAGGACATGTGTACCTGGCACTGGGGACATATCTGGCACTGCGGGGACATGTGTACCTGGCACTGGGGGCATTTCTGTATCTGGCACTGGGGGCATCCCTGTATCTGGCACTGGAGGCATATCTGGCACTGGGGGGACATGTGTATCTGGGAATGGGGGCATTTCTGTATCTGGCACTAGGGGCATATCTGACACTGGGGGCATATCTGGCACTGTGGGGGCATTTGTGTATCTGGCACTGGGGAGCAATGTATATCTGACACAGTGGGGGCATTTGTGTATCTGGCACTGTGAGGCAATGTATATCTGGCACTTTGGGGGCATTTGTGTATCTGGCACTGTGGGGCAATGTGTATCTGGCACTGTGAGGCAATGTATATCTGGCACTTTGGGGGCATTTGTGTATCTGGCACTGTGAGGCAATGTACAGTATATCTGGCAAATAGATTTAACCAAGGTTGAGATCAGGTGCAGGGTGGGCTGTTGTTCTAATTTAGCTGCTGCTATAGAAACAGGGTTAGTCAAACCTGCATATGACTGAAAACAACACACAATAATACAAAGTAGCAGCGCTTGACATAAAAACCAATACAAATCTATTATGAATGGAGATTATGACACAGAAATGGATGGATTGAAAGCAACGTGATCCACTCCGCATTGAGGACACTGCAATCTAGTGAGGACTCAGGACCCCGATATCATCGCCCTTCTAAGCGATCTCATTCAGGGGACTTCCACCTCCAGCGGCAGTTTTGTGGCAACGTTACATCTGGACTGTGCCATCAGCCCTCTATCATTTTAATCCCTACACCTATCTGCAGTCCATGTTAAATAAGGAACGGACACCATCATTTAATCAGCCCCTATTGGTGATTCTTAATGTTTTAATTTGCAGTCTAATGTATTTTACTTGTTTTTATTAAATTAAATGTCCTTTTTTTGACCTTTCAATCCATCCATTTCTAGATGTCATAATCTCCATTCATACTAGATTTTTATTGTTTTTTATGTCAAGCGCTGCTACTTTGTATTATAATGTATATCTGGCACTCTGGGGGCATTTGTGTATCTGGCACTGTGGGGCAATGTGTATCTGGCACTGTGGAGCAATGTATATGTGGCACTGTGGGGCAATGTATATCTGGCACTGTGGGGCAATGTATAACTGTGGGGCAACGTGTATGTGGCACTGTGGGGCAATGTATATCTGACACTGTGGGGCAATGTATATCTGCCACTGTGGGGCAATGTATATTGGCACTGTGGGGCAATGTGTATCTGGCACTATTGGGGTCATATGTGTATCTACCCCTCCATATGTGTATCACGCCCCCATTTTCATTGGCCACGCCCCATGTGGCATTTGGACACACCCATTTTTTGGACGCGCACGCCTTCAGCGCGCGCACACAGTACCTATAGGACATTTTTTATACTTGCACCACTGGTCAGCATAAGAGTCTATATGGGGAAACATGACCCCTTAATATACTTTGACCACACATACATGCCCCCTGCAATGGCCAACCCATCCCCATTAGTGCACAGGACTAGAATTGGAAAAATGTTTTTGAACATGCACAGTTGAAAATAAAAATGTGCATATTGCGTTTACTTCCAAATCAGCATGAGCCCCATGGTGTGATCAGTCACCCTGGGCTGAGGAGAGAGCACTAATTGCATTATGATAACAAATCACCACTATGTAGTAAAACTATGGAGCAGTAGTGGTTAGAGACAAATAAATGCAGCGTGTGCATGCCAGTTCGGACACCTGCCTTCTTACTTCTTGCATGTTCATGATCTGGACCCGAGATTACACAACTCAGTCACATTTCCACCTGCAGCTGAGGGGTGTAACTGGGTGATAAGCGGGCAGTGGCATTCACGCATACAGTAAACATAGTGAGGGTGTGTAGCTGAAATTGTGGGCTATACAGAGTTATGCATTGGCATAGATCCATCTGTTTTCAGATAAATCTCTTGCACTGACAGTGAGGCCAACTTTGAAACTACTGTAAGTGTGGATAGGGGTGGTGTGCATCCCCCACCTGCTGCTCGCAGTCCCCTGCAACAACCCCCCCACCACCCCACCCCTTGGCTGTCCACTTACAGAGCACAAGTGGGCAATCCGAGAAGACCCAATAACGTGATTTGTGCTGAATTGCGTCATCGTAACCCTGCCCCCACTATACAATGCCTGTTTTCTTGCCACTGTATAGTGGGAAGAACAATTGAATCACTCCCATAGTGTCTTATTAGTAAAAAACACATATGTAAAATTTTAACTCTAAAAAAAAAAAATTGCAAATCTGAGAATCTATAGAAATATTGGAATCACTCTGGTGATTAGGTTGTACAATAATATAAAATGTACTGTAATATTTAAATAAAATTGTACACTGAGTGTTAACTGTATTTTTGACATACTGTAGATGGCGCCTACCTAAAATATGGAATATTTATGGTGGCATTGCAAAGCTGTCAGACATAACTCCAGCTACGCCAGCTTTGGAAGTTGAGCAAATTATAATTCATCCTGAATATAGTGGAGTAGAAAATGGAAGTGATATTGCGCTACTAAAACTAAAATCACCGATAACGTACAATGGTAAGTGCTTTTATAGCTGGAACTTCCTAAGATATTCTCATGTGGCCTCATACTCCTATCCTTTTAGCGACATATAACTATGTCTGTGGTGCACCAAACAGGGCTATTTGGACCTTTACCTTATTGTGCAATCATTTTCCCATACCTCACGAGTGTCTGATTTATTGCCTGTACTTCTAACAATTACATGGCTGCAATAGCTCCTGCTTCACCGACACAGCAGATACATTTTTTTCATTTTTTATTTTAGATTATCAACAAGCCATCTGCCTTCCACCACGTCAAGACTCATTTGTAACTCCTAAGATGTGCTGGATCACAGGATGGGGATATACAGAAGAATCTGGTATGTAGGACTCATTGTCTCTGACCTTTCTGTATACAAAACTTTACCAGTAAACTGCTATTGACTTTTTGTGAGGTAGAACATTCCCACTACATGTTTGAATGATCTTACTTCCTTAACAACAATTAAAATAGGCACTTGTTTATTAACAATTTAGGTAGCTTCTTTCTAGGTGTAGTAAAATAAACTTAAAGCCTTATGAAAGCCTTAAGCTGACCACAACTAGTTGGCGGGTTGAAATGAAAATCTTAATGTATGCAAATGACAATTAGAAATTTGTTCCCAAACACCAGAAAATGGACAAAACGCTTGAGTTATTTAAATCAGTTTGATTAATGTCAGTTTTTGCCTATTGTCCGCTGTCTGGGAGCATTTGTTCCCATACATTACCAGATTTTAATTTCAACCAACCAAATAGTTGGATGATTGGATGAATGTTGTTCTAGTGTATGGCCAGATTTATTAGCGAAATCTGTGTCTATAGAACATTTTCCCCTAGATTCTACAATAAGAAATAATGTTAACGTATTTGTCCAGTGCCTGAATATGTATAGCAACTAGAACGGAAATTTTTAAAAACTGTGTTGATTGCTCCAGAAATGTGTTGTACTGTACCACAAATACAGTAACTTATTTTCTTTCTTTTGATGGAAATTTACACCACATTTGTATGCAATCCCTTACTTTTCTCATTATTTGGACCATTCTGTAATATTAAGGTGTTTGTAATAAATATGAAGATAAGATTTTGTGCAAGTAAAGACATCCCTTTGGTAATTTGCATTAAATTAGTGTTTATCTGAGGCAAAATACTGCTTGCTAATATCAAAGTGACAGGCAGACAGATCTCCACACATGTGGATAGCTATAATCAGATGATAACCTACTGGATTAATGCCGAATGGTGCTAAATGTTAGTTTTTATTTTGTCAATGAGAATCCAGTAGAAACCTAGAAAGCCTGTTTTGTTGAGAAAAATATACACTGTTCAAAAAAATAAAGGGAACACTTAAACAATACAATGTAACTCCAAGTCAATCACACCTCTGTGAAATCCAACTGTCCACTTAGGAAGCAACACTGATTGACAATCAATTTCCCATGCTGTTGTGCAAATGGAATAGACAACAGGTGGAAATTATAGGTAATAAGCAAGACACCCCCAATAAAGGAGTTGTTCTGCAGGTGGTGACCACAGACCACTTCTCAGCTCTTATGCTTTCTGGCTGATGTTTTGGTCACTTTTGAAAGCTGGCGGTGCTTTCACTCTAGTGGTAGCATGAGACGGAGTCTACAACCCACACATGTGGCTCAGGTAGTGCAGCTCATCCAGGATGGCACATCAATGCGAGCTGTGGCAAGAAGGTTTGCTGAGTCTGTCAGCATAGTGTCCAGAGCATGGAAGCTCTACCAGGAGACAGGCCAGTACATCAGGAGACGTGGAGGAGGCCGTAGGAGGGCAACAACCCAGCAGCAGGACCGCTACCTCCGCCTTTGTGCAAGGAGGAACAGGAGGAACACTGCCAGAGCCCTGCAAAATGACCTCCAGCAAGCCACAAATGTTCATGTGTCCACTCAAACGATCAGAAACAGAATCCATGAGGGTGGAATGAAGGCCCGACGTCCACAGGTGGGGGTTGTGCTTACAGCCCAACACCGTGCAGGACGTTTGGCATTTGCCAGAGAACACCAAGATTGGCAAATTCACCACTGGCGCCCTGTGCTCTTCACAGATGAAAGCAGGTTCTCACTGAGCACACGTGACAGAAGTGACAGAGTCTGGAGACATCAAGGAGAACGTTCTGCTGCCTGCAACATCCTCCAGCATGACCGGTTTGTCAGTGGGTCAGCAATGGTGTGGGGTGGCATTTCTTTGGGGGGCCGCATAGCCCTCCATGTGCTCGCCAGAGGTAGCCTGACTGCCATTAGGTACTGAGATGAGATCCTCAGACCCCTTGTGAGACCATATGCTGGTGCGGTTTGCCCTGGGTTCCTCCTAATGCAAGACAATGCTAGACCTCATGTGGCTGGAGTGTGTCAGCAGTTCCTGCAAGACAAAGGTATTGATGCTATTGACTGGCCCACCCGTTCCCCAGACCTGAATCCAACTGAGCACATCTGGGACATCATGTCTCGCTCCATCCACCAATGCCACGTTGCACCACAGACTGTCCAGGAGTTGGCGGATGCTTTAGTCCAGGTCTGGGAGGAGATCCCTCAGGAGACCATCCGCCACCTCATCAGAAGCATGCCCAGGTGTTGTATGGAGGTCATACAGGCACGTGGAAGCCACAGACACTACTGAGCCTCATTTTGACTTGTTTTAAGGACATTACATCAAAGTTGGATCAGCCTGTAGTGTGTTTTTTCACTTTAATTTTGAGTGTGACTCCAAATCCAGACCTCCATGGGTTAATAAATTTGATTTCCATTGATAATTTTTGTGTGATTTTGTTGTCAGCACATTCAACTATGTAAAGAACAAAGTACTTAATAAGAATATTTCATTCATTCAGATCTAGGATGTGTTATTTTAGTGTTCCCTTTATTTTTTTGAGCAGTGTATATATAATTTGTGTGGACTAAGGGCAGGATGCATCAGTTTTTGCCCCGAATCTCCCACATATATGCAGTGTCGGACTGGGGTATGAAGGGCCCACCGGGGTAATGCAGTGGGAGGGGCCCGTGTTTAAGGTTGTGGCCAGTCTCCAGAGGGGTGTGGCCTGCCATTACATTGGTTTGCCTAACTTTTAGAGAGTGCATGGGCTGGGCCCCATGATAAATGTATATAATAAATACAGTGCTACAATGCACTGTAGAAAATACACCATAATCCAGTGCAGTATAATGTTACATACGTATAATGTAGAATTCACATGCACAGTCTAGAACCTGGTTGAACCCCCAGGCAGTGGGGCCCACCAAGGCTTCCTCCCTATAACCCGATGGGCCAGTCCAACCCTGCATATATGCCTGCTTACCGGCATTTTCGTTCTCCAGTATGCAGCATTACTTACCTGCTGGGACAGCTCTCTTATAGACTTCCGGGTTTGCCCAAATGTGAAAGTGCAGCCATCAGCCTGGGTATGTACCAGCAGCAAGAAACAGAGTGGGATCCTTTAGGTCCCTTTTTGAAGAATTTTGCCCGTGGGCACATCATAACCCTGTAGAATCCCTTTGACAGTTTTAATAAATATGGGGATCCAAATGTGCTGCAGTTTGATACATCCCTTAGAATGGTAAATACAATAGTAAATATGCAATTAGTAAACAGGGTTCAGTATATTAGGTCGACAGTGATCATGTTGTAATTTAGAATATGTTCGTCTCAGGGTAGACTTTTAGATAAGAGACCTTGTAAATCTCCTAAAAACTGCATTTTGCAGATACCTGTAGGTCAAGTTCTAGGGGTCTTTCCGAAGAATGGTAGTCTCTGAGAAAAGCTGGGCAGTCAATTAATTCCGCTGTGTGGTCTGGTTGTGTCAGTGGTGGGCTATACTATTTAGGGAAGAATAATAGAATATAACTGCATCAGAGGTACAGTAGATGCTAAGTACGTCAAACAATAATCTGTAAACTTTATTCCAACTAACTAGCAAGCAGCACTGCGGATGTACTCCAGAAAGCAGAGATACCACCAAAGTCAAGTAAAGAATGTCAGGAAAGCTACAAAAAGGAAAAGCTAGGCGATAAAGTTCTGTGTGCAGGATACAGACAAGGCCAGATTGACTCATGTAAGGTAAATGAATGACCTGCATCTAAAATACCCGGGGGACACTGTTAATGCTTAAGGTGGTCATTCCGAGTTGATCACTCGCTAGCAGTTTTTAGCAGCCGTGCAAACGCTATGCCGCTGCTCACTGGGAGTGTATTTTAGCTTAGCAGAAGTGCGAACGAAAGGATCGCAGAGCGGCTACAAAATAATTTTGTGCAGTTTCAGAGTAGCTTCAAACCTACTCAGAGCTTGCGATCACTTCAGACCATTCAGTTTCTGATTTGATGTCACAAACATGCCCTGCGTTCGCCCAGCCACGCCTGCGTTTTTCCAGGCACGCCTGCGTTTTTCCGAACACTTCCTGAAAATGGTCAGTTGACACCCAGAAACGTCCCCTTCCTGTCAATCACTCTGCGGTAGCCAGTGCGACTGGAAAGCATCGCTAGACCCTGTGTGAAACTACATTGTACATTGTAATAGTACGCTGCGCGTGCGCATTGCACCGCGTACACATGCGCAGAAGTGCCGTTTTTTTGCCTCATCGCTGCACAGCGAACGAATACAGCTAGCGAACAACTTGGAATGACCACCTAAGTTATAAGTATTGAAGGGTGAGACAATTTAGACCCCATTTACATCTTAAAGAAAATAATCATTTACATATTATTATTATTATTATTAATAATAAGAATAACAACAATGGAAATGTAAGACAATAGTTATCTCTAGAGATGTGCAGCGGGCATTTTTCGTGTTTTGTGTTTTGGTTTTGGATTGGAATCCACGGTTGTGTTTTGGATTCGGACGCGTTTTGGCAAAACCACCCTTTCGGGTTTTGGATTCGGATGCGTTTTGGATTCGGGTGATTTTTTAAAAAAACCTCAAAAACAGCAAAAATCATAGAATTTGGGGGTAATTTTGATCCTATAGTATTATTAAGCTCAATAACCATAATTTCCACTCATTTCCAGTCTATTCTGAACATCTCACACCTCACAATATTATTTTTAGTCCTAAAATTTGCACCAAGGTCGCTGGATAACTAAGCTAAGCAACTCAAGTGGGCGGCACAAACACCTGGCCCATCTAGGAGTGGCACTGCAGTGTCAGACAGGATGGCACTTAAAAAAATAGTCCCCAAACAGCACATGATGCAAAGATAAATAAAAAAAGAGGTGCAAGGTGGAATTGTCCTTGGGCCCTCCCACCCACCCTTATGTTGTATAAACAGGACATGCACACTTTAACAAACCCATAATTTTAGCGACAGGGTCTGCCACACGACTGTGGCTGAAATGACTGGTTGATTTGGGCCCCCACCAAAAAAGAAGCAATCAATCTCTCCTTGCACAAACTGGCTCTACAGAGGCAAGATGTCCACCTCCTCCTCATCGTCCGATTCATCACCCCTTTCACTGTGTACATCCTCCTCCTCACAGAGTATTAATTCGTCCTCACTGGAATCCACCATCACAGGTCCCTGTGTACTTTTTGGAGGCAATTGCTGGTAAATGTCTCCACAGAGGAATTTGTAATTCATTTTGATGAACATCATCTTCTCCACATTTTCTGGAAGTAACCTCCTACGCCGATTGCTGACAAGGTGACTGGCTGAACTAAACACTCTTTCGGAGTACACAATGGAGGGTGGGCAACTTAGGTAAAATAAAGCCAGTTTGTGCAAGGGCCTCCAAATTGCCTCTTTTTCTTGCCAGTATACGTACGGACTGTCTGACATGCCTACTTGGATGCTGTCACTCATATAATCCTCCACCATTCTTTCATTGGTGACAGAATCATATGCAGTGACAGTAGACGACATGTCAGTAATCGTTGGCAGGTCCATCAGTCCGGACCAGATGTCAGCACTTGCTCCTGACTGCCCTGCATCACCGCCAGGGGGTGGTTTTGGAAATGTTATCCTTTTCCTGGCAGCTCCAGTGGCGGTAGAAAATGAAGGAGGAGCTGTTGGCGGATCACGTTCCGCTTGACTTGACAATTGTCTCACCAGCAGGTCTTTGAACATCTGCAGATTTGTGTCTGCCGGAAAGAGAGATACAACGTAGGCTTTAAACCTAGGATCGAGCACGGTGGCCAAAATGTAGTGATCTGATTTCAACAGATTGACCACCCGTGAATCCTGGTTAAGCGAATGAAGGGATCCTCCACAAGTCCCACATGCCTAGCGGAATCGCTCCGTTTTAGCTCCTCCTTCAATCTCTCCAGCTGCTTCTGCAACAGCCTGATGAGGGGAATGACCTGACTTAGGCTGGCAGTGTCTGAACTGACTTCACGTGTGGCAAGTTCAAAGGGTTGGAGAACCTTGCACAACATGGAAATCATTCTCCACTGCGCTTGAGTCAGGTGCATTCCTCCTCCTTTGCCTATATCGTAGGCAGATGTATAGGCTTGAATGGCCTTTTGCTGCTCCTCCATCCTCTGAAGCATATAGAGGGTTGAATTCCACCTCGTTACCACCTCTTGCTTCAGCTGATGGCAGGGCATGTTCAGGAGTGTTTGCTGGCGCTCCAGTCTTCGGCACGCGATGGCTGAATGACGAAAGTGGCCCGCAATTCTTCGCGACACTGACAGCATCTCCTGCACGCCTGTCATTTTTCTAAAAATTCTGCACCACCAAATTAATTGTATGTGCAAAACATGGGACATGCTGGAATTTGCCCACATGTAATACACGCACAATATTGGTGGCATTGTCCGATATCACAAATCCCCAGGAGAGTCCAATTGGGGTAAGCCATTCTGCAATGATGTTCCTCAGTTTCCGTAAGAGGTTGTCAGCTGTGTGCCTCTTATGGAAAGCGGTGATACAAAGCGTAGCCTGCCTAGGAACGAGTTGGCATTTGCGAGATGCTGCTACTGGTGCCGCTGCTGCTGTTGTTGCTGCGGGAGGCAATACATCTACCCAGTGGGATGTCACAGTCATATAGTCCTTAGCCTGCCCTGCTCCACTTGTCCACATGTCCGTGGTTAAGTGGACAGTGGGTACATCTGCATTTTTTAGGACACTGAGAACACTTTTTCTGACGTCTGTGTATATTCTCGGTATCGCCTGCCTAGAGAAGTGGAACCTAGATGGGATTTGGTACCGGGGACACACTACCTCAAGCAATTTTCTAAGTCCCTGTGAACTAACGGTGGATACCGGACGCACGTCTAACACCAACATAGTTGTCAATGCCTGAGTTATCCGCTTTGCAACAGGATGACTGCTGTGATATTTCATCTTCCTCGCAAAGGACTGTTGGACAGTCAATTGCTTAATGGAAGTAGTACAAGTGGTCTTCCGACTTCCCCTCTGGGCTGACAATCGACTCCCAGCAGCAACAACAGCAGCGCCAGCAGCAGCAGTAGGCGTTTCACTCAAGGATCCATCGGAGGAATCCCAGTTAGGAGAGGACTCGTCAGTCTTGCTAGTGACATGGCCTGCAGGACTATTGGCATTCCTGTCTAAGGAGGAAATTGACATTGAGGGAGTTGGTGGTGTGGTTTGCAGGAGCTTGGGTACAAGAGGAAGAAGGGATTTAGTTGTCAGTGGACTGCTTCCGCTGTTACCCAAAGTTTTTGAACTTGTCAATGACTTCTGATGAATGCGCTCCAGGTGACGTATAAGGGAGGATGTTCCTAGGTGGTTAACGTCCTTACCCCTACTTATTACAGCTTGACAAAGGCAACACACGGATTGACACCTGTTGTCTGCATTTCTGTTGAAATAATTCCACACCGAAGAGGTGATTTTTTTTGTATTTTGACCAGGCATGTCAATGGCCTTATTCATCCCACGGACAACAACTGTCTTCCCGGGTGCCTGATTTAAACAAACCACATCACCATCAGAATCCTCATCGTCAACTTCCTCCTCAGCGCCAGCAACACCCATATCCTCATCCTGGTGTACTTCAACAGTGACATCTTCAATTTGAATATTAGGAACTGGACTGTGGGTGCTACTTCCAGCACTTGCAGGAGGCGTGAAAATGGTGGAAGGAGCCACCTCTTCCTGTCCAGTGTTGGGAAGGTCAGGCATCGCAACCGACACAATTGGACTTTCCTTGGGGATTTGTGATTTAGAATAACGCACAGTTCTTTACTGTGCTTTTGCCAGCTTAAGTCTTTTCATTTTTCTAGCGGGAGGATGAGTGCTTCCATCGTCATGTGAAGCTGAACCACTAGTCATGAGGAACATAGGAGAGGGCCTTAGCTGTTCCTTGCCACTCCGTGTCGTAAATGGCATATTGGCAAGTTTACGCTTCTCCTAAAACGATTTTAATTTCGATTTTTGGGTAATTTTACTGAACTTTTGCTTTTTGGATTTTACATGCTCTCTACTATGACATTGGGCATCGGCCTTGGCAGACGACGTTGATGGCATTTCATCGTCTCTGCCATGACTAGTGGCAGCAGCTTCAGCACTATGTGGAAGTGGATCTTGATCTTTCCCTGTTTTACCCTCCACATTTTTGTTTTTAATTTGTGGAATTATATGCCAGTAATATATCTGGAATTAGATGGCAGTAATGTCTGGAATTAGATACCACTAGATAGATACCAGATTCCACTGTGACTGGAATGATGATGACCTATGCACAGTGACAGGACACTACCACAGCACCCTACAGCAGCAAGATGCAGCACAAGACACTGAGCACTGACCAGTGATACTGAGCACTGATGATGCTACTGAGCACTGATACTGAGCAGCACGATGCCGCACAAGACACTGTACTAGTATTAGTAATGTAGTATTACTGAGCACCACAAGACAATGAGCAGTGACACTGAGCACTGATAATACTACTGAGAACTGACACTGAGCAGCACAATGCAGCACAAGACACTGTACTAGTATTAGTAATGTAGTATTACTGAGCACCACAAGACAATGAGCAGTGATACTGAGCACTGATGATACTTTTGAGCACCGATACTGAGCACTGATGATACTACTGAACACTGATACTGAGCAGCACAATGCAGCACAAGACACTGTACTAGTATTAGTAATGTAGTATTACTGAGCACCACAAGACGATGAGCAGTGATACTGAGCACTGATGATACTACTGAGCAGTGATACTGAGCACTGATGATACTACTGAGAACTGACACTGAGCAGCACGATTAGCACAAGACACTGTGCTAGTATTATTAATGTAGTATTATTGAGCAGCACAAGACAATGAGCAGTGATACTGAGCACTGATGATACTACTGAGAACTGACACTGAGCAGCACGATGCAGCACAAGACACTGTACTAGTATTAGTAATGTAGTATTACTGAGCACCACGATGCAGCACAAGACAATGAGCAGTGATACTAAGCACTGATGATACTACTGAGCACTGATGATACTACTGAGAACTGACGCTGAGCAGCACGATGCAGCACAAGACACTGTACTAGTATTAGTAATGTAGTATTACTGAGCACCACAAGGCAATGAGCAGTGATACTGAGCACTGATGATACTACTGAGGACTGACACTGAGCAGCACAATTAGGACAAGACACTGTACTAGTATTAGTAATGTAGTATTACTGAGCACTACAAGACAATGAGCAGTGATACTGAGCACTGATGATACTACTGAGCACTGATACTTAGCACTGATGATGCTACTGAGAACTGACACTGAGCAGCACGATTAGCACAAGACACTGTACTAGTATTAGTAATGTAGTATTACTGAGCAGCACAAGACAATGAGCAGTAATACTCAGCACTGATACTACTGAGAACTGACACTGAGCAGCACGATGCAGCACAAGACACTGTACTAGTATTAGTAATGTAGTATTACTGAGCACCACGATGCAGCACAAGACAATGAGCAGTGATACTGAGCACTGATGATACTACTGAGAACTGACACTGAGCAGCACAAGACACTGTACTAGTATTAGTGAGCAGAACAAAAGCACTCTGGAATTGTCACCCCCCAGATACCACTGTGACTGGAATGATGATGACCGATGCACAGTCACAGGACACTACTACCACAGCACCCTACAGCAGCAAGATGCAGCACAAGAGAGACACTGTACTAGTATTACTGAGCAGCAATAAACACTGATACTGAGAACTGACACTGAGAGAACGTAGCTACGTCTTCTCTGTACCCTCTACAATGCCTGAGTGAAAATGGCGGCGACGCGCGGCTCTTTATATGGAATCCGAATCTCGGGATGATTACGTTTTGCCTCGTTCGGGTTTTCCGAGTCAGGCGGGAACAACCGAGCCGAGCTCGGACCCGTGTTTGACACATGGAGTTCAGGAGGGTTAGTTTTTCTGCGAACCAAACCCGCTCATCTCTAGTTATCTCTAATCCTTATCTCGTCTAAAAGCAGTACTACTTAATAAGTACTGAGTCAGAGCTACTATCAAGGAGTACAGAAATGACTTACAGTATAGGACAGTTGTGAGTGGTCCCAATGTTACTATGCTCCCTGCACACTGCTTGCCTGCCACCTGCATTGCTGGCTAGGGAAAGTAGTGCTAGGAGCTGCAATTACCAACTAGTAGTACTAGTTGGTCCTCTCTGCTGCCTTTGACACAATGGATCATCCTCTCCTCCTCCGCACACTCCAAAACGCTGGCCTCTTTAGCACTGTCCTTGACTGGTTTTCTTCTTACCTTACTAACCACTCCTTCTCTGTGTCTGCCTCCGGCACCACCTCACACCCTTCCATCCTTCCTGTTGGTGTCCCTCAGGGTTCTGTCCTTGGCCCCCTTCTGTTCTCCCTGTACACCTCTTCCCTGGGTGCGCTCATTAACTCCTTTTGGCCTTCAATACCACCTCTACGCTGATGACACACAACTCTACCTCTCCTCTCCTGATCTGTCCCCCTCTATCCTCTCTCAGGTTTCCAGCTGCTTCTCCGCAATCTCCTCCTGGATGTCTGAGCGCTCTCTGAAGCTCAACATGGACAAAACTGAACTCATCATCTTTCCCCCATCCAGAGTAACACCCCCTGACCAATATCTCTATCATTGTTGACAACACCACCATCTCCCCCGTTCCCTAACTCCGCTGCTTGGGCGTCACTCTTGACTCCTCCCTCTCCTTTGCACCCCACATCCAAGCTCTGGCACAATCCTGTCGGTTCCAGCTATGCAACATTGCTCGTATCAGGCCATTTCTCTCCCATAGTTCAACTAAACTTATCATCCACTCACTGGTCATCTCACGACTCGACTACTGCAACGTTCTACTCACTGGCCTCACTTGCTCCCATCTTGCTCCCCTCCAATCTGTCCTGAACTCCGCAGCTAGGCTTATCTTCCTCTCCCGCTGTTCCACATCTGCCACCCCCCTTCGACAAAATCTACACTGGCTCCCATTCCCCTACAGAATCCTCTTCAAACTCCTCACCCTCACATACAAGGCCATCTCTAATTCCAGTGCTCCCTACATCTCCAACCTCCTCTCCCTTCATACTCCCTCCCGCTCCCTACGCTCAACCAATGACCGTCGCCTCTCCACTGCCCTGGTCACTACTTCCCATGCTCAAGTTCAAGACTATGCACGTGCTGCACCCCTTCAGTGGAACGCACTCCCCCGCACCAATAGACTCTCCCTGACCTTGCAAAGCTTCAAACGGGCACTAAAAACCCACCTGTTCATCAAAGCATACCCTCCCGATGCATAACCTAGTCCTGAGGCCGCTCCTCCATCCCCCTGCCTCATGCCTTGAACATCTCTACTTTGCTTGCATACTGCCATCAGGCTACCTCCCGCTCGCTTGCACCTCATGTCATCAGTCTGTCGACCCTTCCGACTAGATTAGCTCTTCAGAGCGGGGCCCTCTTTCCTCTTGTTATCTAAGCCATCTTCTCGACACATTTCACTCACAGCTCTCCCCTACTCAGCGACCAAATTTACCGCTTTTCTCCTGCTGGTAAAGACTGATCTCCATCTATGGCCACCAGCCCCTAGTAGTACGATGATCACTCCCTCACTACTTACATCTTAGCTGTATTATGTCTTGAGAATGTGTGGTGCTCATTGTTTCCTGTACTTTATTTTTGTTATTTATTTACTGTAATGCTAAGTTTGTCTCTCAGTACTTTCAGTCCTTTGTACGGCGCTGCGAAACTCGTGTGGTGCCTTAGAAATAAAATGTAATAATAATAATAATAGTAATACTTGTTATATTTGAATCTAATTACAGGGGGATTCCGGAGGTCCACTGTCCTGTGAGGTTGACAAGACATGGTACTTAATTGGTATTACAAGTTGGGGAGAAGGTTGTGCCCAGCCAGACAAGCCCGGGGTCTACACAAAAGTCACAGAATTTACAGACTGGATTGTACAACATACTAAAATGTAAGATGCACTTTCCTCTCAAATAACTATCACTGTCTATTGTTTTTTGCCAGTAAAGTGTTTGTCAAAGTATTTACATCACTGTCAGCACGTTATTAGAATAACAATTTCCTGTTTGTTTGTTTTTTAACACCAGGTCAACCTGCTTTATATACTGTATATAGACAAAATGAATTGATCCCTCTACTTGAGATATTTTCTGTACCAGTCTTTACCTTGCCCACATATGCTTGCTTTGTTTATTATCTCTATCTTGCTCCACTGTGTTGTTTTGCTTGCATGTACATCTTCTTCTCGAATGTACATCTACTTCTCTAATGCTATCACTTCTTGTCATATTGCGCTAGTGTCTTCATCCTCTTCCTTATTTTCCATTGTATGCTTTAAGTACATATAATTTTCCTGGGTGGGCTTCAGGTTGCCCGCGGCCGGGCTCCCGGCGACCACCATACCGGCGCCGGAATCCCGACTGCCGGCATACCAACATCTTTTCTCCCTCTTGGGGGTCCATGACCCCGCTGGAGGGAGAATAGGCGCCACCATGCCCGCAAGGGGCTCATTTGCGCTCGCCCAGCTGTTGGCATGCCGGCGGTCGGGATTCCGACACTGGTATGCTGGTCGCCGGGACCCCAACATCCGGCAAACCATACTACACCCAATTTTCCCCCATCTCCCATTGTTGATATTATTCTTTCCTCTCCCTTACCTTCCTACATCTTCCCTTTCTGTCTTTCACAGAGCTCACGTTAAAGTATTAAATATTGTAAAATGACTGTTGTTGAAACGGGATGCAGTTAATGTACCGGCTGTCTGGATTCCGGCAGTCAGGAGACCAACACCAGAATCCCGAATGCTGGTGAAATGCCGCCGGTCGGAATCCTGACCAAAGACTCTATTTCCCTCTTGGGTGGTTGTCCACTCCACCACCCGAGGGGGAATATAATAGTGTGTCAAGTGTAACTTGCCACCGGGAATGAAGCGTGGCGAGCGCAGCGAACCCACGAGTATTACATACTGGAACCTTTAAAACATGTGCTGCCATATGTATAGGAATTTTAATATATACCCCCAAAAAGGAAGCTAATGTAATTATACTTATCTCTCTGCCATCTCCAGAGTCCCATATCGGGCGGTGTTGAGCAGCAGAGATCACTGGGAATATTGCACATTAGTGATTTTCCCATGGATTTGCACATGCACAGTAGAAAAATAATAATCAAAGTTTACTTAACTGTTCGGATTTTTATAGGTTTTTTTTATTTATAGCTGTCACCATTGTTTATACTGTACAATGAATGGGAATATAAAACCCACATTTATTGTATTTATCCATAAATTTAATTGTTATTACTAGACACTAGAGATGAGCGCCTGAAATTTTTCGGGTTTTGTGTTTTGGTTTTGGGTTCGGTTCCGCGGCCGTGTTTTGGGTTCGAACGCGTTTTGGCAAAACCTCACCGAATTATTTTTGTCGGATTCGGGTGTGTTTTGGATTCGGGTGTTTTTTTCCAAAAACACTAAAAAACAGCTTAAATCATAGAATTTGGGGGTCATTTTGATCCCAAAGTATTATTAACCTCAAAAACCATAATTTACACTCATTTTCAGTCTATTCTGAATACCTCACACCTCACAATATTATTTTTAGTCCTAAAATTTGCACCGAGGTCGCTGTGTGAGTAAGATAAGCGACCCTAGTGGCCGACACAAACACCGGGCCCATCTAGGAGTGGCACTGCAGTGTCACGCAGGATGTCCCTTCCAAAAAACCCTCCCCAAACAGCACATGACGCAAAGAAAAAAAGAGGCGCAATGAGGTAGCTGTGTGAGTAAGATTAGCGACCCTAGTGGCCGACACAAACACCGGGCCCATCTAGGAGTGGCACTGCAGTGTCACGCAGGATGGCCCTTCCAAAAAACCCTCCCCAAACAGCACATGACGCAAAGAAAAAAAGAGGCGCAATGAGGTAGCTGTGTGAGTAAGATTAGCGACCCTAGTGGCCGACACAAACACCGGGCCCATCTAGGAGTGGCACTGCAGTGTCACGCAGGATGGCCCTTCCAAAAAACCCTCCCCAAACAGCACATGACGCAAAGAAAAAAAGAGGCGCAATGAGGTAGCTGACTGTGTGAGTAAGATTAGCGACCCTAGTGGCCGACACAAACACCGGGCCCATCTAGGAGTGGCACTGCAGTGTCACGCAGGATGTCCCTTCCAAAAAACCCTCCCCAAACAGCACATGACGCAAAGAAAAAAAGAGGCGCAATGAGGTAGCTGTGTGAGTAAGATTAGCGACCCTAGTGGCCGACACAAACACCGGGCCCATCTAGGAGTGGCACTGCAGTGTCACGCAGGATGTCCCTTCCAAAAAACCCTCCCCAATCAGCACATGATGCAAAGAAAAAGAAAAGAAAAAAGAGGTGCAAGATGGAATTATCCTTGGGCCCTCCCACCCACCCTTATGTTGTATAAACAAAACAGGACATGCACACTTTAACCAACCCATCATTTCAGTGACAGGGTCTGCCACACGACTGTGACTGATATGACGGGTTGGTTTGGACCCCCCCCAAAAAAGAAGCAATTAATCTCTCCTTGCACAAACTGGCTCTACAGAGGCAAGATGTCCACCTCATCTTCACCCTCCGATATATCACCGTGTACATCCCCCTCCTCACAGATTATCAATTCGTCCCCACTGGAATCCACCATCTCAGCTCCCTGTGTACTTTGTGGAGGCAATTGCTGCTGGTCAATGTCTCCGCGGAGGAATTGATTATAATTCATTTTAATGAACATCATCTTCTCCACATTTTCTGGATGTAACCTCGTACGCCGATTGCTGACAAGGTGAGCGGCGGCACTAAACACTCTTTCGGAGTACACACTTGTGGGAGGGCAACTTAGGTAGAATAAAGCCAGTTTGTGCAAGGGCCTCCAAATTGCCTCTTTTTCCTGCCAGTATAAGTACGGACTGTGTGACGTGCCTACTTGGATGCGGTCACTCATATAATCCTCCACCATTCTATCAATGTTGAGAGAATCATATGCAGTGACAGTAGACGACATGTCCGTAATCGTTGGCAGGTCCTTCAGTCCGGACCAGATGTCAGCATCAGCAGTCGCTCCAGACTGCCCTGCATCACCGCCAGCGGGTGGGCTCAGAATTCTGAGCCTTTTCCTCGCACCCCCAGTTGCGGGAGAATGTGAAGGAGGAGATGTTGACAGGTCGCGTTCCGCTTGACTTGACAATTTTGTCACCAGCAGGTCTTTCAACCCCAGCAGACCTGTGTCTGCCGGAAAGAGAGATCCAAGGTAGGCTTTAAATCTAGGATCGAGCACGGTGGCCAAAATGTAGTGCTCTGATTTCAACAGATTGACCACCCGTGAATCCTTGTTAAGCGAATTAAGGGCTGCATCCACAAGTCCCACATGCCTAGCGGAATCGCTCCGTGTTAGCTCCTTCTTCAATGCCTCCAGCTTCTTCTGCAAAAGCCTGATGAGGGGAATGACCTGACTCAGGCTGGCAGTGTCTGAACTGACTTCACGTGTGGCAAGTTCAAAGGGCATCAGAACCTTGCACAACGTTGAAATCATTCTCCACTGCACTTGAGACAGGTGCATTCCATCTCCTATATCGTGCTCAATTGTATAGGCTTGAATGGCCTTTTGCTGCTCCTCCAACCTCTGAAGCATATAGAGGGTTGAATTCCACCTCGTTACCACTTCTTGCTTCAGATGATGGCAGGGCAGGTTCAGTAGTTTTTGGTGGTGCTCCAGTCTTCTGTACGTGGTGCCTGTACGCCGAAAGTGTCCCGCAATTTTTCTGGCCACCGACAGCATCTCTTGCACGCCCCTGTCGTTTTTTAAAAAATTCTGCACCACCAAATTCAAGGTATGTGCAAAACATGGGACGTGCTGGAATTTGCCCATATTTAATGCACACACAATATTGCTGGCGTTGTCCGATGCCACAAATCCACAGGAGAGTCCAATTGGGGTAAGCCATTCCGCGATGATCTTCCTCAGTTGCCGTAAGAGGTTTTCAGCTGTGTGCGTATTCTGGAAAGCGGTGATACAAAGCGTAGCCTGCCTAGGAAAGAGTTGGCGTTTGCGAGATGCTGCTACTGGTGCCGCCGCTGCTGTTCTTGCGGCGGGAGTCCATACATCTACCCAGTGGGCTGTCACAGTCATATAGTCCTGACCCTGCCCTGCTCCACTTGTCCACATGTCCGTGGTTAAGTGGACATTGGGTACAACTGCATTTTTTAGGAGACTGGTGAGTCTTTTTCTGACGTCCGTGTACATTCTCGGTATCGCCTGCCTAGAGAAGTGGAACCTAGATGGTATTTGGTAACGGGGGCACACTGCCTCAATAAATTGTCTAGTTCCCTGTGAACTAACGGCGGATACCGGACGCACGTCTAACACCAACATAGTTGTCAAGGACTCAGTTATCCGCTTTGCAGTAGGATGACTGCTGTGATATTTCATCTTCCTCGCAAAGGACTGTTGAACAGTCAATTGCTTACTGGAAGTAGTACAAGTGGGCTTACGACTTCCCCTCTGGGATGACCATCGACTCCCAGCGGCAACAACAGCAGCGCCAGCAGCAGTAGGCGTTACACGCAAGGATGCATCGGAGGAATCCCAGGCAGGAGAGGACTCGTCAGACTTGCCAGTGACATGGCCTGCAGGACTATTGGCATTCCTGGGGAAGGAGGAAATTGACACTGAGGGAGTTGGTGGGGTGGTTTGCGTGAGCTTGGTTACAAGAGGAAGGGATTTACTGGTCAGTGGACTGCTTCCGCTGTCACCCAAAGTTTTTGAACTTGTCACTGACTTATTATGAATGCGCTGCAGGTGACGTATAAGGGAGGATGTTCCGAGGTGGTTAACGTCCTTACCCCTACTTATTACAGCTTGACAAAGGGAACACACGGCTTGACACCTGTTGTCCGCATTTCTGGTGAAATACCTCCACACCGAAGAGCTGATTTTTTTGGTATTTTCACCTGGCATGTCAACGGCCATATTCCTCCCACGGACAACAGGTGTCTCCCCGGGTGCCTGACTTAAACAAACCACCTCACCATCAGAATCCTCCTGGTCAATTTCCTCCCCAGCGCCAGCAACACCCATATCCTCCTCATCCTGGTGTACTTCAACACTGACATCTTCAATCTGACTATCAGGAACTGGACTGCGGGTGCTCCTTCCAGCACTTGCAGGGGGCATGCAAATAGTGGAAGGCGCATGCTCTTCACGTCCAGTGTTGGGAAGGTCAGGCATCGCAAACGACACAATTGGACTCTCCTTGTGGATTTGGGATTTCAAAGAACGCACAGTTCTTTGCGGTGCTTTTGCCAGCTTGAGTCTTTTCAGTTTTCTAGCGAGAGGCTGAGTGCTTCCATCCTCATGTGAAGCTGAACCACTAGCCATGAACATAGGCCAGGGCCTCAGCCGTTCCTTGCCACTCCGTGTGGTAAATGGCATATTGGCAAGTTTACGCTTCTCCTCCGACAATTTTATTTTAGGTTTTGGAGTCCTTTTTTTTCTGATATTTGGTGTTTTGGATTTGACATGCTCTGTACTATGACATTGGGCATCGGCCTTGGCAGACGACGTTGCTGGCATTTCATCGTCTCGGCCATGACTAGTGGCAGCAGCTTCAGCACGAGGTGGAAGTGGATCTTGATCTTTCCCTAATTTTGGAACCTCAACTTTTTTGTTCTCCATATTTTATAGGCAGAACTAAAAGGCACCTCAGGTAAACAATGGAGATGGATGGATTGGATACTAGTATACAATTATGGACGGACTGCCACGGTTAGGTGGTATAAAAAAACCACGGTTAGGTGGTATATATTATAATAATAATACAATTATGGATGGACGGACTGCCTGCCGACTGCCGACACAGAGGTAGCCACAGCCGTGAACTACCGCACTGTACACTGGTTGATAAAGAGATAGTAGTATACTCGTAACAACTAGTATGACACTATGACGACGGTATAAAGAATGAAAAAAAAACCACGGTTAGGTGGTATATATTATAATAATAATACAATTATGGATGGACGGACTGCCTGCCGACTGCCGACACAGAGGTAGCCACAGCCGTGAACTACCGCACTGTACACTGGTTGATAAAGAGATAGTAGTATACTCGTAACAACTAGTATGACACTATGACGACGGTATAAAGAATGAAAAAAAAACCACGGTTAGGTGGTATATATTATAATAATAATACAATTATGGATGGACGGACTGCCTGCCGACTGCCGACACAGAGGTAGCCACAGCCGTGAACTACCGCACTGTACACTGGTTGATAAAGAGATAGTAGTATACTCGTAACAACTAGTATGACACTATGACGACGGTATAAAGAATGAAAAAAAAACCACGGTTAGGTGGTATATATTATAATAATAATACAATTATGGATGGACGGACTGCCTGCCGACTGCCGACACAGAGGTAGCCACAGCCGTGAACTACCGCACTGTACACTGGTTGATAAAGAGATAGTAGTATACTCGTAACAACTAGTATGACACTATGACGACGGTATAAAGAATGAAAAAAAAACCACGGTTAGGTGGTATATATTATAATAATAATACAATTATGGATGGACGGACTGCCTGCCGACTGCCGACACAGAGGTAGCCACAGCCGTGAACTACCGCACTGTACACTGGTTGATAAAGAGATAGTAGTATACTCGTAACAACTAGTATGACACTATGACGACGGTATAAAGAATGAAAAAAAAACCACGGTTAGGTGGTATATATTATAATAATAATACAATTATGGATGGACGGACTGCCTGCCGACTGCCGACACAGAGGTAGCCACAGCCGTGAACTACCGCACTGTACACTGGTTGATAAAGAGATAGTAGTATACTCGTAACAACTAGTATGACACTATGACGACGGTATAAAGAATGCAAAAAAAACCACAGTTAGGTGGTATATATTATAATAATAATACAATTATGGATGGACGGACTGCCTGCCGACTGCCGACACAGAGGTAGCCACAGCCGTGAACTACCGCACTGTACACTGGTTGATAAAGAGATAGTAGTATACTCGTAACAACTAGTATGACACTATGACGGTATAAAGAATGAAAAAAAAACCACGGTTAGGTGGTATATATTATAATAATAATACAATTATGGATGGACGGACTGCCTGCCGACTGCCGACACAGAGGTAGCCACAGCCGTGAACTACCGCACTGTACACTGGTTGATAAAGAGATAGTAGTATACTCGTAACAATTAGGATGACACTATGACGGTATAAAGAATGAAAAAAAAACCACGGTTAGGTGGTAGGTATATAATAATAAATAATACAATTCTGGTCGGACGGACTGCCTGCCGTGTGCCGACACAGAGGTAGCCACAGCCGTGAACTACTGCACTGTACACTGGTTGATAAAGAGATAGTAGTATACTCGTAACAATTAGGATGACACTATGACGGTATAAAGAATGAAAAAAAAACCACGGTTAGGTGGTAGGTATATAATAATAAATAATACAATTCTGGTCGGACGGACTGCCTGCCGTGTGCCGACACAGAGGTAGCCACAGCCGTGAACTACCGCACTGTACACTGGTTGATAAAGAGATAGTAGTATACTCGTAACAATTAGGATGACACTATGACGGTATAAAGAATGAAAAAAAAACCACGGTTAGGTGGTAGGTATATAATAATAAATAATACAATTCTGGTCGGACGGACTGCCTGCCGTGTGCCGACACAGAGGTAGCCACAGCCGTGAACTACCGCACTGTACACTGGTTGATAAAGAGATAGTAGTATACTCGTAACAATTAGGATGACACTATGACGGTATAAAGAATGAAAAAAAAACCACGGTTAGGTGGTAGGTATATAATAATAAATAATACAATTCTGGTCGGACGGACTGCCTGCCGTGTGCCGACACAGAGGTAGCCACAGCCGTGAACTACCGCACTGTACACTGGTTGATAAAGAGATAGTAGTATACTCGTAACAATTAGGATGACACTATGACGGTATAAAGAATGAAAAAAAAACCACGGTTAGGTGGTAGGTATATAATAATAAATAATACAATTCTGGTCGGACGGACTGCCTGCCGTGTGCCGACACAGAGGTAGCCACAGCCGTGAACTACCGCACTGTACTGTGTCTGCTGCTAATATAGACTGGTTGATATTTAAAGAGATATTAGTAGTATACAACAATACTATACTGGTGGTCAGGCACTGGTCACCACTCCTGCAGCAAAAGTGTGCACTGTTAATTAATATAATTGTACTCCTGGCTCCTGCTAACAACCTGCAGTGCTCCCCAGTCTCCCCCACAATTAATTATAAGCTTTTAATTTATACATTGATGACTGTGCAGCACACTGGGCTGAGCTGAGTGCACACAGACTGAGTCACACTGTGTGACTGACTGTGCTGTGTATCGTTTTTTTTTTCAGGCAGAGAACGGATATAGCAGAGAGAAGTGAACGGATATATTATATTAAATAAAAGTTAACTAGCAACTGCACTGGTCACTGACTGTGGTAAACTAACTCTGTCTGCGACTCTGCACAATCTCTCTCTATCTAATCTATCTATCTCTATTCTAATGGAGAGGACGCCAGACACGTCCTCTCCCTATCAATCTCAATGCACGAGTGAAAATGGCGGCGACGCGCGGCTCCTTATATAGAATCCGAGTCTCGCGATAGAATCCGAGCCTCGCGAGAATCCGACAGCGTCATGATGACGTTCGGGCGCGCTCGGGTTAACCGAGCAAGGCGGGAAGATCCGAGTCGCTCGGACCCGTGGAAAAAAAAGTGAAGTTCGTGCGTGTTCGGATTCAAAGAAACCGAACTCGCTCATCTCTACTAGACACAAAGTGTTATTGTTTTGTAAAATGTGAACTCCTTATACATCTGGTTGTGTGCGTTCTCACTTTCACACAACTGTCTCTTTCATGCCCTGGTGCTTCATTGACTGCAATAACCAATGTTACTATATATGTATTTTCTTGAATTGAGACTCTTGCACTGCCTAATGTCTGTTACTGAATTTTCTCTTGCAGAGTGATTTGAAAAAACAATCAGGCCTATGTATGGTCCTTTGCCTTTATTCCTGACTTATGACACACACTGGGAATTGTGTCTGGATCCTTATTATGCTGTGTACTACTAATGCTACTCTACTAGAAAAGGACAACGATATACTGTATGCTAGCATCCATTTGGCAGATTGTAATTATTTAGCAATGAAATGTTTCATAGACCAATTACCTGACTGCTATTGTATGAATTGTGTATTACTTTTAAATATTATTTAAAGGAATTACTGTACCCTCTATTTATCACATGGCTACTGTTATATATCTAAAAGTCTTAAATATTCTGTTTATATTTGGGAACTAATGTACACTATGCTGCACATTATGAGATGACAAATATCACATCAAAGTCCAAAGTTCACTTTAGTACATTCCCTTTCAATAAAGATTGAGAGACTATGACGTCTGAGGTTATTACCAATGCACATTTTTATTTTTATTACTTTGCTTGGAGCGTGTGTGGAGATGTATTTCTCAGCCAAAGTGCAACATGAAGGAGCAAAATAGATTCCATTAAATGTATTGACTGATCCATGAAGACTAACAACTCCAATGCGTTTTATTAATCCCATTATATCATTTCAATAATCTCTCTCCACAAAAGGAAGTCTCATTTCCGCTCTGCTCTATAAATCTAGAAGCATTGGTGCGTTTACTCCCTTGTTTGCTAGAAATGTCCTCTTCCCTCCAAACTTTTTCCTCCCTGCATGTGCAAACTTCTGTATTTCTGCAAACGCTGCCCACTTGCTCTGTAAAACTCTTTGGCTCAGTGGAATGATGCACTTGAACAAATCAAGGTGCAAGGTGGGTCCAAAGCTGATTTGACACCACAAGGTGTTGTATGTGGGTAGTTGAAAGATCCAGCTAAGATTTTGTATCGCAGCCCTATGTATTCTATGTATGACACTTCACTAGCTCCTGCACTTAGCAGATTGTCTTCTAGAGCTGTAATGCTAAGGTGGCCTTTGCACTTGTTTTAGTGATGAGGCACAGGGATGCAGAGAGAAATGGCAGGCTTAGATGATGGGGACGACATGGCCAAATCATGGGGCCTGGGCAAAAAAATTAATACAAGCCTGTGCAATTAGTATCTGCCCTCGCTTCTTGGCGTACCTGGCAAGTGATCTCTGTGGAACTAGCGCATAGTGGTTAAAGCTCAGATGACTGCCCACCTCCATGATGCCTCCCTGATACTGACAGAGTACTAACTACAATATTGAAATGTCAAAGACTCAGTAAGGCAGATGTGGCCTGCCATGTCACAATAATATATCATATAAATATATGTTTGGAATTTTACCGCCTGAACTAGTAATTTTAACTCTGGACGATAACTGCTTTTACTAATGGTGCGTACAAACTGGCCGATGACCGCTGACAGCCCGTACACAAGCTGCAGCAGCCGGGGGTGATTGATGGCTGAACTGGGCGGGCGTGTGTAAATGTTCGCCCTGTTCATGACATCAGTTCCGACGGATCGGGCAGTGTGTATGCTCAACACACTGGCCGGTCCGTCCATAGATATATCTGCAGATCAATTGATCTGCAGATATATCTATTAGTGTGCACCCAGCATAAAACATTTTTTAGCCCAAAAATATTTTAGATTTTTTTTTTTTTAGAGAGAACTTAAAACTTCTATTATTATTGTTTGCATTTATTGTATTATTTACTCCCCTTCCTTATATATAGTATACTATATTAACATGGTGTGAATGTAAATAAGTAACGGAACCAGCCTCAGCTTTGAAAACATCTATTAGATGATAAAGGTCAACGGGTGACAAGGCAGATGTCCAATCTGCATATCTGGCAATTATACGACTTATCTGATCTAATATAACATTCTTTCATGCAAACCAGTTGCGTGCCCAGACACTGGTTTGACTTCTATATGTCTTTACGAAGAAAATGAGTTACTTCTTGTTATGTAATTCAAGGTGTAAACTAATTTGCTTATCTCTGCAAAAAACACATACGGCAAATACTGACAATTGCTATTGCTTCACTGGGGTGTGAGCGTCACTTGCATTTGACTCTCAGGTCAGATATTGATGTGTAGCCACTTCTGATATTAGAGGAGTCAATAAGAGAATTAAAACGTTCACTTGTATGATGAGTCCCGGCTGCATTTACATGACGCCATCCTCTTAATCTGCACAGTCACTCAGAGCATGGTGACATATCTGACAACCTCATCATCTTGGATGCACACTCTATGTGTGTATGTATGCTTGCTGCTGGCACTTATGTTTCAGAAAGGCCCATACACTGCTCACTGTGCATAATTGCACTCAGTTGTATAGGTGTCATTTATTATCTAGGTATTTTTGCTGCAGTAAGCTCAAGTTCTTCATATTAACTATAACGTGCAGATTCTATAACAATTTTACAATTTTTGTACTGTACGTAATACAATGTAGAAATGTCTCTAATTTGCAATAGGCACGCTTTATGTAATGTGCAGTGATACATGTATTGTTGCAGGGCCTTTAAAGAAGTACAAAATACCTAGCAAAGTGATCAGTGTAATAGCCTCAGTAGAGTCCAGAGATTTTCAGGAGAGCTGAATACTGGCTTATATAATAGAGGCTAAACTGCCACAAAATAGTCAGAAAATTGCCAATTTACAAACACAAGTTGCAAAATTTTCTAAATGATAGATATACAAATGTTGAATATAATACCCGTCTTGTGCAAAAAGCATCACAAACCTGGCTGTAAAAAAATGCCCCCAAAATATGTCATATCCCTGGATGTGACAGGTAAGACAAAGCTCCTGATTGTTTGTCTAGCTATTAAATTGCCTAAGATGAATTAACTGTATTGCTGTTGCTCATGATTGGCCAATATGGATTTGTAAAAATTCCCAATGTGCTACATCTGATCAAGCCAGCTACAGGTAAGATATTATGGGCCTACAGTAATTCAGCATGGATCGCTGAAGTGCTAAAATTGGTATTTGGCGATTTTAGCACTTCGGCACATGCGCGCATGCCACTGCGCGCATGCGCAAGGACTTAAAGTGCAATCACAGTCTAAGTCCTGGTGGGGGGCGTTGATGGGGCTTTGATGACGTTTTTTGTGGGCGTTGATGCACCGCTCGGGGGCTGCAGTTGGGGGGGCAGAGTTAGGGGTAGGCTATGGGAAGAGAGGTTTAGGGATAAGTTGCGGGGAGGGGGGGGGGGTAGAAAGAGAATGGGGGGCGGGTTATTGAATTAATTGAGTGAAGTGCACCTGTCGGGATTTTAGGCAGTCAGGATGCCAGTGTTGGTATTCTGACCACCGGCATCTTTATAGCCGGTATCCTGTACCAAATCCGTATTGCACATCGCTTACAGAGAATATTTCAGTCTGTCAAATCAGTTCCTGCCGGCAGTGGAGCTTACAGTCTATATTCCTCATCATATGGACACACATACACACTAGAGTTAATTATTTGATCAAATAACCTACCAATATGTTTCTGGACTGCTGGAGGAAACACGGAAAGATTTCTTGCAAAATGCGGACAACATACAAAGCCTCACACAGAAATCTATCTATCTATCTATCTATCTATCTATCTATCTATCTATCTATCTATCTATCTATATATCTATATATATATATATATATATATATATATAAATAAAAAACACAGATCCGGCACTCCACCATTAGCAACGGTCAATACTAGCCAGGGTGTTCTCCTATGGGCAACGTTCCGGGGTGCTCTCCCCCATCAACAGGATGATGATGGGGGAGAGCACCCCGAAACGTTGACTGTTAGGGCACCTCTTTTCACTTTGATAGCAGAGTCCAGGAGTGCCACCTCATTGCGTGCGTGTGTGTGTGTGTGTGTGTGTGTATTAGAGATGTGCACCGGAAATTTTTCGGGTTTTGGTTTTGGGTTCGGTTCCGTGGCCGTGTTTTGGGTTCGAACGCGTTTTGGCAAAACCTCACCAAATTTTTTTTGTCGGATTCGGGTGTGTTTTGGATTCGGGTGTTTTTTTCAAAAAACCCTAAAAAACAGCTTAAATCATAGAATTTGGGGGTCATTTTGATCACAAAGTATTATTAACCTCAATAACCATAATTTCCACTCATTTTCAGTCTATTCTGAACACCTCACACCTCACAATATTATTTTTAGTCTTAAAATTTGCACCGAGGTCGCTGGATGACTAAGCTCAGCGACCCAAGTGGCCGACACAAACACCTGGCCCATCTAGGAGTGGCACTGCAGTGTCACGCAGGATGGCCCTTCCAAAAAACACTCCCCAAACAGCACATGACGCAAAGAAAAAAAGAGGCGCAATGAGGTAGCTGTGTGACTAAGCTCAGCGACCCTAGTGGCCGACACAAACACCGGGCCCATCTAGGAGTGGCACTGCAGTGTCACGCAGGATGGCCCTTCCAAAAAACACTCCCCAAACAGCACATGACGCAAAGAAAAAAAGAGGCGCAATGAGGTAGCTGTGTGAGTAAGCTAAGCGACCCTAGTGGCCGACACAAACACCTGGCCCATCTAGGAGTGGCACTGCAGTGTCAGGCCGGATGGCCCTTCCAAAAAATACTCCCCAAACAGCACATGACGCAAAGAAGAAAAAAAAGAGGCGCAATGAGGTAGCTGTGTGACTAAGATAAGTGACCCTAGTGGCCGACACAAACACCTGGCCCATCTAGGAGTGGCACTGCAGTGTCATGCAGGATGGCCCTTCCAAAAAATACTCCCCAAACAGCACATGACGCAAAGAAGAAAAAAAAGAGGCGCAATGAGGTAGCTGTGTGACTAAGATAAGCGACCCTAGTGGCCGACACAAACACCGGGCCCATCTAGGAGTGGCACTGCAGTGTCACGCAGGATGGCCCTTCCAAAAAACACTCCCCAAACAGCACATGACGCAAAGAAAAAAAGAGGCGCAATGAGGTAGCTGTGTGAGTAAGCTAAGCGACCCTAGTGGCCGACACAAACACCTGGCCCATCTAGGAGTGGCACTGCAGTGTCAGGCCGGATGGCCCTTCCAAAAAATACTCCCCAAACAGCACATGACGCAAAGAAGAAAAAAATGAGGCGCAATGAGGTAGCTGTGTGACTAAGATAAGTGACCCTAGTGGCCGACACAAACACCTGGCCCATCTAGGAGTGGCACTGCAGTGTCACGCAGGATGGCCCTTCCAAAAAACACTCCCCAAACAGCACATGACGCAAAGAAAAAGGAAAGAAAAAAGAGGTGCAAGATGGAATTGTCCTTGGGCTCTCCCACCCACCCTTATGTTGTATAAACAGGACATGCACACTTTAACCAACCCATCATTTCAGTGACAGGGTCTGCCACACGACTGTGACTGAAATGACGGGTTTGTTTGGACCCCCACCAAAAAAGAAGCAATCTCTCCTTGCACAAACTGGCTCTACAGAGGCAAGATGTCCACCTCATCATCATCCTCCGATTCATCACCGTGTACATCCCCCTCCTCACAGATTATCAATTCGTCCCCACTGGAATCCACCATCACAGCTCCCTGTGTACTTTGTGGAGGCAATTGCTGCTGGTGAATGTCTCCATGGAGGAATTGATTATAATTCATTTTAATGAACATCATCTTCTCCACATTTTCTGGAAGTAACCTCGTACGCCGATTGCTGACAAGGTGAGCGGCGGCACTAAACACTCTTTCGGAGTACACACTTGTGGGAGGGCAACTTAGGTAGAATAAAGCCAGTTTGTGCAAGGGCCTCCAAATTGCCTCTTTTTCCTGCCAGTATACGTACGGACTGTCTGACGTGCCTACTTGGATGCGGTCGCTCATATAATCCTCCACCATTCTTTCAATGGTGAGAGAATCATATGCAGTGACAGTAGACGAAATGTCCGTAATCGTTGTCAGGTCCTTCAGTCCGGACCAGATGTCAGCATCAGCAGTCGCTCCAGACTGCCCTGCATCACCGCCAGCGGGTGGGCTCGGAATTCTGAGCCTTTTCCTCGCACCCCCAGTTGCGGGAGAATGTGAAGGAGGAGATTTTGACAGGTCGCGTTCCGCTTGACTTGACAATTTTCTCACCAGCAGTTCTTTGAACCCCTGCAGACTTGTGTCTGCCGGAAAGAGAGATACAACGTAGGTTTTAAATCTAGGATCGAGCACGGTGGCCAAAATGTAGTGCTCTGATTTCAACAGATTGACCACCCGTGAATCCTTGTTAAGCGAATTAAGGGCTCCATCCACAAGTCCCACATGCCTAGCGGAATCGCTCAGTGTTAGCTCCTCCTTTAATGTCTCCAGCTTCTTCTGCAAAAGCCTGATGAGGGGAATGACCTGACTCAGGCTGGCAGTGTCTGAACTGACTTCACGTGTGGCAAGTTCAAAAGGTTGCAGAACCTTGCACAACGTTGAAATCATTCTCAACTGCGCTTGAGACAGGTGCATTCCACCTCCTATATCGTGGTCAGTTGTATAGGCTTGAATGGCCTTTTGCTGCTCCTCCAACCTCTGAAGCATATAGAGGGTTGAATTCCACCTCGTTACCACTTCTTGCTTCAGATGATGGCAGGGCAGGTTCAGGCGTTTTTGGTGTTGCTCCAGTCTTCTGTACGTGGTGCCTGTACGCCGAAAGTGTCCCGCAATTCTTCTGGCCACCGACAGCATCTCTTGCACGCCCCTCTCGTTTTTTAAATAATTCTGCACCACCAAATTCAAGGTATGTGCAAAACATGGGACGTGCTGGAATTTGCCCATATTTAATGCACACACAATATTGCTGGCGTTGTCCGATGCCACAAATCCACAGGAGAGTCCAATTGGGGTAAGCCATTCTGCGATGATCTTCCTCAGTTGCCGTAAGAGGTTTTTAGCTGTGTGCGTATTCTGGAAAGCGGTGATACAAAGCGTAGCCTGCCTAGGAAAGAGTTGGCGTTTGCGAGATGCTGCTACTGGTGCCGCCGCTGCTGTTCTTGCGGCGGGAGTCAATACATCTACCCAGTGGGCTGTCACAGTCATATAGTCCTCAGTCTGCCCTGCTCCACTTGTCCACATGTCCGTGGTTAAGTGGACATTGGGTACAACTGCATTTTTTAGGACACTGGTGAGTCTTTTTCTGAGGTCTGTGTACATTTTCGGTATCGCCTGCCTAGAGAAATGGAACCTAGATGGTATTTGGTACCGGGGACACAGTACCTCAATCAAGTCTATAGTTGGCTCTGCAGTAATGATGGATACCGGAACCACGTTTCTCACCGCCCAGGATGCCAAGGCCTCAGTTATCCGCTTTGCAGCAGGATGACTGCTGTGATATTTCATCTTCCTCGCAAAGGACTGTTGGACAGTCAATTGCTTGGTGGAAGTTGTAAAAGTGGTCTTACAACTTCCCCTCTGGGATGACCATCGACTCCCAGCAGCAACAACAGCAGCGCCAGCAGCAGTAGGCGTTACACTCAAGGATGCATCGGAGGAATCCCAGGCAGGAGAGGACTCGTCAGAATTGCCAGTGACATGGCCTGCAGGACTATTGGCATTCCTGGGGAAGGAGGAAATTGACACTGAGGGAGTTGGTGGGGTGGTTTGCGTGAGCTTGGTTACAAGAGGAAGGGATTTACTGGTCAGTGGACTACTTCCGCTGTCGCCCAAAGTTTTTGAACTTGTCACTGACTTATGATGAATGCGCTGCAGGTGACGTATAAGGGAGGATGTTCCGAGGTGGTTAACGTCCTTACCCCTACTTATTACAGCTTGACAAAGGCAACACACGGCTTGACACCTGTTGTCCGCATTTCTGTTGAAATACTTCCACACCGAAGAGCTGATTTTTTTGGTATTTTCACCAGGCATGTCAATGGCCATATTCCTCCCACGGACAACAGGTGTCTCCCCGGGTGCCTGACTTAAACAAACCACCTCACCATCAGAATCCTCCTTGTCAATTTCCTCCCCAGCGCCAGCAACACCCATATCCTCCTCATCCTGGTGTACTTCAACACTGACATCTTCAAACTGACTATCAGGAACTGGACTGTGGGTGCTCCTTCCAGCACTTGCAGGGGGCGAGCAAATGGTGGAAGGCGCATGCTCTTCACGTCCAGTGTTGGGAAGGTCAGGCATCGCAACCAACACAATTGGACTCTCCATGTGGATTTGTGATTTCGAAGAGCGCACAGCTCTTTGCTGTGCTTTTGCCAGCTTAAGTCTTTTCATTTTTCTAGCGAGAGGCTGAGTGCTTCCATCCTCATGTGAAGCTGAACCACTAGCCATGAACATAGGCCAGGGCCTCAGCCGTTCCTTGCCACTCCGTGTGGTAAATGGCATATTGGCAAGTTTACGCTTCTCCTCCGACGATTTTATTTTAGATTTTTGAGTCCTTTTTTTACTGATATTTTGTGTTTTGGATTTTACATGCTCTGTACTATGACATTGGGCATCGGCCTTGGCAGACGACGTTGATGGAATTTCATCGTCTCGACCATGACTAGTGGCAGCAGCTTCAGCACGAGGTGTAAGTGGATCTTGATCTTTCCCTATTTTTGGAACCTCAACATTTTTGTTCTCCATATTTTAATAGGCACAACTAAAAGGCACCTCAGGTAAACAATGGAGATGGATAGATACTAGTATACTTATGGATGACGAGTGACTAACGACACAGAGGTAGCTACAGCCGTGGACTACCGTACTGAGTCTGCTAGTATAGAAATGATAATGATATAAAAAATATATATATATATCACTACTGCAGGTATATATAATATAATGACAGACCTGCTGGACACTGTCAGCAGACTCCTAAACTACTAGTATGAAGAAGATAGAAAAAAAACCCCCACCACAGGTAGGTATACAATTATGGATGAGCACTGACGACACAGAGGTAGCCACAGCCGTGGACTACCGTACTGCGTCTGCTAGTATAGAGATGATAATGATATAAAAAATATATATATCACTACTGCAGGTATATATAATATAATGACGGACCTGCTGGACACTGTCAGCAGACTCCTAAACTACTAGTATGAAGAAGATAGAAAAAAAACCCCCACCACAGGTAGGTATACAATTATGGACGAGCACTGACGACACAGAGGTAGCCACAGCCGTGGACTACCGTACTGCGTCTGCTAGTATAGAGATGATAATGATATAAAAAATATATATATATCACTACTGCAGGTATATATAATATAATGACGGACCTGCTGGACACTGTCAGCAGACTCCTAAACTACTAGTATGAAGAAGATAGAAAAAAAAACCCCACCACAGGTAGGTATACAATTATGGACGAGCACTGACGACACAGAGGTAGCCACAGCCGTGGACTACCGTACTGCGTCTGCTAGTATAGAGATGATAATGATATAAAAAATATATATATATCACTACTGCAGGTATATATAATATAATGACGGACCTGCTGGACACTGTCAGCAGACTCCTAAACTACTAGTATGAAGAAGATAGAAAAAAAAAACCCCACCACAGGTAGGTATACAATTATGGACGAGCACTGACGACACAGAGGTGGCTACAGCCGTGGACTACCGTACTGCGTCTGCTAGTATAGAGATGATAATGATATAAAAAAATATATATATCACTACTGCAGGTATATATAATATAATGACGGACCTGCTGGACACTGTCAGCAGACTCCTAAACTACTAGTATGAAGAAGATAGAAAAAAAACCCCCACCACAGGTAGGTATACAATTATGGACGAGCACTGACGACACAGAGGTAGCCACAGCCGTGGACTACCGTACTGCGTCTGCTAGTATAGAGATGATAATGATATAAAAAATATATATATCACTACTGCAGGTATATATAATATAATGACGGACCTGCTGGACACTGTCAGCAGACTCCTTTACTACTAGTATGAAGAAGATAGAAAAAAAAACCCCACCACAGGTAGGTATACAGTTATGGACGAGCACTGACGACACAGAGGTAGCCACAGCCGTGGACTACCGTACTGCGTCTGCTAGTATAGAGATGATAATGATATAAAAAATATATATATATCACTACTGCAGGTATATATAATATAATGACGGACCTGCTGGACACTGTCAGCAGACTCCTAAACTACTAGTATGAAGAAGATAGAAAAAAAAAACCACCACAGGTAGGTATACAATTATGGACGAGCACTGACGACACAGAGGTAGCTACAGCCGTGGACTACCGTACTGCGTCTGCTAGTATAGAGATGATAATGATATAAAAAATATATATATATATCACTACTGCAGGTATATATAATATAATGACGGACCTGCTGGACACTGTCAGCAGACTCCTAAACTACTAGTATGAAGAAGATAGAAAAAAAACCCCCACCACAGGTAGGTATACAATTATGGACGAGCACTGACGACACAGAGGTAGCCACAGCCGTGGACTACCGTACTGCGTCTGCTAGTATAGAGATGATAATGATATAAAAAATATATATATATCACTACTGCAGGTATATATAATATAATGACGGACCTGCTGGACACTGTCAGCAGACTCCTAAACTATTAGTGTGAAGATGATAGAAAAAATAAAACCACCACAGGTAGGTATACAATTATGGACGAGCACTGACGACACAGAGGTAGCCACAGCCGTGGACTACCGTACTGCATCTGCTAGTATAGAGATGATAATGATATAAAAAATATATATATATCACTACTGCAGGTATATATAATATAATGACGGACCTGCTGGACACTGTCAGCAGACTCCTAAACTACTAGTATGAAGAAGATAGAAAAAAAAAACCACCACAGGTAGGTATACAATTATGGACGAGCACTGACGACACAGAGGTAGCTACAGCCGTGGACTACCGTACTGCGTCTGCTAGTATAGAGATGATAATGATATAAAAAATATATATATATCACTACTGCAGGTATATATAATATAATGACGGACCTGCTGGACACTGTCAGCAGACTCCTAAACTACTAGTATGAAGAAGATAGAAAAAAAAACCCCACCACAGGTAGGTATACAATTATGGACGAGCACTGACGACACAGAGGTAGCCACAGCCGTGGACTACCGTACTGCGTCTGCTAGTATAGAGATGATAATGATATAAAAAATATATATATATCACTACTGCAGGTATATATAATATAATGACGGACCTGCTGGACACTGTCAGCAGACTCCTAAACTATTAGTGTGAAGAAGATAGAAAAAAAAACCCCACCACAGGTAGGTATACAATTATGGACGAGCACTGACGACACAGAGGTAGCCACAGCCGTGGACTACCGTACTGCATCTGCTAGTATAGAGATGATAATGATATAAAAAATATATATATATCACTACTGCAGGTATATATAATATAATGACGGACCTGCTGGACACTGTCAGCAGACTCCTAAACTACTAGTATGAAGAAGATAGAAAAAAAAAACCCACCACAGGTAGGTATACAATTATGGACGAGCCCTGACGACACAGAGGTAGCCACAGCCGTGGACTACCGTACTGCGTCTGCTAATATAGAGATGATAAAGAGGATAGAGATGAACAAAAAAAATATAACACTACTGCAGGTAAATATTTATATAATATAATGAATGACGGACCTGCTGGACACTGTCAGCAGAATGCGTTTATAGAATAAAAAAAAAAAACACCACAGGAGTGTTTAACTTTTTCAGGCAGACAATATACTGATGGTCACTGGTCAGTCACACTGGCAGCAAAAGTGTGCACTGTACTCCTGCTATAACTGCACCCCAGTCTCCCCCACAATTCAGTTGTGTGAGCAGTGAGCACTCAGCACAGTCAGATATACATAGATGATATTATCAATCATGCAGCACACTGAGGCTGAGCACAGATATGGTATGTGACTGTGTATCGTTTTTTTCAGGCAGAGAACGGATTATATTAAATAATAAAGTGGTCAATCACTAGTAACTAACTATCAGCAAAACTCTGCACTCTGAGTACTCCTAATGCTCCCCAAAATTACTAAGTAATCAACTCAAGTGTCTCTATCTATTCTAACGGAGAGGACGCCAGCCACGTCCTCTCCCTATCAATCTCAATGCACGTGTGAAAATGGCGGCGACGCGCGGCTCCTTATATAGAATCCGAGTCTCGCGATAGAATACGAGCCTCGCGAGAATCCGACAGCGGGATGATGACGTTCGGGCGCGCTCGGGTTAGCCGAGCAAGGCGGGAAGATCCGAGTCTGCCTCGGACCCGTGTAAAAAGGCTGAAGTTCGGGGGGGTTCGGATTCCGAGGAACCGAACCCGCTCATCTCTAGTGTGTATATATATATATATATATATATATACACTGCTCAAAAAAATAAAGGGAACACTTGTAACTCCAAGTCAATCACACTTCTGTGAATTCAAACTGTCCACTTAGGAAGCAACACTGATTGACAATCAATTTCACATGCTGTTGTGCAAATGGAATAGACAACAGGTGGAAATTATAGGCAATTAGCAAGACACCCCCAATAAAGGAGTTGTTCTGCAGGTGGTGACCGCAGGCCACTTCTCAGCTCCTATGCTTTCTGGCTGATGTTTTGGTCACTTTTGAAAGCTGGTGGTGCTTTCACTCTAGTGGGAGCATGAGACGGAGTCTACAACCCACACAAGTGGCTCAGGTAGTGCAGCTCATCCAGGATGGCACATCAATGTGAGCTGTGGCAAGAAGGTTTGCTGTATCTGTCAGCGTAGTGTCCAGAGCATGGAGGCGCTACCAGGAGACAGGCCAGTACATCAGGAGACGTGGAGGAGGCCGTAGAAGGGCAACAACCCAACAGCAGGACCGCTACCTCCGCCTTTGTGCAAGGGGGAACAGGAGGAGCACTGCCAGAGCCCTGCAAAATGACCTCCAGCAAGCCACAAATGTGCATGTGTCTACTCAAACGATTAGAAACAGACTCCATGAGGGCCCGACGTCCACAGGTGGGGGTTGTGCTTACAGCCCAACACTGTGCAGGACGTTTGGCATTTGCCAGAGAACACCAAGATTGGCAAATTCGCCACTGGCGCCCTGTGCTATTCACAGATGAAAGCAGGTTCTCACTGAGCACATGTGACAGACGTGACAGAGTCTGGAGACGCCAAGGAGAACGTTCTGCTGCCTGCAACATCCTCCAGCATGACCGGTTTGTCAGTGGGTCAGTAATGGTGTGGGGTGGCATTTCTTTGGGGGGGCCGCACAGACCTCCATGTGCTCGCCAGAGGTAGCCTGACTGCCATTAGGTACTGAGATGAGATCCTCAGACCCCTTGTGAGACCATATGCTGCTGCGGTTGGCCCTGGGTTCCTCCTAATGCAAGACTATGCTAGACCTCATGTGGCTGGAGTGTGTCAGTAGTTCCTGCAAGACGAAGGCATTGATGCTATGGACTGGCCCGCCTGTTCCCCAGACCTGAATCCAACTGAGCACATCTGGGACATCATGTCTCGCTCCATCCACCAACGTCACGTTGCACCACAGACTGTCCAGGAGTTGGCGGATGCTTTAGTCCAGATCTGGGAGGAGATCCCTCAGGAGACCATCCGCCACCTCATCAGGAGCATGCCCAGGCGTTGTATGGAGGTCATACAGGCACGTGGAGGCCACACACACTACTGAGCCTCACTTTGACTTGTTTTAAGGACATTACATCAAAGTTGGATCAGCCTGTAGTGTGTTTTTCCACTTTAATTTTGAGTGTGACTCCAAATCCAGACCTCCATGGGTTAATAAATTTGATTTCCATTGATAATTTTTGTGTGATTTTGTTGTCAGCACATTCAACTATGTAAAGAACAAAGTACTTAATAAGAATATTTCATTCATTCAGATCTAGGATGTGTTATTTTAGTGTACCCTTTATTTTTTTGAGCAGTGTATATATATGTACAGTATATATAAATTTTAAATAACATTTGCTACTTTTGTTTGTTGAATACAATAGCTAATATTTTAAAAAATGCTCAGAAATAGTCACATTTTAAGGATTGAATTAGGTTGAGAACATTTATTAAAAACATTTCCACAAATTTTATTTTTTTAAATGTAATTTTTTTTAATAAACATAGGTTTAAACATCGATGGCAGGTATATTGGTTCACCAATGGTTGGAACATCACGACCATTGCAACTTTAATTTTTTTTGGCTGCTGTCAGGTGAACACAGGGAAGATGAGAGCTGCTTTTTCACATTTCCCAAGTGGCTATTAATCTCGGCAAGGGGGGAGGGAGGAAGAGGGGTGGTGGCACACCAGGCTGCCAATCAGCAGTGATGGAGGGAACCAGGAAGCGGAGGAGCCGGGAGGTCCCTCTGGGAGTGGGAGCTGCTGGAAGACTATCTTGTAGCAGCCGCACGGTGAGACTAATTCAGTAAGGATTGCATTTGCAATTCAAATGCAGCAGGAGGTGCATAGCATTTTCGATCTGTACACTGCGATATTCATCTGCAACAGCCTGAGCGTAACAACAATGAATTGCTTACATTTTGCAATTATAGACTCAATCCACAGAGTATGGAGCAGGCAAACTGTTACAATGTGCTAGTGAGCAGCAGCTGTTTCCATTCAGCTGAAAGGATATGGGACGGGCGGGATGTAATGGATTCATCCCCGACATGTGGGATGCCGGCCGAACTCGGACAATCATATACAAAGCATGGTTTTGCCTTGTAAGTTATTGTCCCTTCTAAAAAAAAACATCCTTGTTCGGCCGGCATATAGATATACTCCCATGTCTTTCTCCCATCTGTGCCTCACCCCCGCCTACTGTACTTTGTATACGTATGTGTATATAATATTATGTGCAGATCTCCGCTACCCTTGTGTTTATATTTCTGTCCCTTTCTTATGTCTCCATTAGTGTATGCAGGCACCAGTGCCGTAACTAGACATTTTAGCGCTGTGTGCAAGAAACAGCATCGGCACCCCCCCCCATAAAGAAAACAGGACCAGTGCGCACCATGGGTGTGCCGAAAAAATATAGGGGCATGGCATCATGCCAAAGGGGCGTGGCCAAAATAATACTAATTCATATTATGCAATACAGAAGTCTCCATTATTCAAATTACGCCGCACAGTAGCGCCACTTACACACATTACACCAGGTAGAGCCCATGTTACACATTACACCAGGTAGAGCCCCATTTTACACATTACGCCAGGTAGAGCCCCATTTCACACACTATGCCAGACAGAGTCCCCTTTTACACAGTACAGCAGGCAGAGTCTCCTTTTTTTACACATTACGGCAGCACAGTCCCCCTTTTTACACATTACGGCAGGCAGAGTCCTACTTTTTACACATTAAGGTAGGCAGTCCCCATTTTTACACATTACAACACGCAGAGTCCCCCTTTTATACACATTATGGCAGGCAGAGTCCCCCTTTTTCACACATTAGGTAGGCAGAGTCCCTCTTTTTACACATTACAGCAGGAGTCCCCCTTTTTTACATATCAGTAAGGCAGAGTCCCTCTTTCTTACACATTACAGCAGGAGAGTCCCCTTTTTTACACATTACAGCAGGACGGTCCCCCTTTTTTACACATTAGGCAGGCAAAGTCCCCCTTTTTACACATTAGGCAGGAGAGTCCTCCTTTTTTACACATGACAGCAGGAGAGTCCCCCTTTTTTACACATTACAGCAGTGCACCAGTGATGCGCTGTGGGCAATACACTGCTGGCACACACCTAGTTACGGCTATGGCAACTAGGCCTCTGGGGGTGGCTCCATTGCTGCCCCACTGCCTATGTTTCTAGCCAGCTGGCACCTGGAACAGCAACCTGCAGCCAGGATCACTGCAGCATATACAGTGACGTGTGGTGGGGTGAGGCAGGTGAGACAGAGCCTTTCCTGTCATACTAACATGTAAACCAGAGGTTTGACTGTATAAATTACATGAAAAATACAAAGAATATATAAAAAATATCTTCTTTGCATTATTCTAATAATTTTTATAGCCAAAACTCTGGAGTAAAAGGTCTATGACAAGTGAGGCAGTGCCTACCCAGCCTATCTTTTCTGCACATCTCTAATCAAAACCCAGCAAATTTGTAGCAGCATATACTGCTGCACCGGTGTATAATGCCCATATGAACCCTTTGGCGCATATATTGTGTGTAAATCTGTCTCTGATACTAGTCAGTGCTTCCTGAGCCATTTATCTCACCGCACGTCCCCGGTAAATACAGCTACTCAGCAGTTCCGGCAGTGATGCTGGCGCATGATGTCATGCGCTCAGGAGTTGGGGCTGGCACAGGGCGCACTGCCGCCCTGTTCTGTCACTGTGTTTATGTTTGTGTCCTTTTCTCATCTCATCTGTACCCCAGGCTCACACTGGAAGGCTTTTTCAGTTACCCAGAAGTACACAACAA
The DNA here is from genome assembly GCF_028390025.1 of Pseudophryne corroboree. Taxonomy (NCBI): domain Eukaryota; kingdom Metazoa; phylum Chordata; class Amphibia; order Anura; family Myobatrachidae; genus Pseudophryne; species Pseudophryne corroboree. Next base: position 1,037,105,281 of record NC_086444.1, read on the forward strand.
AAAATTAACAAATATTTAAAATCCTTTATTCATTTATTCATAGTCTGTTACTAATACCCTGAGATGATCATTTTACCAGTATTACTGGGATTTTCCATGTAAGCTTTTGGAAACCCCCTCTGGAAATCCTGCATTTGCCCCTGGCATGACCAGATAAACACATTAATAGGCAGATATTGTTAATTATTAAAACATAATCTAATTTTTCCAACCATAACCTAGAAATGTCATTCATTCTTGTAATGAACAATAGAGCATATTATACATTCAGTATATGTGTAAAAAAACAGGCTTAACAAACAATATGTGCCCAAACTGGGAAAGTCCAATAAATCAGTATAACAAAGAAAAGCTACAGGGAATCCAGGCCCTCATTCCGAGTTGTTCGCTCGCAAGCTGCTTTTAGCAGCTTTACACACGCTAAGCCGCCGCCTACTGGGAGTGAATCTTAGCATAGTAAAATTGCGAACGAAAGAATTCTCAAAATTGCGATTACACACCTCTTAGCAGTTTCTGAGTAGCTTCAACCTTACTCTGCATCTGCGATCAGTTCAGTGCTTGTCGTTCCTGGTTTGACGTCATAAACACACCCAGCGTTCGCTCATACACTCCTCCGTTTCTCCAGCCACTCCGGCGTTTTCCCCAGAAACGGTAGCGTTTTTTCCCTCACGCCCATAAAACGGCCTGTTTCCGCCCAGAAACACCCACTTCCTGTCAATCACACTCCGATCGCCTCAACGAAGAAAAAGCCGTGAGTAAAATACCTAACTGCATAGCAAATTTACTTGGCGCAGTCGCAGTGCGAACATTGCGCATGCGCACTAAGCGGAAAATCGCTGCGATGCGAAGAAATTTACAGAGCGAACAACTCGGAATGACCCCCCTAGAGCGTTCCGTCATACAGTACAAGAGTAGTGGTTGCAAGGGGCTTGCCAGAAAGTGATGGATGTGTGGAACTAACTACTAAGGTGTTGATGACAATTAGTGTAAGACAGTTGGAGCTACAGTACCTTGTTGGAACACAAAGCAAAACATATAGGGAGCACAGAGGGCAGGCAGTCAAGCCTTGGAGAGAGATAAAGTTGAGTAGTTGCCCAAAGCAACCAATCAACTTCTGTCAAAGACTGTGCTAGATAAATAACAGAATTTTATTGGCTGCTATAGGCCATTTTCTGCTTTATCTTTCTATAAGGTTTGATACAACTCCCCCAGAATATGAAATACAGATTACACATTTTTTAAAGGATCTGAAGGAATGATTGGATCTGTAATAAAGTACACAAGCTAAACATAAATAAAATGGTGCCAGGTATGTTAATAGAGCAGGAACATTCTCTGTCAGAAAACAAATCGAATCAAATAAAATAATGCATCACACCAGTTAAATAAAGTGAATTAAAGAGCTTACTATAACAATTATTCGCATTTGATATTTTTCAGGTAATGTAAACAGCATGATTAATTTACAGATGTAACCATGTGTATCTTTGCTGCGATGCAGCATTCTTAGGGTTGCCACCTCATCCCTTTAATTCTGGACACATATTATTTACACAGGTTCTGTGGCTGGCTGACTTCAAGACTCCATTTCACCAGGTTTTAATCAGTCACAGAACCTGTGTAATTAATATGTGTCCAGAATGAAAGGGATGAGGTGGCAACCCTAAGTATGCCGCATCACAGCAAAGATGACGGGTGTCATCCTCGGAAGGGGTGACATCAAAGTGACTGATTTTCTGCAGTGACAGGAGCAGGGTGCTGCAGTGTGATGTTCTCCTGCCACATTCGGCTCCTGTCACACATGAAGAGCCAGCACAAACATAGCCCAGTCTTTGGTGGCAACCAGCACCTCCAGGGATGCTGGAAACACCCCCGGAGTAATGGAGATCCCCGTGAGGCCATGCCCCCTTTTTCTGGACGGCTGTGGGTGGAGTAGTGCTGAGTGCACACCGGGGTCACCACACCCGATGACACCTCTGGCATGTCCCTCATCCATGCAACAGTGTATGCAGGGCCGGTTCTAAGGCTTCCAGCACCCCGGGCTGGCAAAAGGGGCGTGGCTTCATACAGGTGGCGTTGTCAGTTACGCCCCCCTGTACAGTAGTGAAATGATGTGCGGTGCGCGATGACGTCATCGCGCACCGCACAGCAAAGGTCCTCTCCACAAAGGGAAACTAGACACTACGCGTCTAGTTCCCTTCACAGCGGGGGGCAGCGGGACAGAGCGGGCAGCGGGGGGCACAGCAGCAGCGGATCTTGCCATGGTGCGCCGCCCTCCGGATGGCGCCGGAGCCCTCCGGAATGCGGAGCCCCGGGCAAAAGCCCTGCTTACCCGTGGCAAGATCTGCTACTGAGTGTATGTGACAAATGTATCTACCATATCTACCATACTGATCTGTCCTCAGCCTTGATTCGTATGTCACTATGCCTCCCAAGAAAGAATCTAAAGCCATTCCTTTAACTCATTTAATTTGTTTTCAACCACGGGGCTCTTCAAATCTTAAGCAGTCACCTGATAAATCTTCTCCAACTGCCCAGGCCTGTCCTTAGTCGACCTCCACAGCTTAATCCTACTCTGCAGCACACCATCGGGGTACACCCTCCCCTCCTTCCTTCCGGATGCATCACAAATAGCTTTGATGGATGATTTCCCCCTTACTGCTCGGACAATGCAACAGCTGCTTAAACTTCTAGGCAGATATTATGTCCGACATACTGTACATTCAACGTTGAAAGATATAAAATGAAATATTAATGATTTGGGGATAGGATGGACCATCTTGAACACAAATTACAAGAACTAGTGGCTCCCCACAATAACCTTCTCAATACCCATGAATCAACAGTAACAGAGTTGATGACTTTAAATGATACATTTTGAGGATTGCTTTCAAGATAACAAATCAAGCTAAGGAGAATTCCGGACTCGGTATCACCCCCTGAGCTTCAAGAGTTTGCTACAGTATGTCCCTCTTCTGCTGAATCTGATCTTCTTATTGACAAAATACACCACCTTCCTAAATCTTGCAATTCACCGGCCTCTCCTCCAAGAGACACCTTACTACAGATACATTTCTTAAGGTGCCACAGCTGCATGGGTAAGGATGCCCCTAGTCCCTCTCCCCCAAATCCACTATGTTGCCACATTTAGGCCCTGTGGCCAAAGGTTCTGCCTGATATACTGGGCTTATTTGATTTTTTTTTCTTTTTTCTTTTTTAATTTCTGCTATTTTTGACGTATTTTTCTAGAATATTTCTTTAGTGCCTAAATTGTACAAGGTGAATTGCTTGCTTCTCCTTTTGCATCTGATAAATGGTTACATTTTTCTCTTTAAATACTAAAGAGCTTAATTCCCCTAATAAAAGGTGTCTTGCTTTACGGTCGTTTCAAACACGTAAGGCAGCTGTAGTAGCTTTACCAGTAAAGCATTTCTCCATTACCAACACCCCTACATTTAAAGACCATAAATTTCCTGTTTTGCTATACAGCTAATGGACCTTTTAAAAGAAATGGGGTTGCTATTTTATTCCACGTTTTCCCTACCTTTACGCTTAATAATAGAATTGCTGATAAAAATAGTAGATTCCTAACTCTGGCAGGTGCCCTAAATGACGTACAAGTGACAATTTATGCTCTGGATTCTGGCAAGATCTCTTTCTTATGAAAAGTCTGTTCAGAGAACTATAAAGTAAAAAAGGGCCGCCTTATTATTATAGATGACCGGGTTCGGTTCTCAGAGAACCGAACTCTACCAAACATCACGTCCCGAGCCCTTATCCGAGTCTGGCTCAGGACTTCCCGCCAGGCTCGGAAACCAGAACGAGGCAAAACGTCATCATCCCGCTGTCGGATTCTCACAGGTTTTGGATTCCATATAAGGTGCCGCGCGTAGCCACCATTTTCACTCCAGTCTTGGAGAGTGTAGCGAGAGAGAACGTGTCTCTCTCCTCAGTGTCTGTCTGTGTGGGAAAGTGGTGTGGCGACCTGCTATGTCTTATGTGTGTCATTCCAGTGCTGTCTTGTGCTGCATCAGTCCAGTGGTGGTGTCTTGTGCTGCATCAGTCCAGTCACAGTGGTGGTGTCCTCTGCCATATGTCCAGTGCTGCTGTACAAGTCCAGTCCAGTGGTGCTGTGTTGTGCTGCATCAGTCCAGTGGTGGTGTCCCTGTGCTCCTGTATAAGTCCAGTGGTACTGCCGTATAATTCCAGTGATACTGCCGTATATGTCCAGTAATACTGCAGTATAAGTCCAGTGATACTGCCATATAAATCCAGTCCAGTGGTACTGCCATATATGTCCAGTGATACTGCCGTATATATCCAGTGGTACTGCTGTATAAGTCCAGTGATACTGCCGTATAAACCCAGTGATCCTGCTGTATAAGTCCAGTAATACTGCCGTATATGTCCAGTGGTACTGCCTTATAAGTCCAGTGATACTGCTGTATAAATCCAGTCCAGTGGTACTACCGTATAAGTCCAGTGATACTGCCGTATAAGTCCAGTGATACTGCCGTATATGTCCAGTGGTACTGCCGTATAAATCCAGTCCAGTGGTACTGTCATATAAATCCAGTCTAGTGGTACTGCCGTATGAATCCAGTTCAGTGGTACTGCATTATAAATCCAGTCCAGTGGTACTGCCGTATAAGTCCAGTGATACTTCCGTATAAGTCCAGTGATACTGCCGTATACTGTATGTCCAGTGGTACTGCCGTATAAGTCCAGTGATACTGCCGTATATGTCCAGTGGTACTTCCATATAAATCCAGTGGTACTGCCATATAAATCCAGTCCAATGGTACTGCCGTATAAATCCAGTGATACTGCCATATAAACCCAGTCCAGTGGTACTGATGTATAAATCCAGTGATACTGCCGTATAAATCCAGTACAGTGGTACTGCCGTGTAAATCCAGTGATACTGACGTATAAGTCCAGTGATACTGCTGTATATGTGCAGTGGTACTGCCATATAAGTCCAGTGATACTGCCATATACAATGGGGCAAAAAAGTATTTGGACAGCCACCGATTGTGCAAGTTGACCCACTTAAAAAGATGAGAGAGGTCTATAATTTCCATCATAGGTACACTTCGACTGTAAGAGACAGAACCTGAAAAAAAAACCTGAAAAAAAAAAAAAGGAAATCACATTGTATGATTTTTAAACAATTTACTTGTATATTCTTGCGGAAAATAAATATTTGGACACCTACCAAGCAGCAAGATTTCTAGCTCTCACAGACCTGTTACTTCTTCTTTAGGAAGCTCTTCTATCCTCCACTTGTTACCTGTATTAATAGCACCTGTTTGAACTGGTTATCTGTATAAAAGACACCTGTCCACACCCTCAAACAATCAGACTGCTACCTCTCCAACATGGCCAAGACCAGAGAGCTGTCTAAGGACACCAGGGACAAAATTGTAGAGCTACAAAAGGCTAGGATGAGCTACTCGACAATAGGCAAGCAGCTTGGTGAGAAGAGATCAACTGTTGGCGCAATTATTAAAAAATGGAAGAAATACAAGATCACTGACAATCTCCCTCGACCTGGGGCTCCATGCAAGATCTCACCTCATGGGGTATCAATGATCATGAGAACGGTGGGGAATCAGCCCAGAACTACACGGGGGGGACCTAGTCAATGACCTCAAGAGAGCTGGGACCACATTCACAAAGGTTACCATTAGTAACACACTACGTCGTCATGGATTGAAATCCTGCAGCACCCGAAAGATCCCCCTGCTTAAGCCAGCACATGTCAAGGCCCATCTAAAGTTTGCCAGTGACCATCTGGATGATCCAGAGGAGGATTGGGAGAATGTAATGTGGTCAGATGAGAGCAATATCAAACTTTTTGGTATAAACTCCACTCGCCGTGTATGGAGGGAGAAGAATGATGAATGGCATCCCAAGAACACCATACCCACTGTGAAGCATGGGGGTGCAAACATCATGCTTTGGGGCTGCTTTTCTGCAAAGGGGGCAGGATGACTGATCCGTATTAAGGAGAGAATGAATAGGGCCATGTATCGTGAGATTTTGGGCAAAAACCTCCTTCCCTTAGTAAGAGCATTGAAGATGGAACGTGGCTGGGTCTTCCAGAATGACAATGACCCCAAACACACCGCCCGGGCAACTAAGGAGTGGCTCCGAAAGAAGCATTTTGTTAGGTGCCGCGGTCCGCGGCGCCGCTTGGTCTGCTTCCGAGCTACGCTCACGGCCGCCGCACCTCCTCTTTACCTAAGGGGAGACTATATGCCCTGTCTGGGCCGGAAACTACGGCAATGAATGATTATGTACAGGAGAGCCTAAAAAAAGGCTTCTTTAGGCCCTCGAAATCTCCATTGAGTGCAGGGTTCTTTTTTGTTGAGAAAAAAGATGGGTCGCTCAGACCATGTATTGATTTTCGGGCTTTGAATAAAATCTCTGTTATAAACACCTACCCCTTGCCACTGATTTCAGTACTATTTGATCAGCTCCGGACTGCCGTTATCTTTTCCAAGATTGATCTTAGAGGGGCTTACAATCTCATCCGAATTAAATCTGGGGATGAGTGGAAGACGGCTTTCAGCACACAGTCGGGACATTATGAATACCTGGTGATGCCGTTTGGGCTGTCAAATGCTCCTGCTGTATTTCAAGATCTCATTAACGATGTCCTTCGCGACTTTCTAGGAAAGTTCGTGGTCGTTTATTTAGACGACATTTTGATTTACTCCGAGTCTTTAGAACAACATATTACCCATGTGCGACTGGTCCTTCAGAAGTTACGGGAAAATCATTTATACGCCAAACTGGAGAAATGTGATTTCCACATCACAGAAGTGTCCTTCCTGGGGTATATTATTTCTCCTAAGGGGTTTTTCATGGAACCAAAAAAACTCCAGGCCATCCTAAATTGGGCACAACCCACGAACTTAAAAGCAATTTAGCGCTTTTTAGGGTTTGCAAATTACTATAGGCGTTTTATTCATACCTTCTCTGATTTGGTTGCTCCTATAGTAGCATTGACTAAAAAAGGAGCGGACCCTTCCAACTGGTCGCCTGAAGCCAAGTCTGCCTTTCTGGCCTTAAAGCAGGCCTTTGTCTCAGCTCCAGTGCTCAGACACCCTAACCCGGAGCTCCCCTTTATTGTCGAGGTAGATGCCTCAAAGGTTGGAGTGGGGGCTATCCTTTCTCAGGAAGACCCGGAGTCTCAGGAATTACACCCATGTGCCTTCATGTCCAGGAAATTCTCCTCCGCAGAATCCAACTATGATGTTGGTAATCGAGAATTGTTGGCAGTTAAATGGGCTTTCGAGGAGTGGAGGCATTGGCTGGAAGGAGCTAGGCATACCATTACGGTGTTTACTGACCACAAGAACCTGCAGTATATTGAGTCAGCTAAACGGCTTAATGCTCGACAGGCACGTTGGGCGTTGTTTTTTACTCATTTCAGGTTTATTATCACCTTCAGGCCCGGTTCCAAGAATACAAAAGCCGATGCCCTGTCACGTTGTTTTCTTCCGGTTCACTACAACCACCTGGCTACTACCCCCATAGTTCCATCGTCTGTCATCCGGGCTGGCCTCACACAGGATTTATTTACACAGCTAGTCCAGCTTCAGCAGCAGGCTCCCAAAGTCACTCCTGCAGATCGTCTCTTCGTCCCTGAATTTCTGAGAGGCACTGTTCTAGCTGAGTTTCATGATAATAAGGTTTCTGGTCATCCGGGTATCACTAAGACATTGGAGTTAATCTCTCGCTCAGTGTGGTGGCCTAATCTTTCTTAAGATGTAAGGGAATTTGTCCGTTCCTGTCAGGTTTGTGCTCAGTACAAGGTATCTCGATCGTTGCCGGTTGGGCAACTCATACCTTTAGCCATTCCTCTCAGGCCATGGTCACATATATCCATGGATTTCGTGGTGGACCTTCCTCTTTCAGCTGGATTTTGAGTCATTTGGGTGGTAGTAGACCGTTTTAGTAAGATGGCCCACTTCATTGCTCTCCCCCGATTACCCTCTGCTCAAGGGTTGGCAGTTTTATTTCTCCGCCATGTGTTCAGACTCCATGGTTTACCCAGGGATATTGTCTCTGATCGGGGACCGCAATTCATCGCCCGTTTCTGGAAACCTTTTTGTGCCTCATTAAATATGAAACTCTCTTTAACATCTGGGTACCATCCACAGTCTAACGGACAAACTGAACGTGTTAATCAGTCGTTAAAACAGTATTTACGGCTATATTCGGCCAAACTTCAGAATGATTGGTCTGAATTTCTTCCTTTGGCCGAGTTTGCCTATAATAACTCTTGTCATTCTTCCACCAAGGAGTCCCCATTCTTTTCGGTCTTGGGCTTTCATCCTAGAGCCAATTCTTTTTACCCTCATTTTCCAGTCTCCTCGTTGACCTTAACTTCCCGTCTCAGAATGATTTGGAAAAAAGTGCACCTTGCCCTTAAGAAGGCTGCCTTCCGAGAAAAATTTTTTTTTTATAGGTTCCGACGCCCATGCACTTTTAAGGTGGGAGATAAGGTGTGGTTGTCAACCCGCAACATCAAGCTCCGACAACCTTCGGCTAGATTGGGACCCAAATTTATTGGACCGTTCCTTATCATTAAGAAGGTCAACCCAGTTGCTTTTCGGCTACGCTTGCCTAAATCACTCAAAATTGGCAATACTTTTCACTGTTCCCTTCTGAAGCAGTATTTTTCTTCCAGGAGATTCCCTCGGAAGACTTCCCAGGGTAGACCTCCGGTGGATGTTCAGGGGCAACAAGAGTTCTTGGTGGAGAAGGTTTTAGATTCCAAAGTTTCTCGGGGCCGGCTTTATTTTTTGGTTCACTGGAAAGGCTATGGCCCGGAAGAAAGGTCTTGGGTCCTGGATAAGGATCTACATGCCCCTAAACTTAAGATATTATTCTTTCAGGAATTTCCTCAGACACCCGGCTTTAGGGGTTCTTTAACCCCTCCTCAAGGGGGGGTACTGTTAGGTGCCAAGGTCCGCGGCGCCACTCGGTCTACTTCCGAGCGACGCTCATGGCCGCCGCACCTCCCTTCCTGCCCGCCCGGCGCCTAGCAACGCCAGGACGCCGTGCGCGCTTAGCCGCCGGGTCCCTGGCAACGCCAGGACGCCGTGCGCGCTGAGCTGCCGGGTCCCTGGCAACGCTGGGACGCCGTGCGCGCGTAGCCGCCGAACCCTTAGCAACGGGGACGCCACAGACGAACCGCGTTCCCCGTTGCTTCCTATCAATCAATACACCTGTTAGCTCTGGTCATGCAGCAGGGCAGCTGCATGACATTACTAATTAAGCTTCGCTGCAGCTATTGGAGGGCTCCCTATTATATTCTCCCTCACTACTTGGCACAGACGCCGGTGATAGCTTCCTGTATGCTGTTCCTGCCTTGTAACGTCTGTTCCTGGTCAGCTGTATCTGGTCGATCCTGCTCCCTGTGCTCCTGAGTCCTGGAGTTCTGAAGCCGGTCCTGGGAATCCTTCCTGTTCAAGTGAACCTGTTGCAGTCATCTGGGGGTTCTCGTTTGTTGGGGTTCTCTCCCGGTTTCGTGAGTAGCGGCTTCTGCCGCATGTTGCGGCCTAGGCCGCTTAGTCCTTTTGGTACTTTTTGTATTGGTAGTTTTTGCGGAGGTTTCCGCTTTTCACTGTCCTCCCCGGAACTCGGCGGTGCCGTGTGGGGGAGTGGACAGTGATATCTTTTGTTGTTCTTTTCCTTTGGCGGCGTGCCGCACATATATTTAGTTTTAGGGTAGTTAGTAGCCCCTAGCTTCTGTTTGCTTTAGTTAGAGGTCCCCTTGTTATTATCCTGTCTCGGTTCACGCTTTGTCTCACTCTAAGACCTGGGGGCATCGGAGTTGGGCAGACCTAATCCACCCTTCAAACGCGGCTGCCGTGGGCCCAAGAAACCATAGTTACTCAGGCGTGAACTGACCACACGGGTAAAACAACGGAGGTAGGGTGCTAGGGGCTATTCCCATTCCCTCCCTATTTCAGCATCACGTCCTGGTGCTCTGGACTCACTTCACAACATCTTTCTAGTTCTGAGCATCAGGAACGTAACACATTTCAAGGTCCTGGAGTGGCCTAGCCAGTCTCCAGACCTCAACCCAATAGAAAATCTGTGGAGGGAGTTGAAAGTCCGTGTTGCCCGGCGACAGCCACAAAACTTGACAGATCTAGAGAAGATCTGCATGGAAGAGTGGGCCAAAATACCTGCTACAGTGTGTGCAAACCTGGTCAAATATTACAGGAAACATTTTACCTCTGTAATTGCCAACCGAGGTTATATTACAAAGTATTGAGTTAAACTTTTTGATTGTCCAAATATTTATTTTCCGCAAGAATATACAAATAAATTGTTTAAAAATCATACAATGTGATTTTTTGAAGTGTACCTATGATGGAAATTGGTTCCGGTATGAATGGTCGACCATGCTATGGTCGACAGTCATTAGGTTGACCACTATTGGTCGACATTGGCATGGTCGACATGGACAAATGGTCGACACATGGAAATGGTCGACATCTTAAAGGTCAACACATGAAAAGGTCGACATTATTTTTTAAACTTTTTTGGGTGTCATTTTCTGCGTAAAGTGACTGGGAACCCCAATTAGTGCACCGTGTCCCCTCGCATGGCTTGCTTCGCTCACCATGCTTCGGGCAAGGTGCCTCGCTCCACTACCGCTGCGCTCGGCACAGATTACCATTCCCAATCGTAGTCCACGTGGATCGTAAAGTATAGAAAAGTTCCCCAAAAGAAAAAATGGGAAAAACTCATGTCGACCATTTCATGTGTTGACCTTTCATGTGTTGACCATGTGTCCATATTGACCATGTCAGTGTCGACCAATAGTGGTCGACCTAATGACTGTCGACCATAACATGGTCGACCACCCAAACGGATACCATGGAAATTACAGACCTCTATCATCTTTTTAAGTGGGTCAACTTGCACAATCGGTGGCTGTCCAAATACTTTTTTGCCCCACTGTAAATCCAGTTCAGTGGTACTGCCGTATAAATCCAGTGGTACTGCCGTTAAATCCAGTCTAGTGGTACTGCCATATAAATCCAGTTCAGTGATATTGCCATATAAATCCAGTCCAGTGATACTGCCGTATAAGTCCAGTGATATTGCCGTATTTGTGCAGTGGTACTGCTGTTTAAATCCAGTCGTTCTGCCATATAAATCCAGTCCAGTGGTACTGCCATATAAATCCAGTTATAATGCTGTATAAATCCAGTGATACTGCTGTATAAATCCAGTACAGTGGTACTGCCGTATAAATCCAGTGATACTGCTGTATAAGTCCAGTGGTACTGCCGTATTAGTCCAGTGATACTGCCATATAAATCCAGTCCAGTGGTACTGCCATTTAAGTCCAGTGATACTGCTGTATAATTACAGTGATACTGCCTTATATGTCCAGTGGTACTGCCGTATAAGTCCAGTGATACTGGCGTATAAATCCCGCCCAATGGTACTGCTATATAAATCCAGTCCAGTGGTACTGCCGTATAAATCCAGTCCAGTGATACTGCTGTATAAGTCCAGTGGTACTGCCGTAAAAGTCCAGTGATACTGCCGTATATGTCCAGTGGTACTGCCATATAAGTCCAGTGATACTGCCGTATAAATCCAGTCCAGTGGTACTGCCATATAAAGCCAGTGATACTGCCATATAAGTCCAGTGGTACTGCCGTATAAGTACAGTCCAGTGGTTCTGCCATATAAGTTCAGTGGTGCTGTCCTGTACTGTATATTATTTACTCCAAATAAAGGGGTTATTAATATTTAATCCAAATAATTTTTACAGGGTTTGCCCTGTGTGGTGTAGAGGTACGCTTTTCTGTGCTGCATTTTTTTTATATAACTCCAGAAAAATAATGGAGAACAAAAATTTGGAGGATAAAATAGGGAAAGATCAAGAACCACTTCCTCCTACTGCTGCTGCTGCCGCTGCTGTTGTTGGTGCTGGGAGTCGATTGTCATCCCAGAGGGAAAGCTGGAAGACCACTTGTACTACTTCAACTAAGCAATTGACTGTCCAACAGTCCTTTGCGAGGAAGATGAAATATTACGGCAGTCATCCTGTTGCAAAGCGGATAACTGAGACCTTGACAGCTATGTTGGTGTTAGATGTGCGTCTGGTATCCGCCATTACTGCAGTGGGACTGCAATGCCACTCCAAGATGGGCCAGGTGTTTGTGCCGTACACTTGTGTCACTTAGCTTAGTCATACAGCTACCTCATTGCACCTCTTTTACTTCTTTGCATGATGTGCTATTTGCGGACTAGTTTATTTTAAGTGCCATCCTGTCTGCCACTGCAGTGCCACTCCTAGATGGGCCAGGTGTTTGTGCCGCACACTTGTGTCGCTTAGCTTATTCATACAGCTACCTTGGTGCAAATTTTAGACCTAAAACAATATTGTGAGGTGTGAGGTGTTCAGAATAGACAGGAAATGAGTGGAAATGAATGTTATTGAGGTTAATAATACCGTAGGATCAAAATGACAGCCAAATTCTGTGCTTTTAGCTATTTTTATGTTTTTTTTAAAAAATCATCCAGATCCAAAAGCAAAACCCGAAAGGGTGGTTTTGGCAAAACCAATCCAGATCCAAAATACCAGCGGGGATCCAGATCCAAAACCAAAGCACAAAACACGAAAAGTGCCCACCACACATCTCTACTTATTGGGGGTAATTCTGAGTTGATCGCAGCAGGAACTTTTGCCCTCATTCCGAGTTGATCACTCGTTAGCTGCTTTTAGCAGCATTGCACACGCTAGGCCGCCGCCCTCTGGGAGTGTATCTTAGCTTAGCAGAATAGCGAACGAAAGAGTAGCAGAATTGCGAATAAATAATTCTTAGCAGTTTCTGAGTAGCTCGAGACTTACTCCTTACACTGCGATCAGCTCAGCCCGTTTCGTTCCTGGTTTGATGTCACAAACACGCCCTGCGTTCGGCCAGCCACTCCCCCGTTTCTCCAGACACTCCCGCGTTTTATCCTGGCACGCCTGCGTTTGTCCACACACTCCCAGAAAACGGTCAGTTTCCGCCCAGAATCTCCCACTTCCTGTCAATCACACTCCGATCACTTCAACGATGAAAATTCTTCGTTCGGACGTGAGTAAATCTACTAAGTTTTGTGCTAAAATGCTTAGCGCATGCGCGCTGCGCACCATGCGCATGCGCATTTTTGCCTTAATCGCTCCTTTGCGAAAATCGGCAACAAGCGAACAACTCGGAATGACCCTCATTGTTAGCAGTTGGGCAAAACCATGTGCACTGCAGGGGAGGCAGATATAACATGTGCAGAGAGAGTTAGATTTGGGTGGGTTATTTTGTTTCTGTGTAGGGTAAATACTGGCTGCTTTATTTTTACACTGCAATTTAGATTGCAGATTGAACACACCACACCCAAATCTAACTCTCTCTGCACGTTATATATGCCTCCCCTGCAGTGCACATGGTTTTGCCCAACTGCTAACAAAGTTCCTACTGCGATCAACTCAGAATTACCCCCATTATGTGTGGGGATTTTTACATAGCTCCTGATCCTCATATAGATGGATCAGGTAGCACCAAGGGAGGTCTCACCTCTGGACAGCTCGGCTCGGCAGCTACTTCTAAGGAATTGCTTTCAGAATTTGATATATGTGATGTCTAGTGAATTGAACACCCAGAAGAGAGAAACTATACCTTTTTTTTTACTCTGTTCACAACACTTCCTCAAGAATAGACCTTATCTCAATTGACAAATATGGGGGAATGTAATAGGGTGTGAGAGTCATAAAATTAGAGATTTTGGGAGAATTCTCCTGATTTTTTTAAAATGGCAATCATTTACATGAGAAAATCAACCTAATTTTGCCGTGTAAATGATTGCCACTTTAAAAAAACAAGAGAACTCTCCCAAAATCTCTCACTTTCTGATTGTCACAACCTACTACATTTCCCCCTTGGTTTCTTTAGCACACTGATTCTATAAAATATTGCCCATTACTTGGTCAGACCATGCACCACTATTGTGGGTCTGGAATTCCTCACATTTTAACCCTTAACCCTGGAGACTTTTTGATCATCTCCTTCAGTCACTTGAAGTGGTGTTTCAGCAGGAAGTGGTTAATATACTGCCTGTCGGGATCCCAAAGTTCAGGGTACCAATGCCAGAGTCCTGACAGCGGGGGGGGGGGGAAATGCCGGTTGTCCACGCCACCACCCAAGTGGGAATATAACTTGTGGCAGGAAAGCTTACCACCGGGTCTGAAACGTGGTGAGCATAGCAAGCCTGTGATTATGGCTGACAGGATGCCGCTGTTGGTATAGTGACAGCCGGTCTCCCGTATGTATTTCCTCTCAGTTTCCTTTTCTCAATACATTACCACTAACTCCGCTAAGGATACTAGTATATTTACTTTTCGGTGCGTACTAAGAGCTGTGTGTGAGGGGTACTGCTATTCAACAAGGGGCTCGAAGGAGAAAGCAATATAATACATTGCAGGGGGAGCTGGAGACTCAACTTTTCTCCCTCGAATCCCTGAAAGTCACCCTTCACGAACACTAAAATAAAAGTGACTAAGCTTTGTTCCCACCTCCAGAAGATCTAAGGTCTCATAATAGAATTCATTATTTTCTTAACAATCAGAATAAAAAAGTTGGTAACCCTGCCCATATCTCAAATTTAATTGCTGAATATTACTCTCAATTATATAACTTATCTACTGATTCCACAACAGCACAACCAACACGGGAAGATATTACTTCTGTCCTTTCAGACTTAGAACTGCCCTTTCTAGTGATGATTTAGTCATACTAATGACCCATGGACAGTCACTGAAGTTGAAGTAGCCATCAAAACTCTTTCTAAGGCCCAGATGGCTTTATCAGCTCCTTCTATACTTCTTTTAGTACTAGTCTAGTGCCTATTTTGGTACTTATTTAATGAGGTCACAACCTTTGGAACTATTAAAAGCCCAAATTGTTGAGGCATGGCCTGACTGTCTAAGGGAGCAGACATGCATCTCTTGGGCTCGCCTCTTACCCTAACTCCTCATCCAGGCCATAAAACCCACTCCCCAGGCTGTCAGCACCACACTCCCTACACCTCCCCACCTCACTGTCCCTCCCCGCTACCGATGGGTAAGGTCCGCGGAATCGGGGAGCTATCCTGGAGCTCCCGCGGATTGCGGCCTACCCGCCCCTCCAAAGCCGCGGCCTCGGTTTCCACCAGCTGCTGGGGATGGACCTCCGGGGACGCTCTCCCGGGATGCCCACAGACCTCCGTTTACGGATCCCGTGCACCGCGGCTGCCCCCTTTGACTAGTGTGAGTGCTCCCGCTGACGGTCTTACCGGACTACGGCTGCCCTTCCCTGGTCTGCCTGACGTGATTCCCCGCTGGTGGCAGCCATCTTAGCCCCTCTGTGACCTGACCCTGCAGCATCGTGGGAGCTGTCACTGGACTGCAGCTCTGTGCTCCCGGCTGAGTGTGTGGGAGTCTACAGATGACGCTGCTGGTGATCCCTGCTGCGAAGAGCACGAATGGCAGCCACAGTGATCTGAGGTGAGGAGAGACCATACAGCAGCTCCCGTTTTTTACTCTAGGCCCCCCTCCTCACTGCCCACATAACCCACAATGCTGTCTCCCTGGGGTGCAGTAACACTTTCCTACAGGAATTACAAGTACTATTTACTTCTGGTAGTTTGTATAGCCATATCTCTTATCTCATCTATACACCTTAAGCATGTGTTGCACCAACCTATATTTACCCATACTGGATCGTTTTCATGGTGCCTCTACCTCTCCCAGGCTTTATCTCCAACCCTGTCCCCCCACTATCTCACACTGACCGTGGATATGTCATAAGTGCAGTCCTGCAGCTACCACTTATTAACTACTCCACCTATTAAGCTTTGGAGTCTCATTTCATTTCCTACACAGTCTTGCCTGGAGACGCAACATGAGACAATTCACCCTGTGATCTGGGATACTCCTTCTACACTACTACCGACTGGCCCTCATGTTCTACTGATTACACCTCATCCCTGCCATCCAGTGGTCTTTTCTCAGGCAATCTTGCTTATACATTTACGCAAACTACTCCAGTATTTTGTATGACGCATTCCAGTTTGGCCAGATTATCAAGGTGCAATCATGTCTAAATCCACTGCTGTTACCAGTAAGCGAGCGGGGACGGACATTTCCCAACACTTCACCAAAGCCGACAAAACTGACAAACCACCTTCACTCTCGGGGCCCCCCTTCACCTAGTCTCGCCTTATCACATAAGGAGGACCCATCCTCGTCACCCGCCCTATCAACCAAAGAATCATTGGAGTCCAAGCTGATCAATGTGATTACCTCAATCAGGTCGGATATATCATATTTGTCCTCTAGAACCTCCAAATTAGAATCCCGACAAGACACTCTTCAAAAAAAGCAAAATGAGACTATTAGAGATATCGACCATCTTATCCAACACATATCGGAACTACGCGCCAAAAACGAGGATTTGGAGAATCGTGAAAGGAGAAATAATCTCTGCATATGTAATTTCCCAAAGTCTATTCCTCCAGCGGCTATTGAGGCGTACCTGCATAAGCTATTCTCCACCGTCCTGCCGAACCTGGGACCTTGAGAGCTACCCTTAGAAAGAGCCCACAGGGCCCTCCGACCCAGATCACGAGATGGTGAGCCCCTAGAGATGTCATTATGCACTTTCTCAACTTTAAAGACAAGGAACTGGTTCTTAATCCGACCCGGGGCAAGCCATACATACTATTTGAAAATGCCAAACTGCAGTTTTTGCAGGATTTGGCTCCCTCTACGATAATCAAAAGAATAGAACTCAGGGATTTGACCTCTGCACTTCATATGCGCGGGATCTGATGCTGCTGGGGATTCCCCATCAAGTTACTGATTGATCTTAATGGAAAAACAATAGTTATTAGGGACCTGAGAGAGGGTAGGGACTTCCTATCGCATTTGGAGGACTTTGGCTCCCCATTAGCGACAACATCCAATCCCCAGAAAACCTAACCGCTCTCAATTCTACTGTTGTGTGCACCTCCTTTTGGTAGTCATATACTAGATGTCACATAGATCGGTTTAAAATGTTCTGGTTCGTTTTACTGATAAATATTTCACACCTACCGTATATTAACTGTATTCTTCACTCATCAGTATGTTTTTCATGTTTTAAACATTATAGTCTCCTGCCAATGTCCGCTTTTTGAGAATCACTTAGACTTGTTGCTGCACTTAGTTCATCTATATTTTTTTAATATATACGTGATATGGTCCTTCTCACCCCGCCCTGATTCTTGACGTCTTGTTGTAGGTGTCTTGGTCATATCGAATGTTTTTTGCACTTGCCACTTAATGTTGCACTGGAGCTGTTATTGGAATCCTCTTTTCCCTGTTATGCTCTAGCATGTGACCCAGGACACCTCAATGAGGCTTATGGTAACTTCCCTGTTAAAATTTTTGTGGTTTCTTGTAAAAGTTGCCAATTACAGGTTTCTCTAACTGGATCTGCATATGTTTAGTCAGTGTTAAAGTTTATACTTTATCGCTCTCATATTTAATCTATGTCTCTTCTATCCCGTAACCTTTACCCCTTGGCCATTACTAATTAATTCTTTGATTAAATCACCACTGGAGGGACACGATCCCCCATTCAACCTATCTACACCACAAGTTCGTATTATTGCACTTTTGAATTTGAATCCACTTTTCCACCACCTTACTTCCTAGGAGGGAGTACGGTTACTACCCGGTACTTCCCCACTTTGGATCAGTTGGTCCTAATTTCTGTGCCTGTTCCTCTTCGCTGGTCATGAGGAACCTCTGCACAGACTCCTCCCCTTTCTAGCACTTTCTCTCAGTAAACTGTATTTTTCTTTTCTTTCCTCTCTCTCTCTCCCCTCTGACGAGTCAAAGCCCCTTACTTATTCCCCACCCCTTTTTTTTCCTTAATCAATACTCACGTTGCCCCTAGTTTTGGCGTCTCTGAATGTCAAGGGTCTCAACACCCTTCAGAAACGTTCATCCTTATTTTGTTCTCTTCAAACTCTTAAAGTGGGAATAGTGTTAATTCAGGAGACTCATTTTAAAGCCCAGTCACATCCAACCCTAACTACCAAACGATACCCAACAATATTTTATTTTTCCCGCCAATCAAAACATAATGGGGTGGCCATTTTGTTAAAATTCTAAAACCCCATTTACCCTACATTCTACCCACACGGATCTGGATGGACGTTATCTCATTTTAATAGGCAAAATTGGACATTTGGAATGCACAATCGCTACTATTTACGCCCCCAACTCTGGACAAATGACCTTCTTCAACTCCTTTTTTTCCAAACTGTCTAAAGTCAGAAAAGGCTATTTAATATTAGGGGGAGATTTTAATACCGCCCCGGATACCCATCTAGACAAATCTTCCCGTCCGTTTCACTTACAGTGCGATTCCTCATCCTGTTCTTCAAACAAACATGTCTGGGAATGCGGTCTCTTCAACATTTGGCATGCCCTCAACCCCACAGCTAGGGACTACACCTTTTTCTCACTCCCACACCAGTTGTACTCCCGAATTTATCTTTTTTTCTGCGGTACCCTGGCCTCCAAGCATATATCAGGTTCATCCATTGTAACCAACCCATGGTCGGATCATTCCATCATTACCGCCACTTTCGGTTTTCTTGATACTCTGGCAACCCGACCCAACTGGCAATTAAACAAAACATTATTGTAGATACCCCAGTTCCAAGAAAAAATTAAATTAGCTATCGCAGACTATTTCTCTTTAAACATCACTGACTCCTCTTGTACCCCATTAATCTGGGAAGCGCATAAAGCTGTTATAAGAGGTCACATCATTAGCTGCGCCTCACATAGAAAAAAAGAACATAAACAAAAATTGGAAGAGGTCCATAATCTGGAAACCCAACATAAACAGCATCCCTCGTGCTCTCTCTACACACAACTTACAACCGCTAGAGCGGCCTTAAACACTTTATTAGCCAATAAAACTGAGTATTCTGTCCGTTGGTTAAAACAAAGATTCTATGGAAAAAGTAATAAAGCTGACATGCTATTAGCCAACAGACTGAAAGCTCGGAAAGCGCAAACTGCTATACCGGCTATTAAAGATGACAACGGCTCACTCCAATATAACCCTGCCACTATTAATTCTCTTTTTAAGACTTATTACGAGCGGCTTTACAATCTCTCAGATAAGCCACTTGCCTCAAACCAGAATCACCTACAGACATCTGATTACCTATCGTCATGTGACCTACCCCGCCTAGACCCAGGGACTTCTTCAGACCTAGACAGATATATCACCGCAGAAGAAATAGATCTTACCATCAAATTTCAGAAACCATCTAAGGCACCAGGCCCGGTCGGCTTCCCAATGTCATATTACAAAACGTTTCAACACTCACTACTCCCTCACCTCACAACAGTATTTAATCTAATATTAGAAGGTTCTCTTGTTTACTCTCAAACTACTAAAGCCATTATTACTGTGATTCCAAAACCTAACAAAGATCCCCACCTAATTACTAACTACCGGCCTATATCGCTTCTGAACGCCGATCTAAAATTGGCTAATAGACTTAATCCTATTCTACCCTCTCTAGTACACCCTGATAAGGTGTGCTTTGTCCCGTCCAGACAAGCGCTTGACAACACCAGATGCATTGTCGATATCATTCATTACATTAACCTCAATAAAATTCCATCTCCGGCGCTTGCTCTGGACGCAGAGAAGGCCTTCGGCAGGGTCTCTTGGCAGTTCATGCTGCAAACCCTGCAGCACTTTGGCTTTCAAGGTAAATTTCTTCAAGCCATACAGGCCCTATATCATAACCCCTCAGCATCGGTATACTCTAACGGCTTACTGTCAGACTCCTTCACAATTTCCAATGGAACCAGACAAGGGTGCCCATTGTCTCCTTTCATTTTCGCACTTGTAATTGAACCTCTCGAGAGTCACATCCAGGCCAGCCCAGATATTTACGGGGTCACTTTTAGATACACTCAATATACTATCTCCTTATTCGCTGACGAGATACTCCTCACATTGACAAACCCTCCTAATCTCTTCCGGGATTTATCCATATATGGAAATCTCTCGGGTTATAAAATTAATCAGACAAATTCCGAGGCTCTCTCCCTACACATCCCCAGACATACAAAGACCCAACTGCAAACAAACTTTGAATTCTCATGGCGTAGACCACAGGTTCTCAAACTCGGTCCTCAGGACCCCACACAGTGCATGTTTTGCAGGTCTCCTCTCAGAATCACAAGTGAAATAATTAACTCCACCTGTGGACCTTTCAAAATGTGTCAGTGAGTAATTAATACACCTGTGCACTTACTGGGTTACCTGCAAAATATGCACTGTGTGGGGTCCTGAGGACCGAGTTTGAGAACCACTGGCATAGACATTCGCTTAAATACTTAGGAGTCTTCATCACTAAATCCTACAGCTCTCTTTACTGAGCTAACTATCCTCTGATCATTAACTCAATTCTCAAGGATATCCAACAAGGGGAATCATACTTTCTCCCGTGGGTTGGACGCATCAATGCAATAAAAATGAATGCACTCCCCAAACTCTTATATTTATTTCAGACACTCCCAATTCAGATCCCTCCGCAAACTCTTAGTACCCTTCAAAAACTCACTATGTAAATGTATATGGAACCACAAAAAACCTTGATTCCGATGAGATATCCTAGCCAAACACTCTCAAAATGGGGCCTGGGCCTTCCTATCCTCCAGCGTTATTTTACTGCGACTAAGCTGAGTCAATTAGTCGCTTGGCACGCCCAGAAGCATACTAAAAGATGGGTTGACTTAGAGAGTGACTTGGTAGGTGTCCCATCAGTCTCATATCTACCTTGGGTTTCTCGCAAACATTACCCTCAATTTAACTACTCTTCACCCACGGTAGAGCTAACACTTAGAAACTGGGAGACCCTGAATAAAAAGCAGAAATTATCTACTTGCCCCTCCCCCCTAACTCCTATCTGGAATAACTCTGCATTTCCCCCAGGCCTATCTTCAGCAATGGCCCGCCCTTGGATCTCTGCAGGTGTCACTAGAATTCACCACTTTACAGGAACCCACACCATCAAATCGTTTTCTGATTTGCAAGATACATATGATTTACCCAATTCCTTACACTATCAATATCTACAAATACGTCATTATATTTCCTCTCTACATTTATCATTCCCATTACAAGACCCCTCCTCTATCGAAAGGATTTGTATGTATCACTGTTTTATCACTTCCTTATGGCGTCGCCAGGCTTATTTGATCTGCCCCAATGTTTTTCTTTTCGTTACCAAGCAAGTGACTTTCTTACCAGTTTTAAATGAACTTGTAGATAATTTTAGCATAGTTTCTTATTATAAGCTTAATACCTCAAAATCTGAAGCTATATCAATTATCACTCCCTCTATACTGAGCCTCCTCAAACACAATTTTAAGTATACTTGGAGGACAGTTTATCTAGGTGTTCTGATCCCTACTTCAATTAAACATGTATTTGAGGTGAGTTTTACCCCTCTCCTTAAACAGTTTTCACTCCTTATTGATCTACTGTATGAGGCCTACATGAGATCACGTGCTTCTTCCCAAATAAATGTATTTGTTTAAGGCCATTTCCTATATATTTCCTATTTGGTATGTAGTACAATTAAAAAACTCATGCTCATATGTTTGATAAAAAAAAAAATTGCCACGTTTGGTGACTCATAAGAATGTTCTAACTAAAGATATGGAGAGCTTCAGCTTCCAGACCTCCCATTTTACCAAACTGCATGTATATTGGCACAACTTAAAAATTGGTTCTTGCCACTTGGACAAAAACCTTGGGTTGATCTTGAAACTGCCATCTTAGTGGAATTTCCAGACGCTGATTTGCTTTGGCTTCCTAGCAAGATTTGCCCACTTCCTAATAAATGTCTCTCAACTATCATAGATGGTCTTAAACTATGGGACATTTGTGCTTCTATACAAGTAGATTCGGGAAGTCCTTCTAGAAATGTATACATCCAGGCGCTAGGCCATTTTATACCATATCTGCATCTTGATATATGGATATCAAAAGGCTTAAGCACACTCCAGAACCTCCTTCAAGGAGATGTCTTGTAACCCTTCCCCCAGCTGCAATCGAAATATGACCTCCCAGTTACTTCCCAGTACCAGTATTATCAAATCGCTCATTGGTTGAAGGACATGTCTGAACTGCCTAAGGCCCTCTCTTTTCCGTCTTCTTAATTTTTTAGAAAACTGACCCCTGGATTCCTCCCGGGGTGATATTTCCTTCTGGTTCCAGCATACCCAGATCTTACCCATGGATAAATCTGTGACTCAACAGCATTGGGAATACGATTTACAATGTACTATTAGATTTCTACAGTGGGAAAATATCTACAGTATATATATATATATATATATATATATATTAATTCAGCACACATACCTAGATGTACCAACCATGTTGAGATATATTTTAACTTACCACAACGGCTTTATCTTACACAAATTAAACTCACAAAATATGGCTATAATGAAATACTGAGGGAAAAGGTAGCAGGTGCACTATCTCACACTAGCTCAACCTGTAGTAACCAGAGGCACTTAGCATATTCCTGGCCAGGGCTATGAGCTTACCCACCGCATCAAGGTAGCCTCTCATTGGGTAAGTCCCTAACACTAACTATAGGGGTTCAGGTCCGGGGGGGCAGGACACCCCAGAGCCACCCAGCCAGACAACCCCAGGGCATCGCAGGAGTGATAAAAATATAGGGTTAAAGAGGTAGGAGCAGCTGCTGCTGCATGTGTGAATAATGTGAGGAGTAAAAGAAAATTATGTGAAGGTGTTACATATATATAAAACAAACTATAAGTGACATGGAGTGATGAAATAGTGTTAAATTGCGATGCCCCAGGGACACCCAGCCACGGCAGGCACAGGGAGCCCCGCACCCCAGAGAATTCCCCCCATTATGGACTGCCATATTAAACAGAATGTAGGAGTCTTACCTCAGTGTGCTCATTCCAAATGTAAAGGCTAGAGTGTTGGACTATTTAAAATCAGAGGGGTGGGTGGGGCAGGGTGCTAAATTAGGGTGAAGGTGTCTCCTACCTTCAAAAATGTATGAATACATCAGTTACAGAGGGAAAAGGGCCCTAATTTGCACACCTTAATTAGGTAGTGAGGTGCTACTCTGCTTGAGACTTAGTAATGTATACAGAGGGAAAAGGTAGCAGGTGCACTATCTCACACTAGCTCAACCTGTAGTAACCAGAGGCACTTAGCATATTCCTGGGCAGGGCTATGAGCTTACCCACCGCATCAAGGTAGCCTCTCATTGAGTAAGTCCCTAACACTAACTATAGGGGTTCAGGTCCGGGGGGGCAGGACACCCCAGAGCCACCCAGCCAGACAACCCCAGGGCATCGCAGGAGTGATAAAAATATAGGGTTAAAGAGGTAGGAGCAGCTGCTGCTGCATGTGTGAATAATGTGAGGAGTAAAAGAAAATTATGTGAAGGTGTTACATATATATATAAAACAAACTATAAGTGACATGGAGTGATGAAATAGTGTTAAATTGCGATGCCCCAGGGACACCCAGCCACGGCAGGCACATGGAGCCCCGCACCCCAGAGACTTCCCCCCATTATGGACTGCCATATTAAACAGAATGTAGGAGTCTTACCTCAGTGTGCTCATTCCAAATGTAAAGGCTAGAGTGTTGGACTATTTAAAATCAGAGGGGTGGGTGGGGCAGGGTGCTAAATTAGGGTGAAGGTGTCTCCTACCTTCAAAAATGTATGAATACATCAGTTACAGAGGGAAAAGGGCCCTAATTTGCACACCTTAATTAGGTAGTGAGGTGCTACTCTGCTTGAGACTTAGTAATGTATACAGAGGGAAAAGGTAGCAGGTGCACTATCTCACACTAGCTCAACCTGTAGTAACCAGAGGCACTTAGCATATTCCCGGCCAGGGCTATGAGCTTACCCACCGCATCAAGGTAGCCTCTCATTGGGTAAGTCCCTAACACTAACTATAGGGGTTCAGGTCCGGGTGGCAGGACACCCCAGAGCCACCCAGCCAGACAACCCCAGGGCATTGCAGGAGTGATAAAAATATAGGGTTAAAGAGGTAGGAGCAGCTGCTGCTGCATGTGTGAATAATGTGAGGAGTAAAAGAAAATTATGTGAAGGTGTTACATATATATAAAACAAACTATAAGTGACATGGAGTGATGAAATAGTGTTAAATTGCGATACCCCAGGGACACCCAGCCACGGCAGGCACAGGGAGCCCGCACCCCAGAGAATTCCCCCCATTATGGACTGCCATATTAAACAGAATGTAGGAGTCTTACCTCAGTGTGCTCATTCCAAATGTAAAGGCTAGAGTGTTGGACTATTTAAAATCAGAGGGGTGGGTGGGGCAGGGTGCTAAATTAGGGTGAAGGTGTCTCCTACCTTCAAAAATGTATGAATACATCAGTTACAGAGGGAAAAGGGCCCTAATTTGCACACCTTAATTAGGTAGTGAGGTGCTACTCTGCTTGAGACTTAGTAATATATACAGAGGGAAAAGGTAGCAGGTGCACTGTCTCACACTATAATGAAATACTGTCGGTGTCAGTGTGTGGCAGAAGGTACACTCCTACATGACTTCTAGAAATTTCCTCCATCAATTCTGGCAATTATACACTACTGAAGGTAATGAATCTGGAGCTGTTATATCTGATTTAATTAAACATTTTGCAATTTCACCATTGAACTTACTGATGTAGAAGTAATGAATGGTATCACTGACCTGGTTTGGAAGTGTTGTGGACTCGGGTTTCTTCTGGTGACCGGGAAGAGGAACCGCTACTGGGTCGCAGTAGAGATGGCCGGATGTAGGTCTTCCTCATACAGGATTAGGACGGTAGGCAGGAGGCACGGGTGAATGCTTGAAGGTCTCCTGAAAGACAAGACTTGTAAAGGTGCTGATGAATTGGTGGAGAGTACCAAAAGCTTACTGTGAGCGATGTTGAGGTGCTGAAGGCACTGAGGTGCTGGAGGCACCGAAATGCTAGAGTTACTGAGGTGTTTGAAGGCGCTGAGGCGCTTAGAGACGTTGAGATGCTTGGAGGCACAAAGGTGCTGGAGGCACAGAGGTGCTAGAGGCACAGAGGTGCTGGAGGCACAGAGGTGCCGAGTGCTGAGGCACGGAGGTGCTGAGTACTGTGGCACGGAGGTGCTGAGGCACGGAGGTGCTGAGGCACGGAGGTGCTGAGGGCTGAGGCACGGAGGTGCTGAGTGCTGAGGCACGGAGATGCTGAGGCACGGAGGTGCTGAGGCACGGAGACACTGGAGGCACGGAGGTGCTGAGTGCTGGGGCACGGAGGTGCTGAGGCACGGAGACGCTGGGAAGCACGGAGATGCTGAGGCACCAAGGTGCTGGGAAGCACGGAGATGCTGAGGCACAGAGGTGCTGTCAAGCACGGAGATGCTGAGGCACGGAGGAGCTGGGAAGCACGGAGATGCTGAGGCACGGAGGTGCTGGGAAGCACGGAGATGCTGAGGCACGGAGGTGCTGGGAAGCACGGAGATGCTGAGGCACGGAGGTGCTGGGAAGCATGGAGATGCTGAGGCACGGAGGTGCTGGGAAGCACGGAGAAACGGGAGCTCTGGAGATTACCACCACAGTCGCAGCAACGATGATACTCAGGCGCCGGAGCATTGCCTGGCGTCTGAATTTGAACTTCCCGCCAGGGCCTGATTGGTGGAGGTACCGATGACGTCACCCGCACCTCCCGTGGACGTCGAGCGCACACGCTGGGCGGACGGAGCGCTGGACGCCGGGAACCGACAGTGAGGACGGCCGCACGGAGACCCAGCGCGCCTGGAGGGGTAAGTATGGAGACCGCGGTGGCGCTGTGACAGTACCCCCTCCTCTAGGAGTGGCCCCTGGACACTTTCCTGGTTTCGTAGGGTGTCTAGAATGGAAAATCCGGATTAGTCGAGGAGCCGAGACCTCAGAAGCCTTTATCCAGCTTCTCTCCTCAGGACCATATCCTTTCCATTCCACCAGATATTGCAGATTCTTGTGAAGGTAACGAGAGTCTAGAATAGTTTTGATCTCGAAGTCTGTTCCTGTTTCAGTCTGCACAGAGGTGGGGCTAGAGGTCTTTGAATGAAAACGATTAAGGACGAGAGGACAAAGAAGAGAAACATGGAAGGCATTTGGTATATGTAGGTGAGAAGGTAAACCCAGCTTACAGACCACAGGATTTAGGACTTGTAGCACAGGGTAAGGACCGATGAATCTTGGAGCAAACTTCATGGTGGGCACCTTCAACCGGAGATTACGTGTGGACAGCCATACCCTGTCACCAACCTTGTATTGAGGAGCGGCTCGCCGTTTCTTATCTGCAAAGAACTTGTACCGGACTGAAACCTTCTTAAGATTAGCATGAATCTTACTCCAAATTTGTCCGAAGTGTTGTACAGTGGACGTTACAGCTGGAACCTCTTCTATCGGAAGGCTTGGTAATTCCAGAACACGTGGATGGAACCCGTAGTTGACGAAGAATGGAGATTCACCAGTGGAAGAATGAAACGAATGGTTATGGGCAAACTCCGCCCAAGGTAACAACTCCACCCAGTTGTCCTGTGAAGGGGAGAGATAAAGACGAAGGAAAGTCTCTAGATCTTGATTGACTCGTTCCGTTTGTCCATTCGTTTGGGGATGATAAGCGGAGGAAAACTTAAGTTTAATCTGTAAATTTGAGCAGAGGGCTTTCCATAACCTTGCGGTGAACTGTACCCCACGATCAGAGACTATTTCCTGTGGCAACCCATGCAACCGAAAATGTTCTTGGATGAATAATAGAGCTTGTTTCGGAGCTGTCGGTAGACCAGTCAATGGAACGAAGTGTGCCATCTTCGAAAAACGGTCGACGATCACCCAGACGGTGTTGCAACCCTTGGAACAGGGCAAGTCAGTGATGAAGTCCATGGAAATGTGAGTCCAGGGTCTCACAGGAATAGGCAAAGGACGAAGCAACCCAGCAGGAGGCAGGCGAGGAGATTTATGTTGTGTACACTGTGGACAAGAATTAACATAATCCTGTACATCCTTCCTCATTGTGTTCCACCAGTAAGACCTTTGCAGAAACTTGTACATCTTCTGGGCACCGGAATGACCGGAAAACTTGGAGTTATGGGCCCACTGTAATATTCTTGGCCGGAATCTAGCAGGTACGGTCATTCTTCCAGGAGGAGGAGCTGGAGTAGTTAAAGCAGCGGAGACAGAAACTGGATTTAGAATTAAACTCCACTCAAAAGATTCATCCTCGTCTGTGGAAATTTGTGAACGGGACAGCGCATCTGCTTTAGTATTGAGAGTCCCGGCGCGGTACTTGATAACAAAAGAAAATCGAGTAAAGAAAAGTGCCCATCTCGCTTGGCGAGGATTCAAGCATTGTGCGGATTTGATGTACAACAAATTTTTGTTATCCGTGTAAATGGTAAACACATGTTTAGCCCCTTCTAAGATGTATCTCCACTCTTCCAAGGCGGATTTAATTGCCAAAAGTTCCTGGTCTCCAATAGTGTAATTTCGTTCGGCCGGAGAGAATTTACGAGAATGGAAGCCACACGGATGTAATTTCTTATCAGAGGAGTACTGAGAGAGAACGGCCCCAACCCCGACTGAAGATGCGTCAACCTCTAGGAAGAAAGGTTAATCGAAATTTGGTTGTTGGAGAACAGGAGCAGACATGAAAGCTAACTTCAAGTGGCAAAAGGCCTCAATGGCTTCAGGAGGCCACAAACTCGGATTAGAGCCCTTTCTCATCAAGGCAGTATTGGGCGCAACAATGGTGGAGAAACCTCTAACGAATTTCCTGTAGTAATTCGCAAAGCCCAGGAATCTTTGTATTGCTTTTAAAGAGAGAGGCTGAGTCCAGTCACGAATGGCAGAGAGCTTTTCCGGATCCATGCGAAGCTCCGTCCCCGAGATGATATAACCGAGGAACGGAATTGATGTTACTTCAAAGGTACATTTGGAAAGCTTAGCATAGAGATGATTCTCTCGTAAACGGTGGAGCACTTCTTTGACTTGAGTCCTGTGTTCAACAAGATTTTTGGAAAAAATCAGTATGTCGTCCAAATATACCACAACACTCTGATATAACATGTCTCGGAAGATTTCGTTGACGAATCCCTGGAAAACAGCAGGAGCATTACTAAGACCGAACGGCATCACCAGGTATTCGTAATGCCCATCCCGGGTATTGAAGGCAGTCTTCCATTCATCCCCTTCTCGGATGCGTATAAGATTATAAGCTCCCCTCAAGTCGAGTTTGGAGAAAACGCGGGCGCCACGAACCCTATCAAATAACTCTGTGATTAGTGGCAAGGGGTATTTATTCTTGATAGTGATATCGTTTAAGCCGCGGTAGTCGATACATGGACTCAACCCCCCGTCCTTCTTCTTCACGAAAAAGAAGCCCGCTCCAGCAGGGGAGGAAGAGGGGCGAATAAATCCCTTGAGCAGATTGGACTTAATATATTCCGACATAGCTTGAGTCTCGGGAAGAGACAGGGGATATGTGCGACCACGAGGTGGAGTCTTCCCTGGGACAAGGTCAATAGGGCAGTCCCAAGGCCTATGAGGTGGTAACAGATCAGCTGCTTGTTCCGAAAACACATCCTTGTACCCTTGATACGCCTCCGGAATATCCTCTTCATCCGTCTTAGAAGAGACACGGAGCGGACAAACGGGAGTGAGACAGTTAGCGTGACAAAAGGAACACCAAGACAGAATTTGAGAAGACTTCCAGTCAATGTGGGGATTATGAATTTTCAGCCAAGGCATTCCAAGGACCAGATCGTGATACATTTCTGGAATCACCAAGAGTTCCAGACTTTCTTGATGTAGAGCCCAGACCTGCAGCTTAACTGGCTCTGTGCGCCACATTATGAGACCCTTGGAAATTCTAGTACCGTTGATAGCCATCAACGAAATAGGCCGCTCGATAGGCTGTAACTTTAAATCCATGCTTTGGACACAGGAGGAAGAAACGAAGTTCCCCGCAGCTCCGGAATCCAACAGGGCATCACAAGACTTGGAGGCTGAATCGGTGACTAAAGTTACAGGAAGCAAACAGTCCAAAATTGGAGAAGATTTTGTCGTAACCCCCAGCTTGACTCCTCCGGAACAAGCTAGGCCTGCCCGTTTCCCGGAAGGAATTTACAAAACTTGAGGAAATTATCTGCGGCTCCACAGTAAAGGCAAAGTTTACCCTCACGACGACGCTGTCGTTCTTCCGGAGACAGTCGGGATCGGTTAATTTGCATGGGCTCGTCCGAGCTAGGCATAGCTACCGGTCTAGGAGTAGGATTCCGAAACCTGGAACGATCTGAACGGCTACGTTCTCTTCCACGCACCTGCATCCGAAGATCCACCTTGACGCAAAGGGAAATCAACTCTTCTAATGGAACCGGCAGATCCCTTGTGACAAACTCATCTTTCAGCCGGTCGGAGAGACCGTTCCAGAAGGCAGCTCTCAGAGCGTCATTATTCCAGCGCAATTCAGAGGCAATGGTCTGGAAATGAACCACGTACTGACCCACGGAACGGGAGCCCTGACGAACACGGAGCAAGTCAGAAGAAGCAGTGGTCATCCTGCCGGGCTCGTCGAAGATTATTCGAAAGGACGTGATGAAGTTGGTGTAGTTGGAAACCACGAGATCAGATCGTTCCCACAACGGAGACACCCAATCCAACGCTGACCCTTCAAGCAGGGAAATGATATACGCTACCTTAGAGCGATCCGTAGGGAAGTTATGAGAGAGCAGCTCGAAGTGCACCTCGCACTGATTTAAAAAACCACGGCAATTCTTTGGGTTCCCATTATAGTGGGAAGGAGTAGGAAGCTGAATACGTGACCTGGTACCGGCCGGAGGTTGGACATTACTGGAAACAGCAACTGGAGCAGTTACGGGAGCTGGAGCCGGAATTGCGGAGGCTAAGGATGCTTGGATTTGATCCAATCGGCCGGACAATTCCTGGAGATATTGCATCACCTGACCCTGTGTCGCCTCTTGAGACTGAACTTGGGAAGCCAAACTTTGGATGGCGCTTGACTCTGTGTTCCGATTCCCCAGGTCCATGTGGCCTGAGTATACTATCACTGACCTGGTTTGGAAGTGTTGTGGACTCTGGGTTTCTTCCGGTGACTGGGAAGAGGAACCGCTACTGGGTCGCAGTAGAGATGGCCGGATGTAGGTCTTACTCATACAGGATTAGGACGGTAGGCAGGAGGCACGGGTGAATGCTTGAAGGTCTCCTGAAAGACAAGACTTGTAAAGGTGCTGATGAATTGGTGGAGAGTACCAAAAGCTTACTGTGAGCAATGTTGAGGTGCTGGAGGCACTGAGGTGCTGGAGGCACCAAAATGCTAGAGTTACTGAGGTGTTTGAAGACGCTGAGGTGCTTAGAGACGTTGAGATGCTTGGAGGCACAGTGGTGCTGGAGGCACAGAGGTGCTAGAGGCACAGAGGTGTTGGAGGCACAGAGGTGCCGAGTGCTGAGGCACGGAGGTGCTGAGTACTGAGGCACGGAGGTGCTGAGTACTGAGGCACGGAGGTGCTGAGTGCTGAGGCACGGAGGTGCTGAGGCACGGAGATGCTGAGGCACGGATATGCTGAGGCACGGAGGTGCTGAGTGCTGAGGCACGGAGGTGCTGGGGCACAGAGACACTGGAGGCATGGAGGTGCTGAGTGCTGGGACACGGAGGTGCTGAGGCACGGAGATGCTGAGGCATGGAGATGCTGGGAAGCACGGAGATGCTGAGGCACCGAGGTGCTGGGAAGCACGGAGATGCTGAGGCACGGAGGGGCTGGGAAGCACGGAGATGCTGAGGCACGGAGGAGCTGGGAAGCACGGAGATGCTGAGGCACGGAAGTGCTGGGAAGCACGGAGATGCTGAGGCACGGAGGTGCTGGGAAGCACGGAGATGCTGAGGCACGGAGGTGCTGGGAAGCACGGAGATGCTGAGGCACGGAGGTGCTGGGAAGCACGAGAAACGGGAGCTCTGGAGATCACCACCACAGTCGCAGCAACGATGATACTCAGGTGCCGGAGCATTGCCCGGCGTCTGAATTTGAACTTGCCTCGAGGGCCTGATTGGTGGAGGTACCGATGACGTCACCCGCACCTCCTGTGGACATCGAGCGCACACGCTGGCCGGACGGAGCGCTGGACGCCGGGAACCGCCAGTGAGGACGGCCGCACGGAGACCCAGCGCGCCCGGAGGGGTAAGTATGGAGACCGCGGCGGCGCTGTGACAAATGGCTTGCATTGGGCCTTTTTGCTACATGTTTATGTGTACAGTATACAGTACCTATATGCATTCTGCTCTACAGTACCTTGTATAAGTATTTGTGGTTGTGCTCTACATACTGTATTTCTGGTTTGATTTAATTTGAACTTGATAATGTGTTTTCCGTTCCCTATTTATTTTCCTGTACCCACTTTCCCCTTTTCATGAAAAATGTCCTTAATGAAAATGAATGCAGCTATAAAAAAAAAAGAAGGACATAATGTACATTGGGATCTCATTTATCCCACCATAAGATCCCACACCAGCAGGGCTACTCCATTAAAGGTAACAGACTACTGCTACCTGACATTGGTGTAAGCCCACACATGCAATATCCAAAAAGCTATGCTTCTCCGATCTTGTTAAATGCCCTCCCCAAAGAAAACTATGGGTATGGCTTCAGCTGCTGACAAGCCCTTTAGATGCAGAAATATGATCACACTATGCACCTCAATATTTGACCATGTCTCCGCCAGTCCTGCCATCCTACAACTGATGTTGGGACAGTATGACTGGTATGAACCCTAACCTTCCCCACCCCACAGCCTAACCCACCCCCAGAGTGTGCCTAAACCTAACCACTCTCCCGCAGCCTACACTTAACCCAGAAGTTAATACTTACCTTCGGGATCCTGGCTGTCGGGGTTCCGTCATCAGAATCCCTATCCTTACAGGATACCATTGTCAGTGTTCTGATAGCTGTAGGGATTTGGTGTCAGTATTACGGCTGCCGGGATACCGACAGCCGGTATACTGAACATATATTTGCTAGCACACATTATGGCACATTGTAGGGCTGCCAGTACACATTATGCAGCACAGTACCCCAATTCACATTATGACATATAGGGTGGAATTCAATTGTTTGAAAAGTCGATTGGGTGTCTATTTTTTCCTGTCTATTATATATGAAAAAACAGACTCCCAACTGACTTTTCAAACAATTGAATACCCCCCATAGTGTCCCTAGTTCATATTATGTGACATGACAATGCCCCTTGTTCATATTATGCTACACTATAGTGCCTCAACTTCATATTGTGCCACATTACAGTGCCCCAGTTCCTATTATTTAACATTATAATGCCCCGAGTTCATTTTATAACACATTACAATGAGCAAGTACCTAGATATATTGCAGATCCCACGACATAAGTTTGTAAGGGCCCCTATGTACCACCCACGGTGAAAAATATATATAATACATGTAACTGTGATAGAGAAGGTGGACCCTTCTCAGCTCTGGGCCCAATAGCATCTGTGCACCCTTCACCTATGGTAGCTATGCCCTTGGCAGTTATAGTATCACTAGTTACCAGCTATTCAAAATGACGGAACAGCATAACAGTAATGTCAGCAATGCACGCCCATACAGAGCAACACTTGAATTTCTCCATTGTGCACCATCTAGTGGCCATCGGTGCGCAAAACACTTGAATTTCTCCCACAGAGGTGAGAAGCAGCGTTAGCCTTTACATAGGATTATTTTTCTACTGCACTGTGCATGATGCTGGCAATCTTGTTCAAGCATTGCCTCATCTTAATTTATGGAGATTGTCTTTAGTTATTGACATAGTACTGCATTGTTTAGATAACATTATTCTATCAGTGTTTTTATTTGACCATTATCTGACACTTACCATCTTGTGATTACTTTACTTTGCACCTTTTCCACCACGGTGCGGTAGGTTTCCTCCCACACCTACTGCTGGCGGTGCCATCTTTCCAGTGATATTCTTGGGTAGATGTTGCTTGTGCAAAATATAGCAAATATTAATAAAGTATTTTCTATAACCTGCACTCAGGGTCAGACTGGTCAGGTGTACAGGGAAATCTCTGGTGGGCCCCACTGCCTAAGGGGCCCACCCCCTCTTTTATATGTCAATAACCTAAACCCAAGTAGAATCACGGATGTACTTGGGTGCTTGGTTTCTTTCTATGGAAACTACACCAAGATTACTTCTCCTTCCAATCAAACTGGATGGTCCTCCTGACACAGGCCAGTCTCCTCCTTTATAAGTGTGCTCTGTTCTTTGCATGGTGACTGGCTACACCCAGAGCAGGCCGTAGGCATAGGCAAACTAGGCAATTGCCTAGGGCATTTGATATGCCTAGGGGCATCAGCAGCTTCTGCTGATTAACATGATATGCGGCATGCCTATATTCTATGTGTAGCATTTTATATGCAGATACAGCCACAGTCTCACACAGTATATTGGCATGCTGCATATCATTTAATCAGCAGAAGCTGATTGTGCATACTAGCCACATAGCAATGCAAATAAGATGCATTTTCATTAAAAAAAAGGTGCCCGACGTTAGCATTGAGGAAAGATTTATGAGGACATATCTGTATCCAAGCAGAGGCAGAGGTCACAGTGTTAGTAGCAGTGTGAGTGCTGTGTGCATGTGAGTGGGTTGGTTGTGCAGTAGTGTTCAGAATATATGTAAGGAGCATTATGTGTGTCATGAAAAAATGCATTAATAATGTGCAACAGATGAGTAAGGGGCACTATGTGTGTCATTATGTGTATAAGGGCATTAATAATGTGCGGCATATGCGTAACAGGGTACTACTGTATGT
Organism: Pseudophryne corroboree; assembly: GCF_028390025.1. NCBI lineage: Eukaryota > Metazoa > Chordata > Amphibia > Anura > Myobatrachidae > Pseudophryne > Pseudophryne corroboree. The sequence continues at coordinate 1,037,139,304 of NC_086444.1, forward strand.
GTGTCATTATGTGTAAAGGGGCACTAATAATGTGCAGCAAATGTGTAGGTGGCACTATGTGTGTCATTATGTGTATAAGGGCAATAATAATGTGCGGCATATGTGTAAGGGACACTATGTTTATAAGGACATTAATAAGGTGTCTCATATGTGTAAGGGGCATTACTGTGTGGAATTATGTGTATAAATGCATTACTAATGTGTGGCATTATGTGTATAAGGTGCTCTACTATGTGGCGTTGCGTATAGAAAGGGCACTACTGTGTAGTCTGATGTGAATAAAGAGCAATAGGATGTGGTGTAATGTGTATAAGGAGCAATTCAGTTTGATGTAATGTGAATAAGGGGCTCTACTGTGAGGAGTAATGTTTATAACGTAAAGTGATACTACTGTGGGATGTAATATGAATTATGGACACTATCGCATAATCAAATGTAAATAAAGTTGCAGTACTGTGTGGAGTAATTGGAATTGGGGTTACTATTGTGTGGCCATGCCCCTTGACAGCAAAAACACACCCTTTTTGGGCTGTGCGCCAAATGTGCGAGCTGTTCCTATTTAAAGTATAGGGGGTACAAAAACCAAAATAAGGACTGCTATGGGTGAGGGGTGATGGTGCTGGGAAAGAGGTGCAAGGTCAGAGGTGGAACCAGCGGTGGTGCTAGGGGGCACCAGCCAAAATCTTGCCTAGGGCATCATATTGGTTAGGGCCAGCTCTGGCTACACCCCTTAAGCTTGGGCCCCTGCAACTGCATTCCTGGATGTGCCCTTTATGCCCAAGTCCTACACTGCCTGTGCTAGTGGCATCTTTCCGAGGATAACACCCACAAGATGGTGCACCTTGTATAATACTGTATATAGAGGGGACCCCCTTGATCCATGGCCCAGGTTCACCACACACCCTGCCCTCTTAATAGATATGCCACTTATGTCTGGCCACTGGGTAATCAGATATTTACCCTAATGTGCCAGTTAGCTTATCTCCAAATGTCACATTTGATTATAAAATTTACACTAAAATACAGATAGTTATTTTTATTGTCCAAGTTACACTAGACAACTAAAGGCTAAGGTGTTGCTGCAGAGTTGAATACAAGTCAGTGGTACACTACCTACTGCTGCATTGTGTACGTGGATAAAAAACGTGGCTATTTCTATGTACACATCTATTCCATCGCACTGTACCAATCCATGCACGTGGTTTCTTATCTGTCATCCTTATCATTGAGCACTTGCACAACCCCCGTCCCTGCTGCAAAAGATCCGTCTTAATACAGATGTATCTATGGGTATGCTCAACTCTGTGCAGCCCTCAGTTATGTCAATACAACCTCGCTAATCTTTGACAATGAACGAATGCCCCTTTGCCACCCAGTTACACCCCTTGAGTAGAGATGTGTCTGAGGTGTGTATTTCTCTAAATCACCCGCAGATTTGTAGACTCGAATATGGAGTATGCATAGTGTGGAAATGCACAAGACTTGTCTGCAGAGCTGACTTGCGTTCAGTAATGCATCGACATCTAATTGCTTATTGGTAGCTGTGGTCATTGCTTATTTTGCATCTAAGAGCAATGGCCCTCATTCCGAGTTGTTCGCTCGCTACCTGCTTTTAGCAGCATTGCAAACGCTAGGCCGCCGCCCTCTGGGAGTGTATCTTAGCTTAGCAGAATAGCGAACGAAAGAGTAGCAGAACTGCTACTAAATAATTCCTTGCAGTTTCTGAGTAGCTCCAGACCTACTCCTAGATTGCGATCAGCTCGGTCCGTTTAGTTCCTGGTATGACATCACAAACACGCCCTGCGTTCGGCCAACCACTCCCCCGTTTCTCCAGACACTCCCGCGTTTTTACCTGACACGCCTGCGTTTTTTAGCACAATCCCGGAAAACGCTCAGTTACCACCCAGAAACGCCCCTTTCCTGTCAATCACTCACTCAGTGCGACTGAAAAGCGCTGCACAAACAACAGCAAAACTGCTAAGTTTATAGTTAATTAACTAAGCGCATGCGCATTTAGCAACAAATCGCAGCATAGCGAAAATCGGCAACGAGCGAACAACTCGGAAATGACCACCAATGTTAATACTGCCATTGAACCATATTGAGTAATGCAGCAGCTGTACATCATATAAAGCTTATTGTGTAATATTTAATGTGACCAACAGATGGCTGTATTGCATAACTTGCATCCCCACCTGTGAAACATTAACAATGATTTTGAAGCACTCATCCATACAAAATTATATTATGCATTACATGTGCAATTTCCCAAGACCGGTTGTCATTTCATTCAATCCCTGCATCTTTTTATGTATCAAAATCTAACATTTTCTGTAATCTGTTCTCTACTTCTTTCTTTATTCAATCCTGAGAGGTTTACAATATTTTTTTTTATTTGAAAATCATTATTATTGCAAAAAATAATAAAAATGTGATTGTACTTTCATAGCCAATATTAAAGTTTTGCAGTTGTGATTTGTCATGTAATTAACTCTTGTAGTTGGAAAACTAAGGCAAAACTCTAGTAAATTAATTGAAAAACATATCAAAGGATGTTAAAGGAGATTTTCTCACCCTGGTGATTTCTGAGGATTCATTATTTAATACAAATGTATTAATATGGTGCCACAGCGCATGAGAGCTGTCGAAGGATCCTTGTTTGGTATGGAACACTTGACCATGTGATGTCCAGTGACCATGCATGTACACTTAGCAAGCTGAGTCCAAACCCGGAAGTAAAGTGATAGTCTCGGCAGGAATGGATTCTTAGCCATGTACCTACAAGGAAATACCGTATGTATACAGGCACAATAAATAATTTCTTATTGCTGCAATAATAAATTATACTTAAATATGTACAAGATAATAAAAACTAAAAAGGCCCTTTAGATTTTTATGATAGTTGTTTTTATTTTTATTTTTTGCAATACATGTATTTTAGCATTTTTCTCATTTAGTTTTCTTTGTGTACAGTATATTGTATATTGTATGAGATATCATGACCGTACTTCCTATATTGCATAAAGATTAATTTTTGGTTTGTTATCATAATATGAGGGTGGTTCAATTATACCCCTTTTCCACTTACGATCACGGGTCGCAGCCGGGAGCCTGACACGGGAGCTGCCCCCTGCTGCGACCCGTGCTCGTCCCCTTTCCCATCAGCAGTCACAACCCGGCATATGCCGGGTTGGTGACGCTTCTAGTGACGCGGCAGGGGCGGCGCAGGGAGATCACATGATCTCCCAGCGCCGCCCTTCCATACAGTGTAAACGGGAGCCGTGTCGCATCGACACGGCTCCCGTTTACACTAGAACCCTACCCGGATCATTCCCGTGTCCTACCCAGGTAAATAGCCGGGTAGGATTCACGGGTCACTTGATCCGGGTTGACCCTTTTCCACTTGCCAAAAACACGGGTAAATGCGCGCCCCCGTGCATTTACCCGTGTTTTTTGAGCTAGTGGAAAAGGGGTATAAGTAAAATACTGTAACAAGACCTCTCACGTATGTACTGTTCTTTATTTCATTCTAATTTCTAACCAGAGCAGGTAGACCAGTGAGGCCTCATATCAGTCATACTGTCCCAACAGTTGTAAGAGGGCTGGCGGAAACATGGTCAAACATTGAGGTGTGTAGTGTGATCAGATTTCTGCATCTTAATAATAACAACACATCAGCAGCTGAAATTCATTGCCAATTTGTTGAGATGTACATTGATAATTTCTTTCCATAGAAACAATTATGTGTTTGGTGCACTGTTTTGAATAATGGCAGGACAGACATTCAAGATGAGCCGTGATCCAGCTGACCAAGCATGTGTGGGCCAGCTTTAGGTCCACTATCACCCTGTGTGATTGTTTGCATAGCGCCACCCCCCCCAAAAGGAAAAAAACAAAAATATTAGCCTCCCACAGGTACAATAGGGGGGGAGGGGGCACTGAGCTGGATGGGAAGGGGCAGTGAGATGAGGGTGGAAGGGAACGTGACACGTGAGTTGGCATAGTACTATCTCTTTAAATAAGACCTGGTGATAGCAGCAGCTGCCCTCCTTAGAGCACAGTTAGCTGGGTCTGTTGTGTTCCCTCTTCCAAGAGGCGGGTGACTGGGCTTCCTTCATGTTCATGTCTCTGCTCTACACCTGTGGGCGCTTCTAGGATCGGCTGGAGGGGGCGTGAGCCAAGTTGTTTTGTCTGACCAATCAGGTTAGATATTGTCAGGGTTGTGCTACCCACTTCGTCTTTTGTGCTAGGCGGTGCACAGCAGCCACTTTAACATATCTACCTCTCTGTAGTGTTAGGGTCAGCTGGGCCACAGTGCCCCTTTAGCTTTGGTGCTGCTTTTGACCAGATTGGATGAAAGTGCCTCGAGCCGGCCCTGCAAGCAGGTCCACCACAGATGACAATTTATGCTGCATTAAAGGTCTGATTAAGGAGAACAGACGCATTTGAATTAGTGAAGGAAGAAAAGTATATACAGCGCTAATTGACACAGTGAGATCTAAGCAAATGTGTATTTAATAATGTTTTAAAAAAGCTTATACAAATAAAAATGTATCAGTCTAAAAAGAACATACATATAATCTATCTCTCACTATTGAATCTTTGGTGGACTTTGAGACCTGATTAGTACTAGCACCAACTAGCAAGCAAGGCACCAATTGGCATGAATATAACCAGCACAAATACAGTCATGAGTACGGACCAAATGTGTAATAATTTATCCAATTGGATGTGATTACCAAGTCTGTGTTCCGTTTAAAGAGGCTCCCATAGATGCAAATTCGTATATAGCAACGGCAGCAATTGTTGGAGTCCTGGTTCACAGTTCCATGGATGCTCCGTGTTCCAATGAGTGGGTTCTCCTATATGAGTGGTAGGCGATGGCAATGCCAATATAGAGGCCTGGTTCACGGAGGCGAATGAGGTGCTTTTCGCACTTTTCTCAATACCAATGATTTTAATTTAACTTTCACTCATTCATACCACCCCACATGCATTTCCTTCCTGGATGTGACCCTCGATATTGTAGACGGCCGCATCCAGACTTCCAACCATATCAAAGAAGTAGGTAGTAATACTTACCTACATTATAAAAGTGCTCATTACATCCCATGGAAGACTAACTTTCCAAAAGGCCAGCTTATGCGTATAAGGAGAAATTGTTCATCAGACTCCTTAAAACTAAACCCAAGCCTAAACAAAAATCCCAACAACATGAACTGTCCTTTATTTCTATGTTTAACAATTGTTCCAATGAAATCAAACAAATAATTACCAATAATTACAATATTCTCAGATACGATACTATTTTGAAGGATCTTTTACCACCCAAACCACGTTTTATCTTTAAGAAAAATCGATCCCTGGGCTCTTATTTAGCTCCCAGCTGTATAAAGAAACCCTTTTCCAATGTACAATCGTTGTCTAAAAATAATAGTTATTGGTTCCCAAAACAAACTGGATTTTTTAAATGCGGTAAAAATAAATGCATCACCTGCAAACATGTATTAAATAAAACTACAAAATTGCCCAAAATAATCACTGATAGAGATATCAGCATTACCAGCTTTATCACATGTGATACAAGCTAGGTAGTCTATGTCCTAATCTGCGGATGCAATGCATTATATGTGGGCCGGACCACAAGATCATTAAAAACTCATTTCACTGAACATAGGAGAAATATTCTTAATAAGCTAACCAATCATAGCATCCCAAGACATTTTACTAAATATCATCAGGGGAATCCGGAAACTTTAAGAATTATTGGTCTCGAACATATCCCCCTCACTAAAAGAGGAGGAGACAGATTTGGAAGACTCTGTAAACAAGAGATATACTGGACTTTTCAATTAAACTCCTTACATCCTGAAGGTCTAAATGAAGCTTTGGAACTTAATACCATATTATAAAATGCCTTTTCACTTATTCATATTTGAGAAATACTGTGGTTCTTGTTAGATTGAAATAGGGAGCATTCAATATATGTCATTATCTCATCTTCTCTTCCTTTTTTTTTTTTTTTGAGTCATTAAGGACTGACACTAGAAATTCTAATATCTAGACTAGAAGGGAGAACACTCTATATTGTTATTAATTTTTGTGCTCTATGATAAGTGTACATGAGGTACATTAAGGGCAATAAAATTAAAAGACCAAAGTTTGAATTGGATATGGAAATATAAAAATAATAATTACAATACAATTCCATAACACTAATTAAATACCAAAACATAAAATTCATGCACTTATTAATATGTTATTTATACACTTATTTGAGTTATTTTTGCAATCTAATAATAATATTAAATACAGATACTGTATTAATGTCGACCTTACATGGGTCACGTGGCCGAACGACTATTCGGCCATCTGACCTATACTGAATTTAATTTAGTATTAGTTATATATCTATGTTTATTAATTATTTAAATCAATTTGAGTAGCACTATTTATATTAATATTATAAATGTAGATTCGGTCCAGCGACCGAGATCCCACTTAGTCACAAAATTTAGTCAAATTTCTTAAATAGTCATTATTCTTTTCCTTTTTGTCATGTTATTATTTTATTTGAATAATATAAGTTTTAATATAAGATAAGTATCGGCAACTGGCTGTCAACTTATAAAACTCATATATATACATATATATATTTTTTATTGTTGCCATTATATTTATTTCACTACCGCACAACTTTTACCAAGTGGTCAGAACCCTAGTCAGTCCGGAGAGGACTTGGACTGTGTTTTCGTGAATATAGTGCCGAAGCTCTATCCATAAGATCACTGGTTGCTTAGCAACCCATTGAGTTTGTTAGTTTCCATTATTTACGATTGGTGTCCACCAACATGTGACTATAGTCACGTGATCGGCAACTGTCCGATCACGTGACTCTGACGTGACTACCAACGAGTGATTATAGTTACGTCATGTAGTCTGACGTGTCCACTAACTCGAGACTACAGTCACGTGACCGGCAATTGTCCGATCACGTGACCGGAACGTCATGCGTGTCAGCCTGAGATATTTCATAAGCCACCATTACATCACTTTCATCCTGAAAATCACGTGATACACTCACGTGACTGATAGGATTCCCTCTATTGGTTGTTATCTCGACTAGGGATCACATGATCGGAACTAATATAAATAATTAAATAAAATTATTGTTTTTTTCTCGTCTCCAGCTTCGTTTTCTACATCCACCTAATCAGTTAGCTCTCTAATATAAATAACAAGAGCCAGATTTATACTAGAACAGTTTTAATAAATTTGTTTAGTATAGTAATTAAACACCAGCTGTCTCCATTTATGAGATCACTTCCCCTATAAAAAGGGCATTAGTCTCAACACCACACTACCTTTGACAAAGCTGCCTGGAGCAGCGAAACGCGTTAGGTTGAGACCTTGTGTGGACTTTTGTTGACCAGCACCACCATTGCACCACCATCTACAGTCAGGACCCTGCACCTCATTCGCCTCCGTGAACCAGGACTCCATATTGGCATTGCCATCGCCTACCACTCATATAGGAGAACCCACTCATTGGAACACGGAGCATCCATGGAACTGTGAACCAGGACTCCAACAATTGCTGCCGTTGCTATACGAATTTGCATCTATGGGAGCCTCTTTAAACGGAACACAGACTTGGTAATCACATCAATTGGATGAATTATTACACATTTGGTCCGTACTCATGACTGTATTTGTGCTGGTTATATTCATGCCAATTGGTGCCTTGCTTGCTAGTTGGTGCTAGTACTAATCAGGTCTCAAAGTCCACCAAAGATTCAATAGTGAGAGATAGATTATATGTATGTTCTTTTTAGACTGATAGATTTTTATTTGTATAAGCTTTTTTAAAACATTATTAAATACACATTTGCTTAGATCTCACTGTGTCAATTAGCGCTGTATATACTTTTCTTCCTTCATCTTGTTCTTGAAAGGGCTTGACTACCCCTTATTCATTCAGCTGCTAGGATAAGCCACCCATCACAGCGCCTGTATATATACTTGTTATATATATTTGCATTTGAATTAGTGATACTGCTGCCAAACTGAACATCTCAGTGGGTACTGTGCACAACATCGTACGTGAGCAACTGGGGTACAGCCACTTGACACTAATTTCTTCTTGAAAAAGACATTAGTTGAAACGCGTTGGTGTGAGGGCCAGGACTACTTGTGAACTTAACTTGGGCTGCATGATTTCAGGTGAGAAGGGTCCAGACATACATTTTTTCATCCATCTCTGCCCATTCATCTTCTCCTGGTATGACCGAGTGTCCATAGCACTTTTTCAGTTGTTTTTATTTTTTACATTTTATATTTTATATTTTTTATTATGGAACAATAAAAGATTTTGTGATACATTTCCACTGTACTCCTGATACTCGATTTTTTTTCACATATACACTCCCTATTGATTGGAGAAACGGAGGTACAGATTGAAATAAAGAAGATCCGGGACTCTCTGAAAGATACCTTTATGTACAGAGCTCCAAGCATTCCAGTGTGAGTGGGGTACGCCTGTTATATGTAATTTTTTATTCTATTTCCACTACGTCTGGTGACCTCGGTTGGGGGATACGAGATTGAGAATATTGTATCCTAGTCGGGCTAAAGATACCTTTATATGTGTTCACTTTCCTGTATGGATGTGAGTATGGTACGCACATTACTGTTCTAAAGAGAATAAGGGGAGTAAGAACATACAGATTTACAGCAGCAATACATACATACTACACCATTGGTCATCCTCCTGTTTCCCCCCTTTCTGTTTTCATTTCTGAGGAAAAGAGTCTACCATCTTTCATGTAAAGAAGGAAAGTTAGACCTTCGTTCAAGGATGACAGCAATTAAAGATACCTTTATGTGAAGATTACATCACGTTGTCACGTGAGTATGGTATGCACTCTACCACCTCTCATCACGTTGTAATAAGAAGATCGCTTGAGAAAAGGAGAGAACATATTGGAACTGTTTCTAAGATTTTGGACTAATAGACTTTTTATGTTGTACATAGATTTTTTTTACTTTACACCCATTCGTTATATATTTTTTAGAGATTTGATGAGCGCAGAAGGGATATCTACATTTTTTCTTGTCTACTAATTTCTTCTATGCTAGGAGAGATGCCTTGGTGTATCGTAGGAACAAATGCTTACACAAGTATCGGGACTATGTGTAAAAATATGCTGTACCAAGGCCATACTATTGAATATACATATAGTTTCCAAGAACCTTTGCAATCTGGTGGACCATTATGCAATAGATAGTATCTATCCTTGTGCATCAATGCCTATTTCAACTTTAGTCCAGGCATACTGGTAGTGGTACAGTCTTCTCAAATTATTATTGTCCTGATACCCGCAGTACTGGTGTAGTATGGGACCAATCCTTTTCCTGTTCTGGATTTAAAAGGCCACCACCTACTCTCTGGTGAGAGAAATCCAAGTCTTTGTAGACTATGTTTCCCATGTGGGCTCTCATAAACCAAGTACTGGTACCTGTGTTCCATGTGCTAGTTCCACACCTAATGGTAATATAGCTAATCCACACCTCCGCCTCATGACTGTAACCCTCCAGGGGAAAGACAGCCAACATCACTGGGAGGAATGAGTTCAGTCTGGCCATACCACCAGGCACTACAAAAAGAATACATCTTATCAAACAGAGATGCACATATGTAAGATAAATAAATGTTATAAGCTATAACAAACAAATCTAGGAATTCATTGTTACTTTTGCGGAACCAGATTTGCAGTGTAAGGCTGGAATAGGAGCAATGCATTTCTGCAGATAGATATTCACCTGTCAACCTCTTGGGCTTTTTGTTTTTAATGTGATGTTGAATATATGATATTGGTAAAGTACAGGGCCTAATTAATTATTCCTTACTTTGCTTTAATCAAATAAGATGCTCTTTCCCACAAATGGAGGAGTAAGAATATGTGTTGCAGACTACACCTCCCTGCTCTGATCCCTTATGTACTGTATGATCTAACAATGTTGTGCAGGTGATGTCACATAATGAGGAAGCTATGACAACTTCACGACCTGTTGAGCTACACTGGCCCAAAAAATACATGAGGCCACCTTGGACTGATGGAGTATAAAACAGACATACTGTAAGAACTGATGGTGCATAAAACATGAAGGAATTAGTTGCTGCAGGTACTCGTGGCCCACATATGGGGCTAAATGTACTAGTCTAGGTTCTGCCCATATTTTTAAGTGCCAATCATTTACATAATAAAACAGCTTGCAAACGATTACATTTAGCCCATGGCCTTATGACTGCCTATAGGCCATTACTGAAATAGAAAGCTCAACCAGTCACTTTACATCTTTGTAGCTATAACTTGAAAATAATAATTGGTGTCAAGTATTGTTTGGAATGATTTGGGAAAAAATATTAGTATAGGCATAGATAATAGATTCTTAAAGATAGATAATGGAGCATCAGGTGTGTGTGTGTGTGACGGGATGGAGAACGGGGACCATGACCTCCTCAGCACATAATCCTTAGAGGAACACGCCCTCCACTCGGCCACTCGGCCATTTTGGACCATGCTGTAAACCAATGCCTGGCACTTCATGTCTTTGGAGACATTGAGCATGTCCATACAGTTAAGTTACGGATGCATACCCACATTCTGAGGGAAAACAAATATGGACTGAATGTCTACCCTAGCCAAACCACATCTAATAAATCCATATCTGATGAACTGTTACTGCAGGACAGTGTTGTGCACATAGTGGCTTAGCAATAACACACACATTTGTACAAATCTTACAGATAAAATAAGCTGGAATAGCCAAATCATGTATTATGTTTAAGAGTAATAACATTCATTTCAGACTTTTAGCGTGTGCAGCACTAAAACAATTCTGAGAAAGAGTCAGGGGAATGTTTCCTGAATATCACAGATTCTGTAAACCAGGCAAATGTAATGATTTACTTCCTTCAATATAAATCCCCTGAATCAGATCGCCTTCAGATGACCTGTGCATAATTCAGACGCTCAGTCCTCTATTTTTTATAAAAAGGTCACATTTTCTGTTGCCTGGTTTAACTATCCAAGTTGGCTGAAAATAACTCACTGTGGAAATTGTAGTAGTTTAAATTGTAAGTGTTGTTATGTTTTTAGCCTCTGCACATTGCATTTGCAGTTAGATGGGGCTCATTCGTATTTATCTGCATGATTAGTTTGGATAGTTAAAGTTACTGTTCACTACCTGAATACCTTCAATTCTTCAACTTCTAGCCTGTTGGGTGGTCCAAGAAGTACATTTTAAGTGCTTAGAAATATAATTATATTGAAAGCAGAAGACAGGGGGACTATGAAGGGATAAGCAATGGGGGGAAGCTTTGGGCAGTCCAGTGCCATAGAGAGCTGGGCTGGGCCCGGGGTCCTTATCAGGGGTTTTGCCCAATCATACCTTCTTAGAAATAAAATGGAAAAGTATTTGTAGCACCACAAAGTGGCGCTGTGCGACAAATGGGGGGAGCTGTAAGCCACTCAGCCAGGGGCAAGTCATTGGTGTGTGCACAATGGTCACACATGCAGTGACTGTGGGGGAAGCAGCAGACTCAGGTCCCACCAATAAGCCTGGGCCTGTGTAATTAGTACCCACTCCCACTCCCCTTTCTGCTGTCCTGGGTAGTCCCTGTGAAGCTTCCATTTCCGTTCCCTTACAACAGATTCCAATTTTTAGAATTTGTAAGACCTACTGTATTGTACTTTACATCTTATGTTAATTTAGAAGAGGCTTCCCCCTGCTTACCCGAAATAACTGGCCCTGGGAGATATTTTTTGGCACTTTTTTTTTCTGGAGATGGCTTTTCTTTTGTGATTTGTTTTTTCTTGTTTGTCTATTTTGTTATAGATTTTTAAAAATAAAATTGAACTCAACTGAATTATTTTGTGGATCAAAGAGGTGGACACCTATTATTTGCAGTCAGCACAAGATGGTCTGACTTGCAAGGCTGTAGCTACCATAGGTGCAGTCAGTGTAGCTGCTATGGGGACCGGAGCTGAGAGGGGCCCACCTTCCCTGTCACAGGTACATGCGTACAGTTACAGTATATACATTTTTCAAAATTGGGTGATACATAGGGGCCCTTACAAACTTTTGCCTTGAGCACATGCCTTGTTGCACCCTGAATCTGCCTATACATGCATACGTTGTTGCCGCGTTATAACCACTACGCCCCCGATAAAGATGGAACATGGGCAAGTGAGACAAACTCTCTACAGTACATCTCTTGGTCGCATGGGCACTGTGTGAACTGGTTCTTTTTGCGTCGGATGTGTCCATGCAATCTTTGAGAATTTTCATAGTACGAAAACTATGCACTTTTGTTGAGATATGTTTTTAGTTTTCAAATAAATAATTAGACGTTATTAAGACAGATGAGTTAACTAAAAAACGGGATAGAATTTTTAAATAAATGAATAAAATTAATAATCAATCGGCAATAATCAGGTAGGCACTATTAGTATATATATATATATATATATATATATACAGTATATATATATATATATATATATATATATATATATTTGTGATAGTGTAAGTAGTGCTACTACCTAATTAGCAAGACTATTATAAACAATTTCTGTGTTAAAAACAACAGCAGATAATAAACAAACAATAAACAAAAAACACTTCAGGCCCATATAGACGGGCCGATGCGGGAGAGATGTGTGCTGAGCAAACCGCTCAGCACACATCTCTCCCGCCGCTCAGCACGGCGCGATCTGTGCTGAGCGTGCGGGGGGAGACAGAGGGAGGGCGCTCACTTCACCCAGCGGGTGAAGTTAGCGACCCGCTAGATTGGCAGGCCTAACTATTGACTATTGCTGTTAGGGCTACACACGGAGCGATCTTGCTGAAAATCTAAGCAATCTAGTCAGATTGCTTAGATTATCGCTCCGTGTGCACCCCCCTTTCCACTCAAAGGGTGCTGCTAGAAATTCCTCAAAAAATACTCTATTTTCAAAAAGTCCACAGTTCAGTATTTAGAAATGGTAGGACCCAGCGCCTTCCGTGTGAATAATATCAGTCAATATAACAATTTTATGTGTACCAGAAAGATGATAAATTCAAATGTGTAGTGTTGTCTTTGATTCCTGTTGATCCTTGCTCCATGTCGCAATGGAGTTGGGTGCGTGGAATACAAAGAAAAAAGGACAAAATTAGTTTTGGGAGAGTATGATTTTGGTTTTAAGGTGAAAAGCTGTCCCTCAAAGATGAGATGAAGAAGTAAAAAATCCAGCTACATGAAAAGAATTTACGTTCTGATGGTATTATTATATCATTATCTACAGTATAGGATGTGGGCACATCTATTTTAATATATTCCTTTCACTATTGGTGCTATCTAACTTTATGTGCACAAGAAATCACTGATTATATCAGATAGTCATAGCACGGATTAAGCACCTTAATGCAATATTGCACTATTTTTGTCCTTTTTTACTTTGTATTCCATGCACCAAACTCCTTTGTGACATGGAGAAAGGATCAACAGTACTCAAAGAAAACACTACACGTTTGAATATATAATTTTTCTTGTACACATAAAATTATTCAAACGGAAGGCGCTGGGTCCTACCATTTCTAATATATATATATAATGATCTATGAGAGGATCCTGAATCAGTAAGTTGCTCTTGATTCCTTGGGATCTTAATTCAGCTATGCTTGTGGTAATCCTTGGCATGAAGTAAATGTGTGCTGGGTGTTTTGTACATCTATGACATAATACTCGTTGCTATAACCAGAGCCATGTTTGGCAGCTGTCACCACAGAGGCTGCCATAGGAGGAGCAGGGATGGCAGCAGCAATGACAGTTAAATCCACTGGGTCCAGGTGAGGAACTGACATGGATTCCGCAGATGCCCTAAACCACCCTGTTCTTGGTGTGATGACTCCTCAGCACTAACATGTAATTTCCCATTGATTTCTCACATGTGTAGCTGTGTAATATCAGTGAGAAGATAATGATGTGGCTACAGGTCAGAGAGCTGATGAGACGCACAGCCATCACCAACTGCTGCCTGCACACCACATTTGAATGCATACAACATTTTCCATGGTCACCATGATCAAGTGCTCACTGTATGGGCCGGATATAAAGCCCCAGTGCACGGCAATATCACTGGCATTTCTTCAGTTGATGCAATTTCTGATGCAAGAGAAAGGCCTCGGAAGATAGAGCTAGTTTCAAACTTCTACACTAGTGCACACTTCCAGCAATTCTCCACTGACCGGATTTATAGTGCACAATCACATATGTGCTGTTCTATTTGTTTGAGTGTGTGTTTTGTTTCATTTGTGCACCTAGTTATTACTTTATATTGCACTTTATCATCAGCTGCAATGAGCCAAAGGGAATTAGTGCAGCTAATTGGAAATAATGGTAAGTAAAATGTTTGTTCAGTAATCCAATTAGCTGTGAAGGGTCAATGTGCCGTTTCTGCTGCGTTTCAATGCCAGCATCGGCATCCGGTCCTGCACAGCCCCGATTCACACAAAATTGTTCAGACCTTTATGGCACTCTCAAAGGCTTAGTACATCTCCCCCAGTCAATTATTGATCTAGTAAGAAAGGTGAATAATAGGTAATATGTATGTATGGGCATTTTAACAGAGGAGGGGGCCCATGTGCAAACTGCGGGTGGGCCCCCTCCTCTGCGCAGCACAGTAAACTCCATTGTGCCAGAGTCTCCTGCGCATTTGCAGGTCTCCGGAAACATAATGCACACCATGTTCCGGATATTAATTTTACTACTGCGCATGTGCGGCGGCCATATTGGCTATGATTTTTGCCGCAGTTGCAGTGCCCGATGCGGGACTCCAGAAAGGTTACTATTAAAATATGGGTGTAGTGTGTACTGTGTGGGCCCAGGAGCCCGTATCTGCACCGCACACATTGCACCCATTATAGAAGCACCAATGTTAATATGTTAGTTGAGTTCATACTAGCAAATCTACATTCAGCAGAGATGAGGAGAGACTAGTGTCTGTTACAATGGCCGACAAGAGGCAGAGCCACAGGTGATTGCACTGAATACCCCTCCTAGATGTAGCTGGGCTTTGGAGATAACCTGTGTTCTCCTTCCTATGTTATAAGATATAACGTGATAAACTTTCACAATCTAAACATAGTGCTTCTTGCTTTGATTCTATCTGCATTTTTTCTTTGTTATATATCACTTTTTTTTTTTAAATAAAACTAATAAATCACAAATATCATACTAAAAGGGGCTCTGTGTTACCATTCTAGGTAGCAGTCTGTCTACAGATAACTCACTATAACAAAATATTTCTTGTTTGCTTTGGGGATGACCATTTGGGGCCCCCGTCTATACATTTCTACTTTTGCAGCTCTTGTTTGAGTTACAAGTTTCTTAAGGTAATCTATATAATTCTGTAATGCTTATTGTATATCAACAATATTTGATCTCTACATGTTACCTATGGATATTTATGAGGGAATACAATTATCTGCGTCCAGTGACTGCGGGTAATTATCATGTCTGAGCAATTCAATTAATACCGATAAACTGGTGCAAGCCATGGTTTTCTGGGATTTATTTCTCTTGCCTGAGGCAGGAGAAACATAATCCCCAATAAACAGACCCTGTTTTTTTTCAGTAGAAAACTGATCTGTTTCTCCAGAAAACACACAGGTTTCACTGAACTTGTGTGTTTTTTTTAGTAGAATTTTTTTTTGGGAGGGGGCAGTCAAATTTGATATATAACAAAGAAAAAAATGCAGATAGAATCGGATTGCCCAGAAAAAAAATACAGGAGAAACAGCAGGAAATTATGTTTCTTCTCCTTTAATTGAATTTCCAGCTACTGTAAATATTCAATATATGAACTATCTTTTCAGATGGACCCAGCCAGAACATCACTGGTTGAGATCAGGACGTCTCAGGCCACCATCATCAGAAAATGGGCCATCATCAGAAAGAACAGCAGAAATTTAACAATTTTCTGGAAGAAGAGCGGGAAATGGACAATCATCAGCAACTGCAAGAAATGGACCATCATCAGGAACTGCAAGAAATGGACCATCATCAGGAAAAACAGCAGGAAATGGGCCATCAGGAAAAATAGCAGCAAGTGGACCATCATCAGGAATAGCAGACAATGAAGCAAATGCCAGCTCATATAAATTAATTGCACAGATTGTAGAAAACATTGCACTGGACATCACCCTGACTTGGAGAGAAAGAATCTGGAGAGTCCTGTACCATCTGTCTCTTACAGTTTGGAGTTGGAGAGGAAGTAGCAGTGTCATAATTCCACCATGTCTTCCACGTACCATGCTTGACTCAATAGCTTCAGATTAATACCATCTGCCTCCTGTGCTGCACACAATGCATCGATTTAACAGTTTCTACCAGCATAATTTCTAAGTGGAACCGAAGGACCCAAATAAAAATCAAAACAGCTACTGCTCTACATGCCAAGGCAGCATGAAGACAAGATGATTGGTGACAATTAGGGAAGAGACAGCTGGATCTCTGGAGGGACATGAAGTGAACAGTCAAGTAATTGAGAAAAACCTCTAACCCCTTTCTCTCTCTCTCTCCCTCTCTCTCTCTATATATATATACACACACACACACACACACACACACACACACACGAGTATATATATATATATATATATATATATATATATGGCAACAAACGAGGCGGCACTCAGAGACTGAAACTTCAAAAGTGTAATGGTGCAAACATGGGCATCAACGTTTCGGGGACCACTACCCCTTCTTCAGGATAACACACAGTGCATAAAATACGTGTTTAAATAGACAAAAGAATCACTTACCACCTAAACGAAATAACACTCACACTGGCGTTCCTGACTGCCCACGCCGCTTAGACTTCTGCCCGGCTCCCCCGGGCGCATCAGCGGTTCCGGAAGTGACGTTGTGGGAGCCAGCCGCGTGACCATGGCAACGCTGCTGATGTAAATAAAAGAACACTTTTAATACAGCATAACTAAGTGTAAAGGTATATGCACACTATTCCGTGTTTTAAATGTGTTTTTTATGCACTAGCACTTTAGGATTATTTATTGTTGTACCATTGACCTGTATAGGTCATCTTAATGCATGTTTGTTTTACCTCATGAGAAGTGTTCTTTTGTCTATTTAAACACGTATTTTATGCACTGTGTGTTATCTGAGTGCCGCCTCATTTGTTGCCATATTCGAGTTGAGACTTTCTCTGCTGGGGAGGGCACCTGAGCATTACCGATCCCGCAGTGGATTGATTAGAGTGCCGGAGTGGTTGTGAGTGTGTGTGTATATATATATATATATATATATATATACACATATATATATAACGCAATTACCCAGCTGTGCATAGGTAAAGAGACAGCAGCACCTCTAGAAAAGCCCTCTGCTAGTAAGAGTTCATAAATAGAACACAGAACACAATTCTGAGGGCGCTAATAATTAGTTGGAAAGGGAATATTGCGTAACATAAAAACAATGTAATATATACAGATAGTATTTATTTACAATTCCACACAGGAAACACATATACATAAATATATAATTACATAGGGAATAATTCCAGTTGAATAGGGCAGATTATTTTTGCCAAGCAGATGTTCAAATGATGATATAGTTATCGAGACGACACAGAACCCAATGCGTTTCATCCCATAGGACCTCTTCAGGGGTAAGTATCTAAATAATAAATAAAGTAACTAAGTACAAATGATATTGATTAAAACAGATAATAGAAACCATTCATTATTGACAGTGATCAAAAGACATGGATACATACCAATACTTATGGAAAACATGATGTATTATTATTATTATTATCCTTTATTTATATGGCGACACAAGGGTTCCGCAGCGCCCAATTACAGAGTACATAAACAAATAATCAAGCAGGAAAACAGCAACTTACAGTTGACGACAATATAGGACAAGTACAGGGTAAATAAACATAGCTACATCAGCAGATGACACTGGAATAAGTATCAGGTGGCAGAAGACTGCTGAATTTGGTGCAGTTGAATATTATTAAAGTAGGAAAAGGATAAGCACATGAGGGAAGAGGGCCCTGCTCTTGAGAGCTTACATTCTAAAGAGGAGGGGTAGACAGACAGGGGTGAGACAGATGGGGTACATAGAGAGCATGGAACAGAGGTTTATGATGAGATTTGGCTGGGTTTGGTGAAGAAGTGGGTCTTGAGAGCCCGTTTGAAGTTTTGTAGAGAGGTGGAGAGTCTGAGGGAGAGAGGTAGGGAATTCCAGAGAAGTGGTGCAGCACGTGAAAAATCTTGGAGGTAGGAGTGGGAGGAAGTAATCCGTAGGCAGGAGAGTCGGCGTGCATTAGCAGAGCGAAGAGGACAGGTGGGAGTGTAAAGGGAGATAAGGTCAGAGATGTAGATGGGAGAGGAGTGGGTGAGGGCTTTGTAAGCAAGTGTGAGAAGCTTGAAATTGATTCTGAAAGGGAAGGGGAGCCAGTGAAGGTCTAGTAAGAGAGTAGAGGTGGACATAGTGCGTTTGGTGAGGAAAATGAGCCGGGCAGCAGCACTGAGGATAGATTGAAGTAGAGAGAGGTATTTGTCAGGAATGCCAGTCAGGAGGAGATTACAGTAGTCCAGTCTGGAGATGACCAGTGAGTGGATAAGAGTCTTAGTAGCATCCTGGGTCAGAAAGGGTCTGATCCTTGAAATATTTTTTAGAAGAAAACGGCAGGTTTGTGAGAGGTGCTGAATGTGTGGTTTGAAGGAGATGGAGGAGTCAAGGATTACTCCAAGACAGCGCACTTGGGGGCTAGAGGAGATAGTAGTGCCATCAATAGATAATGAGATTGTAGGAGGTAAGGTTATGTGGGAGAGAGGGAAGATGATCAGCTCGGTCTTAGACATGTTAAGTTTAAGAAAGTGCTGGGACATCCAGGAAGAGGTAGCAGAGAGACAGTTGGAGATACGAGTGAGGAGAGCAGGGGAGAGGTCTGGAGAGGAAAGATAGATTTGAGTGTCATCAGCATAGAGATGATATTGGAAACCAAAAGAACTAATGAGCTTACCTAGTGAGGACGTATAGAGAGAGAAGAGAAGAGGACCAAGGACAGAACCTTGAGGTACCCCTACAGTTAGTGGAAGTGAGGGGGAGGTGGAGTCATGAGAGGAGACAGAGAATGAACGATCAGAAAGGTAGGAAGACAGCCAAGAAAGGGCAGTGACACGCAGGCCAATGGAGTGAAGGATTTGCAGTAGGAGAGGATGGTCCACAGTGTCAAAAGCAGCAGAGAGATCCAGTAGAATAAGTAGAGAGTAGTGTCCCTTAGATTTAGCAGTATGGAGGTCATTGCATACTTTTGTAAGGGCAGTTTCAGTGGAGTGGAGAGGACGGAAGCCAGACTGGAATGGGTCAAGCAGTGAGTGTGTACAGAGAAATGTCACTAGAAGTGCCGGTTTGAAACAATCTGAAAGCTGACACATGATTTATATATTATAAGAGTCTGTTTGACAAAAAATCCAAAAAGTGGGAGAGCAGGTGTGACAAGATATACATACCATATAGATTTTCCCATATGGACAATTAATAAAAACATCAATTAACATTGAATAGATGCTTCTTTCATAAAATGATCCTTAGAAGGGACTGCGATATACGATAACCAACGAATGTGTTGGGCCTACAAAAAGGAGGCTGGGGGACTATTAGAAGTATCATACCAATATGTTATGGAAATAATTGTGGAAACCATTATGGATGGTTATACATACTGTACCAAGAAAATGCGTAAATGTAAGGAACACTACTGAACTTATACTAGTTCCACTAGATGGTACAATGGCATTCACCGAACCAGCAAAAAGGTGATCTGTAGGGATTTATATGCACCAATTAAAAAATTGACAAATTAACACAAAATATCCAAATCTTAAAAAATGTATATACATTGTTCATTAGGTTATAATGTTCATTATGGTTTAAGGACTAAATTCAACATATGCTATATTAAAAAATAGAGAGTAAATATTACATCCAGTATTATAACGATGGGGCTTAGAAGATAAAGGAAGATACCCCACAGTGTATATTTATGTAAAGTGACCATAAGGCACCAAAATAGGGATCTTAATCTTTATAACATATAGTAATCCCGGGTCTGATATTAACTATATCTACTTAATGGCTAGTAAAAATGCAAAAAAATGGAATTCAATCTCACCCAGAATGGTTACAAGGGAAGAGGCTTTCCAACCATTCAAACTTCACATCTAAACAATAATATATAATCCAGGGGCAGTAAAAAATATATACAGATCTCATATCATATATGGGAGCAATAAACAACTATAGATGTATAATACCCAGAGGAGGGGGGGGGGGAGCCGCAGGAGACGGGGACAGCCGCGGGCAGACAGGGGAGATCAGCGCTACAGCACAGCGCTGCAGCAGAATGTCACACAGCCGCGCCACTCATGGCAGCGTCCACCCGGCTCCAGCAAGTGAGGTCACGCTTGCTGGAGCCAGGTGGACACTGCCGCGAGGTCGGGCGGCTGTGTGACATTCTCCCGCAGCGCCACTGTAGCGTTGATCTCTTCCGTCTGCCCGCCGGCTGTCCCCGCTGATGCCCCCTCTCCTCCTCTGGGTCCCTCATCTCAATTCGACCTTTTAAAAGTTGAATTGAGATGAGATTGAATAGGGGTTGTCGTATCCATTCCGACAAATGCATGTCGGAATGGATCCGACCCTAATTGAATATACTCCTATATCTATACCCTCATTAAGACCGCATGGGGTCAGGGAATTTCATGTATAAATCCAAAAGCTCTTTTTTCTAGCCAGGGCTAAATCCCTACTGCCTCCCCTAGGGGGTTCTTTAATGAGTTCCAAGATGGTGAATCTGAATGTAGGTGTACTTCTGATTTATGTTTTTCCAAAAAATGTCTTGGTAGGCTATGAGTCCCTACCTTATTTTTAATATTATGTATATACTCCTGGATATGGATCTTAATCTGTCTTTTGGTCTTTCCGGCATAAACAAGGCCTTATTAAAGAATAAGTCATATCTTAAAGATTCAACAGCCATCCCTCAAAAACTCAAGGACTTCGTCTGGTGTATGGAAATTATATGGATTACCATCGATGTACAAGCATTATATTCTTCAATTTCTCATCTCAGAGGGTTAGAGGCTATTAGGATTTCTCTAGATACCTGTCCTGAGTCCAATCAAACTGAAACACTGTTTGTTCTCAACTGTATCCAATTCATACTCAAACATAATTTCGTTGAATACAATAACAATGGGGGTCATTCCGACCGATCGCTCGCTGCAGTTTGTCGCTGCGCAGCAATCGAGTCGGAACTGCGCATGTGCCGGTGCCGCAGTGCGCTGGTGCATGGCAGTTTTTTTTGCCTAGTGATCGCCTCTGAGACAGAGGTGGTTGCTGGGCAGGAGGGGGCTGAACGGCGGCGTTTAACCGCCATTTAGGTAGAGCGGTCCAGCCAATGCAGGCATGGCCGGACCGTTGGGGGGGGGGGGCGTGGCTGCTGCGTGATGTCTCACGCAGCTGCTGCGGCCAGTGGCAGCGACAATTACTCCTCAAATACAAAAGCATCGCCGCTGTACAATGCTTTTGCATTTGTGCGGGGGGAAGCCGGCACTGACATGCGGGGCGGACTAGCCCTGTGCTGGGCATCCCCCCGCATGTCAGGGAAGATGATCGTAGCTGTGCTAAATTTAGCACAGCTACGATCAACTCGGAATGACCCCCAAAGTTCTTCCTACAGACCCAAGGTACGGCTATGGGGACTAAATTTGTCCCTGCATACACCAACCTGCTTATAAATATTTCGGGAGAAGATTATATCTACAGCTCTAAGTTTGAGAAGAATATTCTCATTACCAAAGATACACTGATAATATCATTATCATTTGGCAGGGAGAAAATTATTTGAGATCTGTATATATTTTTTACTGCCTCTGGATTATATATTATTGTTTAAATGTGAAGTTTGAACGGTTGGAAAGCCTCTTCCCTTGTAACCATTATGGGTGAGATTGAATTCCCTTTTTTTGCATTTTTACTAGCCATTAAGTAGATATAGTTAATATTAGACCTGGGATTACTATATGTTATACAGATTAAGATCCCTATTTTGGTGCATAATGGTCACTTTACATAAATATGCACTGTGGTGTATCTTCCTTTATCTTCTAAGCCCCATCTATTTTTTAATATTGCATATGTTGAATTTAGTCCTTAAACCATAGTGAACATTATAACCTAATGAACAATGTATATATTTTTTAAGATTTGGATATTTTGTATTCATTTGTAAGTTTTTTAATTGGTGCATATAAATCCCTAGAGGTCACCTTTTTGCTGGTTCAGTGAATGCCATTGTACCATCTAGTTGAACTAGTATAAGTTCAGCAGTGTTCCTTACATTTACGCATTTTCTTGGTACAGTATGTATAACCATCCATAATGGTTTCCACTATTATTTCCATAACATATTGGTATGATACTTCTAATAGTCCCCCATACTCCTTTCTTGTAGGCCCAACATATTCGTTGGTTATCATATATAGCAGTTCCTTCTAAGGATCCTTTTATGAAAGAAGCATCTATTCAATGTTAATTGATGTTTTTATTAATTGTCCATATGGGAAAATCTATATGGTATGTATATCTTGTCACACCTGCTCTCCCACTTTTTGGATTTTTTTGTCAAACAGACTCTTATAATATATAAATCATGTGTCAGCTTTCAGATTGTTTCAAACCGGCACTTCTAGTGACATTTCTCTGTACATCATGTTTTCCATAAATATTAGTATGTATCCATGTCTTTTGATCATTGTCAATAATGAATGGTTTCTATTATCTGTTTTAGTCAATATCATTTGTACTTAGTTACTTTATTTATTATTTAGATACTTACCCCCTGAAGACGTCCTATGGGATGAAACGCGTTGGGTTCTGTGTCGTCTCGATAACTATATCATCATTTGAACATCTGCTTGGCAAAAATAATCTGCCCTATTCAACTGGAATTATTCCCTATGTAATTATATATTTATGTATATGTGTTTCCTGTGTGGAATTGTAAATAAATACTATCTGTATATATTACATTGTTTTTATGTTTCCCAAAATTCCCTTTCCAACTAATTATTAGCGCCCTAAGACTTGTGTGCTATATATATATATATATATATATATATATATATATATATATATATATTTATTTATTTTGTGTGTGTGTATATTTATATATATATATATATATATATATGATATCCAATTTTATTTTCTAGACAATAAAAAAAAATCATTCATAGAAAATTAATGGATGAAACAACTGACATCACTCAACAGTCTACCAAATGAAGACTATCTGAAGACCACCTAGCAAAAGAAGATACAGTACAATTAACAGTCCAAAGTGGAGAATATTATATTTACATTTGTAATGTTTTTTCTGTTTCCTTATTTAAAAATTTTAAAACAGTTGAATCGATGGAAGGACGTGATATGAACAGTCAAATGATTGAGAAACACTGTTTCTTATCCATCCATTTTTTTTTTTACTTAATACAGATGTGTCCTACCACAATGTTGCTGCAGGAGTCAGCACTTCCTGGTGCTGCCGTGAGTGCGGCCTCCCACCGTGTCCAGCTCCCCAAAGAATACTATGGTAGTAAGAGCATGCATGTGCACCCTACCGCCTCCAGCCATTGATTGAAAAATCTATGGGTAGTGGGAGCATACAACAACCACCCCCACTGGAGACCCTCTGCCTGCTCCCACTGTGCTGTAAGGGACGCTGACTGCTACCTCTGACAGCTCCCCTGAGATAACCTGCTTGGGTGTCAGGATCGTGTGTATCCATGCTCCCGCTACCGTTCGTTGTGCTGCGACTTTAAGCCTTCGATGTAAACACATAGCAACGTTGTAAAGGAACACATCTGTATGAGATCCAGTTTCAAACACACTTTTCTTTATTAACAATAAAAATAGAAAGTTATTTAAACATTTTTATTTTTTAAAATAAACCTTTGTAAATTAGCAATTATATAACATGCAATATTATATTCTCTCCCTTGTTTTAGGTGATACATGTATCAGAACTTTCAAAAATAACATCTGCACTGATACGAGCATAAAATATTCCTAACATTTAATGTGAGGTAAGATCTGATGCCAGCACCATATGCCACAATCATACTGCCAGTTTCTATTTGGAAAACTCTTTATTAAAGCATCACATACAGTACATCAAATATATAATTTAGAGTTTGAACAATAAGAATAGGAAAACAATGCCATGTCCACAATTGCTTGTAGTAGCGTAATATATATATATATATATATATATATATATATATATATATATATTCCCAGAACAGTCCACACTCTGGCCTTATCCACATATGCTGGGGTGACTTCCAGAAACTGATAAATCCTCCAGATCCATCACTGCCAATATACATTCAGTAAATAGGAGCACTCACCAGTCTTCATAATGTTTCTTATTTTTATTATTAGCAGCAAGACATCAATCAAGGGGTGTAATCGACATTTCGGTTCCAAATGGAACCTTTGTCAAGATCTTGACAAAGGTTCCATTTGGAACCGAAACGTCGATTACACCCCTTGATTGATGTCTTGCTGCTAATAATAAAAATAAGAAACATTATGAAGACTGGTGAGTGCTCCTATTTACTGAATGTATATATATATATATAAAACTGCGAAAGCCCTCACTCACTGACTGATTGACTGATCACTAATTCTCTTACTTCCCGAAATGTTAGGAAGCTGATATTTAACATAGGTATTCTTCATGTGGGAAATAGGAAAATTACGTAATTAGAATTTTAATAAACCTCTCCTAAGGGGATGTAAAGGGGGTTGACATAATGACATCATTACCGATGTGCGGCTTGCGTTGCGTGAACGATAACGCCCAAATGGATATTCAGATTAAAATTTGGATTGCACCTCCAGTGTGTAGAATTTAATAAACTACAAAAATGGTCTTGTCACTTTATACTGTATCTGCTACGGCTGCTCCTCGGGTAACGCCAAGAAATATGGATTAATATTTACTTACATTAAGACATCTCAAATTTATATCTCTACAGATTTACCAATTTTTTTGCACTCATTTATATTTACAGCCGTGAAAATCAGAAACTTCCGTGCAAAGAACGGATAGAACAGCTAGTTGTAAACAATAGCTCCCAACTGTCCAGATTTTCGTGGACAGTCCCATTTTTTGGTGGGGGGTCAGTGTGGGAGGCTGTTAGCAGAGCAGCAGTGAATAGATGCTGTGCGCATGCTCACAGTGTCTATTCATGGGAGACAGGGGGGACTGGGGGCATGCATCAGCTCATAGAGCACAGGGCATACCCCACCAGTGACGAAAATGGTAGGTGCTGCTGGCAAGAGTAATTCCCATGAAGCCATGCCCCTTTTGTTTAGGCTACACACCTAATTCAGGTGCTGGCATGCCTCCGAAGCACAGAGGTCCCGATTCGATTGCTCCACAAGTTGGGAGGTATGCATAAGTGTTCCCTGTTTACATGTTACAATCACGCATTGAGTAGTCAGTTGACATCAATGCATGGTTCAAATACTCATCTAAATATCCCATCTAAAAGGGATATGAGGAGCCAAGAGTCTAAAGGAGTCACAGTGTCTCAGAAAGTAAGGTTAGTAACTCCCAGTGCACTGAATAATCACTCCACAGTGTGCATATTCAGCGTGTGTGACCGGAAAGAGGGCATGGGCTCATGGGAAGGGTGCATGGTCTTGCGACCAACCCCCTGTGGGTGGCATGTTTTCGGAGACCCGCACATGCATACCAGAGATTAATCTTTGGGAACACGGCGGGCCCCATGATTTTAGAGACCTGTTTAATGCGCATGTGCAGAGTCTATGGCACGCAGAGAGGAGGTAAGATGAGTCTGCACACGGATCCCACCCTCTCTTAAGCCACTCCTGCAATGCAGTTTATACTTGCAGCAATGAAAGTTTAGCAGGCATGAAATATTGATAAATGTCCAGAATTCAGAGAAGAGTCCAGGGCTGTAAGTAGGCTGTGTATAAAGGCAAGGAATTTCTAGACATGATTTGAAGCAGGATTATGTGAACAAGACAAGAATCTGTGGCTGTGAACAAGGTTAAATCAGACAAGATTGTGAGCAGGATCCAAAGTCTCTTGGTTAAAATTCCAGACTAGAGTTCATTAGACAATATCAGAATGTACTCACAGTACAACAGGATATATCAGAATAAATCAGGATACAATAGAATTTCACCAGCACAAGAGAATGAAGCCAGGCTTTAAATGGCTTAACTGCCCCACCCACATGATTCACATAATCAGTTGATCAATGAGCTCCAAGTAACCATGGTAATGGGATACACTGCACACAGGGGATGCACATCTTGTAGATTATTGAGATTCCTGATAATAATCCCTGGGTTGCAGTGTCATGAATAATGCAGCACCCTGCCCATGGATTCTAACAATTGTGAAGTGGTCCTTTATTTTCCCCTCCTCTGTTGTGATGTTTAGTGATTGATTTGATTATGCACATGTAGCAAGGTGGCCGAACGTGGCTGAAAGGTGCTTCCAGGAAGGAAGCTGGCCCAAAGAAGGAGTGAAGACCACTCACCAGATCCCAGTCACTGGAGAAGATGGCTCCAATGAGTATTCAGTATTTAACAAACATTCAATTGTAACCACAGCTTGCTGCTGGGCAGCCAATCAGGATCTGCTGAGGCAAGCCACTATTTAGCTCCCCCACCTCACAGGAGCCTATATTAATCAGTTGTAGCATTCTGGCCACCTGTTTGAAGAAGTTCAAGGAGAAAAGCATTAAAGACAGCCCTGGGGTCAGCAAAGGGATGCCCAGATGAAGATTGCAGCTTCATTACAACATATAAATCCAGGGGTGTATCTACCTATTGGCCAGGATGGCACTCGCCAGGGGCGCCAGGCAAGGAGGGGGCGCCGCCTGGCTGTGCCACCCGCAGCCAAAGGATAGAAAAGCAGTACTGTCAGACTGTACCTGGTGAGAGTCTATTACTGCTGGAGCGGCGCTGGTGTCCGGCAGCACCGCACTTGTAATCAGACTCTCACTACAGCTCCCAGCAGCCCTTGTTGCTGGGAGCTCCCGGCAGCAAGGGCTGCTGGGAACTGTAGTTTATTGTGAGTCTGATTACAAGTGCGGTGCTGCCGGACACTAGTCTGATCACTAGTGCAGTGTGGTGCTGACGGACACCGGCGCCGCGCCGGCAGTAACACACTCTCACCAGGTACACAGCAATTGTTATATAGCACAGTGCTATAGATCTATTTGTTGTTGAAGATAATAAAAAAGTGGCAGTGTTTGGGGGAAGGGACTGTATTACCTGGAAAACGACACAATTTTCATGCATGTTAGATGTAAGTAAGTAGTAAGCGAAAACTTTAACTTGTTGAGTGTAATAAAGAAAATACATATCTTAACCAATTTCAAGGCCATGTTCAAGGAAATGTATATCAGTAAATTGTATAATTGATCATTTTATCTTGGAAGTGATGGCACCCTAATGTTTTTTCTAACAGGAAGTCCTTCTACCATCCAACTAATGGTGTTTGGTTAATGGCTGCAGTGGCAAACGCAGGATTTGCATGGGGGGGTTTCCAGAACTGGGCGGAGCCAATCACGGGGGTGGGGACTGAGGTGACCCAGTATATGCTGGGTCCGTAAAACTAGTGTGTGTGTGTGTGTGTATATATATATATATACTGTGGAAAATTGGTGGTGGTAAATGGCGCTGGACCCTTCTTAGGATGACTAATCCTTTTGTTTATGGTCAATTTTCTTATATCTAAAAAAGTACACTCCCCCACTATTATATTTCGTGGGGTGGCAGCCCTTTTCTCCAGTGGTTAGCTGTTCAAGCCCACCAGTGGTAGATCTGGAAAACAAAAGGTGAGAATAGGCGCCTCCTAGTGTAGTATTATATGTGTAATGTGACCATCACCATTGATATCACCCTATAGAGTGGAACTGTACCGTGTGTGGTGGAATTCCAACCACCTTCAGAATAGCATTGAGTCACACTTATTAAACGGCGTCATCAGTGGTCTCAGTGATCTCCTGTCAATCTTCCTTTAACTTGTTACTCATTTGGTCAGAGAAAAGAGTAAAAGAGGACCAATAGTGTAATACCTTTTACACAAACAATATACATTTATTTGGAACTAGTCCGACAGTAAAAACATTGCCCGTACCATATAATAAATTAAAAACAGCTTATCTGTGCTTTAAGTCGTCCATACGAGTTTGAACACTCTGAGTGTTCAAACTCGTATGGACGACTTAAAGCACAGATAAGCTGTTTTTAATTTATTATATGGTACGGGCAATGTTTTTACTGTCGGACTAGTTCCAAATAAATGTATATTGTTTGTGTAAAAGGTATTACACTATTGGTCCTCTTTTACTCTTTTCTCTGACCAAATGAGTAACAAGTTAAAGGAAGATTGACAGGAGATCACTGAGACCACTGATGACGCCGTTTAATAAGTGTGACTCAATGCTATTCTGAAGGTGGTTGGAATTCCACCACACACGGTACAGTTCCACTCTATAGGGTGATATCAATGGTGATGGTCACATTACACATATAATACTACACTAGGAGGCGCCTATTCTCACCTTTTGTTTTCCATATATATATATACATACATATATCTACAAATATATATATATATATATATACATATACACACACACACATAGCATATTAAACATGCATACATATATATATATATATATATGTACACACACATACAGTACACATATATATACACATGTGTATATATATATATATATATATATATATCATATGTGTGTGTGTGTGTGTGTGTGTGTTTATATGTATGTATATATGTATGCACATGGATATATATGTACTATAATTAAAATAAAGTAAACTTTTATTGCACTTACAAGTGCCACCAGGAAGACAGCAGGCTGCAGAGGACACTACAGCCATTAATAATACTCATGCAGCTAAAAAAAAAAAAAAAATTTTTTTTTTTTTAAGTGGAGGGGGGTTTCTGGGTACTCGGAAACCCCCCCTGGGTGCGCCACTGGGCTGGGTCCATTTGAGGCTCATCTCACAGCAGCTCATTAGCATTTCATTCAGGATGCAGTCAAGATTCCAGCGTTTGGCATCCCGGCGGTCGGAAAGCTGACGTCAGCATCCCGAAACTGCTCGGAATGCTGATGCTGGCATCCCAACATAGATAGCGATGCAGAATGCCAAAATCCGGATCGAGTTGGTGCCAACGTCTCCCCACTGGCAAGCCACGTGGGAGGGTTAGGGTTAGGCTGCGAGGGCGGGAGGACTATGGTTAGGCTGCAGGGAGGGAGATTAGGAAGGGTGGGTTAGGGTTAGGCACCACTGAAGAGGCTTTTGGGGGGGTGGGGGGGTGGCGGGTTAAGGTCAGGCTGTGGGAAAGGTGGGTTAGGGGGGAAGGATGGTGTAACGTGAATAAGAGACACTACTGTGCGGTGTAATGTGAATGAGGGACACTACTGTGTGGCATAATTTGAATTGGAAGCTATTGTGTCCCCGCCCTTCCCCCACAAGACCATGCCCCATTTCCAATACTCACACCTTATTCCAAATGTTTGTAGGGGGGGGGCGCCAGCCCCTTACTTTGCCAGGGGCGCTCTGACCCCTAGATACACCCCTGTATAAATCTAATATGTGGTATGACAATTGATATGCTAATTTACCCTACATTTGCAGCTAATTAGCTGATAAATTAGTGGCAAATGGACAAAGAGATGACAGGATACATATCCTGTGATGCACCTATAAGAACTATGAGGACACATTCCATATCCACTGAGGACTTAGGGGTCTATTTACTAAGCCTTGGATGGAGATAAAAGTGCATGGAGATAAAGTACCAGCCAATCGGCTCCTAACTGTCATTTTTCAAACCCAATCTGTGACATGGCAGTTAGTAGCTGATTGGCTGGTACTTTATCTCTGTCCACTTTATCTCCATCCAATGCTTAGTAAATAGACCCCATAGTGCCAGCCAAGCAGCTCCTAACAGTCATGTTATAGGCTGTGTTTGAAAAATGACAGTTAGGAGCTGATTGACTGGTACTTTATCTCCATGCACTTTTCTCCATCCAAGGCTTTGTAAATAGACCCCTTAGTGACTTAGGGACTCAGGTGCCCTCTGACATGGCCCTTAAATACAAACATTAAGCCACAAAGTGCTTATCATGTTGGCAGGGTACAGTCAAGAGACATCCCTTGTTTGTGAGAAATGCCTAGACTGAGATAATGAAGATGGTGGAGGCGAGAATGTTGAACTGACTTCCTGAGTATGTAGTGCTGGGTAATGAGCCTGGACTGGATGTAGAGTGGGAAGGAAGATGCACATTTGGTGGGGAGTGGCAGAAAGTGGCTTGAATAGCCTCCATGGACTCTGTTACAAAAGTGGGAAGACATTAACCATTTGCCTGGTGTGGTTGCATCAGATGCAACCGTGCCAGGCTGGGCTTTCGCTGGCATGGTCTCATCTGGGACCTGATTTAGATCCCATTGGAATAGCGGGGCATGCCGCAAAGAACCGTACATGTGCAGTACGGATCTGTGATGTAGCACGCAGATTGGCAGCAGACTGTCAGTGATTGACACAGGGTCGTAAATAGGTATGTGCGGAGTGTGCCACCACACATAACGCTGCAGGGTAGGGGGTGCTGTTGGTGGCACTTGTCAATTATCTGTTTTAATTACTTTCACTTGTAGCGTCCTCCTTTTTAAAGCCTAGCATCTCCTGATCGCCCATCTCCTTCCCCCACCCCTTCTGTTGCTAATACCAGGGCCGGATTAAGCCCTTGGGGGGCCCGGGGCACCAAAGACAGCAGGGCCCCCCAGTGGACCACCAGCCCCCACAGTTACCCCCCCCCCCCGCTGCTCACCTCCCGCGGTCACAGGCAACGGGAGCCGCGCTGCAGCAGGGGAAGAATAGAAGACACCAGGCTGCTGGGGTATGAGGGATCCACGCTGCCGGGGGAGGAGTGCGGCTGTGCATGCGGCTTCTTCCCCCCTCCTCTCGGGCAGCACGGTCGGGGACTTAGTCAAGCAATCTCCAGCCTCTGCCGCCAGCAGCATCTCTCCTGGCAGCAGCGAAGGGGGAGGAAGCCGCATGCACAGCGTGGATCCCTCCTGCTCCGGCAAACTGTAGATCGGTGCAGAGCTTCGGCCGGGGGGCCCCTTAAAACAGGGGGGCCCGGGGTACTGACCCCTGGGGCACCCACCTTAATCCGGCTCTGGCTAATACCTATACAACATTCATGAACTTAACTTGAGAGCTCTTTGTTATTCATCACACTGTTTCTTATTACAAGATGCTAAAATACCCGGGACTCAAACCCACTGCCTGTGGCATTGCAGAAAGACACTGTAGTCATTGAGCTATCTGCCATTACATAGAAAGCTAGAGAATTATATGCTAGAGCATTCTAACTATTTGAAGCTTACCTTGTACTTTATGAAAAAAATGATCAGCGTTGCAGCTGAGCAGATCTGCGTGGTGTGTGGCTGCAATAGATTGGCTGTGTGGCTGCACACTACATAGATCTGCTCAGTTGCAATGCTGTTAATTTTTTTTTACCAAGTGCAAGTAGCTTCATATAGTTAGAAATCTCCTCGTTTTTATGCAGATCAAATAGCTCAATGAGCAGGGTGTTTGTAATGCAACAGGTTATGAGTTTGAATCCTGAGTATGTCATGCCCCTTCTCCATGAGAGCATGTGCCTTATGTCCCTATTGTAAAAATGAGGGGCATCAATTCTCTTTCTAGCACAGGGCAGAATAAAGTCTAGTTACGGCTCTGGATTGACAGTATGCTGCTGTATGGGTGTGGGGCGGGGGCAGCGACAGCTTCTGTTTCTCAAAACAGTTGTGTGTCTCAGCTGTTGTGGGGAGGGACAAGGCCAGGATCTCCATCATATGATGGATATTTCCTGGCCTTTTGGTAAGAAATGTGGCGGCAGGCTTACATGACTCCATGCGTCATGTAACTGGCTGATGGTGTCGCAAATGATCCTAGGATGCAACTCAGATCACTAATGCATGCAGGAGGTGTAACACCTCTTGCTGCATTACCATATTAGAGCTAGCCACTCCAACCACATCTGAGTCATGCCCCAATTTGCAACCAATCACTGCAGGGAAATGTAAAAGAAGCTGACCTCATCTTCCCTGTGCACCCCCGGAGGCAACAGAGAGGAGCAACAGCTTATAAAGTATAAAACCGCATTGTACCGACCATTGGTAGACAGATATATCGGTTACCGATGTTTGGGAGAGACCAACATGTTAAAATATAAAATAGTTTTTGGAAAGTGAAGTGGTTAAGCTCAGTGCCTACATGTGGGTAGTGGAGGGAAGAACGTGACCCAGTAGGCAGGATTCTTAATCATAGTTATTGGGAAAAGAATCAGTATGATATCATGGCTGTTGGGATCCCGGCGGTCAGCTGTTCGATGACAGAATACCGCTACGCTCGCCGCTCTTTGTGCCTGGTGGCAACCTTTGGCCGCCCCACTAATCTATTACCCCTCAGGGAGTGGCGTGGACCACCACTCAAGTGGGGGATCCGGGTGGCGGTCGGAATAATTTTACCAGGTGTCGGGACTTTGGCGTCGGGAACCTGACCGCCGGAATTCCGACAGCCGATAACGTGATTGCCATCCCTGGGAAAGGATGGTGGTGATATATAGGAGTGTTTGTATATAGAGTGCGCTAAACTGTTATATGCAATTTTATACACTACTGTATATAACAAAATGATGCATCTTCCACCAACTATTTGGATAGGAGATTTATTTGACCCATGTTAAGGTACAAGGGACGGCCAAGGGTCATGGGCATAAAGAAGAGAGGGCCCATGTGCAGTCTCACTCTCTGTCTGGGCCCCCTCCTCTATAGCCGGCAGGGTATTAGTGAGTGCTAGAAGACTCTAATGCTGTGGTAGAGTTACATGTACATGCGCAAATCTCCAGAGAAATGGCATGGTGGCCATTTTCCCGGAAGATTTGCCTACTGCACATGTAAAAAGAGCCAGGAAAATGGCTGCTGTGCCATCTTCCTGGTGATTTTGCAGCGTTGCTGATGCCGATGTGGGACTCTGGAGAGGTAATAATTGAAGATATAGGTGCAGCGTGCGGACCCCGGGACCTGTGTGCACCGCTTACACTTGCACCCAGTATATATATATATATATATATACCACTGCCAAGGGTGACACATTAGGTCTGACATACAGGCACATAAAGATCCCCATACATACACTACTGCGACTTCTCCAAGGGAGACATTGCATACGTCTCCCCTGAACTGCCCTTCCTGGGCAGCAGGATCACATACGATACAACATGTGCAGTCTTTTTGCTTACAATGTATCGTATGCGATCCCAGCCAAGGCTGCCTCATCCGATAAATCTATAGTGCAGCCCATGCGATCTACAGGCTCCGATCCGATGAGCACGGGACCGTGCATCGGATCGAATTCACATGCAATTTGCCACTTTCATGCGATTTCTCGGCCCGATGCGTCGGAATGGGATGAAACGGGCCCAAATCACACTAGTGTGTGGGCACCTTAAGGTCTGACATTCAGAGGTAATATTTAAGGTACTGTAAACATTACACCCCAAGTTCCCCTAAAAAAATCTAATGAATAGGTACTTTCTGCACCTAATGAATTCATATGTCTTCTGGCATTAACCCTTCTTCAGTTTTCTATATGAATTTCAAAGCTATCATTGTGTTTTTTATCTGTACGAGTTCTAAAGTGTTTCCAGGTAAACAAAAAAAGTCCTGCTTATCTCTATTCAATTATTTTTTTTTTGTCTCCTCACAATAAATTCCATCTCTGTTCTCTCCACTGTAGCTCTGAGACTTTTATCATCTTCTGTCAAACGTCAGGAATTTTAATATCCAGGATCAACTGGCCTTTTTTCTTCTGCTTGTTAATTAGCAACATTCGGTTCAAAGAACATATTGATAATATTGTAATTACCCTGTGTAATGAAATTTATCTTTAATGTATTGAAGGTTGGTACCTTTTGATTTCAATTGTCCGCTTCTTCGCACCTTTAAATTATTTTCCAGATTAGATTTACCATTAGTTTCTGTTTACCATTAACATTAATTTCCCCAACATGAGGAAACAGTTACTGTTTCACAAAATATCTGTATATATTCCTGGATTACTATTCCTGCTCTATCGAAAGGGAAGCAGAAAAACTGGTATATTTCTGTACTGTCTGCTAGATCGCACCTGGGGTTGAGCCACTATTAGCCAATCAGAACGATTTTCAGAGGCTCTGACCAATCAGAGGGAAGCCGCCAGGGTCAGACTGGCCCACAGGGGTACCAGGGAAACCACTGGTGGGCCCCACTGCCTGAGGGATTATTCCTACCTATAGGGATTAGGTTCCAGACTGTGCACTTGTATTATACATGGTAGATATGTTGCATTACACTGCACTAAACTATTGTGTATTTCAAGCCTCTGTGGAGGCTGACCACGCCCCCTTTTTAGGCTGGCCACACCCCTAAGTATGAGTCCCTATAACTGCATTCCCCCGGTGGGCCCTTAATGCCCCAGTCCGACACTGGAAGCCGTTCTGTTTGGTTAGTTACTGACAAGTGGTCTAGATTGTCATGCGTGACAGTTTCTTATTTTCTTTCCTACTGTAATAAAAGCTGGAACACATAAAAAGACCTCATCCCAGGGCCGTGTTTTTGTATGAGCTCAATGGGCAGTTGTCCAAGGGCCCCAGTAGTATAAGGGCACTAGGCTGATAGCTGAGGGTCCCCTTTTCCCAGGAGTACCAGTTTTTTCAAAACTGGCCCAGGAGAACAGGAGATATCCCACTTCAAAGCAATGGCCCCCATGTTAATTGCTCTTCCCAGCCAGATATCTCAGGTTCTGTCTTAGAGTTTTTCTGAGGGTAAACTCCAAAAGCTGGGACTCTGCCCTACAGCTTGTCTCTAATATGCCCAGAACCAGAGATATAAGCCTTTCATCAGCTGGTCCCTGCTCCAGCTCCACACGCCTGGCATGTAGTCATGTACCGGGGCCCCTACATTCAACCCAATGTCCCTTTCTACAGTTTAGTGTTCTCCCTCCCATCTTCCACCATCTGTGCAGTAAAGGAGTAATTAGCAGAAATTACTGCTCCAGGTCCAACATGCTGAGTGGAAGATAGAACACTCCCTACCGCCCACGGGACATGAAAGCTGTCACTAATAGCACCCCCCACCCCTACTGCTCAAGGATGGGTAGGGGCCCAGTGTATTGCTTTACCCAGTGGCCTACACAGCCCTGCCCCATCCCTGGATGTAGGTGTGTAATGAATTGCAATAAGAGTGTGTGTGACGGAGTGTACAGTTTAATAAATATTTAATCATGGTGTGTGCACTCCGGATACTCTACAGCTCCAAGCGAGCACTGCATACCAGCTCATGGTGGTGCATGTAGTTGTACAAGTGCCAGCATGGATTCATGGCTGTAAAATGCTGCCACTTGTACTTTTACATGTACCAGCAAACCCAAGCAGTTTATGGCAGCCATGACTTGCTGGAACCAGTAGTGACACAGCAAGCAATTTGTGTATGTTAGCTATTTATTACTGAAACACCCATCGTTGCTGGGAGGAGCCCTAGTGTTTTTATTTCAGGTCCACTAAAGAGTTTAGCCTCATGCTGATCAGACTAGGCATGTGATATTATGACAGGGGGACCAACTATCGTGGGATTTATTGCTATAGTGTCGCCAGCCCAGTGTGTAGCCTGGGTTTTGTGTGGGTTCCCTGTTTGTCTGCCCACATTCACCATTACCAGTGCAGGCTAGGAGAGCTGCTATTTAGCTCCCATTTTGGAGGGTGGAAGGAAATGGATAGGTATGTAATATATAAATATCTCTATAGCCTTCATTTTCTACATTAAATAGCCAGTCACTATCGCCAGAATGATATTGATGACTTGCCTCTGAAAAGCATGATGATACATTTACTACATATGATACGCTTTAATCGCTAAGACTTTTTTCACATTATATGCCGAGTTGCATATGTATTTAAAATCCAGGTAATGGTGTCATTTAAAAAAATCTCTGGGCAATAATCATAAATTTATGAATCTGCTGTTTAGTAAGTAGGCCCCCAATAGCCAGAAATTTCTATGGAAATACTGTACAATGAAAATAAAAATAAAAATTTGTTACCAAACAGCAATTTATAAAAACTAATGTATTGTTTAACTTTACATTGCAATTAACTGCTTTCCTTATTTAGAAAGGTCATTTTTAAACAACATTTTGTTGAAATCATTATTTGTAACTGATATGCTGAAAATATATATCTTTGCCCGATGATGTCAATCATCCTGGTAGAAATGTGCTTACTGTAGGCTTATTGATACCAATAATTGCACAGTACACAGAATTATATTACATAATTACAAAAATACAGAAAAAAAATAAAAATAAAGAATTATTACAAATACATTTAAATGAAATAAAATTCCTCTATATATAGGGCCTAATTCCAATTTGCAGGAAAGCGTGTAGGAGATGAGATCCGGGTGCTGCGTCTCAATGCATTATTGTTTCTTTTATACTCAATTTACACTTTCTATAGTAGTATGAGAGATGTGTGTACTGTATGCTACAAATTATTTGTGAGTCTGCAAATGTACTGTAGCCTGTAACTCTAACTGTCATTCTTTCTCACAATCGCTTTGACAGACATTTATTTATAGAGCTAGGGTTGGAATAATGATGCAGTGCACCATTATGTCTGTACTGTGCTCTGTAACCATAAAAGTCTTCACAGGACCCCATAACAGGCATTGTACTGAGGAAGCTGTAGGAAGCTGCGGTTACATGACTGACATTGCTATTCTCCAGCTTCTGTATGAAGACATCACATCGGCTGAATGCTGGATGTTCCATTAAATATTGATGCACTTAGTAAATGTCTGAACACTGTACATTCATTTGTAACTGAGTATGCACCAAATACCCATCAGCGCAAGGAGAGCTTTGCTCTAATAGAAAATTATGGGCGCTAAAACAGTAATAGAGACACAGATGGGAGTAAATAGGGTGTATGTTGCTCCCAAACTGTTTGCAAGGCAAAAATGTGTATATTCGCAAATAAGAAGCATTGTATGCCTCCAGTGCGAACCAGGGCCGTCTTAACAGCAGTGTAGGCCCCTGGGCACAGCAATGCACTGGGCCCCCAACCCATCCTCCAGTGGTAGGGATGGGGGGTGCTATCAGTGGCAACTTTGATGTCCAGAGGGTGGTAGGGTCTGTTCTAGCTTCCACTCATGCTGCTGCGTTTAGGGCACTGCGATCGGTATTGCGGCCCCAGATCTGCACATGTTCAGTGAGGATCCTGTGCATGCATAGATCTAAAAACAATATCAGAGATCTGAATTAATAATATCAAATTAATGTACACCTCTGTATCAGGCACTGTATCGACAGTATACTATTTTGTTTTGTGGATGAATATTTTGGACATGGAAAGAATATGTCTGTGTTACCATTGCAGTGGTGAATATGTATGCTTTTCAAAGCACAGAGCGACTATCTTATATAATCTATATCAAGCACATTATGACTGCTTTATGAAACCAAGAGGTCAAGTGCTTATTTATTTTTCAGTAGGGTAAATGCAACACTAATTATTGAAGAGGATAACTTTGTGCACTAATTACTGGTCTTTACTGCAATTGACCTCTTTTTTTCATAACTGTCACAAAACTGTGTCTATACACACAATAAATCAGACTGATTACATTGAGTTTTCTCTTACTGTATTATAGAAGGTTCAGATCAATGTTTTTTTCATGTGCACGGAATGTACACAATACATTTTATAAGCACATTTACAATCCAGATCTAATTTGGAAATTACGTTATATAATCTGAGCTCCATTAAAATTCCTAAAATAATATCTATTTACTAAGAAACAGTGCCATAATTTCATGCCTCAGGGATGTCATGTTTCATGTTTCTTGGTTGTATAGTAATCTCACATTTAAGTAGCTTCCATTTTTGCAGTTCCTTTTCATAGTATCATTGTTTTTTATTTGCCCAAGTCAATGAGATTCAACTGAAAGAGATTTATTGACGATTCATGCATGACTGCAACAGAGATTGCTAGAGGGCAGAGGCGGATTGGCCATAGGGTTTACAGGGAAGATTCCCGGTGGGCCTGTTTGAGGACATGTGGTGCTTTTTATAGACATAATGAATAAGATGCAAAATTATTTACATATATGAAAATGACTTTGCCACTTAGCCTGTGATCGCAGATGATCTAGTGTATGCTCTGACTGCCTGCTTGGCTGACATATAAGATTGAGTGAATAGTGATTGGGATACGGTTGGTGTAATAAGCAAGAAAATATATCTTTCTACAGAATGATATAGTTTCCTAAATTCTGAAGGTGTATCATATAATGTGCTCATAATATATATATTTTTTTTTAACTTCCCCCTTGATGCTGGACATGCCCACTATCTGGAAAGTCTTGGGGGGAGGGTGCTGCTGCCATGGCCCATGGCTAGACCTTACACCTCTGGTGCTGCCCATGTGGGGCCACTAGTACAAATTTTTCCAGGGCCGCTTTTTGTTCCCAATCTGCCCCTGCTAAAGGGTCATAGTGACGGAGGGTGCAGCAGTTGCTGTGTGTTCTCACTGCACTCCCTACAGGCTGGCTGAGTTACGACCAGTAGTTGCTGCAGGCATCCCCAGAAGGAAGCACCGGCGAGGGAGACATGCTGGAGCCTTGTTGAGGTGGAGGCGGCGGGAACATAGGGCTGCGCTCCCAGCCATAGTATTGGCTAAAGTCCGCTCCTTACCGAACAAAATGGATGTATCCTTTTTGCTCCTGGTGGGGAAAGGTAGAGGGCTTCTGGAGTCAGCCGTTTTATGTTTTACGGAGACTTGGTTGGGTGAACATGTTCCAGATAACCTGTTGCATTTGATTTGAGGATTTGAGCTATATAGAGGAGACCGGGATATGGAGCTTTCAGGAAAATTAAGAGGAGGGGGGATTTGCTTTTACATTAATGGAGGCTGGTGTAGAGATGTGACAGTACTTCATAAATCATGCAGTCCACAGTTGAAGTCTTTTAAAAAAAAATTAATTGTAGACCCTTTTATTACCCATGGGAGTTTGCCTCATTTATTTTGGTAAGGGTATATATTCCCCCCAAGGCTTGTGTTTCGGAAGCTTTACAGAATCTGACTGCTTCTACTTTTGATATGGAGAAAAATCATCTAGATTCTCTGCTCATTGTAATGGGTGATTTTAGTAAGGTCAATATTAGGGTGTCATTCCGATCTGATCGCTGCTGTGCAGTTTCACACAGCGGGCGATCAGGTACTAACTTCGCATGTGTATGCACCGCAATGCGCACGCGCGTCTGCCATCAACAACGGGCATCACTGGTCAGCAATGGGATGGTGTGAAAATTCCAATTGCATGGGCGTTTGCAAGGTGATTGACCGTTTACTTGGAGAGTCCGGAAAAATGCAGGCGTGCCCAGGGCTGGACCGACCATTACGCCGACTACGCGGCTAAGTAAGGTGCCACAGTAAGGAGGGCGCCGGGCAACCATTGAGACAAACAGCGCTGGCAGCATTAGGACAGCCGGGTAGAGCAGTTGGCGGCCAGGTGCATCGGTAGCAACTAAATCTCCCAAAGCAAGCTGGCAACCTTTCAAATGTACACCTGCCGCAAGCCAATCGGAGCTTGTGGACAGGCAGCCAATCAGGAGCGCTGGCTCCTGATTGATTGCCGGACCGCAAACTCCGATTGGTTTGCGAGCCGGCACCACATTTGAAAGGCCACCTGCTTGCTCTGTGATTTGCTACCGATACACCTGGCCGCCCACTGCTCTGCCCAGCTGTCCTAATGCTGCCTGTACCCCGTTATCTGGCGCTGGACTGCGGCTGTTGCTGCCCCACATTATTGCTGCTGGGTCCATTCCTGGTATGTAAAATGAAAGCCATTGGTTCTCCTTTCTGAGGGCTGTACGATCACAGTTCCAGCCAACCAGTAGCATTATGTGACAGCCTATTGTTGTGCTTTTTATGGTTACACTGCTGGCATGGGGCTCTGCCTATACCTGTAACTAGAAAGCCCCCACCACTCACTCACCCATTTCAAAATTAATTTCCATTATGTATCCCGTGTCTAGTGCCATAACAGCATTGCTTTTGTTACAAGGTGTTATATGTTGTGGGTATACTCCGGTGTAACTCACACCATGCTGTAGTGCGGAGCAGTGTGACTCTGTGTGGCAGAGGCGTAGCTAGGGTTTTCGAAGCCCAGGGCAAGATGGAAAATGGCGCCCCCCCAAAAAAACAAAAAAAACAAAAACAAAAACACCAAAAGAAGCATGGGCATGCGCAGCGGAAAAATGGGCGTGGTCACACTCCAGAAGGGGTGTGGCCATGCACCAGAAGGGGTGTGGCCACTGAAAATGGCCCACAGTGCCAGTTACATTGCCCCACAGTGCCAGATACAATGCCCCACAGTGCCGGATACATGCCCCACAGTGCCGGATACATTGCCTCACAGTGCCAGATACATTGCCCCACAGTGCCAGATACATGCCCCACAGTGCCAGTTACAATACCCCAGTGCTGGCAGTGGCGGTGAGGGGAGGGAGAGATGCTGCGCTCTCCTCCCCTCACATTTCGGCGTGACGGGGGCGAGTGGGGCATGATGCCCTGGCCGCCGGCGGCGCCCCCCTCTCCTGGGCCTGCCAAGGCGCCCAGGGCAGGTGTCCCACTCGCCCTACCCTAGTTACGCCTCTGCTGTGTGGGCATTATTACCAGTGGTTAGTGCTGCCTGCATCCATTGTGAGAGAGCATCCAGTCCGTAGTGTCTTGTCTATGTGACTACAGCAAACATACATTATATGAAATGTAATAAGCACTAATGTTTTATGAGCAGACCAATGCCAGTGATCCACACAGTGCAGTAAGAGCCATGAATTATATCCATTACAGGATCTGATTTGAATTCTTATTATAGGCCTGAATGCCCGGCTGCGTAACGGTCTACTGCTGCCACTTGGCTGTGACTCTCTGCTCCTATTGGGGATTGATTCTGCCAATGTATGCCCTACCCATTTTGTAACTCCACCCACAATATCCACAGTGAAGGGCATCAAAATCTATATTCGCTTACCAAATTTTTTTTTGGCTTGGGCCAGCCCTGGGCGTGCCCAAGCATTTTCAAGGAGTGTGTCTGACGTCAGCTCCGGTCCCGAACAGCCTGATGTGATTGCACTGTAGGAGTAAGTCCTGGGCTGCGCACAAACTGCACACACTGGATTTTAGCAGCTCAGCGTACACATAGGATCGCACACTTGCACGGCGAATATACACTGCCCCTGGAGGCGGCGACTTTCTGAACGCAGGACAGCCCAGTGATCAGATCTGAATCACTCCCTTAGTCGGGAAATCCCAGGGTATAGGCAGCATGTAAAATGTCCAACAAGGGATGCTAGTGTATTGGATCACTGTGATACCATCTTAAAGGATGCCTATCATGCAGTCCCTCAAGCAGCTTTGGGCTACTCAGACCACAGTTTGGTCCAACTACTGCCTGCCTATAAGCAGAGATTAAGATCTGCTAAGCCTGTGGTCAAGACTGTTAAGAGATGGACTAATGAGGCGAAAGTGGAACTTCAGGCATGTTTTGATTGTACCAAATGGAGTGTTTTTGAGGCTGCAGCTGTTGATTTAAATGATTTTGCAGATGTTGTCTCATCATATATTAGTTTCTGCGAGGATATGTGTGTGACAAAAACAACTTCTGTATTTTTAATAATGACAAACCTTGGTTTATGGCAAAGCTCAAGCAGCTGTGCTGTGCCAAGGAGGAGGCTTATAGGAGTGGGGACAGAATCCTGTACAATCAGCCTAGGAACATGCTGTCTAGGGAAATTAGGGTAGCTAAAAGATGCTTTGCTGATGAACTGAAAGAAACATTTTTTAGATAATGACCTGGTGTCAGTATGGAAAGGTCTACAGGTAGTTACTATTTATAGGAAGTCACCGACTCTTCCTGTTGTGAGTCAGGATTTAGCTGATGAGTTAAATGCTTTTTATTGCAGATTTGAGAAGTTTGAGATTTCATCGCTTATGGCTTCAGACAACTTGGTTCCTGTGGCACCTCATGCGATTTTCCCACCCAATGTTGCAGGAATTTCTCCTGCAAAAAGGGTGGATGAGGAGGTTGTGGCCAAATTATTTAGAGGGCTGAGTACCAGGGAGGCTCCTGGTCCGGATAGGGTGTTGCCATCATACCTGAAGACTTGTGCTGAACAATTGGCTCCCGTTTTCGTGAAGATCTTTAATAGATCTTTAGAATCATGGGGTTCATTCCGAGTTGTTCGCTCGTTGCCGATTTTCGCAACGGAGCGATTAAGGAAAAAATGCGCATGCGCATGGTACGCTAAGTATTTTAGCACAAAACGTAGTAGATTTACTCATGTCCGAATGAAGAATTTTCATTGTTGAAGTGATCGGAGTGTGATTGACAGGAAGTGGGTGTTTCTGGGCGGAAACTGACCGTTTTCTGGGAGTATGCGGAAAAACGCAGGCGTGCCAGGATAAAATGCAGGAGTGGCTGGAGAAACGGGGGAGTGGCTGGCCGAACGCAGGGCGTGTTTGTGACGTCAAACCAGGAACAAAACGGGCTGAGCTGATCGCAATGTAAGAGTAAGTCTTGAGCTACTCAGAAACTGCTAAGAAATTTCTATTCACAATTCTGCTAATCTTTCGTTCGCAATTCTGCTATGCTAAGATACACTCCCAGAGGGCGGCGGCCTAGCGTGTGCAATGCTGCTAAAATCTGCTAGCGAGCGAACAACTCGGAATGAGGGCCCATGTACAGTTCCCTCTTGTCTGAGGCGCTCAACGATTGATTATACCATTGCCAAAAAAAATCCACTATTACAGGCTTAAATGATTACAGACCAGTTGCATTGACTTCTGTAATCATGAAAATGTTTGAGCTACTGTTGTTGACGCATTTGAAGGACATTTTTTGGATCCCATGCAATTTTCTTATCGTGCAAACAGATCGGTGGAGGATGCAGTTAATATGGGGCTGCATTATAGCCTTCAACATCTTGATAAGCCAGGTACCCATGCTAAGGTCCTTTTTGTCAACTTCAGATTGGCATTCAACACAATCGTTCCATGTTTGCTGTTCCCTAAATTGGTTACTTTAACGAGTTCCGTTGGCAATTTGCCATTGGATTGGATTTTTTGGTAGACAGGAGCCAGCAGGTAAGATTAGGGAAGTTTAGATCGGAGGTTCGAACTACTAGTATAGGGGCCCCTCAGGGATGTGTTCTTTCCCCCTTGCTTTTTTGACTCTACATGAATGATTGCACCTCGATTAATCAATTTGTTAAGATCTTGAAATTTGCGGACGATACTACAGTCATCAGTCTCATCAGATATGGTGAGGAGTCTGCATATAGAAGCGTAGTTGAGCGATTGGCTTGGTGGTGCAGCCAGAACAACTTAGAACTGAACCCATCGAAAACGGTGGAAATGATAGTGGATTTATGGAGGCATACCCCGGTGGTGCCTTCGATCACTATTAAGGATTGCGTGGTATCTGTGGTGGATTTTTGGAAAACCACCCTCCATTAAATAAACCTCAACCCCCCAGGTACAGTCCGCCACCCAGCTCAGTGTCATTGAAGCCAGATGCACTCTGTGAATGTGTGACACTCTGCTGCAGAATCCTATGCAGGACTTCTATGGGGTCGCCACTTCCCTTGTTGGGACTTCCTTCACTGCTTTGTGGCATTGCCAGGGCTAAGAAACCCCCCTCATGATTATGTCAGAAGCTGCACAAACACCACGGGCACTAGGACCGGGGAAGTGGAGCAGTAGTGTCTGGAGAGCAGGCGACAAAGGAACTGTGGGATTGGATGATCCCCCTGCACTGAGGAGGAGATTGCAGAGCGGGAAAAATATGGAGACGGGGGTTACCGCCGAGTGTGCCTGAGGAGACAGAGCACGGTCTGGGAGGTCGGTCGGGGCACGTTGCTCAAGACCCAGCCATGTGCCACAAGGGGCGTAGTCAATGGTCATGTTGACATGCCCCCATTTCTTGTCACTCTGAGAAATTGAATTTACATTCCATATGCACCTTACCTTTATGGTGGTTTCTCACAATGGGGAACCTCTGAAGAAATGTATCCTCCCTGGTTAGGCAGCATCTTTAGTCGGTATTCACTATTCATGTAGGAAATCACATGGTCCGGAAGATGCCTGCTTGTGTAGGAAATGGAATATAATAAAAGTCATCGTCATACAACTTCGTTCAACCAGATCCATGCCACCTGTGTCCCCTTCTACCCCCTGCGTCTCTTAGCTACACCATTATCTTCTCCCTGTGTCTTTTAGCCACACCATCATCTTCTCCCCACCACACACCATCATCTCCCTCCTGCATAAATCAGCCACACCGTCTTCTCCCCCCTGCTACTCTCAGCCACCGTCATCTCCCTCCAGTGTCTCTCAGCCACACCGTCATCTTCCCCCTGCATCTCTCAGCCTGTACCCTTTAATTCTGTGTCTCTCAGCCTGTGTTCCCCCCT
Source organism: Pseudophryne corroboree (assembly GCF_028390025.1). NCBI lineage: Eukaryota > Metazoa > Chordata > Amphibia > Anura > Myobatrachidae > Pseudophryne > Pseudophryne corroboree. The sequence goes on from NC_086444.1 coordinate 1,037,184,106, forward strand.
CCTTCATTCTGTGTTTCTCAGCCTGCGTTCCCCCCTCCTTCATTCTGTGTCTCTCAGCCTGTGTTCCCCCCCTTCTTCATTCTGTGTCTCTCAGCCTGTGTTCTCCCCTCCTTCATTCTGTGTCTCTCAGCCTGCGTTACCCCCTTCCTTCATTCTGTGTCTCTCAGCCTGCGTTCCCCTCCTCCTTCATTCTGTGTCTCTCAGCTTGCGTTCCCCTCCTTCATTCTGTGTCTCTCAGCCTGCGTTCCCCCACTCCTTCGTTCTGTGTCTCTCAGCCTGCGTTCCCCCCTCCTTCATTCTGTGTCTCTCAGCCTGCGTCCCCCCTCCTTCATTCTGTGTCTCTCAGCCTGCATTCCCCCCTCCTTCATTCTGTGTCTCTCAGCTTGCGTTCCCCTCCTCCTTCATTATGTGTCTCTCAGCCTGCGTTCCCCCCTCCTTCATTCTGTGTCTCTCAGCCTGTGGCCCTCCCTCGTTCATTCTGTGTCTCTCAGCCTGCGTGTCCCACCTTTTTCATTCTGTCTCTCTTAGCCTGCATCCCCCTTTCCTTCATTCCGTGTCTCTCAGCCTGCGTTCCCCTCCTCCTTCATTCTTTGTCTCTCAGCTTGCGTTCCCCTCTCCTTTGTTCTGGGTCTCTCAGCCCTTGTCCCCCTCCTCCTTCATTCTGTGTCTCTCAGCTTGCGTTCCCCCCTCCTTCATACAGTGTCTCTCAGCCTGCATCCCCCCCTCCTTCATTCTGTGTCTCTCAGCCTGCGTTCCCCCTCCTTCATTCTGTCTCTCAGCCTGCATCCCCCATCCTTCATTCTGTGTCTCTCAGCCTGCGCCCCCCCCCCCTTCATTCTGTGTCTCTCAGCTTGTGGTGTCCCTTTCTTCATTCTGTGTCTCTCAGCCTGGTCCACCCTCCTTCATTCTGTGTCTCTCAGCCTGCACCCCCCTCCTTCATTCTGTGTCTCTCAGCCTGTGGCCCTCCCTCATTCATTCTGTGTCTCTTAGCCTGCGGCCCTCCCTCGTTCATTCTGTGTCTCTCAGCCTGCGTCCCCCACCTCTTTCATTCTGTGTCTTTTAGCCTGCATCCACCTTTCCTTCGTTATGTGTCTCTCAGCCTGCATTCCCCCCTCCTTCATTTTGTGTCTCTCAGCCTGCGTTCCCCTCCTCCTTCATTCTTTGTCTCTCAGCTTGCGTTCCCCCCTCCTTCATTCTGTGTCTCTCAGCCTGCATTTCCCCCTCCTTCATTTTGTGTCTCTCAGCCTGCGTTCCCCTCCTCCTTCATTCTTTGTATCTCAACTTGCGTTCCCCTCTCCTTTGTTCTGTGTCTCTCAGCCTGAGTCCCCCTCCTCCTTCATTATGTGTCTCTCAGCCTGCGTTCCCCTCCTTCTTTATTCTGTGTCTCTCTCACTCACCCTCCATTCCAGGCACCGGCAGACGGAGAAGTAAGCCAGGGCTGCCAGGCAGGCGTGCATCAGGAGGAAGGAGCAGGCTCTTCTGTCCCACTGAGACGCTGTGCTCCCAGCAGCGCTGAAACATGAGGAGCCACTGCCACCGAGCAAGTCCTGGGAGCTTGGCGGTGGTGGTGTTTGTTATTATGCAGTCTATAGTGTGAGCGGGGTATACGGCGTACCAGCGGCCGGGTGTAGTATGGTATGCCGGCGGCCGGGCTCCCGGCGACCAGCATACCGGCGCCGGAATCCCAACCGCCGGCATACCGACAGCATGGCGAGCACAAATGAGCCCCTTGCGGGCTCACTGCAGGCACGGTGCACGCTATCTATTCTCCCTCCAGGGGGGTCGTGGATCCCCAAGAGGCAGAAAAAATTGTCGGTATGCCGGCTGTCGGGATTCCGGCGCCGGTATACTGTGCGCTGGGATCCTGACAGCCGGCAAACTGAATACCACCTTCGGCGCCCAGATTCTTAATGGTACGCCGTACCCGAGTGTACCGCCACACTTGCAGGGCTGATTAGGACCCATAGTTAAATTACAGCTGTAAAGCCACAGTTGTGTAGGTCAGACAATTTATTGAAAGTAGCTATGGCCAGAATGTCAGACATCAGGTTTTACCCATGGCAGGGCTATTTCTAGACCAAGTGAAGCCCAGGGTGTAAATTTGCTTTGACACCATCCCCCCTTTCAACATATACCCCTAAATATGCCAACATTAAGTTACATCTATGGTAGTTACGCCCCTGGGTCTACCTCTAATAAACGATTCTGAGATGCGGTCACAATTGAATTGGGCTGGGCGGCAATTAGCATGCTGGACGGCCTTGCTCTGTACTGGGTGGCCCCCAGCATGCGATTGTAAGCAGTTGCCATTAACTATTTTAGCAAAACTGCAACTGAAGCTGAATTAGGCCCTTAAACCAGTGCAGATCCAGTAACATTTAATAGTATGTAGGCTATTGCTGCTCAACACATTTCCTGGTGTTTTCTAGAGATGAGCGCCTGAAATTTTTCGGGTTTTGTGTTTTGGTTTTGGGTTCGGTTCCGCGGACGTGTTTTGGGTTCGACCGCGTTTTGGCAAAACCTCACCGAATTTTTTTTGTCGGATTCGGGTGTGTTTTGGATTCGGGTATTTTTTTCAAAAAACACTAAAAAACAGCTTAAATCATAGAATTTGGGGGTCATTTTGATCCCAAAGTATTATTAACCTCAAAAACCATAATTTACACTCATTTTCAGTCTATTCTGAATACCTCACACCTCACAATATTATTTTTAGTCCTAAAATTTGCACCGAGGTCGCTGTGTGAGTAAGATAAGCGACCCTAGTGGCCGACACAAACACCGGGCCCATCTAGGAGTGGCACTGCAGTGTCACGCAGGATGTCCCTTCCAAAAAACCCTCCCCAAACAGCACATGACGCAAAGAAAAAAAGAGGCGCAATGAGGTAGCTGTGTGAGTAAGATTAGCGACCCTAGTGGCCGACCCAAACACCGGGCCCATCTAGGAGTGGCACTGCAGTGTCACGCAGGATGTCCCTTCCAAAAAACCCTCCCCAAACAGCACATGACGCAAAGAAAAAAAGAGGCGCAATGAGGTAGCTGTGTGAGTAAGATTAGCGACCCTAGTGGCCGACCCAAACACCGGGCCCATCTAGGAGTGGCACTGCAGTGTCACGCAGGATGTCCCTTCCAAAAAACCCTCCCCAAACAGCACATGACGCAAAGAAAAAAAGAGGCGCAATGAGGTAGCTGTGTGAGTAAGATTAGCGACCCTAGTGGCCGACTCAAACACCGGGCCCATCTAGGAGTGGCACTGCAGTGTCACGCAGGATGTCCCTTCCAAAAAACCCTCCCCAAACAGCACATGACGCAAAGAAAAAAAGAGGCGCAATGAGGTAGCTGTGTGAGTAAGATTAGCGACCCTAGTGGCCGACCCAAACACCGGGCCCATCTAGGAGTGGCACTGCAGTGTCACGCAGGATGTCCCTTCCAAAAAACCCTCCCCAAACAGCACATGACGCAAAGAAAAAGAAAAGAAAAAAGAGGTGCAAGATGGAATTGTCCTTGGGCCCTCCCACCCACCCTTATGTTGTATAAACAGGACATGCACACTTTAACCAACCCATCATTTCAGTGACAGGGTCTGCCACACGACTGTGACTGAAATGACGGGTTGGTTTGGACCCCCACCAAAAAAGAAGCAATTAATCTCTCCTTGCACAAACTGGCTCTACAGAGGCAAGATGTCCACCTCATCATCATCCTCCGATATATCACCGTGTACATCCCCCTCCTCACAGATTATCAATTCGTCCCCACTGGAATCCACCATCTCAGCTCCCTGTGTACTTTGTGGAGGCAATTGCTGCTGGTCAATGTCTCCGCGGAGGAATTGATTATAATTCATTTTAATGAACATCATCTTCTCCACATTTTCTGGATGTAACCTCGTACGCCGATTGCTGACAAGGTGAGCGGCGGCACTAAACACTCTTTCGGAGTACACACTTGTGGGAGGGCAACTTAGGTAGAATAAAGCCAGTTTGTGCAAGGGCCTCCAAATTGCCTCTTTTTCCTGCCAGTATAAGTACGGACTGTGTGACGTGCCTACTTGGATGCGGTCACTCATATAATCCTCCACCATTCTTTCAATGGTGAGAGAATCATATGCAGTGACAGTAGACGACATGTCCGTAATCGTTGTCAGGTCCTTCAGTCCGGACCAGATGTCAGCATCAGCAGTCGCTCCAGACTGCCCTGCATCACCGCCAGCGGGTGGGCTCGGAATTCTGAGCCTTTTCCTCGCACCCCCAGTTGCGGGAGAATGTGAAGGAGGAGATGTTGTTGACAGGTCGCGTTCCGCTTGACTTGACAATTTTCTCACCAGCAGGTCTTTCAACCCCAGCAGACTTGTGTCTGCCGGAAAGAGAGATCCAAGGTAGGCTTTAAATCTAGGATCGAGCACGGTGGCCAAAATGTAGTGCTCTGATTTCAACAGATTGACCACCCGTGAATCCTTGTTAAGCGAATTAAGGGCTCCATCCACAAGTCCCACATGCCTAGCGGAATCGCTCCGTGTTAGCTCCTCCTTCAATGTCTCCAGCTTCTTCTGCAAAAGCCTGATGAGGGGAATGACCTGACTCAGGCTGGCAGTGTCTGAACTGACTTCACGTGTGGCAAGTTCAAAGGGCATCAGAACCTTGCACAACGTTGAAATCATTCTCCACTGCACTTGAGACAGGTGCATTCCACCTCCTATATCGTGCTCAATTGTATAGGCTTGAATGGCCTTTTGCTGCTCCTCCAACCTCTGAAGCATATAGAGGGTTGAATTCCACCTCGTTACCACTTCTTGCTTCAGATGATGGCAGGGCAGGTTCAGTAGTTTTTGGTGGTGCTCCAGTCTTCTGTACGTGGTGCCTGTACGCCGAAAGTGTCCCGCAATTCTTCTGGCCACCGACAGCATCTCTTGCACGCCCCTGTCGTTTTTTAAATAATTCTGCACCACCAAATTCAAGGTATGTGCAAAACATGGGACGTGCTGGAATTTGCCCATATTTAATGCACACACAATATTGCTGGCGTTGTCCGATGCCACAAATCCACAGGAGAGTCCAATTGGGGTAAGCCATTCCGCGATGATCTTCCTCAGTTGCCGTAAGAGGTTTTCAGCTGTGTGCGTATTCTGGAAACCGGTGATACAAAGCGTAGCCTGCCTAGGAAAGAGTTGGCGTTTGCGAGATGCTGCTACTGGTGCCGCCGCTGCTGTTCTTGCGGCGGGAGTCCATACATCTACCCAGTGGGCTGTCACAGTCATGTAGTCCTGACCCTGCCCTGCTCCACTTGTCCACATGTCCGTGGTTAAGTGGACATTGGGTACAGCTGCATTTTTTAGGACACTGGTGACTCTTTTTCTGAGGTCTGTGTAAATTTTCGGTATCGCCTGCCTAGAGAAATGGAACCTAGATGGTATTTGGTACCGGGGACACAGTACCTCCAACAAGTCTCTAGTTGGCTCTGCAGTAATGATGGATACCGGAACCACGGTTCTCACCACCCAGGATGCCAAGGCCTCAGTTATCCGCTTTGCAGTAGGATGACTGCTGTGATATTTCATCTTCCTCGCAAAGGACTGTTGGACAGTCAATTGCTTGGTGGAAGTAGTAAAAGTGGTCTTACGACTTCCCCTCTGGGATGACCATCGACTCCCAGCAGCAACAACAGCAGCGCCAGCAGCAGTAGGCGTTACACGCAAGGATGCATCGGAGGAATCCCAGGCAGGAGAGGAATCGTCAGAATTGCCAGTGACATGGCCTGCAGGACTATTGGCATTCCTGGGGAAGGAGGAAATTGACACTGAGGGAGTTGGTGGGGTGGTTTGCGTGAGCTTGGTTACAAGAGGAAGGGATTTACTGGTCAGTGGACTGCTTCCGCTGTCACCCAAAGTTTTTGAACTTGTCACTGACTTATTATGAATGCGCTGCAGGTGACGTATAAGGGAGGATGTTCCGAGGTGGTTAACGTCCTTACCCCTACTTATTACAGCTTGACAAAGGGAACACACGGCTTGACACCTGTTGTCCGCATTTCTGTTGAAATACCTCCACACCGAAGAGCTGATTTTTTTGGTATTTTCACCTGGCATGTCAACGGCCATATTCCTCCCACGGACAACAGGTGTCTCCCCGGGTGCCTGACTTAAACAAACCACCTCACCATCAGAATCCTCCTGGTCAATTTCCTCCCCAGCGCCAGCAACACCCATATCCTCCTCATCCTGGTGTACTTCAACACTGACATCTTCAATCTGACTATCAGGAACTGGACTGCGGGTGCTCCTTCCAGCACTTGCAGGGGGCGTGCAAATGGTGGAAGGCGCATGCTCTTCACGTCCAGTGTTGGGAAGGTCAGGCATCGCAACCGACACAATTGGACTCTCCTTGTGGATTTGTGATTTCGAAGAATGCACAGTTCTTTGCTGTGCTGCTTTTGCCAGCTTGAGTCTTTTCATTTTTCTAGCGAGAGGCTGAGTGCTTCCATCCTCATGTGAAGCTGAACCACTAGCCATGAACATAGGCCAGGGCCTTAGCCGTTCCTTGCCACTCCGTGTGGTAAATGGCATATTGGCAAGTTTACGCTTCTCCTCCGACAATTTTATTTTAGGTTTTGGAGTCCTTTTTTTTCTGATATTTGGTGTTTTGGATTTGACATGCTCTGTACTATGACATTGGGCATCGGCCTTGGCAGACGACGTTGCTGGCATTTCATCGTCTCGGCCATGACTAGTGGCAGCAGCTTCAGCACGAGGTGGAAGTGGATCTTGATCTTTCCCTAATTTTGGAACCTCAACATTTTTGTTCTCCATATTTTAATAGGCACAACTAAAAGGCACCTCAGGTAAACAATGGAGATGGATACTAGTATACAATTATGGACTGCCTGCCGACACAGAGGTAGCCACAGCCGTGAACTACCGTACTGTACTGTGTCTGCAGCTAATATAGACTGGTTGATAAAGAGAAGATGTCTATGTAACTATGTATGTATAAAGAAGAATGAAAAAAATCCACGGTTAGGTAGTATACAATTATGGACGGACTGCCTGCCGAGTGCAGACACAGAGGTAGCCACAGCCGTGAACTACCGTACTGTACTGTGTCTGCAGCTAATATAGACTGGTTGATAAAGAGAAGATGTCTATGTAACTATGTATGTATAAAGAAGAATGAAAAAAATCCACGGTTAGGTGGTATACAATTATGGACGGACTGCCTGCCGAGTGCAGACACAGAGGTAGCCACAGCCGTGAACTACCGTACTGTACTGTGTCTGCAGCTAATATAGACTGGTTGATAAAGAGAAGATGTCTATGTAACTATGTATGTATAAAGAAGAATGAAAAAAAACCACGGTTAGGTGGTATACAATTATGGACGGACTGCCTGCCGAGTGCAGACACAGAGGTAGCCACAGCCGTGAACTACCGTACTGTACTGTGTCTGCAGCTAATATAGACTGGTTGATAAAGAGAAGATGTCTATGTAACTATGTATGTATAAAGAAGAATGAAAAAAATCCACGGTTAGGTGGTATTACAATTATGGACGGACTGCCTGCCGAGTGCAGAGACACAGAGGTAGCCACAGCCGTGAACTACCGTACTGTGTCTGCTGCGACTGGATGATAAATGATATAAAAAATATATATATATCACTACTGCAGCCGGACAGGTATATATTATATATTATATAATGACGGACCTGCTGGACACTGTCTGTCAGCAGAATGAGTTTTATTTTTATAGAATAAAAAAAAAAACACACAAGTGAAGTCACACGACGAGTGTTTAACTTTTTCAGGCAATCACAATATAAGTATACTACTAACTATACTGGTGGTCAGTGTGGTCAGGTCACTGGTCAGTCACACTGGCAGTGGCACTCCTGCAGCAAAAGTGTGCACTGTTTAATTTTAATATAATATGTACTCCTGGCTCCTGCTATAACCTATAACTGGCACTGCAGTAGTGCTCCCCAGTCTCCCCCACAATTATAAGCTGTGTGAGCTGAGCAGTCAGACAGATATATAATATATATAGATGATGCAGCACACTGGCCTGAGCCTGAGCAGTGCACTGCACAGTGCACACAGATATGGTATGTGACTGACTGAGTCACTGTGTGTATCGCTTTTTTCAGGCAGAGAACGGGTATATTAAATAAACTGCACTGTGTGTCTGGTGGTCACTCACTATATAATATATTATGTACTCCTGGCTCCTGCTATAACCTATAACTGGCACTGCAGTAGTGCTCCCCAGTCTCCCCCACAATTATAAGCTGTGTGAGCTGAGCAGTCAGACAGATATATATAATATTATATATAGATAATAGATGATGCAGCACACTGGCCTGAGCCTGAGCAGTGCACACAGATATGGTATGTGACTGACTGAGTCACTGTGTGTATCGCTTTTTTCAGGCAGAGAACGGATATATTAAATAAACTGCACTGTGTGTCTGGTGGTCACTCACTATATAATATATTATGTACTCCTGGCTCCTGCTATAACCTATAACTGGCACTGCAGTAGTGCTCCCCAGTCTCCCCCACAATTATAAGCTGTGTGAGCTGAGCAGTCAGACAGATATATATAATATTATATATAGATAATAGATGATGCAGCACACTGGCCTGAGCCTGAGCAGTGCACACAGATATGGTATGTGACTGAGTCACTGTGTGCTGTGTATCGCTTTTTTCAGGCAGAGAACGGATTATAAAGTAAACTGCACTGTCCTCACTAGTAAACTCTCTCCACTCAGTCTCTACACTTCTACAGTAACAGTACTCCTCCTAGTCAGCTCCAGTAAATCTCTCTCAGTCTCTTATAATCTAAATGGAGAGGACGCCAGCCACGTCCTCTCCCTATCAATCTCAATGCACATGTGAAAATGGCGGCGACGCGCGGCTCCTTATATAGAATCCGAGTCTCGCGAGAATCCGACAGCGTCATGATGACGTTCGGGCGCGCTCGGGTTAACCGAGCAAGGCGGGAAGATCCGAGTCTGCTCGGACCCGTGAAAAAAACCATGAAGTTCTGGCGGGTTCGGATTCAGAGAAACCGAACCCGCTCATCTCTAGTGTTTTCTTTCATTTTGACTGTATACCTGAAAAACATTATTTACAGTATTAGATCAGCTTTCGCTTTATCATCTGCAATCATCTATCCTACAGTACTTTAGATTTTAGAGTCCAATTATTCTGGGTTGTATTTTTCTTGCTTTTATGTACTTGAAAAATGTTTTAGGATTAGGCCAGCTGTCTTTTGCTTGACACATAGATGTTTTTCCTGGCCTAATATCCAATTCGATTAACTGAGATGAACATAGGGTGAATGTGAAATCACAACTTGCAGTCAAAATGCTTTTAACACAACAGAGTAATTACTACTTTCTTCTGTTCATGGTCCTTTGTCTGTTGTCCTAAAGAGCATGGGTCTATGCACTGTGTTTGTCCAGTCATTATACAATATGTTATTTTCCATCCACTCTCTGTTAAATATATCAGAACTTGGACAGGCAAATAGCGCATACAGTCATCTCAGATTTGAAAAATGCTGAAAGTGTATAATATTGCTTTGTTTGTAACTTTCAAAAGCATGTCACATATATATTGTGGCTTTATGAAGGTAAATTGCATTACTGACAAAGGTATCCAGAGTTTACCTGGAGGGATCCTTCCACAGAGGCAACATAAGGCAGGTGTGAGAACACCTAATTGCTGGAGTGGAGAGTCAGTTTGGAAGACTCTGCAGTCAGGACAGGCTGTGGTCTGTGTATGCTGCCTGTTGAGACAGAGCCCAGGGGGACTGGAGCAGTCAGACAGTCGGAGTCCAGTGTGTCTGGAGGAGTGGAAGCTGGGTTGTTTCTACAGGAGATAGTGAAAACCCTAAAACTCTAAAGACTGTGAAACTGCATTTACTGTGGCAGCCAACCAAGCTAGACAGTGATGCCTTGAATGTGAGTAGGCTGGAGCCTGTGTTATCCTGCAAGAAGCAGAACTGAGACTGTGCATGTGAGAAACCAGGCAAGGCTAACAGAACCTGTGAGGGACAGGACTGGAAGGACTTTTGAGACGTTATTTGCAAACTAGCTGTCCAGGGTTAGTCAGGGGTGAAGAAGGGAGTCAGTGCTAGGAGTTTGTTATTTTCTGTTCATTTGTGTTCTTAAATTTATGTTGAAATTCCAGTTATTTACCTGAAAAGCTGTGTTTGATCCTGATAGAACATCTAGACACTGCACAAGTTCACCCCTCTACCAAACTAATTACCCCAAGTCATTACAACAAAAAAGATAAAACATACACGCACACATGCTACAAAGGTGCAGCTGTAAATGGTCTGCTTGACATTCATGGGCAAACATACTGAAGTAAGGGTACGGGATGTAAGGAGGGTGGTTCTGCCATCCCAGCCAATGAATGCCGCTCTGAAGTGCCTGGTGCTCACTGCGATTGGACAATTTGTGAAATTATATTCTCAGCGTGCAATGGCTCAGCAGCTCCATCTGTAAACACAGCAGTCATCTCCACCATTGGGATTTACACTTGCCCTATGATGGGTGCACAACTGGTCAGTAACTGGCAACATAAACACAACACATGCAAGTGAGGGTTCTCTTCCATGCATTTGCCCAGCTGCCACCCATAAAAGCACATTTCCCATACAGAAAGATATAGCCAACATCCATCCAACTCAGAATAGCCCAAACATACACAAAGATGCATTTGCATGCAAACTGCTAAATTTATCCACATTCTGAGCTGTATGCAACTCTGAATCAGGCCACTATATGTACAGTATATATTTATAAAGGAAGACAGGGAATGGCAACTGCAATAACACACGGGATTGGGAACTTATCCCGGAACCCGTCAGTGGTTTCTTTTTCAGCCGATAAAGACAATCTATAGCCCAATAATGACCATTGGTCAAAAAATCAGGCTGTTTTTATCGGCCAAAAAATGAATGCGGCTAATTGGATACTGTCCTTTATGCTAATGCCGCTACAAAGTCATTTCCTGGTGTATATGCATGTGTCCGAACGTACAAGGATTGAGGCACCCACTTTCAACGTCTACAGATGCTGCAGTCATGCAGTGTGCATGATTGCACTCTATCGGTCACACAACTGAAACTCGTACAGTCCTTTGCTAGGTGCAGATCATCCATCTGAGTATGGCCTCCAATGTGAGCGATTCAGCATCTCTGTATGCAACCACTTTCAGCAGCATGTTCATGTCACTCCAATGACATGCCCATATACTTACATCTGCATCTCATTAGCCAACCCTCTGTTACCAGCCAGAAACGCCCTTTTTATTTCTAATATACTTTTTAATTAATGTGTATGAGCACCATCGGGATGTACGCGCGGTGTAGTTCAGACACATGCGCAGACAAAAAAATCTCTCTACTGCATCCAACATCTTCTATCTGCTATAGGGGTGGGGTTAGGGTTAAGCTATGGGGGAGGTTATGGTTATGCTGCGGAAGGGTGGGGGTTGGTAGGGTCAGGGTAAGGCTGTGGGGGTGGTAGAGGTTTGACGCTCTGGGGGGACATGACTGTAGGGTTAGGGGTAGGATTACAGGTATGGTAATAAATATTTACCGCAATCTGTCAGAATTCTGGCTGTCGTAATCCCGCTGTCACTGTTCTAAATGTCGGGATCCTGAATGCCGGTGTTTCTTACCCAACACCTAAAAATTGTTAGGATATGGTGCTGTCTCCTTCTGTATCAGTCTATGGGTGCATCCCCTAGTGTTAGACCTCTAGTGCCAGGAGCTACTCGGAGGTGGAGTTATATGATGTAGGTTACTGTTCCTCCATCTCAGAGAGTGAGGAGAGTGTCACACACATGACATAGCGGACACACTAAATGAGTTTTTTTCAACAGTATTTACTAGAGAGGACCCAATTCAGGGACTAACACACAATCTCAATAATGAGAATATCCCACTGATAGGTACTTATTTAAGCGAGGAGGTAGTCTGTGACCGATTAAAACATTTAAAGATTAATAAGTCACCGGGTCCCGATGGAATTCACCCAAGGGTTCTAATGGAGCTTCACTCTGAACTTGCAAAACTGCTATTTTTGATCTTTAAGGATTCAGCAATATCAGGTATGGTTCCAAAGACTGGCGTATAGCGGAAGTAGTGCCTATATTCAAAAAGGGAGGCATAGCTGAACCAGGTAATTATAGACCAGTAAGTCTTACATCTATAGTGGGGAAAGTATTGGAAGGTATTCTAAGAGATAGTATTCAGAAGTTCCTTGAAGTCAATAAGGTCATTAAAAGGAATCAACATGGATTTGTGAAGAACAGATCCTGTCACACCAACTTACTTGGCTTTTATGAAACAGTGAGTGCAAACCTAGATCAGGGTAAAGAGGTGGATGTAATCTTTTTAGACTTTGCCAAAGCTTTCGACACTGTACCGCACATGAGACTTATCTACAAGCTACAAGAAATAGGGCTAGGAAGCACAATATGCACTTGGATCAAAAATTGGTTAGATAATAGGGAGCAGAGCGTTGTGGTTAATGGATCTTTTTCAAATTGGACTGAAGTGCTAAGTGGTGTGCCACAAGGCTCAGTATTAGGACCGCTATTGTTCAATATTTTCATTAACACCCTAATAGAAGGTCTAGAAAGCATGGTGTCAATTTTTGCAGATGATACCAAATTGTGTAAGGCTATAAATACAGAGGAGGATGCTGAGTCGCTTCAGAATGACTTAGTTAAATTAGAAGCATGGGCAGCGAAATGGAGAATGCGCTTCAATACAGACAAGTGTAAGGTAATGCACTGTGGTAACAAGAACAAAGACAACACCTACATACTAAATGGGGTAAAATTAGGTAATTCTGTACTGGAAAAGGACTTAGGTGTCCCCATAGATAGCAAACTAAGCAGTAGTACCCAAAGTAGGATTGCAGCAAAGAAGGCTAATAAGATATTAGCATGCATAAAATGGGGAAGTGATGCTAGGGACGAGAGTGTTATACTCCCATTATATAAATCACTAGTGAGGCCACACCTTGAATACTGTGTACAATTCTGGGCACCATACTACAAAAAGGATATCCTGGAGCTAGAAAAGGTTCAGAGGCGGGCAACCAAACTAATTAAGGGCATGGAGACGCTGGAATACGAGGAAAGGCTTGCAAGACTAGGCATGTTTACACTGGAAAAGAGGAGACTAAGAGGGGACATGATCAACGTCTACAAATATATAAGGGGACAATACACAATTCTTGCACAGGACATGTTTTTGGTTAGATCAACACAAAGAACTCGTGGACACTCGCTCAGGTTAGAGGAGAGGAGATTCCTCACAATACGGCGTAAAGGTTTTTTCACGGTAAGGACGATACGTGTTAGGAATTCCCTGCCTGAGGGAGTTGTAATGGCGGACTCAGTCAACACCTTTAAGAATGGGTTAGATAAATTCCTAATTGATAAGGATATCCAGGGTTATGGTGCATAGTCACGCACTAAAGTTATTATAAAAAGAGGGATAAAATGTAACGGCAGACATCAGCATCAGTCAAAATTTTAGACCAAATAATCCTGCAGACCACAAATAGGTTGAACTCGATGGACAATTGTCTTTTTTCAACCTTAGATACTATGTTACATAGACTGAGAGACAGAGTTGCTACAGAGACTCACAGTGTTCCAGTGCATGCATCATCTTCTCTACAGTGGGAGTCAGACTGCACAGCTGTGCAGTCCTCCATGCTTCACCACCACAGACATCTCCTCATAAGTACCACTACCTAATGCTGTTACCTTGTGCGGTATATGTGCTCCTGATTACCGATATCAGTGTTACATCTGAGTCACCTGTGTTCACTAAATACACCTGCATTACTGTTTAAGTCACATAGTGTGTGGACTGTCATCACTGCACCAGATAGCCCAGTACACGCTTTCAACAGGTTATGGGCCCAGTCCCATGCCCATACCTGCGTGTACTTGTAGATTAACCCCCTGAGTGCTTCTGAATAATCACAGTGACACAGTTTAAAGTGACATTTTATACAAGTGCAGAAAGGATGTATAGCACAGGACACAGCATGAGCTTTGCTAGGCTGAAAGGTTCAGAGATCTATGCTACATGGAAGTTTGCCATGGAGATGCAGCTTAAGCGGGAAAAGTTGTGGAAGGTTACTATAGACCCGGGAGCAAGTCCAAACCCAGATGATATAGACAGAGCCATCGGGATGATAGGTTTAGCTGTGGAGCAGCATGTCTATTCAATAGTCAGTGGGAAAGTGTCAGCTAAGGACATGTGGACTGCCCTGCAAATTGCATATAAAGATAAAGTTCTAATGAGAAGGATAAGTTTAAGATACTTGCTATATGGAACAAATCTGAGTGCCTGCAAGGACATGCACAATTACATTGATAAGGTATTGTTGATAGCTCAGCAGCTGGCATCTGTGGGGGCACAGGTGGATGAGGAAGAGGTCACAATGGCTATGTTACAGAGTCTGATGCCAGAATTTGATTTTTTGGTTGTGTTAGAGTCAAACGACACTAAACTGACAACAGAGATTGTAAGAGCAAAGTTGCTGCAGTTCCAAGAACATATTACTGTCGAGACCATAGCTGAGGGTTCTGGCACAAAGTCCAGAAAGCACAAATGCAAGTGTTTTGTATGTCACAAGACATAAAGCTTCAGACTGCAAGATGAGAAATTCCAGTGGTGCACGAAAGCAGCGTGACAAGCCAAATGAGTCCGCATTAAATGTAGCAGACAGTCACAGGAAGGATTGCTGGTACTTGGACTCAGGGGCCACTAGACATTTCAGTTGCAATAAGCATTGGTTCAATTCTTTAACACCATGTGTTCCCACTACAGTTACAGGTATTGGAAATAAGGCCCATACTGCATTACAAGCTGGGACAATCACAGTATATTTAAGAATTGGAGGTGAGATAGTTGTTACAGATATCCGAGATGTGTTGTACGTGCCTGATTAAGGAAGTAATCTGATTGCTATCAGCATCCTAGAGAAAAAAGGCTGCAAAGTCCAATTTCAGAAGGTCAAGTGTATGGTGCATAATAAAAGAGGAACTGTTATTGCTTCAGCAACCCTGTGCAACCAATTATATGTGCTGGACACTGAAGAGTGTACTGCAATGATGGCTACTGAGGAGAAACAGTCAATGGAGCTGTGGCACAAAAGCTTGGGTCATCAGGGATATGACAACGTCCAGAAACTGCTAGATGGAATTGTAACAGGGATCACCGTGAGCAACGCTGAAAGACCCATGTGTGAGAGTTGCATAAAAGGCAAGCAAAGTCGCAACCCATTTCCAAAGTCAGTTAGTAGAGCAGAGACACCATTAGCTCTAGTGCACACAGATGTGTGTGGTCCAATGGAGGAAGAATCAATAAGTGGCTACAGGTATTTCATGACTCTCATTGATGATGCCACAAGAATGACACACGTGTGGAGTACAAAACCTGGTGGAGAATCATACAGGGCTGAAACTAAAGAGCCTGAGATCAGACAACGGTGAAGAGTATAATAACAAAGTCTTAGCTACATTTCTTAGGAAATATGGCATAAAGCATCATCTAACAATTGCCTACACACCGGAACAGAATGGCGTGAGTGAGCGGGCAAACCGCTCAATTATTGAGAGAGCACGGACTATGTTAAGTGATGCTGGCCTGGAAAAGAAATTTTGGGCAGAAGCAGCATATACTGCAGTATACCGAAAGAATCGTGAGCCTACAGTGGCCATCAAAGGTAAAACTCCATTGGAGACATGGTCCAAGAAAAAGCCAAGTATCAGTCATCTTCGTGTTTTCAGGATCAAAGCTTTTGCACATATACCAAAGGAGAAAAGGAGAAAGCTAGATCCAAAATCCATAGAATTTATAATGCTCGGATACAGCGACGAAAGCAAAGGATACAGACATTGGGATGTTACAAGTAAACGTCTTCTTAAATCCAGAGATGTGGTATTCTACGAGACAGTACCACTAACTGGAGCAGTGGAGCAGCAAGAAAATGCATAATTGGATAAACAGGCAGCAGAAAGTGTGTCTGAATCTGAGAGTGTCAAAGCAGACAAGACAGAAAACAGAAGCTCCACGAGGAGCAACAAAGGTATTCCAGCCAAGAAATACAGTGAGGAGTATGCAAACATAGCTTACTGTGAACCTCAAAACAGACAGGAAGCAAAGTCAAGCAGTGATTGGACAGAGTGGAAGTCAGCAATTGATACAGAACTGTCAGTATATCAACCATCCATGGACTGGATGGTTGATATACAAAGCGACCGTAAAATGATTAAGAACAAGTGGGTTTTCTGCAAGAAGTTGAACGCAGATGGGACAGTAGCGCGTTACAAAGCCCGCCTTGTTGCCAAGGGATATACTCAGAAGTATGGAATCGATTACAGAGAGATCTATTCACCAGTCACAAGGTATATCACCTTAAGGTTAGTGATTGCTGTTGCTATACTACATGAATTACTGTTATATCAACTGGACTTTGATCCGCATTCCTAAATTGAGAATTGATTGAGAAGATTTATATGGAGCCACCTGAACATTATGATATGGACATATTCCAAACTGGGAAAGTTTGTCTCTTAAAGAAGTTGCTATACGGCCTCAAGCAAAGGGGTCATTGCTGGTATGTAAAGTTGGGTGCAGCGTTACTAGAAATGAACTTTGATAGGTCAGAGACTGATCACTGCCTATACCACAAAACTATCAAAGAAAAGTTGTTCATCATAGCTGTCTGTGTGGATTATTTACTTTTGGCAGGTCAAGAAGATCACATCACTGATGTTAAGCACCAGCTTAAACAAAGATTCAAGTTGAAAGATCTAGGCCCTGCAAATGATCTATTAGGTATGAAATTTGTACAAAACCTGCAAGAGGGAACTGTCACAATTGACCAACAAACATACATTGATGCAATAATTTCCAAGTACGGAATGACAGATGCAAAACCAGTAAGTACTCCCATTGAGTACTAACTCCCATTAGCCAGGTCGCAAATAATCCTGGGAGACAACACTGAATTGCAGTAAAGAGAATACTAAGCTACCTCAAAGGTACAAGTTCACTAAAGCTGAAATTTACAAGATCCTCAGATACCAGCTTAAAAGTATTCTGTGACGCCGACAGGGGATCAGATGAGGATGATAGACGTTCTTATACTGGATACCTGTTTGCACTGGCAGGTGCAGCCGTAAGCTGGGCAAGTAGGAAACAACCCATAGTTACTCTTTCTACAACAGAGGCAGAATACATGGCACTCACAGAAACTTCAAAAGAAGCGCTTTGGATAAGAGAGACTTTATGTGAATTAGGTCTTCCTTACCAGAGTGAGATTATCAACATAAAGTGTGATAACAAGGGAGCAATTGATCTTTCTTGTAGCACAAAGCATCATGGATGGTCTAAGCACATTGCTATAAGACATCATTTCATTTGTGAGTTGGTGGAAAACAAGTCTGTCAATGTGGAACATGTTGCAAGTGAAGAAAATATTGCTGACATGTTGACAAAAGGACTGTCATCACACTTGTTACTTGCATTCCTAAAGGAATGTGGACTAGAATATGGTTAATGTTGATTTATTCTTACTGTTTTTGCTTCACATTATGTTTTTGGTTACAGGAGTGACTTTATTGATTTGTTTGATAAAGTGTCATGTTCTTTAAACTTGTGACTGGAAACAGTCTTGAGGGAGGGGGAGTGTTAGGATATGGTGCACTCTGTACCTGTTTCCTTCTGTGTATTAGTCTATGGGTGCATCCCCTAGTGTTAGACCTCTAGTGCCAGGAGTCACTCGGAGGCAGAGTCATATGATGTAGGATCCTGTTCCTCCATCTCAGAGAGAGTGAGGAGAGTGTCACACACAGAGACTGAGAGACAGAGTCCTGGTGTAAAAGTGTGCAGAGCTGAGACTGGGAGCAGATCTCAGCTACAGAGACTCACAGTGTTTCCAGTGCATGACTCATCTTCTGTACAGTGGGAGTCAGACTGCATGGCTGTGTAGTCCTCCATGCTTCACCACCACAGACATCTCCTGATAAGTACTGCTACCTAATGCTGTTACCTTGTGTGATATATGGGCTCCTAATTACCGCTATCAGTGTTACATCTGAGTCACCTGTGTTCACTAAATAAACCTGCATTACTGTTTAAGTCACATAGTGTGTGGACTGACATCACTGCACCAGATAGCCCAGTACACTCTGCCAACAAAAATGTCCCTGGGCAACTATAAAGAAGACAATCCTTGGATGACAATAAAGAAGAATGTTGCTAGCCAAAAAATATCCTCCATACATGTACAGCAGATATCTGGTTAGAGGTCCACAGTGTCCTAAATGAGCTTACTAGTCTAGTAATTATGGACATAAGTACTGTATTAAATTAATATCCCATGCAGATGTTATGTGTGTACTGTAATTTGTGATAAATCAAGCTTATCTGTTGATGATCAATTATTTCTTATAATTCTGTACATTAAAATGTCGGTTATTCTGTCTTTCTCATTTGCAATGCATCTCATAAATCATCACATGTAAGGAAAATTCAGTAGAGTAATGATGTATTGTTATTCACCAGTGGTGTACTTAGAAAAAAAATCAAACAATTTGAATTCTCATATTAAAAAACACAGGGATGCGTTAGGCATCCCAGCGGTCGGGATGCAGGTGGTCATGTAATCGACACCCCTCTGGAGACAGGCACTGGCACACCAACATACTGATGGTGAGTATCAGAGTGGGGGTTAGTGCTCAGGGGGTGGGAGGGTTAGCCACTGGGGTGGGGTAGCCATAACTGACACCCCTGGAGGAATAGCTGCAGCCGATACCCCTGGAGGGTTACACTAGCCCACACCCCTGGAGGGTTAGAGATCGGATAGGGGAGGGGAGAGGGGTAAAATACTTGCCCCATCTGGTGTCACGATTCTCACTATTGGATGCCATGGTCAGTCATGTTACTGCCGGCATCCCAACCACTGGCATTTCATCCAACCACAAACACCACCTTTGGTATCATAATTTTTCCACTATACCAGGTAACCACACTTCCAGTATAAATGTCTGTGTACTATCAGAATACAGACTCGGATCCCAGAACGAGGCAAAACATCATCATCCTGCTGTCGGATTCTCACAGGTTTTGGATTCCATATAAGGAACGCGTGTCGCAGCCATTTTCACTCCAGACTTGGAGAGTGAGGGAGACAGACCTCTGTCTCTCTGTGGGTGGTGGCGTCAAGTGGCTTCAGTGTTTGCTCTTTAGTGGTGCTGTCCTCTGTGCTGTTAGGGGTGCTGTTCTATGCTGATAGGGTTGCTGTACAGGGTTGCTGTCCTGGGGTGTCCTGTGCTGTTTGGGGTGCTGTCCTGTGGTGTCCTGTGCTGTTAGCTTTGCTGTACAGGGGTATTGCTGTCCTGTGCTGTACAGGAGTGCTGTCCTGTGCTGTTTGGGGTGCTATCCTGGGGTGTCCTGTGCTGTTAGGTTTGCTGTACAGGGGTATTGCTGTCCTGTGCTGTACAGGAGTGCTGTCCTGTGCTGTTTGGGGTGCTATCCTGGGGTGTCCTGTGCTGTTAGGTTTGCTGTACAGGGGTGTTGCTGTCCCATTCTGTACAGGGGCACTGTGATGTGTGCTGTAAAAATACAGGGGTGCTGTGTCCCTGTTCTGTATGCTGTAAAAATACTGGGGTGTTTTTAAAATACTGGGGTGCTGTGAAAATACAGGGGTGCTGTGTTCCTGTCCTGTATGCTGTAAAAATACAGGGGTGTTGTTAACATACAGGGGTGCTGTGTCCCTGTCCTATATTTTGTAAAAATACAGAGGTGTTGTAAAAATAAAGGAACACTGGCCCTGCCATGTATGCTGTAAAAATACAGGGGTGTTGTTAAAATATGGGGGTGCTGTGTCCCTGTCCTGTATGCTGTAAAAATACAGTGTTGTAAAAATAAAGGAACACTGGCCCTGTCCTGTATGCTGTAAAAAAAACAGGGGTGCTGTGAAAATGCAGGGGTGCTTTGTCTCTGTCCTGTATAAATACAGGGGTGTTGAAAAATAAAGGAACACTGGCCCTGTCCTGCATGCTGTTAAAATACATGGGTGTTGTTAAAATACAGGGGTGCTGTGCAAATACAGGTGTGCTGTGTCCCTGTCCTGTATGCTGTAAAAATACAGGGGTGTTGTTACAATATAGGGGTTCTGTCGGGAGTTTAAAAATAAAGGAACACTGGTCCTGTCCTGTATGCTGTAAAAATACAGGGGTGCTGTGTCCCTGTCTTGTATGCTATAAAAATACAGTTTAAAAAAAAATAAAATAAAGGAACACTTGCCCTGTCCTGTATGCTGTAAAAATACAGGGTTGCTGTAAATATAAAGGAGCACTGTTCTGTTTGCTGCAAAAATAAAGAGGCACTGCTCTGTGTGCTGTAATAATAAAGGGGCACTGTCCTGTGAAATGGAGAACAAAAATTTGAAGGAATAAATAGTGAAAGATCAGAAACCACTTCCAGTTCCTAGTACTAGTGCTGAAGCTGCTGCTGCCATCAGTCATAACATTAATGATGCAATTCCATCAACGTCATCTGCTAAGGCTGATGCCCAATGTCACAGAGGCCATGTAAAATCCAAGAAGCAAAAATTAAAAACCAAAATGAAAAGAAATTAAAGAAATTATCTGATGGAAAATGTAAAATTGACAATATGCCATTCGCGACACAAAGTGGCAAGGAAAGGCTAAGGACTTAGCCTATGTTCAGGACTAGTGGTTCAGCTTCTCATAAAGATGGATGCCCTCCTCCCTCTCGAACAATGAAAAAAATAAAGCTTGTTAAAGCACAGGAAAAAACTATTTTATGCATTGTTCAGAGATATCACAAATCCCCAAGGAGAGTCCAAGTGTGTCTGCAGTTGCGATGTCTAGGCCTGACCTTCCCAAGACTGTATAGGAAGAGTAGGCTCCTACCACTATTTGCATATCAGTCCAGGGGTGCTGACCCACTGCCGTTTAAGTACAGAGGTGCTGCTGCCTGTCTGCTGTGTTGTGTAAATCTCCAGGGGTGCTGCCTATGCTGTATAAGTCCAGGGGTGCTGCCTATCTGCTGTATAAGTCCAGAGGTTCTGCCTATCTGCTGTATAAGTCCAGAGGCGCTGCCGTATAATTCCAGGGGTACCCTGTCTGAACCTGCTCATCTCTAGTAGATATAGCTTCTAGTGTGCACTGTGTACCCAGCATTAGAGAGAGGTTCTTCTCAATTATTTCATGAATGGCTCCAATTAGTCAACCTTAATTTTGATGTATTAATGTTCCACATTTTGGGATTATTTACAAGATGCACATTTGTTGTACAGGGTTCTTTTCCTTTATTATGTAAATGTTTTCTCCTTAATAATTGTACAATATAAGGGCTGCGTAGGGTTATCGCAAGATCCTGCGGTGTTAGAAGAACAGAGTTTCAGTGATCTTGCATTGCATCAGCTTTCCATTGCACTGCAGCACTAGATGGGCCAGGAGCCCATGTGAGGCACAAAGAGCTAATGAATAAGGGCCCAGTATGTAGTTTCATGGTGGCTTACAGCCAGGAAGATGTCTGGCTTGCCAGGCTGGGGCATGCTGGTGGCACAGAGGTTAGCATTGCTTCCTCCAACAGTCCTACTTGTAATAGAAAATGAGTTTGGACTAGAGTGGTAAGCTTCACTAGGGCAGGGGCTCAATAATAAAAAAAAACACTTCACAGTCCTGATTAGTACTGTACTGAACACACCCAAACTCAATTTTCCCGATCCGGGGCTGCTATGGGGGCTCAAGAGGGATGCTAAAACATCTAAGGTGCTACTTTATTTAAAAATAAAATTTTAATAAAATAAACCAGACACACATGTATGCTCATATGCGTGTAACTGGGACACACAGGTATGATCACATGTGTGTAACCGGGAGCTGCAAAAAATGAAAATAAGGCATCAGCCACAAAATATGTAATAAAAATGCAATAAAAAAATGGAAAAAAAGAAACCCACAAGATTTTCACAAAATAAATCTCCAGACTCTGTGGAGGGGAAAATATCCAATCTTGATCTTGTGGTATACATCAGTTTATTTGCACTCAAGCATTAAATCCAAGATTATCGTAATCCCTAATAATGGAGAAGTGGGTACAAATTCGGAGGCTTTGGCCCCTAGTTTTTTCAGTTTTCTGTTCCACACCAAGATAGGAAAGGAGGTGAAAGCCTGTGTGTTGTTCCTGATTGTGTGTGACTCTAATTTTTAATCACCTTCTTGACACTGTCTTCTTCTTGCCTCTTCTCATAATGTGAATCAAATATGGAGGTGGTATGTTTGTAGCTAGCTATGATTCGGAGAACTTAGCGAGCTTTTTCCATGGGGACTACCTGTCGCTGAATTGATAGGTTTATTAAACTGTGCATGTCCTGTTTAAACATAAAAGTGGGTGGAGGGGGGGGGGGGGGGGCAAGGACAATTCCATCTTGCACTAGAGATGAGCGGGTTGCACCTCTTTTTTTTCTTCTTTGCATTATGTGCTCTTTGGGGCATAGTTTTTATAAGTGCCATCCTGTCTGCCACTGCAGTGCTACCCCTAGCTAGGCCAGGTGTTTGTGCCGCCCACTTGTGTCACTTAGCTTAGTCATCCAGCTACCTTGTTGCAACATTTTGGCCTAAAATCAATATTGTGAGGTGTGAGGTATTCAGAATAGATTAGAAATGAGTGGAAATGAATGTTATTGAGGTTAATAATACTGCAAGTTCAAATAAAAAACCCAAATTCTGTGATTTTAGCTGTTTTCATGAGTTTAAAAAAAAAAAATCCAGATCCAAAACCAAAACACACACACACACACACACACACACACACACACACACACACACACACACACACACACACACACACACACACACACGCGTGATGTGTACCGGACATTTTTCGGGTTTTGTGTTTTGGTTTTGGATTCGGTTCCACGGCAGTGTTTTGGATTCGGACGCGTTTTGGCAAAACCTCCCTGCAATTTTTTTGTCGGATTCGGGTGTGTTTTGGATTCGGGTGTTTTTTTACAAAAACCCCTCAAAAACAGCTTAAATCATAGAATTTGGGGTCATTTTGATCCCATAGTATTATTAACCTCAATAACCATAATTTCCACTCATTTTCAGTCTATTCTGAACACCTCACACCTCACAATATTATTTTTATTACTAAAATTTGCACCAAGGTCGCTGGATGACTAAGCTAAGCGACCCAAGTGGCCGACACAAACACCTGGCCCATCTAGGAGTGGCACTGCAGTGTCAGATAGGATGGCACTTCAAAAAATAGTCCCCAAACAGCACATGATGCAAAGAAAAAAAGAGGTGCACCAAGGTCGGTGGATGGCTAAGCTAAGCGACACAAGTGGCCGACACAAACACCTGGCCCATCTAGGAGTGGCACTGCAGTATCAGGCAGGATGGCACTTCAAAAAAATAGTCCCCAAACAGCACATGATGCAAAGAAAAATGAAAGAAAAAAGAGGTGAAAGATGAAATTGTCCTTGGGCCCTCCCACCCACCCTTATGTTGTATAAACAGGACATGCACACTTTAACAAACCCATCATTTTCAGCGACAAGGTCTGCCACACAACTGTGACTGAAATGACTGGTTGGTTTGGGCCCCCACCAAAAAAGAAGCAATCAATCTCTCCTTGCACAAACTGGCTCTACAGAGGCAAGATGTCCACCTACTCCTCATCGTCCGATTCCTCACCCCTTTCACTGTGTACATCCCCCTCCTCACAGATTATTAATTCGTCCCCACTGGAATCCACCATCTCAGGTCCCTGTGTACTTTCTGTAGGCAATTGCTGGTGAATGTCTCCACGGAGGAATTGATTATAATTCATTTTGAAGAACATCATCTTCTCCACATTTTCTGGAAGTAACCTCGTACGCCGATTGGTGACAAGGTGAGCGGCTGCACTAAACACTCTTTCGGAGTACACACTGGAGGGTGGGCAACTTAGGTAAAATAAAGCCAGTTTCTGCAAGGGCCTCCAAATTGCCTCTTTTTCCTGCCAGTATACGTACGGACTGTCTGACGTGCCTACTTGGATGCGGTCACTCATATAATCCTCCACCATTCTTTCAATGGTGAGAGAATCATATGCAGTGACAGTACACGACATGTTAGTAATCGTTGGCAGGTCCTTCAGTCCGGACCAGATGTCAGCACTCACTCCAGACTGCCCTGCATCACCGCCAGCGGGTGGGCTCGGAATTCTTAGCCTTTTCCTCGCTCCCCCAGTTGCGGGAGAATGTGAAGGAGGAGCTGTTGACGGGTCACGTTTCGCTTGACTTGACAATTTTCTCACCAGCAGGTCTTTGAACCTCTGCAGACTTGTGTCTGCCGGAAAGAGAGATCCAACGTAGGTTTTAAATCTAGGATCGAGCACGGTGGCCAAAATGTAGTGCTCTGATTTCAACAGATTGACCACCCGTGAATCCTGGTTAAGCGAATTAAGGGCTCCATCCACAAGTCCCACATGCCTAGCGGAATCGCTCTGTTTTAGCTCCTCCTTCAATGTCTCCAGCTTCTTCTGCAAAAGCCTGATGAGGGGAATGACCTGACTCAGGCTGGCAGTGTCTGAACTGACTTCACGTGTGGCAAGTTCAAAGGGTTGCAGAACCTTGCACAATGATGAAATCATTCTCCACTGCGCTTGAGTCAGGTGCATTCCCCCTCCTTTACCTATATCATGGGCAGATGTATAGGCTTGAATGGCCTTTTGCTGCTCCTCCATCCTCTGAAGCATATAGAGGGTTGAATTCCACCTCGTTACCACCTCTTCCTTCAGATGAGGGCAGGGCAGGTTCAGGATTGTTTGGTGGTGCTCCAGTCTTCTGTACGCAGTGGCTGAATGACGAAAGTGGCCCGCAATTCTTCGGGCCACCGACAGCATCTCTTGCACGCCCCTGTCGGTTTTTAAATAATTCTGCACCACCAAATTCAATGTATGTGCAAAACATGGGACATGCTGGAATTTGCCCAGATGTAATGCACGCACAATATTGCTGGCATTGTCCGATGTCACAAATCCCCAGGAGAGTCCAATTGGGGTAAGCCATTCTGCGATGATCTTCCTCAGTTTTCGTAAGAGGTTGTCAGCTGTGTGCCTTTTATGGAAAGCGGTGATACAAAGCATAGCCTGCCTAGGAACGAGTTGGCGTTTACGAGATGCTGCTACTGGCGCCGCCGCTGCTGTTCTTGCTTCGGGAGGCAATACATCTATCCAGTGGGCTGTCACAGTCATATAGTCCTGAGTCTGCCCTGCTCCACTTGTCCACATGTCCGTGGTTAAGTGGACATTGGGTACAACTGCATTTTTTAGGACACTGGTGACTCTTTTTCTGAGGTCTGTGTACATTTTCGGTATTGCCTGCCTAGAGAAATGGAACCTAGATGGTATTTGGTACCGGGGACACAGTACCTCAATCAAGTCTCTAGTTGCCTTTGAATTAACGGTGGATACCGGAACCACGTTTCTCACCGCCCAGGCTGCCAAGGCCTGAGTTATCTGCTTTGCAGCAGGATGACTGCTGTGATATTTCATCTTCCTCGCAAAGGACAGTCAATTGCTTACTGGAAGTAGTACAAGTGGTCTTCCGACTTCCCCTCTGGGATGACGATCGATTCCCAGCAGCAACAACAGCAGCGCCAGCAGCAGTAGGCGTTACACTCAAGGATGCATCGGAGGAATCCCAGGCAGGAGAGGACTCGTCAGACTTGCCAGTGACATGGCCTGCAGGACTATTGGCTTTCCTGGGTAAGGAGGAAATTGACACTGAGGGAGTTGGTGGTGTGGTTTGCAGGAGCTTGGTTACAACAAGAGGAAGGGATTTAGTGGTCAGTGGACTGCTTCCGCTGTCATCCAAAGTTTTTGAACTTGTCACTGACTTATGATGAATGCGCTGCAGGTGACGTATAAGGGAGGATGCTCAGAGGTGGTTAACGTCCTTACCCCTACTTATTACAGCTTGACAAAGGCAACACACGGCTTGACACCTGTTGTCCGCATTTGTGTTGAAATAATTCCACACCGAAGAGCTGATTTTTTTTGTATTTTGACCAGGCATGTCAATGGCCATATTCGTCCCACGGACAACAGGTGTCTCCCCGGGTGCCTGACTTAAACAAACCACCTCACCATCAAAATCCTCCTTGTCAATTTCCTCCCCAGCGCCAGCAACACCCATATCCTCATCCTGGTGTACTTCAACAGTGACATCTTCAGTTTCACTATCAGGAACTGGACTGCGGGTGCTCCTTCCAGCACTTGCAGAGGGCGTACAAATGGTGGAAGGTGCAAGCTCTTCCCGTCCAGTGTTGGGAAGGTCAGGCATCGCAACCGACACAATTGGACTCTCCTTGGGGATTTGTGATTTAGAAGAACGCACAGTTCTTTGCTGTGCTTTTGCCAGCTTAAGTCTTTTCTTTTTTCTAGCGAGAGGATGAGTGCTTCCATCCTCATGTGAATCTGAACCACTAGCCACGAACATAGGCCAGGGCCTCAGCCGTTCCTTGCCACTCCGTGTCGTAAATGGCATATTGGCAAGTTTACGCTTCTCATCAGACGCTTTCAATTTTGATTTTTGGGTCATTTTACTGAACTTTTGTTTTTTGGATTTTACATGCTCTCTACTATGACATTGGGCATCGGCCTTGGCAGACGACGTTGATGGCATTTCATCGTCTCGGCCATGACTAGTGGCAGCAGCTTCAGCACGAGGTGGAAGTGGATCTTGATCTTTCCCTATTTTAACCTCCACATTTTTGTTCTCCATTTTTTAATGTGTGGAATTATATGCCAGTATCAATAGCAATGGCCTACTACTATATATACTGCGCACAACTAAAATGCACCACAGGTATAGAATGTAGAAGGATAGTATACTTAATGACGACACAGAGGTAGGTACAGCAGTGGCCTTCCGTACCATACTGCTATATATACTGGTGATCACTGTGTCAGCAAACTGCAAAACTAAAATGCACCACAGGTATAGAATGTAGATGGATAGTATACTTAATGACGACACAGAGGTAGGTACAGCAGTGGCCTTCCGTACCGTACTGCTATATATAGTATACTGGTGGTCACTGTGTCAGCAAACTGCAAAACTAAAATGCACCACAGGTATAGAATGTAGATGGATAGTATACTTAATGATGACACAGAGGTAGGTACAGCAGTGGCCTTCCGTACCGTACTGCTATATATAGTATACTGGTGGTCACTGTGTCAGCAAACTGCAAAACTAAAATGCACCACAGGTATAGAATGTAGATGGATAGTATACTTGACGACACAGAGGTAGGTACAGCAGTGGCCTTCCGTACCGTACTGCTATATATACTGGTGGTCACTGTGTCAGCAAACTGCAAAACTAAAATGCACCACAGGTATAGAATGTAGATGGATAGTATACTTAATGACGACACAGAGGTAGGTACAGCAGTGGCCTTCCGTACCGTACTGCTATATATAGTATAGTGGTGGTCACTGTGTCAGCAAACTGCAAAACTAAAATGCACCACAGGTATAGAATGTAGATGGATAGTATACTTAATGACGACACAGAGGTAGGTACAGCAGTGGCCTTCCGTACTGTACTGCTATATATACACTGGTGGTCACTGTGTCAGCAAACTGCACAACTGAAATGCACCACAGGTATAGAATCTAGATGGATAGTATACTTGACGACACAGAGGTAGGTACAGCAGTGGCCTACTGTACCGTAATGCTATATATTATATACTGGTGGTCACTGGTCAGCAAAACTCTACACTGTACTCCTCCTATATAATATTATACTGGTGGTCCCCAGTCCCCACAATAAAGCAGCACACTGAGCACAGATATGGAGTGTTTTTCAGGCAGACAACGTATACTGGTGGTCACTGTCAGCAAAACTCTGCACTGTACTCCTGCTATATAATACAGCTGCTCCCCAGCCCCACAATTAAGCAGTATGAGCACAGATATATGCAGCACACTGAGCACAGATAAGGAACTTTTTTTCAGGCAGAGAACCGATAAAACTGGTGGTCACTGATCAGCAAAACTCTGCACTGTACTCCTCCTATATTATACAGCTGCTCCCCAGTCCTCCCCACAATTAAGCAATAAAGCACAATCAAGTTCAACAATAACAGAGAGGACGCCAGCCACGTCCTCTCCCTAACATTTCCAATGCAAATTGGCGGCGACGCGCGGCAGCTTATATAGAATCCGAATCTCGCGAGAATCCGACAGCGGGATGATGACGTTCGGGCGCGCTCGGGTTAACCGAGCCATACGGGAGAATCCGAGTATGGCTCGGACCTGTGTAAAAAGGGTGAAGTTCGGGGGGGTTCGGTTTCCGAGAAACCGAACCCGCTCATCACTAATTTTAATGCCCACTCCTCCTCCCCAAATTCAGCACCACATCACGTAATAACCCCCAAAAGCAACCAGAAATAATTAGAAGCAGGGGTTAGCTGATTTGACCCGGCATTTGCTAGTTATCCCGACCGCCGGAATCCCAATTTAGGACTGCCGGGATGACACACTAGCAGGACGCGGGGAATGTTAGGTTTATGCTGCAGGAGGAAGGTTAGGGTTAGGCTGTGGGTGGGAAAGGTTAGATAGGTCTGCAGGGGGGGGGGGGGGGTTTAGGGTTAGGCACAACTGGGAGGGTTAGGTGCGAATAGGATTGCTTAGGGTTAGGCACCACCGGGGACGGTTAGTGTTAGCCTACGGTATGAACACAATATGCAAAGTAGAAAGGAAAAGTTTAGACTGATAGACGGTATACAGTGCCGAGGTGGTGAAGATGTAAATAATAATGAGATGTATGTTTAATTATGTTAAATGTATAATTATCTGAAATGGGTTAGATGGGATAAACTATTGATAACAAGCTGTGAGTCTTTTCACGTAACATATAATTGGGAACTGGTCAATGGAAATCTATAAATGTAAATGGTGAAACAAATTAAATACTGAAAGTGAATGAGGTCAAAGAGAATAATGAAAATGAAATATTGGCATATGTTAAATATAACTAATTTCGATACAGCAGTTATCCCATAATGTACATAATGGATAGCTGTATAATAAGTATAATGATGGAAAAAATAAAAAAAGAGCTAATGAGATACAGTAATTGGTAGAAAAGGAGAGAAACAAAAGCAAAAAAGGATCTAATGACATATATTAAATTATATTCATGTGTTTTAACCTCAATATTATGATATTTGCGAATAAGAAATTTGGATAATAATAAGAAAAATAAATTCTGAAAACTAGAAATTAAGTACAGTATCTATCTATCTATCTATCTATCTATCTATCTATCTATCTATCTATCTATCTATCTATCTATCTATCTATCTATCTATCACCCCATACACACTGGGCGACTTCAGCCATGTACACGACTAACGTTTTATCGCTGAATGCTATATTGTCCAGCGGCATATCGCATACACCCTGAACGATATTACTGAATGATATTGTTCAGTGACGCCATCCTCCGTACTCCCCAAACATGCAGCTCAACAATATAGTTACAATTGAGCAGCATGTTTGTGTAAAAGTCACTTAATTTTAAAACAATACAAAATAGTTTGCTGCGGACGCAAGCTGCGTCTATTTGCGTAATGCACCCCTGGTGCTGTTATACACACGCTAATACCTTAATAAAGTGAATATGGTATCATACAGTATACTGTTAATTGTGGTCCAACGCACAATCAGATTTAATTTAGCAAGTACAAGTATTAAACACAATTACAGATATAAAACACAAATGCAGGTATAACATACAATGAGAGAGTTACAATTATAGCCAATATACATACGCAAGTTTCCCTGGTTCCAGGCAGCCAGTCATCAGATAGAAGACTTCTGAGAAGAGTGTGTGTGTGTGTGTGTGTGTGTGTGTGTGTGTGTGTGTGTGTGTGTGAGAGAGAGAGAGAGAGAGAGAGAGAGAGAGAAAAAGAGAGAGAGAGAGAGAGAGAGAGAGAGAGAGCTGTCTGGTTCTGGGTCACTATTTTATACAGTTTGTCCAAAGGCATACAATACATTAAGCAAACTCTTCTCTCATTGGTCAAGGGGCCAGATCTCTCAAGAACTCGACGGCTCATAGTTCAGTCCACTTGAGGATGAGGGCCTTTGTTCTTTGTTGCAAGGATATGTGTTTGACCTCAGGGTCCCACTGTGAAACTGGATTAAATTGACCAGTATTCACAGCTTGCTCTGCACATTATTCCATACATATCTTATATTACTCATATCTATCAGTCGCAATGTGCAACTGTTTATCCGTAATGACCAGATCACTGATGGTAAAACACTGATTAATATGAGACTAAACATGATGCAACAATCTGGTCTTAACCCTGGAATAAGTATATACAGTAGCTAGTTTACTGTGTATTTTAAACCTTGTTTTGGACTTGTAATGACTATGTGTGAACTATGTGTGGTATATAGATATATGATTGTGTGTGTCTTTATAGCATTTCACAGTGATTGCACATTTTACCGTATATACACTCACCATGCTGCAACATGCATGCCGTGCGATTCTATGCACAGTGCATGGTAAGATGCATGGTACATCTCCATACCGAAATTTGCGTAATTACGCCACCACTGAGAAACGCCACTCTGTGTGTTGTTTGTATGTGTTATTTTTCCAACTTCGACAGTCCACCCTTTTATAGTAAACAAAACTATCACCTAAACAGATCTACCTTCTATAGCATTTTTATGACACATTTAATTGTACATTAATAGACCAGGTTTAGACTGGCACTTTTTGGTGAAGCATGCACAGATCAGTGAGATCCGTGCATGCTTCTGTATGGAACAGTAAAGAAAGTGTTAAAAATGTTTAAACAAAACTGACGTGCAAAAGCATAACCAGCCTCGGGCTCTTTGAGCCGGTCCTGATAACAAAAGTACGGGGGGGAAAAATTGACTGGGGTTCCCCATATTTAAGCAACCAGCAATGGGGCTCTTAGACCAGTCCTGGTTCCAAAAATACGGGGGACAAATGAAGTAGGGGTCCCCGGTATTTTTAAAACCAGCACCGGGCTCCACTAGCCAGGGAGGTGATGCCGCAGCCGGGGGACACTTTTATACGAGCCTGCTGGTACTTGTAGTTCCACAACAACATAAAATGCCCCCCAAAAAACACAAGACACACACTGTGAAAGTAGAACTTTAATACACATATGTACATGCACACTTACACACTCATACATACTTGCTTACATCCCATGCCGCCATTCTCATCCCCTTCTCAACTAGACCCCAAAAGGGTACCTGTAAAAAAAAATATATATATACTTACAAACAATCCAGTGAAGCTCTGTCTTCTTCTTTCAATGTAGCATCCACAGGGTTAAAAGTAAAGTAAACCGACCCCCCCCATCTTCAGTCGGCCAATGACGGCTACCCTGGTCACTGCATTTTGCACAAATCCAAGATTTTGGCCGTGCTGCCCTCTTCACTGAACCGAGCTCCCTCGCTCTATTAGACTCTCAAAGTGCTTGCAAAGCTTCAAACGGACACTGAAAACCCACCTGTTCATCAAAACCTACCCTTACCTAGTCTCGAGGCTGCTCTGCCAACCCCCTGTCTCATGCCTTGGCCATCTCTGCTTTGCTTAGTTCCTGCTATCAGGCCACATTCTGCACTGCAGTGGCAGACAGGATGGCAGTTTTAAAAACTAGGCCCCAAACAGCACATGATGCAAGGAAAAAAAGAGGTGCACCAAGGTTGATGGATGACTAAGCTAAGTGACACAAGTATGCAGCACAAACACCTGGCCTATCTAGGAGTGTCACTGCAGTGGCAGGCAGAATGGCACTTTTAAAAACTAGGCCCCAAACAGCACATGATGAAAAGAGAAAAAAAGAGGTGCACTGAGGTAGCTGGATGACTAAGCTAAGTGACACAAGTGTGAGGCACAAACTCCTGGTCCACCTAGGAGTGGCACTGCAGTGTCATACAGGATGGCACTTTTAAAACTAGTCCCCAAAGAGCACATAATGCAAAGAAGAAAAAGAGGTGCACTGAGGTCGCTGGGTGACTAAGCTAAGCGACACAAGCGTGCGGCACAAACACCTGGCCCATCTAGGAGTGGCACTGCAGTGGCAGACAGGATGGTAGTTTTATAAACTAGGCCCCAAACAGCACATCATGCAAAGAAGAAAAAGAGGTGCAATGAGTGGCACACAGTGGCTGAATGTCGAAAGTGGCCCGCAAATTTTCGGGTCACCGACAGCATCTCCTGGATGGCCCTGTCATTTTTCAAAAAGTTCTGCATCACCAAATTAATTGTATGTGCAAAACATGGGACGTGCAGGAATTTGCCCAGATGTAATGCACGCACAGTATTGGTGTACTTATACGGCATCACCACTGGACTTATACGGCAGCACCACTGGACTGGACTTATACAGCAGTACCCCTGGACTTAAACGGTAGTACCCCTAGACTTATATGGCAGCACCACTGGACTGGACTTATATGGTAGCACCACTGGACTTATACAGCAGTACCCCTGGACTTATACGGCAGCAGCACTAGACTTATGCGGCAGTACCACTGGACTGGACTTATACGGACGTACCCCTGGACTTATACGGCATTACCCCTGGACTTATCCGCCAGCACCACTGGACTTATACAGAAGCACCCCTGGACTTATACGTCAGCACCACTGGACTTATACAGCATCACCACTGGACTGGACTTATACGGCAGTACACCTGGACTTATACGACAGTACCACTGGACTTATATGGCAGTACTACTGGACTGGACTTATACGGAAGTTCCCCATGACTTATACGGCAGTACCCCTGGACTTATATGGCAGCACCACTGGACTGGACTTATATGGCAGCATCACTGGACTTATAGAGCATCACCACTGGACTGGACTTATACGGCAGTACCCCTGGACTTATATGGCAGTACCCCTAGACTTATACAGCAGTACCACTGGACTGGACTTATACGGCAGTACCACTTATATGGCAGTACCACTGTACTTATATGTCAGTACCACTTGATAAAGCTAAATTATTTATCTTACTTAAAACCCTTTAAGAGGTCTAAGAACACTGTACGCTATTGACGTATGGAGTACCGTAAGGGTACGCACGTTGCGTAACAATCGCTTAGCCGTAGTCGAGATGCTCAAGCGTTACGTTCGCTCACGGCCAAGAGATCACAGGCAGGCACGCTATTGGCTGCCGACTAACGTAATGATTTGCTATAGCGATGCGAACGCTCGAGACCACGAGGAGATCACCAGCGGCGCAGACACTCAATGTTAAACCTTTGTAACTATACCATAAAACAGTGTATTATGCAGTAAACCTTGGTGCAGAGATTGAGTGTAGATGCAACACCGTGTAACCTTATTAACTTAAAAGCTGTTCGAGCGTCACCGACGCTCTGAGAATACTTAACACTATAAGAAATACACAAATACCGTGCTTAGGGTCTAACGCCTAATATGAATGTTATACTTGAAAAAGAATAATACAATTACAAGTCATACACTACAATATAACATAGACTAACTAACCAGATAACTACACAGTAAATACAATACAATACAATTACGTTTTAAGGGAAAATGAAAGAAAAAGGAGAAGAGAGAGAGAGAGAGATATGGCCCATAATAACAAGAAAGACAATATGATTGCGGAGAAAACTTACGCACAAAGGGGAACGATCGCATGCGCCTCTGGACATCCAGCTCCCGATTATCAGCAATGAGAACCGTTGAAGAGTGTGAGCTGGATGTGATCGGCTTGTCTATTTATGCCCCACACACAATACAATTCAATGGTCCCTACATTCTTATTGTTCATTGGACACAGGAATTCCTCCTCGCATTATAACAAAAGGTCATAGGTTGATTCATACAGGTGGGCTGTGTCTACTTCCAACTGCTCAGGTGGGTGGGAAACTAGGTTTCCCGCCGCATGGATAAGTAAGTGCAAATAATAGTAAATGGACATAAACTTCTTATGTCCATAACTATTCGCACGAGCGATTAATCTGCTTCAAACCAACACCGGAATATTGCTAATTAAATACTCTTCCGATGGATACTAAACACCACTGTATTACTCCTGTCTGACCCTTCGTATCAAACAAAGAGGGATTTCTCCGTCCATGAACATTCTACATTAACCAAACTTTCAGATTCTATCAAAGGGACCATAATCTACAAAATACATTATATGGTGAAAATATGTAACGAAAGAGTCGCCCGCTAGACGCATACAATCTCTACCGTAAATGCGCATACCGTGCGCCTGCGGGTGCACGCGACTGCGAGTATGCGCACGCACGGGAGAGTGTACGCATGCGCAGTGAGGACATGTATGAGGTGCAAATATGGCAGTGTGCATCGTGATATTTTTCTGACTTTGACAGTCCACCCTTTGGCAGTCAACAATAACTGCCACTTCCTAAAACATTTCAAAAAGAGAAAAATATATGTCAAGTGTAAATAAATTTCTATGGTTGGGTAGGGGAGGAGAGGAGAAGTTAGGAAAAGGGTATGACCTAGTGAGATAGCAGAAGCATGTGTGTGTGAATCCGTGTTTGGGGGTCATGTATCATCGTGCCGTATGTGTTTTAAATCAAGCTTCGAGGTATTGCGAAGTATACATTTGAATTCCTTCTTATCCCGTGGTACGGGTCTGTGGATGGGCTGTCAAACTTTACCGAGCTCTTTTCGGCTGTGGTTGCAACAAAATGGGGGAGCACATTTTAGTTGATGATACATGAATGGGGGAATATGTGATTGCTGATATCTGTGCCTGTATTCCCTATCGACTATGTGTGTAATTACCTGAAGGTTGTAGAGATGAAGATAAGACATAATTACGGTAAATGCAGTGGTATTCTATGTCAGGTTAATGAACATTTGTCGATTGAAGTCTTGTTCGGTGTCTGTTGAATGCAGTCTTCTTTGTGCTTTTGCCAAAAGGCGTGGGCAAAAAGCTTTGTCAATGTCCATAGACTTACAAAAGTGTTGGGCTAGCGTAATTTAAAAAATTCTAGGGAAACTGGGGGTCTATGGCATAGTTCATCAAATCTCTGTGTATAAGGTTGTCAAAACTTCTTCTTTAATCCATCAGTTGTCTGTATACAGGATCATCAAATTCCTCGTCAAACGTGGGTCTTTTTGCCTAGGAGAAACCGGAAAAACAGGTGAAAGAAACGGACCGTATAATCGCATTTTCATCACATCATTGTTTCTACAGTTGGGTCATAAATCAAATCCATTGGAATTACAATTTCCTCACTCCTTAGACTCATTACCCTGGTACTACGTTTGCACTTCATTAAAGCCTGACCGCATCTAAATATCAAGCCAATCGATATGACAACACCTAAGATACATAGGAGAAACTTCCCTACATCCATTATGACTCCTTGAGCCCATTCTCCTAAACCAGAGAACCAATTTCGCGGGTTCAACCATGACACCCAACTAGTCAGCTCATTACTCACAGCAGCAAGGGTGAGATTGTGTCTCCTGCGAAATTCCCACTTCAATTGGAGAATATCGTCCATCTTTTGGTCTATGACCTCGACCGGGTCCTCTGTGCTATTCGTAACATATGTGCAACATTTCACGCCGTATTGTGTTGCCAGTGTGACACAATATCCACCTGTTACTGCTGTGAGATAATTGAGAACCATTCTATGCTGAACTAGTTCTGTTTTATAAGCTTGAAGTTCTCTTCCAGTATACCTAAACGTGTCATCATACATTTCTGTGATATTATCTAACAAATTTGCAAGGGCAGAGATGTATCTATAGTTCAGCACTCCTCTAGCGGTGCGAGTGATATCTAACGCGATTAGGAATTGAATCCCGGTGGATTCACTGATGAGGTCAGAGGCCGGATGCTCTGTTCTTTCTATCAGGTGCCGCTTAACGATGTGCTCGTAATGGGTGTGAGTATAAGGAGCTTGGGCACCACGGTGAATATCTTTCATTTTGGCATGTGATACAGTCATTACTTCAGGCAGTACTTTTCCAATATAACACAATCCTTCAGAGTTTGGGGCAAGCCACTTATACGCCTTCCTCCCGCATATGAAATATGCATCATCGGGGAGAACATATGGGACGGAGTAGGACATAACCATATTACACATCTTCCATGTGAAATCTCCTAACCCTAATTCTCCCATCTGTCTAGTACACGTATCAGTTTGTACGATATGTGCACAGTATCCTGGTGATACCTCTCCAACTCTCGTAATCCTACTTCCTAGGGTATACCTATATCGGAAAGATTTTCCTCTACTGGCTATGTGGCGTATAAACTCTGTATCTGTCGGCATTCTATCTGCTCTATATGAAAAGGTCATGGTTTGGTTACTCCATGACACTTCCCAATTTCCCGGCTTTCGGGGATTGGAAATGTTAAAACATATTAGGGATCTATCCACATGATATTGGTGGAGCTTCAAACTAGGAGGACTGGAGATATTAAACCTCCTGTCCACCGGCCTCCCACCACTTAGCTCAAGTACCTCACCTATCGTTAAAGGAAATGGTACTAGTCCTGATTTGCTATGACCTTGAGGTACTTGAGAGCATACCCAACAATCTGTCTGATTTAACACACTACCCACTAAGGAGTGATAGTCACTCAAGGGATGCCGGTCCATGTGGATATTAAAACTGGATTGGCATTTCTTGATGCACCCATCCTCAACCACATTGTCACAGAGCCTACAGATACAGTTTTCTTCAGCTAACAATCCTTCACAATTCCTTCTATGGTCAATGCTATCGGATCGTTTTCTGATACTCGCCTTTGCTTGTTGATTATGTTGTTCTTGGGAAACTACGCCTCCATCTCTGTCATCAGAACCCATTCCAGAACCTCTCTCGACCTCCATGGTACTCTCGCCGGAACAGACTGCTCTGGTCAACATCATGGTCAACAGGAAAATCCGGATCACAGTCTCTTGAGGCAAGTCCATCTTAGGAGGAAACGAAGAAGAATGAGAAGGGGGGAAAAATGATTTGAGGGAGAGGGGATGGGATGTGGAGAAAAACAATAAAAGGGAACAGGGAATCGACAACTGCTTTTGATCTTGTGATTTTCAATGCTCAGGTGCCGCCTCAGTCCTCCTGGAACAGACACTCCAGTGATACAACTTCCTCTACCGTCTGTTCCTTATCACGGGACCTCTCTGGATCAACAACCTTCTTACAGTGGGACGAATGAACCCAAGTCTCTCTCTCGGCAACCTTCAATGCTGTAGTGCTAGTCAATAAGACTTGGTATGGTCCTTCCCATCTGTCAATAAGGCAACCTGAGCGTAGAAAATTCCGTATCATTACATAATCCCCAGGTTCAATGTCATGACAATTACTATCTGGTAAATCAGGAATCACCAACTTCAAATTATCATTTTGATTCCTTAACTGTTTACTCATGTTAATCAAGTATTTTACAGTCACTTCATTGTTACACTTCAAATCATCCTGAGGGTTAATCATAACATGCGGTTGTCGACCAAACAAGATTTCAAAGGGAGACAGATTAAGAGGGGACCTGGGAGTGGTTCTGATGCTGTACAGTACAATGGGTAAAGCTTCTGGCCATGTCAATCCTGTCTCTGCCATAACTTTGCTCAGTTTATTTTTAATAGTGCTGTTCACTCTTTCCACCTTCGCACTCGCCTGTGGACGGTATGGAGTGTGCAGCTTGCTATCAATTCCCATCAACTTACACATTCCTTGAAAGACATCACCTGTAAAATGGGTACCCCTATCACTTTCGATTATTCTAGGGATACCATATCTACATACAAATTCCTGCACAATTTTCTTAGCAGTAAACATAGCGGTGTTTGTGGCCGCAGGAAATGCTTCGACCCAATTTGAGAATACATCTATACAAACAAGTACATATTTCAAATTTCGACAAGGGGGTAATTGAATGAAGTCAATCTGTATTACCTGGAAAGGGCCGCCTGCAGGTGGGATATGAGATGGTTCTGTTGGTATTGCCTTTCCGATATTCTTTCTCAGACAGGTAAGGCATGACATTGCTCTCTTACCTGCATGAGATGAAAATCCTGGGGCGCACCAATATGCTCTTACCAACTTGCACATTCCCTCCTTGCCCAGGTGAGTCAGCCCGTGAGCTGCCTCAGCTAAACATGGGAGATATGCTCTGGGGGCCACCGGTTTACCTTGTCCATCCGTCCAGAGTCCTGAGGACTCCGGGCCATATCCCTTTGCCTTCCAGACTGCCTTTTCCTGTGTGGAACACAAATTTTGCATCTCACACAACTTCTGTGTGTTGATGGTATTAAATACCATCAGTTGTGTGGTGTCTGTCTGTCTGGGGGTACCAGCTGCTAACTTAGCTGCTTCGTCTGCTCGGCTGTTACCAAGTGATACTGGGTCCTGGCTATAGGTGTGTGCTTTACACTTGATAACAGCCACTCTGTCGGGTTCCTGTATCGCTGTTAGAAGCCTTTTTATGTGAGCTGCATGCGCTACCGGTGTACCAGCTGCCGTCATGAAATTTCTGAGGCGCCATAGGGCTCCGAAATCATGGACTACCCCGAATGCGTATCTAGAGTCGGTGTAGATATTGGCTGATTTGCCCTTAGCCAATTCACATGCTCTGGTTAGGGCGACCACTTCAGCAACCTGGGCTGAGTGAGATGGGCCTAGCGGTTCTGCTTCTATGGTGCCTTGGTCATCTACGACTGCGTATCCAGTACACAAGTCTCCCGAGTCTGACTGTCTGTGACAACTACCGTCCGTGTAGAAAGTTAGATCTACATCTTCCAGTGGGTTGTCACTGATGTCAGGCCTTGCAGTAAAATTTTGGGTCAAATATTCCATACAATCATGTGTGTCCTCCTTTGTATTAAATTCTCCTTCCCCACCACTCTCATCCTCCACCCTTTGTGCCTGTCCAGGCACACCTGGGAGATATGTTGCAGGATTTAATGCACTGCATCTCCTTATGGTGATGTTTACGGGGGCCATTAGTGCCAATTCCCATCTTGTAAACCGTGCTGATGAGACGTGCCTGGTTTGGGCAGAATTTAGCAAGGCTGACACTGCATGTGGTGTATGAATTGTGAGGTTGTGACCTAGCACTACGTCTTCGCTTTTCGTTACTAGCAATGCTATCGCAGCAACGCTTCGCAAGCATGTGGGGAGGGATCGCGCTACCGTATCTAGCTGAGCACTGTAGTATGCTACTGGCCTGCTGGTATCACCATGCTTTTGGGTTAGGACGCCTGCCGCGCAACCAGCACTTTCTGTTCCGTACAGCTCAAAGGGTTTCCCATAGTCTGGCATACCTAATGCTGGTGCCTGCGTTAGGCACTGTTTAAGTCTCTCAAATGCCATCTTGGACTCATCTGTGTGCGAAATCCGATCAGGCTTGTTTGAGGAAACCATCTCCTGCAAAGGTAATGCCAGAATGGAAAATCCTGGGATCCAGTTACGGCAATACCCACACATTCCTAAAAACGTTCTGATCTGTTGCTGAGTTTGTGGCAGAGTCATGTCTCTAATTGCTTGAATTCTATCAGCGGTCAGGTGTCTCAGTCCTTGTGTTAGACAGTGTCCCAAATATTTTACTTTAGTTTGGCATAATTGTAACTTGTCTTTGGAAACCTTGTGTCCTGTGTCTGAAAGATGAAACAGGAGCTGTTTCGTATCCTTCAGGGAGGCTTCCAATGAATCAGAACACAGTAGTAGATCATCCACGTACTGTATTAATACTGATCCACTCTCTGGTTGGAAAGACTGTAAACAATCATGCAAAGCCTGGGAAAATATACTTGGACTGTCTATGAAACCTTGTGGTAATCGAGTCCATGTGTATTGGACTCCTCTGTATGTAAATGCAAACAAATATTGGCTGTCAGGGTGCAGAGGTACCGAAAAGAAAGCGGAGCAGAGGTCAATAACAGTGAAAAATTTCGCAGTGGGAGGGATTTGCATAAGGATGACAGCTGGATTTGGCACTACGGGGAACTGACTCTCAACTATTTTGTTAATCCCCCTTAGATCCTGCACTAGCCTGTAACCCCTCCCCCCACTCTTTTTAACAGGGAAGATGGGGCTGTTGGCAGTGCTGGACGTTCTTACCAGAATGCCCTGTTGTAGCAAGCGCTCTATTACTGGGTAAACTCCTAACTCCACCTCTGGCTTCAGAGGGTACTGTGGGATTTTTGGAGCTATCCTACCATCTTTTACTTGCACAACTACCGGAGCTACGTTTGCCATCAATCCAGTGTCTTGTCCGTCTTTAGTCCACAGTGACTCTGGTATCTGGGATGTCATTTCTTCTACTTGGGATGGAGTCCTATTTGTCATAATGGTATGTGACATTAATTTTGATGGGGAGTCTAACATGTCTCGCACTTCCTGAGCGTGATTCTCAGGTATGTCCAAGAATACACCTTCAGGAGTACAAAAAATGACGCACCCCATTTTACACAATAAGTCTCTTCCCAGGAGATTAGTCGGTGCCGATGCAGCCAGCAAAAAGGAATGCTTGGTATGTAAAGGCCCTACTGTAATCTCGGCTGGTTTGCTAACAGGGTAATGCTGGACTACTCCCGTTACTCCCATGGCTGGAATTGTCTTACCAGTGGTTCTCATGCCCACTGTTGAATTTATCACTGATTTGGCCGCCCCTGTATCTACAAGGAAGTTTAATGATTTACCAGCTACATTAATTGCAATTTCAGGTTCACTCCCAAGACTTGCAATCAATTTTACTGGCTGCAGATTACAGGTATGGCCACACCACTATTGGGTATGGTGACCTCCCTGAATCCCGCTGGCAGCAACTACTTGTGAAGGGGTTAAATGGGAACTACCAGAGGCTTGCCAGTCTCTGTTCGGGGGATATCTTTTTGTTTCCCCTGCATGTGGCTCATAACTCCGTTTCTGCGGACCCTGCTCCCAATGTCGTGTGTCGTGTCGTTGTCTAGGGGGTTGATATGAGTTTTGTGAATATTTCACTCTACAATCTCGTGCCATGTGTCCCTGTCTATGACAAGAAAAACAAGTTACCACATTTGACTTACCCACAGGGTTTGGTGATTTATACAAAGGCTGCCTTGTGGTCAGGGCCTGTATACTTACGGCCATTAATTTATCACCTTGCGTTTCCCTGTGTCTGGTGATATTCCGGTCGTGATCAATAGCAGCCTCTCTCAAAGTAGCCACCGACAGACCCCGCCAACATGGTTGCGTGGTCTGTACCCTGGTCTTTAATGTCTCTTTTAAACCATCCATTAGTACAGATACTGCTACTTCTCGATGGTTTATGTTGGTTTTAATGTCCTCTATACCTGTGTATTTTGCCATTTCTAATAATGCCCTGTGAAAATATTCTGCAGCAGTTTCTGACTCTTTTTGTTTAATGGAGAATATCTTGTTCCATTTAACTACCGCTGGGAAATACTCCTTTAACTATAAGCTTATTCTTTTTACATTATCTTTGTTGTACACATCTGTAAGAGGTACATCCTGATCCAATCCACAGTCAGCTAAAAATTGAGCTGCGTCGACATTGGAGGGTAAACATGCCCTCAGCAATATCTGCCAGTCTTTGTTATTGTGCTCTAAAGTGTTCCCTAGGTCTCTGATGTATTTCTGGCTAGCAACTAAGTCCTTCCTAGGGTCAGGGAATTCAGACACTATGGTTCTTAATTCCATTCGGGAAAATGGGCTGTACATGGCAATGTTCCTAACAGGAGTGATTCCTGTGGTGTCAGTTTTCCCATTTGGCACTGCTATTACCCTAACAGGATTAAGTCTACTAACATCATTCTGTGTAGATTCTACAGCCTGTGGTGAAATGGTTTCAGCATAGTGTATGGTGCCGTACTTACCCGTTGATACGACCTCACCTATCCCTCCGCTAGGGGCTTTTGTTACTAATCTCGTGGGTGGAGCCGTGCCTACTGTTGTCTCTGCTATGGTGGCTGCTAGAGAGAGTGCTGATATTGTTGCCGATTCGTCCTCTTGATCACACTCCTGGGGAAAGTTCAAAACAGGGTACAACTTGCACGGGTTAATACTTGCATTAGTTAACTTATTAACATTTACACAGTTGCTAAGTGTTTGTTTGTTACACCCTAATGCGTCATTCTCCGCAACCAATTTCTCTCCTGATATGTATGGTGGCGGCGGGGCCGTGGCTATCAATTTCTTGATAGGATTAGATCCCGCCGCCAGAGCCAATCCTCTCTGTATTTCACCCTCCTGTTGCCATAACTGCAAATAATCATAATGTTGGATTCGTCTCTTTGTTGATTTAATGAGACATATCCTCCTCCTTAAATTTTGCAACACTTCTGGGCTAAAGCTACCTACTCTTGGGAATTTCTCCCCGTCATGTCATTCTCTCCCATTCATCACATAAAACCTCTGTATGTAAACCATATTTTTCACACATTACATACCTTGAACCAGTGAACCGACCCGACTGGTCGGTTCACTGAATCAACCCGAACCGAGGTTGATCGCCCCCTTCCTGAACAATTAGCCCCCATAACTTGCAGGCGTTGCTTTCACCACCTCTGACCTTCAATCAGGGTCTTCAGCGAACCCTTACAAAAACCAAAATGTTCACGATAGGCTGACGGTGGTGGTTTACCGAGTACCCCACTCACTCGCCCACGCCGACCAATACGACCTACACACTGCCTTAGCGCTGGCGTACTCGACCCAGGGCCCCTATGAACCTCTATTTACTGGAACATGCGAGGGATATCCGCAGAACACTTACTCTTTCCAGTAACTATTGGTTGTTGGACAATTCCTGAGTGACCAGCGAACTTCCCTTCAGAAAATAAAAAATTACACAAATCACGTCAGAATGTACAAATAGTTTTATGACCGGTTTCGTACACAAATGGTATTGGTCAGACTAACTAATGCACACAATTACGTGCGGTACAATCGTTTAGCACATAAGCAACTAATCTTATGTACTGAGCGACCAGTGGAATCGAAAATTTCGGCTGCGAATTCCTTCAGCCAGAGCTTTATTGGCCTATATGGGTTTTGCACCAACCCCCTGGGTTGTGCCCTTTTCTCTTATTTATAGCAGACTTCTTTGTCTGCTGTACCTGGACCTCCTGGTCTGTGCTTCAGTATGACCTCCTGGTCTACTATACTCTACTGCTCAAATTTTATATTTAACAAGGGATGCCTCCCTCGCCACCATGTACGACACTTACATGCATGTACCTCTGCGAGAACTCGACTTCTTGTGGTTCAACCTGGAAAATTGTATAAACTTATACAAAGCACTCACTCACCACATGTACACTTTTGTTTCTATTTCTATTTCTATTTCTGCGCAGAAATTTTCTTTAGACCAGATGTGTTGTGAATTTGGAGAAGGATCTGTTAATCTAAATTTCGGACACTAAAATAGACTTGCGCTACTTACCACGTTGCCACCTTTTCGCCTGTTAAACTAACACTAGCGTGTGATTTGAGTTACGTGGGCGTACCCGGACGCTCCGTTGCGTAATATACGCTGCGTGCGTCGGCCTTTGAGTTGCGTACGCGAGTCTCACCCTTTGTTAGAGACTCGTGTACGCAAAGCAAATATCCACCTTAACACAATGTACACGTT
Organism: Pseudophryne corroboree; assembly: GCF_028390025.1. Taxonomy (NCBI): domain Eukaryota; kingdom Metazoa; phylum Chordata; class Amphibia; order Anura; family Myobatrachidae; genus Pseudophryne; species Pseudophryne corroboree. The sequence continues at coordinate 1,037,227,882 of NC_086444.1, forward strand.
TATCAATGTAGATGATCCTCGATCATCTACTGAACCCCACACCAATCTCTCCTTGTACCTTTAGGCAGAGCTGCGTGTGTGCTTTACACTTTATCCCTTAATATATTACTTTTACACTAACTATGAAATAGCGACAAATCTCTCTTAGCACGTTTTATCAATTATAAAATGGCAAACAGGAGAGTGATATGAAAATACACGAATGAAAAAAAAGAAATGCAGATATGTGCGTGCGTACGCAAGACAGAAAATAAACAGTTTTAAAAGACACTAGCGTTTTGTTCTTCCCTCCGGTTCCGGATTCCTTCAGCACCCTTTACTAAGCGAAGCAGATGCTTATCCAAACAGCACTACGAGGAATATGACCTCCCGCCCTTTGCTGCTGGATAATGTCTGCTGAAATTACCTAGCAGAGATATGTGAAGGACGGACGAGCTGCCAATTGATAAAGCTAAATTATTTATCTTACTTAAAACCCTTTAAGAGGTCTAAGAACACTGTACGCTATTGACGTATGAAGTACCGTAAGGGTACGCACGTTGCGTAACAATCGCTTAGCCGTAGTCGAGATGCTCAAGCGTTACGTTCGCTCACGGCCAAGAGATCACAGGCAGGCACGCTATTGGCTGCCGACTAACGTAATGATTTGCTATAGCGATGCGAACGCTCGAGACCACGAGGAGATCACCAGCGGCGCAGACACTCACAATGTTAAACCTTTGTAACTATACCATAAAACAGTGTATTATGCTGTAAACCTTGGTGCAGAGATTGAGTGTAGATGCAACACCGTGTAACCTTATTAACTTAAAAGCTGTTCGAGCGTCACCGACGCTCTGAGAATACTTAACACTATAAGAAATACACAAATACCGTGCTTAGGGTCTAACGCCTAATATGAATGTTATACTTGAAAAAGAATAATACAATTACAAGTCATACACTACAATATAACATAGACTAACTAACCAGATAACTACACAGTAAATACAATACAATACAATACAATTATGTTTTAAGGGAAAATGAAAGAAAAAGGAGAAGAGAGAGAGAGAGAGATATGGCCCATAATAACAAGAAAGACAATATGATTGCGGAGAAAACTTACGCACAAAGGGGAACGATCGCATGCGCCTCTGGACATCCAGCTCCCGATTATCAGCAATGAGAACCGTTGAAGAGTGTGAGCTGGATGTGATCGGCTTGTCTATTTATGCCCCACACACAATACAATTCAATGGTCCCTACATTTTTATTGTTTATTGGACACAGGAATTCCTCCTCGCATTATAACAAAAGGTCATAGGTTGATTCATACAGGTGGGCTGTGTCTACTTCCAACTGCTCAGGTGGGTGGGAAACTAGGTTTCCCGCCGCATGGATAAGTAAGTGCAAATAATAGTAAATGGACATAAACTTCTTATGTCCATAACTATTCGCACGAGCGATTAATCTGCTTCAAACCAACACCGGAATATTGCTAATTAAATACTCTTCTGATGGATACTAAACACCACTGTATTACTCCTGTCTGACCCTTCGTATCAAACAAAGAGGGATTTCTCCGTCCATGAACATTCTACATTAACCAAACTTTCAGATTCTATCAAAGGGACCATAATCTACAAAATACATTATATGGTGAAAATATGTAACGAAAGAGTCGCCCGCTAGACGCATACAATCTCTACCGTAAATGCGCATACCGTGCGCCTGCGGGTGCACGCGACTGCGAGTATGCGCACGCACGGGAGAGTGTACGCATGCGCAGTGAGGACATGTATGAGGTGCAAATATGGCAGTGTGCATCGTGATATTTTTCTGACTTTGACACACTGGACTGGACTTATACAGCAGTTCCACTGGACTGGACTTATACGGCAGTACCACTGGACTTATTTGGCAGTACCACTGGACTTATATGGCAGTACCACTGGACTGGACTTATACAGCAGTACCACTGGACTTATACAGCAGTACCACTGGACTTATATGGCAGTACCACTGGACTGGACTTATACGGCAGTACCACTGGACTTTTACGGCAGTACCACTGGACTTATATGTCAGTACCACTGGACTGGACTTATACAGCAGTTCCACTGGACTGGACTTTTACGGCAGTACCACTGGACTTATATGGCAGAACCATTGGACTTATATGGCAGTACCACTGAACTGGACTTATACGGCAGTACCACTGGACTTATACGGCAGTACGACTGGACTTATATGGCAGTATCCCTGGACTTATACGGCAGTATCCCTGGACTTATACGGCAGTACCCCTGGACTTATACGGCAGTACCCCTGGACTTATACAGCAGTACCCCTGGACTTATACGGCAGTACCCCTGGACTTATACGGCAGTACCCCTGGACTTATACGGCAGTACTACTGTACTTATTCAACAGTACCACTAGACTTATACGGCAGTTTCACTGGACTGGACTTATACGGAAGTACCACTGGACTTATACAGCTGTACCACTGGACTTATATGACAGTATCAGTGGACTTATATGGCAGTATTATTGGACTTATATGGCAGTACCACTGGACTGGACATATACGGCAGTACCACTGGACTTATACAGCAGTACCACTGGACTAATATGGGAGTACCACTGGACTGGACTTATACAGCAGTACCACTGGACTTATACGGCAGTACCACTGGACTTATGCGGCAGTACCACTGGACTTATGCGGCAGTACCACTGGACTGGACCTATACGGCAGTACCCCTGGACTTATACGGCAGCAGCACTAGACTTATAGCAGCATAGGACACCATCACTGGACTTATGGCAGCACAGGACACCACAAATGCACTGGACTTAGACAGTAGCAGCACTG